>NC_080581.1:75672659-76289049 GCF_029962835.1 Magnolia sinica | reverse complement strand
TGATTAAGGGATCTTCTATTAGAAATCTCATTTTATGCAAAGCCTATACCCGCTGTTTCACTTCATTTTGATAGTGAAGCCACTCTAGCGAGAGCCTATAGCGGTACTTATAATAGGAAGTCCAAACACATAAGTTTGCAACATGACTATGTAAGGTAATTGATTCAAGATGAAATCATTGCGATCTCATATGTGAAGTCAAGTAATAACTTGGCTGATCCTTTTACTAAACCTCTAACGAGAGAGGTAGTAAGGACAACATTTAGAAGGATGGGGTTGAAACTTTTTACTTAAAGCTTAACCAGTGAAAGAAACTCAACCCTAAATTAGAAAATCTCTAAATATTAGGTTTAATGGGTAACAACAATTCACTGATAGGTGAAAAGTTTCAGCACTAAATAAATTAATAACCTCATCTAGGATAATAGTGCTGACCGTTACAAAAGAGGGACGAGTATTAAAACTTTTAATGAATTTTAGTCAAACAGGACAAGTGTTTTTAACGGAAACACTGGAAGGATTTCATTTATGTGAACGTAGAAGTGGTGCTGCTTCTCACGAGAGTTAGAGTTATCTCAGGATCGTTCATGAAACAGGATAAACACATGACCATTAAAAGTGCTAAGCGAGATTATGAAGGAATACCTAATGCAGGAGATATTATGTGTGTGGTATTTTCGGTTATATCATATAGGAATTACTGCTTCAATGTTGCGGCAACTAGAAATTTTGAAATAACTTTAAAATATTAACAGTAAGGAAAGATTCAAATCGTAAGATATCTTTCTTTATGCATAATAACTGTTATTATTCTGGCAGATTTTTCATTGTTTTAAAAAATCAGTGAGAGATTGTTGAAAATCAATGGTTTTTCAAAATAAAAAATAAAAAATTCAAAATTTTCAAAATTTCAGGATTTTCTCGCCAAAACGCTTTTTGAAAATTTTGAATTAAAAAAGTGCGGTGTGTGCTTTATCCCACATCGAAAATGGTTGAATTCTTTTTGTGGTTTATATAAGATGTTGTGAAGAGTATTCTTACTTGGAGCTTTACGCACTGGAACACACGCACGCACGCGCGTGCGCGCTCGCACTCGAGCTCGGGCTTGGGCACGGGCATGGGCGTGAGCGTGGGCGAGGGCGTGGACAATGAGGTAGTGCGGCTGTAGTGGCACTAGATGGTGCACTTTGTACTTCGCATGTGCGCATCGCGTCGCAGAGTGGTCGCTCCCTCATGACCTTACGCAAACCGGCGCGAGAGGGTGCGACCTCGGTGCGATGGGTCTAGTGTGATGAATCCGGTCAGAGCCTTAAGGTAGTATGGATCTGAAATGGCATGTGGCTTTATACTAAGAACGGTCGGATCTTAAATCCGAAACGTTCAGCAGTTTCAGAAAACGGCTCTATGCCTTAAAAGCCAAACGGTCTTAAAATGGACAGACCATGATGATCCAACGATCAGATCCTTTTATCCGACAACCAGAAATGTCTTTGATTAATGGACAACGGCTAGAAACGTTTTTCAAACATTCTGGACCATTGATAGCAGCCTAGCAATGATCCACTACCTGATGCTTATATAAACTGGACCATTCCAGTCCGTTTTCATCATCTTAATGCACTCCTCTTTCCTATCAAATCAGATACAATCCATAAGCTTCATTCTAAAATACTTAAAATATCTCCACTGTCTGAATCTGCCAGAAGAAATCTACTGCGTTAAAATTGTTCCCAGTGGACCTATCGTGATTGCTACGCGCTGGATCCAGAAGACTTGTCTTATCCTGGAAGCAATTCGCCTGTAACCCATCAGCAGTTGATAAGGGGGCGAATCACGCTTTAAGGACAACGTATTTATACATGATTCCACCTAATGAAACATTTGATCTGCAATTTTTTTAATATATATTTTCAGTGTTTACAAAATAATATTTACAACATTTCTTTAGTAGGACATACTCTACTAAACAAAACGACAGCTTCCAAAACGGGATGCGTATGGGATACTGTCGTACTGTCAGGTTGAGTAGATAGAATCGCTACTGAAGTGATGTTGCCAAATTCTATGGGCCCACCATGATGTATGTGTTGTAGCCACACCGTCCATACATTTAGAGAGATAATTTTAGCGCATTTTTCCAAAGAATGAGCTAGATCCAAGGCTATGGTGGACCCCACAACAGAAAATAGTGGGGAGAGTGATTCCCACCGTTGAAACCTTTCGAAGGTTCACCATGATGTTTATTTGAGATCCAACCTGTTCATGTGTTAACACAGACATGAAAGAAGGGAAAACATAAATATTAGCTTGATCCAAAACTTTTGTGGCCGTTAGAACTTTTTAATGGTGGACATCACTCTCACCACTGTTTTCTATGGTGGGATCATCTCGATCTTTGGATAATGCCCTAATATGATCTTTCCAAATGGATGGACTGTGTGGATACAAAACATACATCATGGTTGGGTTCACAGAACTTCGTGACGTCACTTCTCCTCAACCTGTAAGTAGCTAATCCGCGTCCAAACGAAACGAGGGTAAATCCATCAGCGTAAAAAGGGTCTTTTCGATGTGAGGTCGCATGCGCATCTGTGCGATGGTTATTTGCGTGCGTTTAAATACCTGACTCACATAAGTGTTAATATTATGGAAGTGTAAGTTTGGGATCCACAGCATTGTTTGTATTCCATCTAATCCACACATCAGATGAATCCCACGATAATAATCAAACGCCCCAAAAATCAAGTTTATTCGTATCATTATGTGGCCACACCATGGAAAGTAATGAAAATCTATCCAAAAATTTCTAATTCTAGACATAATGTTTAGATCGGCATTGCTTCCCAACTTCTTAGTGGGGCAACCGTCTTGGACGGGTTAGATTCGATCGGCATTATCCTACAAATAGAATGGTAAGCTATTTATGTATGTGTGTGTGTGTAAGACGTTGCTGAGGATCAGCCTAAAGAAAACGGACGCGAGTTGCCTCCGCCCCTGGCCCACCCAAGGCTGCTGTGGTCGGAAGCCAATGGAGCCCACGGAGATATTAATGAGAAATCCACCCTGTCCATCAGTTTCTCCGTCTCACTTTGGCATACGAACCAAAGAATGAGGTAGACCAAAAACTCGAATGAACCACGCTATAAAAAAAAAAGTGAGGATGGAACGCCTACCATCGAAATCTTTATGGGGTAAACAAATTTCGGATCAGACTAATATTTTTGCTTTTATTTCACTCAGTTAGAACGACCCTATCAACGGTTTGGATGGCATATAAACATCATGGTGGCCTGAGATGGTCGCAGCAGTAAGCACTTTCACCCTTACTGTTTCATGTAGTGTGGCCCACTTGACTCTTCAATCTATGTTACTTTTTGAATTGTGTCCATCCTAAGGAACATTTACCAAAAGCGTCAAATAAGCAAGGGTTTTGATAGAGGAAGCGGATTAAATCCTTCCCTAGCCTGGACGGACTAGGTCCAGACAGGAGATTTGTGGGCCCACTGTGATATATGGATCTTATCCACGTTGTCCATATCCATTTTGCTACTCACTTTAGGATATAACCCCAAAACTGAGGCAGATTCAAGGTTAAGGCTTGAATGGAAAAGACTGCATAGCATCCATCATAGGTCAGTTTGAATGGAGTATATCCTGAAAAGTTATACATTAATCATGGGATCTTAAAATGGACGGCCCTAAGTTATTTAGTCACAGCTCCAATTGGGTGAGTGTGATTTTTGGGCTATGCTCCTTTCACAAGAGGGACTCATGTATAGTGAATAAGCCGCCACTACCACATGAAATGGTACTGTCTAGTTTGAACCAAAAGAAGATAAACATTAAATTGTCCATAACTTTTGATCCATGTATTATTATGAAATGCATAACCTATTAATCTTTAGTGCAATGGACTACCTAAGGTCAACCGACCCAGTTAGTAAGTCATGTTAAAAAACGTACAATTTTAGCTCAAAAATACGATTTTGGAGAAAAATTATTATTTTTAATAATTCTGCTTTTTGTGGTATTTTTTTATTTTTAGAGTTTTTGATTTCCGTCTTTATTTTTTAATTTGATTTTTTATAATCATACTTAGAACACTTGTAACAATAGTTTATATAGAATTTATATTTTTAAAAATTAGGCTTTAAAAGAATTTTGTTAGGATTAGAATTTTTATTAAGGTTAGAATTTTGTTATTTTTGGTAATTAAGAATTTTGGTTTAATTTTTCTTTATTAATAATGAATTTAGAAAAATAAATTATTAGACAATAGACATTTTTTAATATTAATATTCGAGTTTTATTTCCTTTATTGTGAATTAAAAAAATTATTTTGTGGATTCAAAGTTCATACCATGTAGAGGAGATGGTGTTGCCTCTCCACTTTCCCATGTCATTTCTTGCATCAGTTAGTATCAGAGTGAAGCTTTTTCTTGTTTTGATGGATAATATCTTCATTCAAAGCTTTCCTGTGGAAGAATTGGCAAGCCATTTAAGAATTGTAGGCATTAATCGACCATTTGACGAGAGCTTTAAGATAGACCCCATATTTGTAATGATAAGCAACATAATATTAGCAATGGAACTTTCTATCATCATCTTCATGGTGTGACACCAATGGTAAATCGCAAGCCATCATGTGATAGTGGTGAATCATAGACCACCACTTTGATCGTGAGAAAATTGTAAATGTCTAAGGACAAAATATATCTCCAGTAGCACGACATCTTTCAAATGAGGTACATTATCAAGCAAAGGGTTTGCGATATGCTCATAGATGTCAGAAACAGTGAAATTTTGTGTTGAATATTACAATGAAGACAAAAAAAAAAAACCCCTCTAAGTATACAATTGGTTGGAATAAGGAGATAAACGAAACAAAAATAATTAAACAATGTCGTATTCCTTTCTCTATTGTTAAATATTATAAAGATGAAGTAATATGTGACAAAGTCGATGTGGACGTTTATCACATGTTACTTAGTCAACCATGACGGTACTATGTTAATGCTATGCATAAAGGCCAAGATAATATATTTATTTTTGTTAAAGATGGTAGAAAGAGATTATCCTCATTCCTATATGAATAGAGAACAAGCCCAAGACTTCTAAAGTGGAGACGCAATCTCTTACAATTGAACATAATTTCATTAAACAATTTGAAGGAACGGGAGATATAAATGCAAATTGTAAAGGAAAAGTATGTGAAGAACATGAACATCCTAAAGGATTTGAAACTAATGTTGCATGAGTTCAGGGTAATTATGCTCGATGAACTTATTAAGAAGTTATCTCTCATGTGAGATATACAAAACAACATTGTTCTTGTCCAAAGACAAGTTTGCCTAATTACTCACATTATCAGAAAGAATACCAAAACTTACAAACACAAGTGGAGGAACTGATCCATAAAGTTCAAGTCAATGAGAGCATGGGTATATATGATGTGCCAGCTCAAGAGTCTAATGCGGTGTACAAGTAAAAGCCTAATAAACATTGGTACTAAAAGTTGTTTGAGTATCATGAGACAAGTCTCTTGAGTAACTCAATAATGAATTTTTTTCAAGTGAATGGAGTCTGATGTAGGCCGTGGGACGGATATATTCATAGCATGGTTGGACCAAAAGAAGGTGAACCGTAAATTGACCATAACGTTTGATTCGGGTATCATTACGGAATGCACAACCTATCAATCTTTACCGTAATGGGCCATTTACAGTCAACTGACCCACTATGTAGGTCATATCAATCCGTCTATCATGAAAACACACAGTTCCAACAACAACAACAACAACAACAACAACAACAAAAAAGAGAGATTTTAGGAAATTTTTTCTATTTTTAGTAATTTCAATTATTATATTTTTTTATTTTTAAGTTTTAGATTTCCATCTTTTTTAGAAGTTATTTGTAATCATGCTTAAATTCTTCCAACAAAAGTTTATATAAATTTTTTAGTTTTAAAAATTAATCTTTAAAAGAGTTTTGTTAGAATTAGGACTTTTATTAGTGTTTAAATTTTACTATTTTTTGTAATTACAAATTTTAGTTTATTTTTTCTTTATTAATGGTATAATTGAGAAAAATAGACAATTAGACTATACATTATTCGATAAAATATTTGATTTTTTTTTTTTCTTTTTTCAGTGGATTTCAAAATTTTCCTCATATATTCAAAGTTTTTATCAACCGTGGAAGACTATGATCTTTCTCTCCTTAACCCTTTTTGCTCCTCTGTGTCATAATTGCCTACTGATATAATACATGGACTGAATATTTTACCGTTTATATGGCTTTATTAGTGGTATCTTTGAGCCTCACAGTGACTGGAGCAGTCATAAATATCCTCTACACGCATGACAATCCTAAATTCTCTCTTCGTGTCCTACCGATGGATTCCCAAAATCCTAATCTCTCTCATCGTTTCCTACCAATGGACTCCCAACAAGAGAAATACAGCAATCGCCCACATTCAAATGCAAAAGGTCATAATATTGACCGTTGGGATATTCTAATCTGATAAATTCATGCAACATAAAATGCGAATGGTTGGTATTTGATGATCAGGTCCATTCATCACCTGGGGCCCACCATAAAAATTGCTGGGCGGGACCATTCTTCAGGTGGTCATGCATTAGAAGAATGGGCTAGTACAAGAAACTTCCCAAATTGTGTACCACCTAATGAGTGGCTAGCCTGATTTTGGTCCAAGATATAATTACGGTGGGCCCGACCAGATGAAATTCCAGAGCATGACAACTTCACCACGTACGCACGGGTGGAGTAATCACCTCTTCATTTTCTCCTAAGTTGCGGCTATGCATAGTATCATCAAATCCTCTGTTTGTAGAAGGCCCAACGGTTGGGTGATCCGGACTGATGATCTGATTCAGCCCCACGATGCGAGGAGCATGATGCAAATATCTCTTCATTTACACAATCCTAATCCTTCAGTTGGTAGCCTGCAACAAAGAGATAAAAGAAAAAGAAATACAGCAATGGTTTACTTTAACTGAAAAAAGGCCCAAAATTGGATGGCCAAGATCTACCAAAGTTGGTGAGCCACGGTCGACCTACAGTCGGCCCATCACATGAATAGTATGGCTCTCTGAGCCATGGTCCCAACATACCCCTGCATATTGTGTTATCAGCTTGAGCAAGTGGTTCGCACCTCCATGATCAAACGGTCACCACATTGAGCTTTGCCAAGCCCACACTCGTACGTGTAAAAGGCAGGTCATGAACATTAGTCGTAGGGTGGATAACATGTGCAATAGCAAAGCCGTCCATCAGGTAGGTATGACCTTGTAGATATTCTGGCCCATTCGGCAGGGGGTCCACAAGTTAGAAACAATTCAATGGATAAGAAAACTTCAGACTATTTTTCTCATCTGCACATGAATAATGAATAGTACTAGTTTTTAGGTCCCAGAACTGAATGTTGGTGTGGCATAAAATGGTTGGATTTGGATTTCCAATCATCATCACAGTGGGCTCTATAAAAATCAAAATTGCCACTCTCTATCTTATCTGTTTTCCTTTGATAGGGCCACTTGAATAATGGTCAGCTTAGTCTTTTAGTCCTAGGCCTAACATGAGATTAGGCACCTGATAAATGGAGTGGGTTTCACATAAACATCGTAGGCCCGTAAAAAATAAGGGTAAACAGTAAACGTCCCTGCCCAACTATTAAAAAACAGAGATCTGACTAATATATTTAAAAGAAGTAATATTTCATGAAGGGCACCTTTATTTTTTAGGCACTCATTATGATGGGTATGTTAGATCCACTCCGACCATTAGATGTGTATTTACATATTAGTTCTAGGTCCAAAACATTAGGCTGAACCTTAACTGAGGCAGACCACATCAAAGGAAACAATTGGCAGAGAGAAGTCCCTTTTTATTGTTAGATGGTGAGAATTATGTGAAATCCGCTCTAACTATTAGATATCACACCAATTTATGCCTGAGGCACTAAAATCAGCAGGTGAGGATATACTAAGGGAAATAGTTTATAAGGTGAGTGTTGCTGTATATACTTATTCCAATCATGTAGTCCACTTGAATCTTAGAGAGGATTGATTTATGGACCCTAGGTCTATCCTGAGGTGATGTACCTGATGGTTTGAGGTGAAATTTTTTTCTCACACAGACACACCACATGTACAATGGGTAGTCGAACCCATACCTTAGTGTTGAAACTCTTGTGAGTCTACCACTAAGCCATGAATAAGGACCCATCCAAGGTGGATTTAACATAAACATCACTGTGTCCACAATCGAGCCGCTACCCAACCACCCCACCTTTGCTTGCCCCTCCCATCTGGCTCTAAATATAAGGGAAGGTACTCCAGTAGGGTAGCTTATGGAAAACCTTTTTGAAAAGAGTATTGGAATGCAAATTTCATATTAAGCATATAGATTGGTTTTGTAAAATTTTCTTTTTATTTATGAAAAATTTCTAAAACCTGTATACTTAATATGAAATTTATAAAAGACTATAGTTAGAAAAAAAATTAAAAAAGCCATCTAATTAATCAATATAATTATCATTCCACTATCATTAACCTGCCTTACCAGCAAATGGGTGGGTGGGCCCCACCATGATGTTTATGTAAAACTGACCTCATCCACAAGGTGCACCACCCCATGTTAGGCCAATGACCCAAAAATTAGCTCCATTCACCCAGTGTTAGGCCAAGAACCCAAAAATTGGCTCCATCAATGAATCAGGTGGACCAAATGATAGGAAACAATATATAAGATAATGCTTATCCTCTAAACTATTTCCATTAGTGTGGTTCATGTGAATCATGCATAGGTATGATATTTTTGCCACAAATATAAATTTTTGTGTAAAATCTAATGGTTGGAGTGAATTTAAATAATTATCATGGCGAGCTATTTAAAAATCAAGGGTTAACATCTCTGGGATAACTATTTCCTTTGGTGTCACCTAGGATCAATCCTATATATCTTCTATGTCCTTGGGCCTAATATTGGACTAAATATCTAATAGCTGGAGTGGATCTTACATAAACACCATGGTGGGTCTGTTAAAATCAATAGTGAAATCCCATACAATTCTCCCTCTTAAATAATCTATCTTTACCATTAAAGAGGGATGCCGGGACTTGATTTTTAGTGAGGCTCATGGTGATGTTTACAAGAGATCCACTCTGACCATTAGATGTGTAATCCCAGTTTAGGTTTAAAGCCAAAACATCATATTAGCTCGTAATTTAGGTGGGCCATGCCAATGAAAACAGTTGGTGGATAGACGTTCACCCTTGATTTTTTTAGGGACCCATATGGTGACTATACAAAATCTACTTCATCCATTAGATACCACATAAAAATTCAGGACAAGGGCATAAAAATCAGCCCATCTGCAATTCAGGTGGCCATACCAACCCTTGATTTTATGACAAATACACTCATCCCTTTTCAAATTTAGTAATGCAGGAACAAAATTGTACCATTGTCTTAGAGAAATGGTCCAGTGCCCTCACAACAATATAAGTTACAGTGCCCCTAGTTGGATTCGGATACTTGGAAAGTCAATGAGTTACGATGCCCCTAGTTGGATTTGGATAATTGGAAAGTCAGATTTGGATACTTGGAAAGTCAATGCATTGATCTAAACTGTTCAGGATACTTGGAAAGTCAATGCATTGATCTAAACTGTTCATTAACTATACTTTTTGCATGGTAGTCCATGAAATGTGTTCTGAACTAACAGACAGTTTAGATTGATTGATCGGGCTATCCAAGTGAATCCGTGCAACTAGCTGCACTATGAGTTAAGAGGTGACAATGGGCTGGGTTCGGGCCAGGTCAGACTAAGCCCTGGTGCCCAACATTTAGACATAAGGCCTAGGCCTAGTCTGAACCCAGCATGGGCCTAACACAGCAGGTGGAAGCCGGAGCGGGAAAAAAAATTGAGCCAACCCTGCCCATGACAAGTCCATTTAGGAACCGTTTGGAACCGTGTGATACGTAGCTTATCTTGGTTTCTTCTCGAAGTATGTAGCATGTTTTGTAAACACCGTACTTTAGCCAAAAACGCAGAAAGTCATGGTTGGTTTTCAGCAACCCAAGTATTTATCTCTCAAGTATGCTTCGTCCTCCATGTATTCACACTACAAGAAAAAGACGCAGAGCCGTCGGTTGGGGTTACCCTTTGCCGGCAGCCAGTTTTACCGGCTGCCAGTAAAGTGGCCGATAGAAAAGAAAAAAAAGGACGCCCTAATTCATTTGGCTCGCCCGATCGACTCTCTCTCTTTTCTCCGGAGATCGCAATCCTCATCCCTTCTCGCTCTCACCATCTCCTTCTCTCTCGCAACCTCACGACCACAACTCTCTCTCTCGGCAGCGGCAGTGGTATTCTCCCCTTCCTTTTCTCTGTCTTCTTCTTCTTCTTTTTCTAATATGTGTTCCAATTTGAAAATCTCTAATTGGGGATTTTTGAAATTCCAAATCCCTAATTGGGGCTTTTTGAAATTTCAATCCCTAATTGGTATTTCTGATTTTGTAATCCCTTATTTCTGGAGGACTTCAATCCCAGATTGGGATTTTGTATGGTTGATTATCATTTACTGTGTCTGGATGTGAGGAACTCGAAATTGAAAATCCCTGATTAGGTTGTTTTTTTGTTCTCATCATGGATAATGGATTGCTTGTGATTCTAACGAATCACTTTCAACAGATGATCCTAACCATCCATCCATGGCATACAACTTAGATAAAAGATGGTCATAAAAAAACAGACGGCTAGCTTTCAGGTGGATAGGATCATCTGACTGGTGTGATTCTTTCATGGTGTCCCATACGTTGTAAGTTTGTAACTATATGGACAATCCAGATTCATTCCTTGAAGACAGTTGCCTAAGCAGAAATTGTTGATGGCACCGTATGATGGACCAACCTTTGATGTGGATTGTTCTCTGTGTGGGTCCACCTGAGACTAGGGGCCTGTTTGGATGCCTGTTACTTTTTTAAGTTGTAAGAAGGTTACATGTAACTTATTTACAGGTAAAAGAAAGTTACAAGTAATCCTGTTTGGATGTAAGTTGTAACTTACTTACAGGTAACTTACTTTTTGTGTTTGGATAACTTGTAACTTTATTACAGGTAATAAGTTGCATATTCACTCTAAGTAGATCTTGAAATAGGGAATCGTTGAAAAATCAGACTAACACGTAAAAAAGATTGGATAAAATCATTCCATTTTATTAAGCCCATGTAAATGAATAGTTTGGTTGATTCTTAGGTTAAACAAATCAACAGGTGGGCCATAACATTGGGCTCACGTTTTCGAAATGCTTGTAATGTAGGAAAAAAAACTTGAAGTAAGATATCCAGGCAAAAATTTCCCATAGGAGTGACTCTTGTTGGCAAGGATGGGTTAAAGAGATATCACAAGCATAGGAAGCTGCTTCTACCAAATTCTGCATTAGCAGTTAAACTCTCAAAGTGGGACATTATTAAAATGGACCAATATCAAGGGACTATTTAAAACCAGATATCTTAACCCTTCAATGTACCGTCAATTTCTCACCATTTGACAACAGGCAAGAATCCGGATGCAAATGGAACTTGGGACTGTTTGAAACTGGATATGTTAACAATGCAATGGGCACTCAATTTCAAAACACCTGAGGACGTGCAGGAATCTCAATGCAAATAGCAATTGGGAGTGTTTAAAAAACCACAAGCTAAAACAGATTTGGGACCTACTTGGGCACAAGTTGCACTGACCAACAAGCCCCACTTATACAAAATGAACAATGGAATGGCATTGATATAAATTCTATACATTATGTCACCACTGTTTCATGTGGTGTGGTCCCACTATGATGTAAAACAGATTTGGGCCCCACTATGATGTATTTGTTTTATCCACACCATCTATCCATTATTCTAAATCATTTTTAAGTCATTAGCCCAAGGAGTGAAACAAACATTACAGTGGCCCAAGGAGTTTTTTAATGGTGGACTTTCAATCATTACTATTTTGTGTGGTGTGGTCCACCTGAGATTTAGATATGCCTCATTTTTGGAATCAAGCCCTAAAATGATCCAAAATAATAAATGGACGGCATGGATAAAAAAAAAAAAAAAAAAAAAAAATACAAGATGGTGGACCCCATAGACCGTTGGACATTACCTACACCTCTAGCCAAACTGCCTCCGTCAAAGCCGATAGAAAAAATAAAAGAAAGAAAGAAAGAAAGAAAGAAAGGAAAGGAAAACCAAAAAAAAAAAAAAAAGGAAAGAAAGAAAGGGGTTTTCTAACCTTGCCGAAGCTGGATCGGAGAGGGAGAAGGAGACTGGGAGAGGAAGAAGGAGACTGAGAGAGGGAAACTGAGGTTGAGAGAGGGAGATGGAGACATTGGAGAGGGAAGCTGCGATTCTTCCCAAAAATTTTCATTTCAAAATTTCCAACCGTTACCTGTATCAGGTAACGAAGATACAAGTAACTTGAAAAACGACTCAAGTGCCTGTATCATTTTCGCCTCTCTCCTGTAAGAAAGTCATAGGTTGAGAGAAAGTTACCTGTGACTTTCCTCCCCCAAACACCAACTGTAACAAAGTCACTTGTAACTTTGTTACATTTTAGAAAAGTTACACGCATCCAAACAGGCCCTAGAGTCCTTACATTTTTGGGTGGTACCGTAAAGCGAGCTCGAAATAAAAGAACAGTAAAGAAAAAAGGAATGACGAACTTGGTCACACAACACATATAGCAACATAGGCTAGGGGGTTTCAATGGTGCGGGTTTAAATCCCCACGATTTTTCTATTGTGGGGTTTACTCACTAGACTCCGAAGTGTTTCAACGATAGAGATTCTATCCTCATTGTTTTTTAGTAGTGCGGCCCACTTAATTAGCTTAGATGGCAATCACATTACAGTGGATCCCAGCTGTGGGCTCCATTTCGAAGGCTATGGTGGTGGGCATCACATAAATAGGAAAACGGATGGATCTGACAGGTGGGCCATCAGGGCATGTGCAATGGTGGGTGTCATTTGATGGAAAATGTGAATTCCTCAAAATTATAGTGGGTCCCACTGTCCCACGTGGTTAGATCCACACTCAAAAGGATCTGACAAAAGGAGTGGAAAGTGATGATCTAACACATATGGCAGGGTGGTACTTCAAAGAGAGTTTTCAGTGGTAGATGCTTGGTCACCACCGTAAGATGGTGGGCCCCATGTCTGAGATTTAAATCTGCCACAGTTTGGGCCTGAAAATGGGTGGACGATGTGAGCATTGCATACATCAGTGGGGTCCACAAACTGGTGGCCCACTAGTGATACATTAAGTTAGTGTTAGTGCTCACATCAACTGCTTCTATATACCCAGCAACAGGTTGGGTTGCAAATATTAACAACCTTCAGTGTGACCAACAAAAACAAAGAAAATAATTTGCTTTTGGAAGAAAAAATAATAATAAAACAGACTGAAATAAATAAGGTATATTTTCTAAAAAGTTACTTATTCTAATTTAATAGTCAAACTAACTTAATTAAGAAAAGTAACTTAATGATTTACATTAGTTAAAAAAGTTATTTATTTGGTAGTATCTAAATGAGCCCTTAATGTCCTTTCGATCTAAATGATGGTTTAAAAATACATGTTTGCTTCTCCACAACATGAAAATAGTACCTGCACTAGAGCCAAACAACAACAATAAAATGTAGCACTTCACTTCCGTTGGATTTTGCTTTTATCATGCTCAATATTTTAGGACCTAAACCTAAGTTCATCCAACCATCAATTCAATCAGTTGAACCCTTGTTGAATGATTTCACTCAGAAAACTTTCCTATCTTAGAATCGTTAAATAGAAGCGTTTGGCAATAATTTACTCCTAACATTTGTACTTTGGGTGTCAGGTTTACGAGCAGAGGTCATGGTTTTGACTATTGATAAGTCTAATTTTCATTTCCATGAGTAAACAAATGACCTAATTGAATTAGGTTTACAATGATCTAGCCTATTTTGGTGGACATTTCGATCCAAGCTAATCTAGCCATTCTGTTTGGTCCAATATTAATGATGAATGGTGCAAATGGGTGGGTCTGCAGGATTTGACTGTTTACGCGATCTTGAGACCTCCATGCAAAGCTGAAAATGGATAATCTACATCCAAAGGTCTACCTAACTACTATCAAGTAGAGAGAATCTGATCACCTCCTCTAATTCTGTAGTTAAGATAGTGCCTGGAATACCGTGAATGGCTTTGATTGTCCAAAAGTGGGCCATACGAACAAATTGAGGATAAACTCTCCACCCTCTTTTATCTTCTTTTTTTTTTGGGAATTTTTTGAGAGGAATTGCATGAAGGATACATTCCTTTTTTTTTTTTTTTTTTTAAAAAAAAAAAAAAAAATTTATGGAGGGGCAGAAGGGATTAGATGAGTCATGACTTACCCTATCTCAGTTGATATCTCTTGATCCCAACTGTGTTTTTGATCCACATATATATATATATATATATATATATATATATATATATATATATATATATATGGAAATGGTACTATGGGGTTGACCTCATGGGAACTTCCCATGAGGTCGAGCTATGTGGGCCCCGCCGTTATGTGTGTCGAACATCTACTACACCGCCTATATGATGGATCCCCTTTAGTTTATGGTATATCCCAAAAATCAGCCTCAAATAGAGTTTAGGTGGGCCATACCATCTAAAATCATGTGAGGACATGCCTAAAACATAAAATCATTTGGTGGGGCCTACCTTAGTTTTAGATGCGGCTGAAACTTGGTCTCTCCCCTCATCCAAGTGGGACACATACAATGGATGAGATGGATTTGTGAATCACGTCTCAGTGGGCCTAATAAAGCATTATGAATGTTTTAATAGGAAAATAACCCCTCTCAATTGTTGTATGTGGTGTGGCCCACCCAAGTCATGCATGGACTTGATTTTTAAGCTCGTGGCCCACCATGGAATGGTGCATTTGACTGATAGGGTAGATGTTTGACACAGATCACGGTGGGGCCCACACAACTCGACCTCTTAGTACCATCTCTCTCTCTCTCTCTCTCTCTCTCTCTCTCTCTCTCTATATATATATATATATATATATATATATAGGAACGCTCAGTTACGCACCGGTTCGCACGTCATTATGTGCGAACCTTTCTATCAACCGTCGGATAAGGTAGACGGATCCGACATACGGTTGGCCTGAACCGAACCGAGTCCGACTCGGTCAAGGAAACCGAGTCGTATCGGGTTGGGTGTGATTTGGATCAACTTTTTTAACGGTGAAAATCATTATCCTTGTTGCTATTTTTGGTGTGGTCCATTTGAGCTTTAGATATGATTCATTTTTTTCCAAATGATCCAAAATGATCAAGAAAAATGGATAAACGGTATGGATATAATAAATACATCATGTGGGGCCCATGTAACGATGATTTCATTTGAGCCGTTCGTACAAGTCGGAGCTCGAGGCGTTATAGCTATCAACGTGCTGTGCACGGCAACTGTAATGTGTTGTGCACGCTTTGACGATAACAAGTTTTGTAGGTTCAGGCTATAAATCATATCATGGGATATGTGTTATATCCAAACCGTCCATCCATTTGGCGAACTCGTTTTAAGGCTAGAGACAAAAAATAAGATAGATCTGACTATCAAGTGGACCACACTGGAAAAATCTCAGCTGCTATTTGTGGTGTGGTCCAGATGATCTTTGGATATGATTTATTTTTTGGATAATACTCCATAATGATCTCTAAAACTATATGAACGGTGTAGATATAATAAATACATCACTGTGGGGCTCATATAACTTTGATCTCCTTTGAACCGTTCGTACAACTCGGAGCTCAAGGAGCGTCAGTGCTCGTCTTCGCACGACACGTGCCTACAACTATAGGCATATAGCCTACGGCAGCAGGACACGGATTACGTACTACCCAGCCCGTCCCTAGCTCCGAACGGGCAGTTCCGTGGACGGGCCCACCATGATGTATCTATACATCCAAACCATCTATCTCTTTTCTCATATTATTTTAAGGCATCAAAACAAAAATTAGGCAGATCCAATGATCAAATAAACCACACGAAGGAATATTTCTTATTATGCTGATTAAACTCAGTTGGGGCCCACCGTGAATGCATTTGGTTTATCCACGCTGTTCATTCGTTTTTCCAAATCAATTTAGTGGTTGAACCCAAAATTGATGCATATCCAAAGCTTAAGTGGACCAGACCATAGGAAAAAGGTAGAATTATTGATAAGAACCACTTCGGATCAGGTTGGATCGGATCGGTCCGGATCCACCCATTCGGATCGGATCGGTCTAGAGTGACCATGACCCGATCTCGAACCGAAAAAAAGTCGGATCTGAATGGCCCTACTCGATCCGCACCGATCCAGGCCGTCAGTTCGGTTCGGAACGGGTCGGATCCACCGGATCGGGTCAGATATGCCCAGCTCTCTCTCTCTCTCTCTCTCTCTCTATATATATATATATATATATATATATATATATATATATATAAAGAAAGTAGCATTATTGGCACATTTTTACCATGGCCAATATGTATGGCTGGGGTATGCAGGCGATTTTTGTGGTTGCCACGATTTAAAGAAAGGAGTGCCCCCAATAGTAATATCCGCCGCTGACCTTCTTCATCTCCACTCGCCCTCTCTCCACAGCCCCGCCATCCGTACGATCGCATCTCCTTACCTGCCATCACCTTCCAACCATCTCAGCAACCACCCTTTCCACGTCCCAACCTTCACTTCCCAATAAATCCCACCCCTTCATCACCGCTTCCACAAAACCCCACGACCGACGGCTGAAAATCACAGCCACCCACTTCAACATCTCATTCCCACCGCTCATCATATGGACGTCGCTCTTCACAGCTGGTGCATTCGGCCTCTGGTACTACTTCCCACCCATCGATCCTGTCTTGATTCACTTCTCCTCTCCTTATTTTATTTTGAGATTTTGATTCAAAGATGTTTGTTTTGAAATGGGATGGGAAGGCCGGAGAGGACGAAAGTGCAGAGCGCGCTGAGCGGCGCCCTGGTCAGCACTCTGGTGGCCCTCGCCACGACCAACCTCAGCATCATTGCTAGTGAGGTCCCAGTATATTCTGTTGTCTTGGAGTATCTGCTGCCCGTTGTTGTTCATTTGCTGCTCTTCAGAGCAGACCTGCGTCGCATCCTGCAGTCCATCCGGATTCTGCTTTTGGTCTTCTTGCTTGGATCAGGTAACTCTTATTAGCGAACAGTAGGGCTTTTGATAGTGCTTTACTTTGGAAATCTACCAAAATTGTATATGCCAGCGTGGCCCCACCACGAAGATCACCTCGTGCAGACAGTAGGTTGGTACACTTGTCAGGTGGGCCACACATGTACATAAATTTTAGACTGTTGTCAGTTCTGATCTAAATCTCCAGTGTTTCTTTATGTGGTGACCCACTTGTTTGGTGGACTCATGTCAGGTGATCTTCATTGTTCGGTCCACTGTATGCAGTCTTGAATGTTCTAGACATGACTCGTTTGCACATGAACTAGGCTCGGGACTAAAACCATAAGTAGATTCTAAGAGGATAAGGTCTTTCATTAGATGTTTCTTTTATAATTAGAATTAAGGAGACGGAAATGATTAAAAAGGGAAAGTAAAAACAATGATAAAAGAAGGGTAAAAGATAGGATTGAAGAATGTTTCAATGTTGCTACCTTTAAGGTTGCCCCATACTATTATATCAGTTTGCAATAGTGTTAAGCAAATCCACCTCCAGGATACAACAAAGAGAGAGAGAGCAGGAGGGAGGGAGGGGCTTAGAGTCTTTGGAGCATATTCAGTCACTCTGAATAGATACACATCCCTATTTCAAATTACACACATTACACACCCCTTCAGATGCTTTTTGATGGGTTTGCTATATTTAGAAATCTGCCACCTCCCCAATTCAAATTACAATGATCTCTAGATCCACCCCATCTGATCACACCTAATCGACCCAGGGGCACAATCCAACAGTCTGATCAAGCAAGTGCAAAGTGTGCTTCAAGCGCCCTTCCACATGCACGCACCACAATTGCCTTAGGCACTCATGTGCCTGCTGACAGGGTTACGAAGCACATATGAGCAGACACACTAAGGCTTGCATTCGAGAATACTATATACTAGAAAATCAACCTTTTATGAAGCTTAAAATATTCCCATGTATTTCTGATGTGGGACTATTTTAAAAGACAAGAAAGGAGAGATGCAAAAAACACAAAGTCCTTTTCATGAAAAAAAAACCACACCTTTTCTCATCTTTTCAGAACTTCCATTTTCTTATTTTAATACAAAATTCATCATTGTTTTCATATCTACAAAATTGGCATTGAGTTTTAATCAAATAAATGGTCCATTTATTTGTTTGTTTATTTTGAAAAACACTGAAATAAATTATATTTAATTATCAATTTATTTTAATTTTAAGGTTTTTACCTTCATTACTTCCCTCCATTTGTGTTATTTGTTGCTAATGTCTTACAAATAAAAAGGCTGACCCCAATTAGTTGGACACAGTACCCTTCATTGACATTGAAAATCCAACGGTGATCAAGAGCCTCTGTGTGATGTAGAAGGTATACCAGTATTGTAAACTGAAAAAATATTACATTATGTAGTTCTTTAATGTAGCTCTACACTTCACAAATTGAAAATTACTATCCTGCAGTGAATCAGTGATCGCATCACTGCCTGGATTATTCATCTATTTTGGGTGGAATCCATCCAACTTAGAGCTTCAATTACGAGTTCTGGTATTTTATATCTTCTACAGTTTCCCCTTTGAAAACTTGGAGGAGCTTCCCATTGCTGATGTGTGTTCTGCAGTAACCACAGTTTACAGCAAAAATCAGAAGGATTTACAACCACAACCCTTTTCTAAATGCTACAAATATGATATACAGAAACACGTATGACACTAAAACAACATACTACTTAATTCCACCAGTTATAGGTATTGTTATAACACTCTGAATTTTCGCGGCCCGAGTATAAACTCGTGCCTGAGAATTCCGGGTGTTAATAATGTAAAAATTGGATGTTTCAAAATCACATTTTTTTTTTAATTTTTTTTTCATTTAGATCACATCCAGTTACATTCGTGAAGGTAATCATTCACAAGAATAAAATCAACTGTATTTATTATTCCATTAGAGTAAAAAGCATACAAATAATTCTTTAATGCCCTCTTAATGGGAGCTTATTACATTATCAAAGTTTGCAGCGGAAAATAAATAAAATGATTTGTGATGCTATTCTTCTTCTTTATTCGAAAGAATCTTCCATAGAGTGATTATCGTCCGTATCATTAACCTGTAATTCACCTGCAATATTTGCACGATTGGAGAAGGTCAACACCCTACTCATAGTGGTGGTTGTCCTTTAAAGTTTACAATGATCAACTGATTCAAAAGAATAACAGAAGGGTACCAATACATCTCATACTCCACAAATACAAGTGGTATTGGTATGCGCAAACATTCTACATGAATTGCATGCCTAGCAAAATATGTGCGGTCCATGACACTCGGCGATCATGATCACAATGTGGAAAGTAGTTTAAATTTTCCGACTCGCCTCACATTCTCACATTACGGAGATTCGTTGGCGTGTCCAACGTTAACATGAATTTATGCGAACATTTCAAGGCGACACGACAACGTGATTTAGGGATTCACGTGACACGATGTGTTCATGGAGACTATTTGTGACATCCAATCCTGATAAGTGATGTGACACGCATAAAGATTTACTTACATCGATTGTGCAACACTCATCAACCCACGAGATTAAGTGCCGACCAAGAGAGCCGCTACCTGTAACGCATTACATTCACAGTATTATATTAATCACTGAAAGTGGGATTTTCTACTTAATACTTGCGTTAATAGAGAAATAAGTCGAAACATGAGGGTTTTGGAATTCCAAGATACATGCTCAAGCCATAAAGGGATGTAGCACAAGGCTAACCTAATAAAGGAGAAAAGTAGCATTAAGCTATCTCAATAAAAGAGAAGAGCAGCAATGAGGCTAACTAATCAAGAATAAGGGGAGATGAGCAAAAGGTTAATTCAATATAGAGTGGAAGCACGCGTCACTCTCAAAATTAGCAAAGGGCAAGGCTTGTATCCATCACCCCACATAAATTCATAAAAATCACGCATAATTAAAATCATACCTTAATCATAATTTCCAAAAGGTTAAATAATTGATAATGGTAAATCAATCAATTGCATGGAAAATCACAATAATATGAAAGTATGCAAAAACAAGATAAATCATATCAACTCAAATTAGTGTAAGCTTAAGGGAATTTCTCACCTTAGCCTTAGATTTAAACCCTAGGTAGATTTCGATGTTAGACAGCTTCTACATGAATCACGACATCTCTTAATGCAAGAGGGAGACACCATATGTGTGGAGAAGGAATATGGATGATGGGCACCTAGGCTTCTCCTTCTCGTTCTCTTTCTCTTTCTCTCTCCTTCTCTCTCTCCTCCTTTGGACGTTAGGAGTATTAGTGTGTGAGTGGAGAAGGGCACGCACACCCCTTTTATAAAATGAGTGGGTGTGTTTCACATCCCACTTGGATTGGGTTTTTCCAATTTAACCTTTTTGGGCGATCTTTCTTTAAATCTAATTCGTTCAGTGTGTCGGGGTCGTTGAATAGAGTCAGGGTATATGATTTTCTTGGTAATCCGAAATTTAGATTGGCCTATCTTGAAAATTCTCCTAACCGGTGGCAAAACGAACTTGATCTCAATTAAGGGTCCACACTTAATGATTAGAGCCCATTTTTGAGAGAAATGTGTGGTCAAGATAGGCAAACGGTTGGACAAAAGTTGATGGTTGATCAATGGTGGAAAAAGCCTAAATCTGAAAAAGCCTTAAGATTAAAATATGTAAGTGGTTATTTTAAGTTATCAAATTTGAAGAAAAAAGTCAAACTTGTGTACTAGTTGCTATTTATGATGGACTGTTTTGTTTTGTTTATCATCTCCTCACTTTATGCAATGTATTAAGGGAGCTGTTGGTTTTATCCTCAATGAATTTTCCTTTTTTGAACTTTAAGCATGAACTCTTGCAAAAATTGCATGAACCTACAGCTGTCGTTTCCTCTAAAATTTTGGTGCACCCACGAATGATCTAGGGTCATCTACTGAGTGTTTTATGCGTGCAAATGGCACCTTTTATTGCAAATATTACCTTTTATATATATATATATATATATATATATTTCTCTATTACTCAGCCTGTGTACATCTTGTGCATGACCCTGCCTATGATTGATAACTGCAGTTCTTATCTTGGTTTCTCATTGCATGTTTTATTTAGTTGGGAATCATTTCACAAAGAATCATGGATTAGATCTACACAAGCTTGTATTCAAACAGGCTACTGATGCAGGTCTCAAAGTCCGGTTATGTAAAAGTGGAGAAGCTTATGAACATCAAACGGTACTTCCATGTGATGCACATCAGCTCCACGGTAAGGTCTTTTCCTTTCAGTCATAAATGGATGGAATAGAACTTAGACAAAATTCCAAAGTCTTACATATTACTTCTAAGTGTTATATCAGCCACTTGAAATTATTGATCCATGTTGGCTGATATGATATGAATTTGTCAATAACCTACTGACCTCTACCAAAATAAAAGGGTTTGGATCTGATGGAGATTTGTAGGACATCCTCCGTCTACAGTTCAGGCTCTAATCCTTTTATTTTAGATTACATCTTCTCTACGGTTCTGGAAAGTTGCATTCCCATAGCTTTTATCATGACAATGACCTTGAGTGAGCAAACAAGCTCCAATTCAAATACCTTATGATATGTCATTGAAGCTCTTGATATTGGATGTGTACTGTTTGGTAGCTATTGGCTCAAAACCTGGTAGAAAATTCAAGTCTTTTTTCTTTTCTTTTCTTCTTCTTCTTCTGTTTTTTTTTTTCGCAGGTTGCGGGGGAGTTGTTGGATCATCTAACTAGCTGGGATGTTGGAACATAATCTATTGTTGCAGTTTGATGTAGACCAGTGTATTTGGAAAAGTTGCACCTGTCCTCTATCTAGACCAGTGTATTTGGATGTAAGCTATTGCAGATTGCAATTTGTTATTGATTGTGCTTAAAAGTGAACTTCATTTCTCTGGCCTACTGATCACAGTCTATGAAGTGAAACCATTTTTTGTAGTTGGGCTCACATGATAAGATCTTGCCTTGTCTTGTTGTGGATGATTCACAAAGAACAACACTTAACAATTGCCCGATGCAAAAATGAAGAAATTTACAGAAGATCCTATCAAATTCAAAATGGATGACAGTATGTGGATTCATAATTTTCACATTATCCTTTTCATTTATGTTTTAATTGACATGAGCATAAAGTTTGAAGTTTACTGTTTTTATTTAGTTTTTCTACGAATGAAGCATACCTTCAATGTCATGATATTTCCTTTCCTAGCTTTTTGCAGCTGCTGAACTGTATGACTTTGATGATGAGAAGGTACACGTTGATTTCCCTAATTTCGATATTTGAAGATGGGCACTATGAGTTGCTGCTAATGTATTTAATTCTTTCATAAGTTCTGCTTATTGATTTATTGCCTAAAAAAATGTATCCCCACCCCCAATCATTTCCCTTCATCTCTGAAACCCTCACAGGGAGCTTCTGATTCCCATCGATCTCTCTGTCCAAATAATCGGATCAATGTAAAATGGAGAAAATTGATCTCTTCTGCTTCTTCTGGATTATGCAGATTTGTCGTCCGTTCGCAGAACCGATCCGATGATAGCAACTTCAGAACACTTGGATTTAAGATGGATGGATGGGATGGAAGTTGGATCAAGTTGGTTGGGAGAAGCATTTTTGGTTTTGCTACTGCAGCTACCACTGTGATTGCCATCAGCTGCGATTCCTTGGGCCTCGCGGAGTCTCTCATCATCGCTTTCCCTGCTTCTTGTGGAGAGCTTGATCGGCCTCGTGAATAGGATCGAGAGGGCCTATATGGTCCTCGGCGGCTACAGTGGCGACAACTCCTTGCTAACTCTTTGGGAAGCCCTTCCGTTCGTCACTGTCATCAGTGGACAGGTTTGTCTCTCAATCTGTTCCCATATACTTCAGCTTCTTCATTTTTGTTGAGTTATGTGGTTTATACTTTGATGTTATTTCATTTGATCGCAGAATTCTGCAAAATCATCGATTTTGGAGAGCATCGTCTAGCGGGATTTTCTTCATAGGGGATCTGGTTGGAGTTTTGAATTTTTTATTCTTTTACTTTTATTTTTTATTTTTTATTTTTTTTATTTTGAGTTTTTTCTATGGTGGATCTTGTGGTATTCCTAAAGGGATTGTCACATGTTGGCGATTGGTTCTGCAGCTGCACAAGACAGACAAAGGACAGACAGAGCATGTTGAGTTTCTTCACTCGCCAAAGAGGAGATTTTCAGGTTTAGGTAAATCTTGTTTTTCTATTGCTTCGTCGATTTGATGTTTGATTTATGGGTCTTTTTTGCCCCGAAATCTCCCCTACATTGTCGCTGCTTCTTGATTTTATTTTCATCTTGAATTCTCTCAATTCTAACTCGACGAGTACATGCATACAGCAACAAACATCTTCAAGTAGGTAGAGGAACTGCAAAGGCGAAGTAATTACTCTCTACTGCCATTGATCCGAAATGTTTTTTTAATGAAATAAGGTATTTCCACCAAGCTCTTTTTTTAATAATTATTTAATAAGTAGGTCGATTAGATTATTAAATGAATACATGGATATGAAAAACCAACATTGAATCATGAGGGAATGGAAAACAACAGATTTCATCAGTTACTCTGCTCTACTTTCTAGTCCATGAATTTGTTTTTGTTTTTGTTTTTTTTTAAAATTTTTTGTGAAATTCAATACAGTGTTTGATGAAGGATTTATTTATTTATATATATGATGAATTCTGCCCCTTTTTCTCAATAATCAAGAAAATTCGAGTTCCTCAAAAAATCATTTTCACTTGAAGGTATTCAACTCGGATCTGTTCGCAGGCGCAAATTGGGTTAACTTTGTTACATGAGTCTGTCCCTCATTCTGGGATCTTTTGTCGCAAACTTCTCTGGAAAGTAGAAATTAGCTATTGTTTCTAGCTTTTGATGCATTGATGATATAAAAAAGTATATTCTTTAAAAAAATAATAATAATAATAAATAAAATAAAATTATGGGATGTGATTGTAGGATGTGCATTTCCAATATATTAACTATAAGTTGCAGCTATCTTTGTTATCTACTAAAAATTTTCAGTAAAATTATTCTTATTCAATGTATAGAATGTGATATTTCTAACAAAAAACAATTGAGGCAATAACTTACAATGCATTTTGCATATTTACAAACAAGTCCGTCCGCAAACATATTAGGATAGAGAATGTTAAAAATTCACCCTACAAAAAAAGCAAGGAACTTGTAACATTATGGTTAAGTTGGATTTCTGCCACCAATAACGATCCAGCCTCCGGTGGTGATAAACATTCGTAAACTTTAATTTTCTTTTGATATTTTTTCCCAAAAAATCCAATTAGATTCTTGTTTCATGTACTTAAAAGCATTACTAACATTACTTATTAACTTGAGCATCAGAAACAAAAAAAAAAAGAATATGAATGCCTTATTAAAAAAAAGTTGTTATTGCTAAGTTTGTAATAAGAACTGTCTTTGTTTTGTAACAATTTATGATGAATCTGCACGAAAGTAGGTGTGTTGTCAGCACTACAGATTTTACCTGTTCCCTGTTTTGCATAGCCTTTGGTTTGCTCATTTAAAATGTGGTGCTATATTTTGGTTTTGTAGGTTAGTTTGAGAAAAGTGTTCATGATCAACAATTAATTTGATTTTGGGAGAAGAAAAAACCCTTTTAAGTAATTCTTAACTGATTCGCCTGCCATTGCATGGTTACTACACCCCATGCATCACGCATTGTTATAAAGATTAAGCTTTCCACTAAAGTTGAAATACTACTTTCTCACGTAAAGTAACCTGGAACATTTCTAGAAAGTCTGAAAAACAACGAGTCTCCTTTAAACTCTCCCAAAGTTTAGTAATCACCTAATTAGGGTAAAACTCCCACATTCCTACATAAGGGTATCAACACCAAACATTTACCATATTTGTATTTTTCTAAAATCAGTTTAAATATCATTTCCAAACACAGGTTTCAGGAAATACAAAACCAACCATCCTTACAAAAGTCCTAGAATATGGGTGTTTGATCCTCATGGCCTAACCGTAAAAGAACAATCTGTAAATCCAGGAAAAGGGACTCTGTTGAGTCCTTGAAAGCTTATGACAGGAGTAAAAGTATGTTCTGTCAACTAAAATTTTGAATAAGGCAATATTTTTGTTCTATATTTGTATTTGGACCAACATGGCAAATTCTTTTGACAATATGCCACGAAACAAAACTAATCCATCAACCAAACTGTAGTGTAAAATATCTATTTTTTCCTCCCTTTTATTTGTCTTCTTAATGCTTTTCCATTCCAGGAAACTTCGAAGAACATATTGGAAATTGGGTATCCAAGAGATGACACTGGATATGAAAATTCACCTCAATAAGAGTATATTGACCTCCCCCAGTACAGGCAAGCAGCACGTTTGTTCGCAGCAACCATTACTCACCAACAGCTTTGATTCTGTTCACTCATCATTACCTCCTAGCTTTGCCACACTACTGACAAGCTATTCAAAAGAAAATTTGAAAGGTATGACATGCAAACAAGAAGTGTTGTAGTCCTGACATATTGCTGTGTAGATTTTCTTTTGTACATTGTTCAAAGAGCTTGTGGCCTGACTGAAAGCTTGGTTGAGTTGACATGTTCAAAAAGCTGGCAAAACATTCCAAGTTGATGATTTACTTAAAGAGTATTAGTAGTTTCAACCCAGCAAGTTTCTGGCTTGTTGAAACTGAAGTGAAACTTTCAGTTTCTTCTGGGAATTGCTGGCATTTTGTTTGGTATCATCCTTTTGTTGATTCCGTTAACTCCTTCACTGCTTCCAACACAAGGAAAACCCAATTGAAATTGGTCAACTTTTGGCTTGTATTTAGGGCTGTACATGAACCGAGTTACACTTGTAATCTGTTTTCTCTTTCTGTACCAATTTCTTCTGACCGAGGTTTACGAATGTTGCAGAGGCACCTGAACCAATGGAAACAGAACTCGTGTCCCAAATCATTGTATTGTTTTTTCTCTTGACCATTCAATTTCTTTGATACAATGTTCCTGCTACTCCAATATATGTTTATTTATTTATTTTGTTCTTTTTGTTAGCAGAGATACTTGTTGGATTCTTGCTAGCTTGTAATTGAAAGGTCCCCTTCATGGTTACTCTTGTAATATGTTTTCTCTTTCTGTACCAATTTCTTCTGACCAAAGTTTACAAATGTTGCAGAGGCACCTGAACCAATGGAAATAGAATTCATGTACCAAATCATTATATTGTTTTTTCTCTTGACCATTCAATTTCTTTGATACAATGTTCCTGCTACTCCAATATATGTTTATTTATTTATTTTGTTCTTTTTATTAGCAGGGATACTTGTTAGATTCTTTTGATTACACAACTAGCTCAAAGTGTTTGTTAGAGTCAGAATCTACATCGAGTAATTTGATTACACATTGGATTGCAGGGCTATGGACCGCGAAGACGATCAGCCCAACAGTGCCATCCATGTTTAACAAGCTAATGCATGAAGTGGCTTGATGAGAGGTTTACCAGTTCGGTCTTCTCCATTTCATTCGACAGTGTAGCCAATCTGGGAGTGGACCACGTGAAGGATTTTTATTTATTTTTATGTATTCAAGACCATTTTCAACGTATTGTTGTAAATATTATATATTTTATTGTAAAGTAATACAATTTTGTTTAATATTCATTTTTAACTGTACCCTAACATTTTTTAGGTTCCAAATATTTAAAAATACAGGTTCCAACAAAAAAAATATTACTGGCTTTTGCCGTGGGTTGCACGGCTTTTAACGGTGCTTCTCAAACCTTTGCCCGCGCTTCTCAAACTTTTGTTGTACTTTGGAAGGCATTTATCGACACTTAGACAAACTTTTATTGACGTTTTTAATGACGGTGCTTCAGATGACTTTTGCCTGTGTTTGGACAGACTTTTGCTAGTGCTTTTTCAGCTTTCCCAGACACTTTTTAAGTGATTACCGATGGTTAGTAGATGCACTGGAAAAAGGAAAATGGGCACTGGAAAAGTCTACTCGATCACGGTGGCCAGAAAAAGTGCCGGTAAATGATGATGAGCACTGGTAAAGCCTTTGCCAGCGCACCTTTTTTCAGCGCTTGTCTGAGTACTGATAAAGCTTTGCACTGCACTATTTTTGACCTTTACTGGTGTTTTTGACCTCCTATAAAAGTCAATTTTCTTGTAGTGTATTTAAAAATCAATTTCAAACCTCAAAGAAAAAATGCAAAGAAGGATTTAAAGGTAACAGCAAGATGCATCATAAAAATTTGGGAAGAAAACCGTAATGGTCCATTCATCCGGTAGGTTACCATTGAACTGAGTGAACGGCCAGTGGTCCAACTCAATCTATGTGTATGTCCAGCCTATTAATGGGTTGTTCTAACTTTTTTCTTAAAGTAATCCTCGTGGTATAGCCACGAGTTTTACAGGTATGATGAGATGTGCTTTTGTCATTTTAAGATATTAATATGAGTAGCCCGGCCAAGGGCAAATGCATATACCCTGCACTCACACCAAAACATACAAGACTTCTTGTGTGACCTGCAACAACTCCTGTAGGCTAGACTCTTAGTAACAATATAAAATCATGCCTAAAATTTCTATGTTAACAACGTGTGGTCTGCATGTGTTTTGGATCAAGATGACGCTTGGATTATTATCTATTCATCCTAATTAGACTAGTTTGATGATCGGATTGGATAGAATATACACATCATTTAGGCCACATGTATAACCTATGGTTGGTGTCCCCTCTTGTATTATTTCTTGTGTTTAGGCCCAACTCAGTTGTGGATGGAGATGAATTTTTGTCTTATGCCCTAAAATTTCAGGCATACCTAATTTAGGGACTGGATGTCAGGCACACAAAATTGTGGGCTTAGAGCTCAACTGTTGTTTGAGCTGTGCTGTAGGCCCACCTTAAAGCCATGCATGAAAATCATGCATATCCATTCATTAGGTCGACAATACTGTAGAAAACTATAAATGATTTTTTTTAAAAAAAAACTCAATAATACAAGTGTGGCCCACTTGATGATCTTTAGGCTAGGGATGGGTGTCATATATATTGTCACTTTAGTTATATAAATTCTTAAATGTAAGGAAGCAACCTACTGTTGGTGTGAAATTTGGAGTTCCAAGCTACGAGAAAAGCATGAATACCTTTTATTTTTGCACGTTCCCTTTGAAAAGTGCCCATGATTTGCAAGTGGTCTCATTTGCTAAGCCCTCGAGTCTGTGCAATAAGCTCATGTATGGCAACACATGTTGCAACATGGGATATAAGTGTGAGATCCAATCCATCCATTAGGTTGGTCAGACCTTTTACATGTTTTCCTAAAATAAATCTGGTCCACTAAGCATGTGGCCCCTTAAAAGTAGATCAACCTGATTCTTGGGCTAGGGAATGAATATGGTGATACTTTTCTGATGGATGGTTGGATTTTGGCTTCATAGTTCCATGCTGGCATTATGGCATGTAGATGAGCTTTGCTGCACATGCATATGGGCTTAGCAAAGCTCTCGAAAGTTGATGGATGTGAGATTGTAAATGGGATAGAAAAAGTATGATACGTAACCCACCACCAACAACTATTAATTTGGGTATATTTGATACATCAATCAACACTTCCTTTTCCCTTATGCTAGCTAACTGGTGTGTAGGGTTAAGCACTTGGACACAAGCATCCAGAATGAAAATTAAGCTAATAACTTATCTCTCCGTATCAAGTAGGATACATTTTTTTTTCCATTTATTCTTCTTTACAAAAAGGTGGGAGCACACCACCTGTAATTTTATTGATATGGAAAAAAACCGTTTACAATCCTAAACAAAGACCAAAAAAAAAAAAAGCCAAAAAATCCAAACAAAAGCAAGGCTAAAAAAATAAAATAAAAATCAGCCACCTCAAACTAGCAGCATACATACCTAAACATTTCTTGGAGAAGCTAGGAGCCATGAACAACCATAACTTAAATCCACTTATGGTCATCGCTTTAGAGCAAAATATTGCTAAGGAAAAAAAAAAATCAATGAAAATATCTTATCTATAAATTTATTGTATTTTTTCCTTCCCTTTGCCCATAATGTTAAGAGTACAAAAAAGAACTCACGTTCCTACTCCATATCTAACTCCAAATTCTATCCATATGAATTTTCAGTCCAACTCTGAATTTGAGTATTTTCAAATTTGGTTGGTATTACTGATGGTGGTGCAATGCATTTTCTCGACAGTGGAGGTCCACATAATCCCGAATTTCTTTGGAATGATTCATTTGTAAATGTAAAAAACTGTTTAATTTGTGGTATGCTTCCACAAGGTGATTTTGTGAAAGGTTCAATATCGAGATGAATGTTAACTTTGTCGGTTGCCAAGAAATCTCTCCTGAGATATTGATCTAATCCATCCATATGTGGGACTTCTTTTTATATTTATTTATTACCAAACCATGGATGGGATGGTTATGATTTTCTGATAAAATTGATTCCTTAGAACCGTAAGCAATAGCTGATGGGCCTAACAGATGGATGGCTCACTGCTGAATAGGCCCAGTTTCCCATAAATTTTGTTCACCGTCCACTAAATAGTTATTGTTCAGATGGTATGAATCATCTTATTGGTGAGATTTTTACATGGTGGCCTAAGAAATGTGTTATGGACGTAATGCACAGCCCATATTGCTTGGTTAGACTGGCCAAGTGTCCCCTTGCAGGTAGAAAACTGCATGTTAAATGTGTCTTGAGAGCAAATGATGATTTCCACACTTCTTTTTGGCATCACAAAAGTCCAACTCAAAAATTACCAATGGTAACAAGTGATTACTCTTACACTCCACATACATAAATGTGGGAAGGTGAAAGAAGTTTGCGTGTGATGATCCAGAAAACACAAAATATAAAAATATGCATAAAACACCACTCTTCTTCTTCTGAACGTTTGCTTAGCCCACATTTGTCTAGACCATTGGGAAAAGACCACTGGCTAGGTAGGCTACATTGGTTAGATCATCCAGCTCATAGATTAAGTTATCTTGTTGCTAAGGTGGGCCAAAATTTGAAAACAAAGAGACAGCTTAGACATTCTTTTTTTCTTTTTTGCAGAAATGTGGGAGCACACCACATGTAATTTTATTTATTTGAAAGTGTTCCGTACAACCATTCAAGTAGGTGCAAATGCAACAAACAACTGCAGCATATATGATAAAGACCAAGCAAAAACATAAAATTACAAAAAGGAGAAAACAACTAAAACTTTTTTCTTGTAGCTACAAACTATTCAAACATACTTACCCTAGCTCCAATCATCTCACCGTCATTGCTATTTAGAAAACACCATGGAAGGAAAAATTAAGGAAAGCATTCTATTAATAAATATATAGAATTCTCTCCTTCCCTTCCTCCAAAGTGCTAGCATCCAGAAAACCATCCCAAAACCTACTCCATGTCCTACTCCAAATCCTATCGACATTAATTCCCAATCCCAATCATATTTCCTTTCAGATTGTAGTGTGGATGGAGCGGACAATGGTGCACCCTGGGCATCTTTGCATTTCTTTAATAGTGGAGGTCCACATAATCCCGGATTTTCTTGAAATGATTCATTTGTGAATGTGAAAAACTGTTTACTTTGTGGTATGCTTCCCACAAGGTGGTTCTGTGAAAGGTTTAATACCGAGAGGAATGTTAGCTTTGTCAGCTGCCAAGGAATCTCCCCTGAGATATTATTTTGTGAGAGATCCAATGACTCAAGCACCGCTAGATTCTCAAGTGATGTTGGAATTTGGCCCGTGAAACCGTTACACGACATATTGAGTAGATGTAACGACTTGAGAATCCCTATAGATTTTGGAATATCCCCCTGAAAATAGTTGTTTGAGAGATCAATTGTTGTGAAGATGGATGGGATCTTGGTGAGTTCCCTGTCTACTCCTTTGATCATTACTATCACCGTGTCTTGATGGTATACCATTTCCCTTGGTCCAAATAGGGTTTTATGAAGGAAAGATTGAGATTTGTCCTCATCTATCATTGCCTTCCAATTCTCAAACATATTTGATGGCAAATCACCCATAAAACTATTAGAAGAGAGGTCAATGATTTGCAACATTGGGAAGCTTTGATTTGTTTGTGGAAGTATAATGGGGCCATGAAATTTGTTGGCTTTTAAGACAAGAATGCGCAAAAGGGGCAAATCTTTTATCCATGATAGAAAGACACGCACACACACACACACACACAAAAAAAAAAAAAGCAACAAAAAAAATGAAAAATCCAAACAAAGGCAAGGCTAAACCAAACAAAATCAGCCACATCAAACCAACAACATACAAACCTAAACATTTCTCGGAGAAGCTAGGAGTCATGAACAACCATAACTTAAATCCACTTATTGTCATCGCTTTAGAGCAAATATTACACAGTAAAAAAATAAAAATAAATGAAAGCATCTTATTTATAAATTTATTGTATTATTTCCTTCCCTTTGCCCATAATGTTAGAGTCTAGAAAAGAACTCCCGTTCCTACTCTATATCTGACTCCAAATCCTATCCACATGAATTTCTAGTCTAATTCTGAATTCGCATCTTCAAAGGTTGGTTGGCATTACTGATGGTGGTGCAATGCATTTTCTCGATAGCAGAGGTTCACATAATCCTGATTTTTTTTGGAATGATTCATTTATAAATGTAAAAACTTATTTAATTTGTGATATGCTTCTCATAATGTGATTTTGTGAAAGGTTTAACACTGATGGAAATGTTAACTTTGTCAACTGCCAAGAAATCTCCCCTGAAATATTGATCTAATCCATCCATATGTGGGACTTCTTTTTATATTTATTTATTGCCAAACCATGGATGGGATGATTAGGTTTTCCTGATAAAATTGATTCTTTAGAACCGTAAGCAATAGATGATGGGCCTAACAGATAGATGGCTCACTGCTGAATAGGCCTACTTTCCTATAAATTATGTTGATTGTCCACTTAATAGTTATTGTTCAGATGGTATGCTTATTGGTGGGATTTTTACATGGTGGCCTAAAAAATGTGTTATGAATGTAATGCACGACCCATATTGCTTGGTTAGACTGGCCAAGTGTCCCCTTGCAAGTATAAAACTGTATATCATGGTGCCTTAAGAGTAGATGATGATTTCCACACTTCTTTTTGGCATCACAGAAGTCCAACTCAAAAATCACCACATGATAACAAGTGATTACCCTTACACTCCACATACATAGATGTGGGAAGGTGAAAGAACTTTGTGTGACTGATCGAAACACACAAAATATAAAAATATACATAAAACACCACTCTTCTTCGTCTGAATGTTAGCTTAGCCTACATTTGTCTAGACCATTGGGAAAAAAAAAAAAAAGAAAGAAAGAAAGAAGACCACTAGCTAGGCTACATTGGTTAGATCATCCAGCTCATAGATTAAGTTATCTTGTTGTTAAGGTGGGCCAAAATTTGAAAACAAAGAAACAACTGAGACATTTTTTTTTTCTTTTTTTGCAGAAATGTGGGAGCACACCAGATGTAATTTTATTTATTTGAAAATGTTCTTTACAACCATTCAGGAAGGTGCAAATGCAACAAACAACTACAACACATATCATAAAAGACCAAGCAAAATACACTAAATTACAAAAACGAGAAAACAACTAAAACTTTTTTCTTTTAGCTACAAACTATACAAACATACTTACCCTAGCTCCAATCCTTTTACCATCATTGCTATTTAGAAAACACCATGGAAGGAAAAATCAAAGAAAGCATTCCATCAACAAATATATAGAATTCTCTTCTTCCCTTCCTCCAAAGTGCTAGAGTCCAGAAAAGCATCCCTACACCTACTCCATATCCAACTCCAAATCCTAACCACATTAATTCCCAATCATATTTCCTTTCAGATTGCAATGTTGACAAAGTGGGCGATGGTGCACTCTTTGCATCTTCGCATTTGTTTGATAGTGGAGGTCCACACAATCCTAAGTTTCCTTTGAATGATTCATTATTAAATGTAAGAAACTGCCGACTTCGTGGTATTTTGCCCATGAGGAAATTCTGTGAGAGATTCAACACTGCAAGGAATGTTAGCTCTGTTAGCTGCCAAGGGATCTCTCCAGACAATTTATTATGTGAGAGATCTAATGATTCTAGATCCCTTAGATTCTGTAGTGATATTGGAATTCCACCTGTTAAATCATTGTTGGACATATTAAGCACAAGGAGTGACTTTAGATCCCCAATTGATTCTGGGATATGCCCATAAAATTTGTTCCCTGAGAGATCCACTACAGTGAAGGCAGTAAGGATCTTTACCACTTCCATCATTAGCCCTTTGCTCACTACAGACACTTTGTTTTGATAGTATATGGAACTTCTGTTTATCATTTTTCCAAGGACCAAAGATTGGGATTTGTCGTCTTCCATCATTGCCTTCCAGCTCTTGAACATATTTGATGGCAAATTACCCTCAAAGCTATTGAAAGAGAGGTCGAAAATTTGTAACAGAGGAAAAGCTTGATTTGTTAGAGGATGCCCAATAGTGCCATGAAATTTGTTAGATCTCAAGATGAAAACACGCAACTGGAACAAAGCTTCCGACCAAAAAGGGAAGGTGTCATGTATTTGATTGTTTGCAAGGTTTAATACCTCTAACATTTTGCAATTGACCAAAGACCTTGGCACTTGACCCTCTAATTGATTCCCACTGAGATCAAGCGTTTCTATGTTACATCCCTCTTTAAATGTCTGAAGTAAGGTGCCATTGAAAGCATTTCCTTGAAGATTCAACACATTGAGGCTATCACCAATCTCACCCAAACATGGTGGAATCTGACCGGTGAAGTGATTGTGAGATAAATCAAGGACTACTAGGGATGTTGCATTGCAAACTGATTGAGGGATTTCACCACCAAGGCTATTGTTTGAAACTGAAAAGAAAAAGGACGGCGGTGGGATAGGAAGTGAGCCTTCTAGCTTGTTGGAGCTAATGTCCAGAACACTGAAGTCACTCAACAAAAGATGGGGAGATGGTACTATTCCCTGCAGAACATTGTGAGATAGATTTAAAGAGTTTAAAGACCCATTGCCAACCTCCCATATCCATTTGGGTATTTCACCACTAATTTTATTGTTGGAAAGGTCCAATTGCCTCAACTGCTCTTGATTTCTCAAGAAATTTGGAAATGTGCTGATGTTGCAAGAACGTAACAACAAAGATTGAAACTGGGGGATGGAAACAAATGTGGAATTACCACTGCCATATTGGACTGACAAGTTGTTATCTGAAAGATCCAGAAAGTAAAGTTTTTTGAGGTTTTGAAATAAGCCTAGCTCCACAACACCACTGAAATTATTGGAAGAAAGGTAAAGTAGTTGAAGCTTGGTAAGTTGAAAGATGAATCTCGGTATCATCCCCTGCAATTTATTGCTATCCAAATAGAGTAACTCCAGCTGTGAAGAAGAGACATTGTGGAACTCGCCTAATAGACCACTAAGTTGGTTACCTGCGAGGTCCAGTGAATGTAATGATGGGAGTGAAAACAATGATGAAGGAATTGGACCGCTCAATTTATTGGATGAAAGATACAGATATTGCAGTTTGGTATGGTTCCAAAGTGAGGATGGTAATGATCCTGACAAGTTGCAATTTCTGAGGTCTAATTGAGTCAAGAATTTGAGATTACTGAGAGAATCTGGTAACTTTCCTGATAATCCAGTGTCTGAAAGGATCAATTGCTGCAGAGTATTGTTTTGAGTGAACTCTGGCAAATTGATAGCTAGAAGTGGATTGTCTGATATGTCAATGATTTGTAGATTTGGCATCTGGAAAACACTCTCAGGGAATTTTCCACGCAATCCACAATCTTCAAGGAGCAGGGACGTCAATGAGGATAAGTTCCCTATGAAATTGGGCACGGCAGAGGAGAGATTGGTAGAGGTGAGGTCAAGTTCAGATAAGAAATGGAGCTGTGAAAGGGAAGAATAGATGGAGGCTGAAAGGTGACAACCTTGTAAGATCAACTTGCGGAGACTCCCTGGGAAGCTAGGCACTGCAGAGGAGAGATTGTTATACCTGAGGTCGAGTTCAGATAAGAAATGGAGCTGTGAAAGTGAAGAATAGATGGAGGCTGAAAGGTCACAACCTTGTAAGATCAACTTGCGGAGACTCCCTGGGAAGCTAGGCACTGCAGAGGAGAGATTGTTATAGCTGAGGTCGAGTTCAGATAAGAAATGGAGCTGTGAAAGGGAAGAATAGATGGAACCTGAAAGAACACAATATCGTAAGCTCAACTTGCGGAGAATAGGGAGTGGGAAATCTAAGGTCTGGCCCTGCAGTAAGATGTGTACCCAGTCCAGATAGACTTCACTCAGATTGGACAGGTTTTGGACGACTGCTCCAATGCTTGGGTTTTTGAGTTTCAGGAATTTAAAGGATGAACCATTGTCGTATAGATTGGAAGAAAGATCGAGAGAAACCAAATTGGTCAAGCGGGAGATTTCCAGTGGGATTTGGCCGTAAAAGGATAAGTGAGAGAGGTTGAGATGCGTCAAACTGGTGAGCTGGTCAAACCCAGATGGGAATGGAGAGGGATCAAAGTGATTGTAAGCGAGGTTGAGCCTCTGGAGGCTCCGAAGACGAAAGAGGCTTTCAAAATCAATCCGGCCAGAGATATGGAGCTCACTGAGGTCGAGGCTGATCGCGTGACCAGTGGGTCCATCACACATGATGCCTTCCCAAGAGCAGCAATCGGTATTGTTTGAATTCCAAGAGGGGAGAGTAGAGAGGGTGTAATAATCAGTGAAGTCAAAGCCATTCTTTAAGTCGAGCAAAGCAGAGAAGTGGTGATGGTTGCATTGTTGGGTAGTGAGAAAGAGGAGAGATGATAAAAAGAAGAGAATAAGAAATGCTGGGTTGTTTTTAGAAGAAAAGAAGAGAGCCATTGGTCAATAATAGATGGGTGTTGGATGTGTAGGAATAGGAAGCGTCAGCTTTATTTATAGACAAAAAGTGCAGAGGTTACTACTGTTAAGGCTCATACGTGTGAAATACGAGAGCCGCTCGTGGTGCTATGTGGGGTTCACCATGAAGTATGTGGCTTATCCACACCGTCCATTCATTATTTCAGATGAATTTAGTTAATTAAAAAACAATTGAGGAAGATCAAAATCTCAAGTGGACCACACCACATGGAAAAGGGAATTTAACACCGTCCGTTAAAAACTTCATGGGGCTACTATTTCCTTTGGTGTGGGCCACTTGAGCTTTGAAAATGAATTATTTTTGGATTCACTCACTAAAATGATCTCGTCAAATAGATGAACGGTGTGGATATAATAAATACAACATTGTGAGGCCCATGCAACTTTGATCTCATTTGACGAGCTCGGCAAGCGTCAGCGGTACGGGAATTTCCAGCCAAAGTCTTTCCCATGAAGTTCCTGCATTGTGATGCTAATGGGGCCCACCGTGATGTCTATGAGAAATCCACACCGTGCATCCGTTTTGAGAGATTATTATAGTATTTAAGACCAAAAATGAGGTGGATCCAAAAATCAAGTGGGCCGCACGGGAGGAAACAGTAGGAATACAGTGACCACGGTTTGAAACATTATAAACGGTTTGGATGGCAAACTTTTGGGTGTTTTCACTTCGTCACAGTGGTAATGACCTTATAAACGGTTTGGATGGCATATAAACATCAAGCTAGATTTGGATTGCATTGTTGGTACTGGTTAGTGGTTGATGTTCTCTAAGCCTACCGTAATGTATAGTTTTTTTATACACTTAGGTGAACAATACCATTGGTTCCTTTGGTGATTGACTGCTACATAGGGCCCATCATGATGTACTTATTTAATCCACACTGTCCATCCATTTTACTAAGATAATTTTAGGGCATGAGCCGAGAAATGAAGGAGATTCAATTCTCATGTGGACCATTTTAGAGGAAACAGTGGTGATTAAAGGGCCACCATTAAAAACTTCTTATGGGTTATAAAAGTTTTGGATCAAGCTGGTTTCGGTTTTTATCCTTCATCCAGGACTGTGTTCTTATCAATAGTGGATGACAAATGAACATCATGATGAGCATTATGGTGGCCATTCAATTAGCATCCTTTCTTATGGCATGGTTCACCTGAGATTTGGATCCTCTTAATTTTTGGGTTCATGACCTAGAAGAAGCTGGAAAATGGATGGATGGCCTGGATATACAATACATACATCAAGGTGGGCCCACGGTCATGGCCGCACCCAATCTGGAAACCTCATCCTAACTATATATGCAATCCGCATCCAAAGAAATCTGTTGTTTTTTAATTTTTTTATAATAATATTAATTACTAATTTTACTTTTAGATGTCTATTTAATTCTTTTTAAGCAATTTTATTAATTGGTGGATATTTTAATTATTTTAGAAAAAATTATAAGAAAAGTGGGAGAAAACTAACAGAAGGTACCTTGACAATAACTTAGGGCTGTACATGAGCCAAGCTAGCTCAAAAAGCTCGCTCGGCTCGGCTTGACTCAACTCAAACGATGACTCAAAGTGAGCCAAGCTTCATATGACCTAGCTCGTTTTAAAAATGAGCCGAGTTCGATCATAATGGATCTCGACTCGACTCGACTCGACTCGACTCAACTCGAAGCTTGAGCTCGAGCTCGACTCGAATATATTATATATATATATATATATATATATATATATATATATATATATATATATATAATATATTATATTTAAAAATAAAAAAATTAAAACTTAAACCCTACTCTATTCGTCTGTCCCTTTCTTTCTATTTTCCCTTCCTTACCTAACTCGCGCGTGCCTGAGCTCCGCTCTTTCCCTCTCTTGTGCTCGAGCTCCACAGTCCCCTCATCCATCTCTCTCTCTCTCTCTCTCTCTCTCTCTCTCTCTCTCTCTCTCTCTCTCTCTCTCTCTCTCTCGTCTTAGCCGTCACGCCTGCACTCAGCCACTCACTCGAGCTCTCTCTCTCTCAGCACCAACAATAAGGTACCTCTATAGCTTTATTTAATATTGTATATATATTATTAATTAAATATTTGATTTATGAGTTGGGTCGAGTGTGGGTTGGGTTAGTTAGGTCGGGTGGCTAGGTTGAGTCAGGTGTCGATTGGGTCAGGTTGCTGGGTTGAGTCGAGTGCTGGGTTGGGTTAGGTTGGGAGCAGACTCGACTCGACTTGATGTAAGCTTGCCTCGATTTAATCCACTAGCTCACATCGAACTCAACTCAAAAGGTTTAACAAATAATCCAAGCTCCATTGGTAAGCTCAAGGCCAAGATCGAACTCGAAGAGAGCACGGACGAGTCAAGCCAGGCTTGGATTACCTCGACTCGACTCGCCTTGATGTACAGCCTTACAATAACTTCATTAAGGAAGTACCTTAACAAAAATTTAATTTATAAAGGTATCAGGATGTTAATGCCACCTTAATACGTTACCATTTTGTAAAATTCCTTTGATAGAATTTAAATAAGGCGCATGACAGAAACAGCGAGGATTGAACATCAACGGTTGAAATGATCTTGGGGTATAGAAGTTTTAGATCAAGCTAATACTTTTGTATTTTCAGTTCCTCCTAGTAAAAGTGACTTTATGAATAGTAAATAATATATAAACATGATAGAATCAGGGAGATTTCAACTGTAGACATTTTCCTACTCACTTTTTCTTACTGTATGGCCCACTTGAGTTTTGGATCTACTTCATATTTTGGTTAATCTCATAACAGAGTCTGTTAAAATGGATGGACAGGGTGGATTTCTAACAAACATCACAGCCGGCCCCACCTAGCTAGCTTCTGAGTAGGGAACTTTGGGCCGCTATTTCCTATTGTGCTGCCACTTAAAGTTTTGGATCTGCCTCATTTTTGGGCTCATGCCCTAACAAAACCTAGAAAAATGGATGGAGGGAGTGGATTTCTCACAAACATCACAGTTTGGCCCCACTTAGCTTCTAAGTACAGGAACTCCCAGCCACAGTCTGTCCAAGCAATCCACGTACTGGATTTAGATATTCAGACGGTCCTGATCCTTTTAGGCAACATAGATAGATAAGGTGGATTTCTCACAAATTTCACATTGGCCCACTCAACTTCTGAGCATAGAAATTTCCTGTGATAAGTTGTCCTAGGTAATTTGCATCCCACATTTAGATATTTAGATGGACCAGATCCTTTTAGGCAAGGCATCCACACACTGATAATCAACTGACTACATGAACTGGTATCATTGGCCGTTATCATTCAAGGAAGGCAACGTCAAGCATTTACCATCTCTATCTTATAAATGCCATCAGTCCATTTTTCTTCAAATGGAACACTTCCACACGCAAACACATATACATGCATGAATTTGACATTGCCCATTAGACATGGGGCCCAATGTGCTTTATTTTCCAAATGCTCTTGGAATTCCTAACCCAACAATCTCGCCAGGTCAAGCAAGCCATGACTGTAAGCAGGTCAAGCACAGACACCATTTATTCATGCAAAAGTGTCCGTGCACTTCTTTTTTCTTTTTTTTGTTTTTAGTTATTGACTATCCTCATTTCTACATTTCTTACTAAGTTGGTAAATTATAGTTATCGCGCGTGCACACACACACATATACACACATGCATAACTGTACGTACAAAACTGGATGGAAAACTCCCATAAGCCTCACCAATGTATATGTGAGAATCATTTTTCCATTGTTATTTGTGGTGTGATCCACTTGAGCTTTGGATATGACTTATTTTTAGGGTCATTCATTAAAATAATCTTGCTAAATAGGTGAACGATGTAGATATAATAAATACATCATTGTGCGGCACATGTAACTTTGATCTCATTTGAACCATTAATACAACTCCGAGCTCGCGAGCGTGGACGCAGATTTCCAGCAAAAAAAAAACCCTAGTAGGGGCTACCATGATGTTTGTGCGGAATCTACATCAGTCTTGTGAGATCATTCAGGGAATTTAAACTAAAAATGAGAAGTATCCTGTACTCAAGTGGTCTGCATTAAAGGAAAAGGTGTGAAGGGAGATTTTTAAACGTTGAAACGTCTCCTAGCATCATTCCTACCGAGATGAACTGAAAACACAAATATTAGGCTGATTTAAAACTTATGTGGCCGCACGAATATTTTATTTCAACTGTGAATGTTTAATCCTTACGTTTTCGGCCCACTTTAGTATTGGATCTTACTCTTTTTTGTTGTCTCATTTCCTAAAATGATCTTTAAAAAACAGATGAACGGAGTGGGTTTCGCACAAACAATATGGGAGTCCTCACCTAGGTTTCCAGGGACTTATTCTAAGGAATTAAGGAAATCACGCGCGTGGGGGAGCATTAATAGGGGCGCGGATTTCCTGCCAAAGCCTTTGGCAGTAAGCTCCTGTGCTGGGATGCTAAGTGGGGCCCAGCGTGATGTTTATAAGAAATCTACACCATGCATCCGTTTTGAGAGATCATTTTAGGAAATGAGGCTAAAAATGAGTTGGATCCAAAATTGAAGTGGGCTGCGGTGGGAGGAAACAGTAAGAATTCAATGACTACCTTTTGAAACATTCGTATGGTCAAAAAGCTTCATATCATGCACAGCTTTTGGTGTTTTCACTTCATCCCAGTGAGAATGAACTTATAAACAGTTTGGATGGCATATAAACATCAAGGTAGATGCCATTAGAAGTTTCAACGATGGTAAACTCTTTCCACAGTTTCCCTTCTGGTATGGCCCAATTTAATTTAGGATCCACCTAAATTTTTGTAGCATGAACTAAAATGAGCTCTTAAAACAGATGGATGGTGTGGATTTCTCACATACATCATGATGGCCCCACCTAGCATTCCCGCACCAGTCAAGTTGGTCGCGTGTGGTACAGCAGCCTTTCCGCTTCTGCGTGGCAGAATTTTACGAGATCATACTTCTTTATTATTATGTTATTTACATCCTGCTACCTTTTTAAAATGATATCACTTTTTTTTCTAAAATAACTAAAATGCCCACTAATTAATAAGGTTGCGTAAATAAGTGTTATCATGGGAAAAGGTACTATACGCTCGACCTTACCATAGGCTTCCGTAAGGTCGAGCGTTGTCACAGCGCTGGCCGTCGGATGCTGAAGTTTGAAATCAATGGCGAGAGTCAAGGCGGAATTTTCCCGTGAGAGACCGGTCGTTCCGGTTACATTGAATCCCTAGCCCAGCAACATTCTCTCTGAAGCCCTCCATACCAGCCCTTTCTCTCCCTCAATCCCTGCCACGAGCGACCTCCACGTGCAGCCCTCTCTCTCCACCACCAGCAACGTTCGCCTCCACCTCTATCTCTCTCTCTCCCTCTCCCTCAATCGGTACCACCAGCCGCGTCCGCCTCCACCTCTCTCTCCCTCCTCTCCCTCAATCGGTACCACCATCCGCGACCGCCTCCACCTCTCTCTCCCTCATTCCCTACCACCACGCTGTGCAGCCTCAGATTACAGGTAAGACCCCTACCACCACGCTGTGCAGCCTCGGATTGAGCCTTACAAGTAAGGCCTCTGTTTTTTGGTATTTTCTCTATTTATTTATTTATTTATTTTTTCAGATTGAGATGCTCTGGATCATGTGTTTGATATATTTCTCGTCCATTCAAACATTGAAAATTCCAAAATTTGATTTTATAAGATCTTATTCTCGTCTGGATGAAATCTGATTTCTAAGAATCAAAATGGATGGCTGCGGTTAGACCTACAATCATGTTCCTTGAGTAGTGTAAATTCGATGAAGATGGTCTCTCCTCTATCCATCTCCAATAAAGGGGAGGCCACTGAGTCTTCTTCTAATCACACTCTTAACGACTGTGATTGGAGTAAAGAGAGTTGCTCAATTAGGCAGACCACACAAATAGAAGGAGAGGAGATGAATTTCTCATATTTTTTTCTTTTCTGCTGTCTTTTCCTCTCTTGGCTTTAGATGTCCAAGTAGGGTTGGACGTGTGACCCTTATGACCCACTCCTGTTGGGGACAGGATCATAAATAGGAGGCTCCTAGGGTATCTCTTGGAGAACCACTTTCAGTTCTCATTCCTACAAATGTATTTGCAGCATATGCCATACATTAGCAAATGTCTGTTAACCTATCTCTTACATGCACCCAACATTTCCACTATGAGTAGTGTCTACTCTTGGCTCAAAATCCCATGCGAGAACAATAGGTGGACAGCTAAATGCTTACCATTGAATTTCCATAAAGATAAGAATACTTAAATGGTGAAATAAAAATATCTAACAATTAAAAAAAAATGATGGAGAAACCTTGTGAAAACAATTTGAGGTGCCAGGAAACTTTAAAAGGCTCGATGGAGGTTTTAATTTGTAAGATGTATCTAGATAGTCCTGGGAAAACTAATGGATCTCATGTTAGTGTATATGAGGCTTTCATGGAATCCTAATGTAGGTGGTACACATTCCCATCCATGTGTCAGCTGCTAAGTGACTTAAGAATTAGTTAAAACCAGTGCGTGATCAAGTTAATTCCATCCAAGGATAATGGACCTCATGGTTACGAGACTTGATCCAATCCTCCAATGGGAATATTCAATTTAGCCTATCACTAGTACTCATGAACAAAGTGAACATCTACAGTCCTTTGTGATGAAGGGCTTAGGCAATAAGATGCTTGATAGTGCATGTGTTGTGCAATCCGATCCATCCATCAGGTGGGCCCAACCATGTAAATGCTCTTGTTTGTCTCAAATTCAACTCATAACCTAGATCCAAAGAAACTATGGGCACCTGAACCCGATCGGATCCGGGTGCATGTCTTCGAGAACCAGACTCGAACTTGGGACTTGAAGCTGGTTACCCAATCCAAATTACTGACAGTTTTGTATTTTTAATTGGTGAAGCCAGTAACCTTGTTGACTTTGACAGTGGCAGAAGATTGCTAGTGGCCTTGTATTATTGTATCTAGTGCTAACACTTGTTCCCTAACCTGAGCTTCTAGCAAATATCCTAATCATGTTAAGCATACTTCTTGAAATCGGATCTACTTGTTGATGTCAGAAATGTAACAGAAGCAAGTTACATAGGAACCATGAGAAAGAAAAAGTTATCTCTATGATGCAAAACCATAACAGAATTCACAATTGCAATAGACTAAATTTTCTATCTCTATTGATAACACCACTAGAATCTACTTCTGGCAGCTTCTCTTACGTCAAAGCCTTGGTTTCAGGTAATTTAGTGTCTTTTTCTAAAACTCTATTATTCATCTCTTAGTGAACAATTGCAATAGACTGAATATTTCATACTTATGTGATAAGGGACAAGAAAATCAAACATGATGCGAGGTGTCTTTAATAGAGGTTACCCAAACCTACTGTCTTGGCTCTATGATCAGATTGAGAAGCATATTTATCCAATTTGACATGTTGGTTTGGCTGTTACTCTCAAATTTAAGCAAATTGTTCTGAGCATTTAGGTATTGTTGGAATGGCATTACTTTCCAGTAGCTCATAGGGATGGAGTTACATTTTCCGCACTCGCCTTTTTTATTTCAAAATTCTCACAGCCCATAATGTTGAGCTTGCCAGATCCCACTGGTGGCAACTTGAAAAAAGAAAGAAAGAAAGAAAGAAAGAAAGAAAAGGATCGGTCTGATTTTTATATCATGTTTCAGTTTTGGTGGTGAGTGGGTGATGTTGCTAAGCTTGGCATCTTGGTAGTATCTCTACTATAATCTATATACTATCAAAACGTACTGTGATAGCATTTTCTGTAGTTCTAGATGAAGGCTAGTTCATTTATTTTCTTGTGCTTGAGACCCAAATCAATATCAGTTTTTGCATGTAAAAGAAAAAAAGGTTTGTTTTATCTGTTTTTTTTTTTTTTTTTTTTTTTTTTAAAATTTACTTTTGTATTTTTAATTGGTGAAGCGAGTAACCTTGTTGACTTGGACAGTGGCAGAAGATTGCTTGTGGCCTTGTATTATTGTATCTAGTGCTAACACTTGTTCCCTAACCTGAGATTCTAGCAAATATCCTAATCATGCTAAGCATACTTCTTGAAATTGGATCTACTTGTTGATGTCAGAAATGTAATAGAAGCAAGTTACATAGGAACCATGACAAAGAAAAAGTTATCTCTATGATGCAAAACCATAACAGAATTCACAATTGCAATAGACTGAATTTTCTATCTCTATTGGTAACACCAGCAGAATCTACTTCTGGCAGCTTCTCTTATGTCAAAGCCTTGGTTTTAGGTACTTTGTCTTTTTCTAAAACTATATCATTCATCTCTTAGTGAAATTGATTATTGTTAGTATATGAGAGACATTATTATAATTTCTATTAGGGCATGTACTACAATGGTAAGAAATACCATTATTGTAATTTCTTTTCTTTTCCTTTTAAAAAAAAATTTAGGCTATAGCTACAGCTGTTAACCGTCACTTTTAATCTGGAAACCGTAGCTGTTACTAACTTCTGCCTATTCGTACGATTAAATACAAATATAATCCGTAGCTATATGTCTTTTGAGTTATGGAGAATATAGCTACGGATTTAAGCCGTATCTTTTGTTCGTAGCCATATCTTTAAGACCTATCGGTAGATACCGATTGCTACAAATGTACTGTGGCCTTTATCCGTAGCTTTTTCCACTTTCTCTGTTACTGTAAGTTTATACAATCTGTTGCATAAATTGTATTTTTGATTTCATACTTTTAGGGCACCTTTGGGCGTCCGTGGTGGGCCCCACGTACATGATATGTTGGGGGCCACCACTTTAAATTTCTAAACTATACATATTTCTAGAAAAATGATATTTTACTTTGTCCAAAATGAGATCCATGTGATCGGGAATCAAATCCCAAAACGGGACAAGTTGAACATAGTGAGCCACTACAAATAGGACATTTTGTAAATAAGCAGTTTTCCAGAAGGTGTTTCTTAAGTCAAGGTTGCAAGTGGTGGTTGGATATGCTTATTCATTGGGTGGTTTGTAGAGGTGCCTGTCAAGTTCGCTCTCTCTCTCTCTCTTTTGCTTTTGTTTTTCCTTTCATTAAATTTTTTTTTAAAGCTTCCATGTTAAAAGATGTACCATTACTTGGTTGTTTCATCTGCAAAGAAAGATGCCTGGAATGAACATTGCCATCTTAATTTGCTATGCTTACTGCTGCAATACAAAGCTGCTGTGCAAGAAATTCTTTGTTATGTTAGCATGACCATGAGTTGTAACATGCACGCTTTGCTTTGGGGTACAGGCTGTGTTAATCTTTTCGCTTACTAGCGTAGAGCCATCTCAGGCCTGTTGTAGAATTATTCTGCAAGAATCCTTTTGCTCACCCATATTGAATGTAACTTCACTGCAATGTAACCACAAATGTGTTGTTTTTACAAGAGATGTTTGTTTCTTGCAGGGGCCAAGGAGCAGCAATAGCTCTTCATCAAATCCGGAATCCAAAACTAAAGACAAGTGTGCTGTAATGTAAAGAAAGCATTTGTATATGATGTATTTCCCTCCCAGTTTTGGCCAATTTGTTGTAATACATGATAAGAACATCACCTAAGAAATCATCATTTGTGTGAATTTCCAATCAGCTTTTTTTTTTTTTTGGTTATGTAAATAAAATAAAAATTATCTAAAGCAATAGCTTTGTTAAAGGACTTTCATTTCGAGATAAGCCAAACGTCACCATATGTTCATCATACAACCTCATCATCCAACTGGGTTGGGAAGGGTCTTCTCATCTGAATGGTTTAGTGGGGGCCCATAGTATCAATGGTCTGGATCGCTGAAGCACAGTTCTATTGACACAAACTGCAAACTGGAGGATACCATCCATGTGCATGGTCTGCAGATATCAAAACACCAATATCAGAGGCTATCAAGAAATGTGTGTATTAGAAGTAGCAATTGCCTCATGTTGTCAGGCAAAATAGACATGTCCCAAACCTGTTGACAAAGGCGGTCGAACGATGACCTGTCAGCCTTGAATAGCAGTGCCTTTGTTATTGTAAACTTGCATTGAATGATCTCAGATCTGCACAAAAACAAAAAGTACTTGAAATTGGTAAAAAATAAAAGAGAACAAAAATGTAACCGATGAGCAAGTCAGCACATTGACCGAGATGATAGGCACGTAATTATGCTGCAATTCATTTCTAGCCTCAATTAGGCAATTTGCAAACTGGCCAACCTGCACAATGAGAAGCTCTCCACTCCTTGAAATCTAAGTGTATACAGACTAGTATTTTGTGCACCTCTCCACGTGCTTGGAGACGTCTCTGCGCATCTTAGGCCAATAGAAACTTTCTTCTACTAAGCTTAATTTGATTAAAGAGATGGATGACCAAATCAATTTCAATAATTTGCTACTTGATCAAAACTTATAAATGCTACCATCAAACTGAAACTCAGAAACATTTCAAATTAGATTGATTGGAAATCTTCCCTCTCAAAGAAAACCACAGCAGCAACCACCCTTCCCATCTCCTTATGAAGCTTTCTCACCCCTTCAAAAATCTCCCACAAGCCTTGCAGGGATGCCTGCCTAGTGTTTTAAATAGCGGTAGCGTGTTGCGTAGCGTTCAACCCTCCGTAGCATGTAGCGAAATAGCATAGCGTGTAGCGTAAGCTACACAATACTTCTATTTTTTAATTTTTTTAATATATATATATATATATATATATATATATATATATATATATATGATAAATATTAAATAGTAAGAAGTTGATGGATAGGGTCTTATTATTTTTAAGTTAATACATGTCTCGTGTACAATTTTTTAAGGGCCCGAATTAGGCAGGACTCGGATTGTGAAGTGTAGCACACAAGTGTCAAAGTTTTTTGGGCCCCACCGTGATAAATGTGTTATATCCACACCGTCCATCCATTTTGCCAAATAATTTTAGGCCATGAGCCCAAAAATGAGGCAAATCCAAAGCTCGGGTGGACCGCACCATAAGAAACAATAATAATTAAATGTCCACCACTAAAAATTTATTGGGGGCTACAAAAGTTTTAGATCAAGCTGACATGTGTGTTTTCCCTTCATCCATGTCAGTGTGACCCAATTAACAGGTTAGATGGAAAATAAACATTACAGCGGATCGTGTAACAAAATAGTGCAAGTGCACTGTTCAATGTGCACTGCAGAACACAAAATAATAATAATAATAATAAGTGCGTGGCTGTGAAACAGCCATGCAGTCTATTCCTGAAATGAAAAAGAAGAGAGAGGGAGAAACCGAAAGAAAAGAGGGAAAGAAGAGAGAGAAAGAGAGAGAGAAAGAGAGAAGAAGAAGAAGAAGAAGAATCCACAGCTGCGGCTGCAACCGCAGCAGTTCGAGAAGAAGAAGAAGAGGAAGAAGAAGAAGAAGGAGAAGAAGGAAGAGGAGAAGAAGAAAAAAGAAAAAAAGAAAAAGGAAGGAGCGTACCTATTTTTGTCTCAAGATGAGATTGAATCAGTGAAAACTGCAAATGTTGGTTTGCCTCTGGAAGCAGTTTTTCAAACTCAAGATTGAAAAGTGGGGAGAGGAGCAATGTCAGCAGCGTCGGTTTGCGCCTGACAGCAGATTTTCGACCTCAACATTGAAGGGTGGGGAGAGGAGCAGCGTCGGCAGCGTCGGATTGGCCCTGTGAGAGGATTTTTGGTCTCCAAATGGAAGGGTGGGCACAGCAACTGCGTCGGCTGCTTCGGTTTGGGGGTGGAAGCCCTTTCGAATTAGGTTTTTTCTTTTTTAACTTAAGTTTGGCTTGTGGTGTGAGTTCACCACTGTTTCCTGCACTGAAAAGAAAATATATCAAACAGGTAGCGCACGCTACCTGCGCTACACGCTACGTATCCGTAGCGTACGCCACGACCCCTGTAGCGCACGCTACAGGGGAAAAACGCTATTTGTAATGCTACGTAGCGAAATCGCTATGCTACGCTACGTAGCGTACGCTACCGCTACGCTACGGGCGCTACTGAAAACACTGTGCCTGCCTCACCAAACCTTTTCAATGCTACCAGCTGCATCTTACAAACCCATGAGAGGTTTCCCATACATCACTACCACCACCACCATCATCCACGCCATTCATATCAAATGAAAGATGGAGCTTACATGCTTGGAGGGGAGACTAGCTGTAGCTCTTCTGATAGGAGCTGCAGCCAGATCAGCTACAGCAAGGAGAATGGTCTACAATATGGTGGAGGTGAACAGATGGGGGTGAATGACAGCTATTTCTACGGTGGGTTGGATGAAACCCAGAAGATATATATTCACTGGCTTCAATGGGCCGTGGGGAGAAGTTCCATTAGAGTATGGTTATGATGAGATTAAGGAGGTGATTAGCACTATTCCATGCAGTAATGGGATACTTAATGATGCAAGTGCAGTGATGTTGGAGGGTACAAACAAGAGCTTTTACATGGTTGGGCCCACCTGATGGATGGATTGGATTGCACACACATGCACTATCAAGCATCTTATTGCATAAGCCCTTCATCACAAAGGACTGTAGATGTTCACTTTGTTCATGAATACTAGTGATAGGCTAAATTGAATATTCCCATTGGAGGATTGGATCAAGTCTCGTAACCATGAGGTCCATTATCCTTGGATGGAATTAACTTGATCACGCACTGGTTTTAACTAATTCTTAAGTCACTTAGCAGCTGACACATGGATGGGAATGTGTACCACCTACATTAGGATTCCATGAAAGCCTCATATACACTAACATGAGATCCATTAGTTTTCCCAGGACTTTCTAGATACATCTTATAAATTAAAACCTCCATCAAGCCTTTTAAAGTTTCCTGGCACCTCAAATTGTTTTCACAAGGTTTCTCCATCATTTTTTTTAAATTGTTAGATATTTTTATTTCACCATTTAAGTATTTTTATCTTTATGGAAATTCAATGGTAAGCTTTTAGCCATCCACCTATTGTTCTCACATGGGATTTTGAGCCAAGAGTAGACACTACTCATAGTGGAAATGTTAGGTGCATGTACATTTGCTAATGTATGGCATATGCTGCAAATACATTTGTAGGAATGAGAACTGAAAGTGGTTCTCCAAGAGATACCCTAGGAGCCTCCTATTTATGATCCTGTCCCCAACAGGGGTGGGTCATAAGGGTCACACGTCCAACCCTACTTGGACATCTAAAGCCAAGAGAGGAAAAGACAGCAGAAAAGAAAAAAATATGAGAAATTCATCTCCTCTCCTTCTATTTGTGTGGTCTGCCTAATTGAGCAACTCTCTTTACTCCAATCACAGCTGTTAAGAGTGTGATTAGAAGAAGACTCAGTGGCCTCCCCTTTATTGGAGATGAATAGAGGAGAGACCATCTTCATCGAATTTACACTACTCAAGGAACATGATTGTAGGTCTAACCGTAGCCATCCATTTTGATTCTTAGAAATCAGATTTCATCCAGATGAGAATAAGATCTTATAAAATCAAATTTTGGAATTTTCAATGTTTGAATGGACGAGAAATATATCAAACAGATGATCTAGAGCATCTCAATCTGAAAAAAAAAAACAGGGAAAATACCAAAAAACAGAGGCCTTACCTGTAAGGCTCAATTCGAGGCTGCACAGCGTGGTGGTATGGGTCTTACCTGTAATCTGAGGCTGCACAGCGTGGTGGTAGGGAATGAGGGAGAGAGAGGTGGACGCGGTCGCGGATGGTGGTAACGATTGAGGGAGAGGAGGGAGAGAGAGGTGGAGGCGGACGCGGCTGGTGGTACCGATTGAGGGAGAGGGAGAGAGAGAGAGAGAGGTGGAGGCGAACGTTGCTGGTGGTGGAGAGAGAGGGCTGCACGTGGAGGTCGCTCGTGGCAGGGATTGAGGGAGAGAGAGGGCTGGTATGGAGGGCTTCAGAGAGAAGGTTGCTGGGTGAGGGATTCAATGTAACTGGAACAACCGGTCTCTCACGGGAAAATCCCGCCTTGACTCTCGCCGTTGATTTCAAACTTCAGCATCCGACGGCTAGCGTTGTGACACCGCTCGACCTTATGGAAGCCTATGGTAAGGTCTAGCGTATAGTACCTTTTCCCTATTGTTATATATATATATATATAATATATTATATATATATATATATATATATATATATATATATATATATATATATATATATATATATATAAACCGGCCGCGGTTTGCATTGCTGGTACTGGTTACTGGTCGATGTTCTATGAGCCCTAGCGTAATGTATATTTTTTATACACTTTGGGTGGAAACAACGGTGATTGAGTGCCTACTATTAAAAACCTTCTAGAGCCCGCTTGGCATTTGGATATTCCTTATTCTTATACTCATGCCATAAGATGATATGGAAAAATGAGTGGATGGCGTGGATAAATCATATATGGAGCCCATAAAACACCATAAGTGGGTGTCTTTGTAGCAGAAATGTCAACGGGCCAGATCAGGGATTAGTCTCTGCCCGGATTTTGAACTCTTTCCGGCCGACTGCTATTCAAAATTCTGTTTTTTCAGGCCAGAACCCGGCACACTGACACCCATACTTTGTGATAGGTTAAAACCTATCTGGATTAGGTGTGCCCTGGTCTCACCCAACGCGGTGTGGTCCTCACTGTGGAGCCCACGTTGATGGATGTATTGTATATCCAGGCCGTCCATCCATATTTCTGCTTCTTTTGAGAGCATTAACACAAATAATAATAATAATAATAAATAAGCACATCCAAATCTCACATGGACTACAGTGTTGATTGAATTCCCACCATTAAAAATTTCCAATGGCCCACTGTAATACCCACCCTGAGTTTATTTGCCATCAAACCTATTGATAAGGACACAATGACTGGATGAAGAGAAAAACAAATATCAGCTTCATCCAAAACTTTTTTAGCCCACCAAATGTTTTTAGCAGTGGATGTTCAACAACTATTGTTCCTCGGGTGTGGTCCACCTAGATTTGGATTTGCTTCATTTTTTGGCTCATGCCCTAAAATGATCAGGAAAAACTGTTGGAAGATGTTGATATACAATACATGTAAGATTTCTATAAAGTGGGCATTATTGATTAACGGTCTGAATTGTCCTAAAGTTGAAAAATGTGATCGGGTAATCTAGTGGGCCCCACTGATACTTCCATAAAATATACGTAAGGGGTGGAATGCTATAGCTGTGATATACACACTGCTATTTCAGCGTAACTAGGATCTGCTTGCGTGTGGAGCCTTTCATGGAGAAGTTTTAATGGTTTCAAACTCTTTTGCTCTCTGCTAGTATTTAGCAGGCTGGGTCCCCAATCCAGCACCATGACAGGAAGATAATTCCATCATATCTTCAGTAAGGAGGTTTATCCGGTATTCGATTTCCACATTAAGAAATCTAACAATACATTCACCACGGCTAATAGAGTACCAATAGGATCCTTGCTCTTGCTCGGGTGGCAGAATCCTAGGAGTTTCAACACCTGGTCAAGGATTCGAGTATCCATAGGTGGTGAAATGTGTGTGCTTGTGTAAAAAATAAAACAAATAAATAAGGGTACCAATACATTACAAAACTCACGATAATCATTATGGTGGGCATACATCAAGATGGGCCCCATGGTCAGGGCCACACCGAATCCGGAGATCCTCATCCTAACTATGCAATCGGCGTCCAGAGAAAATTGTTGATTTTTTTTCTTTTTTGTGATTTTTTATAAAAACATTAATTAATAATTTTATTTTTGGATATCTATTTAATTTTTTAAGCAACTTTATTAATTGGTGGATATTTTATTCATTTTAGAAAAAATATAAGGAAAGTGGGAGAAAACTAACAGAAGTACCTTGACAATAACTTCATTAATGAAGTGCCTTAACAAAAATTTAATTTATAAAGTTATGAGGATGTAAATGCCATGTTAATAAGGTACTATTTTGTAAAATTTATTTGATAGATTTAAATGGGCTGCATGACAGAAACATTGAGGATTGAACATCAACTGTTGAACATTTGTGGGGCTATAGAAGTTTTAGATCAGGCTAATACTTTTGTGTTTTCAGTTCTTCCTAATAAGAGTGACTTTGTGAACAGAATCAGTATGTATGGATGACATATAAACACGAGACCTAGGGAGGTCTCAACTATAGGCATTTCTCTGCCCACATTTTCCTACTGTGTGGGCAGGTTATCCTTGGCAATCCGCATCCCACATTCTGGTATTCAGATGGACCTGATCCTTTTAGGCAAGGCATACATATACACTATCCTGATTGTCTGGTGATTGGCTTCGATCAGGTGGTCACTACTCTATCTCGGCCCCAGTCTCACAAATCAGGGCCAGACATGTATCAAGATGTGAATGATTGATAAAGTGAATTATAGTCACCACATTCCGTATACATATATGGGCCCGGCTCTTTGAATCAAGGCATCTTCATCATGAGGATTGCCTAGTGAGTGTGTCCGATCTTACACGTGTAACTTTTTCTGTGTGTTTATTGAGTGCGGAAAGAAGGTGCACTGAACAAATGTATGCATGCATGCATGCAAGCACAAATATGATCTTTTGTCATACATATTATTCATGCACCGTGTCCTACCTTATAAGTTAACTGACGGGATCTTTTTTAGTTTCTTCAGCCAAGGCATCTATGCAGTGACCCTACAGTCTGTAAATTCCATGTTATTATCACGTGTGGAGTCATGTACCGTGCACAAGTGGGGCCTACTTCACCTTTTACCCATGATGTAATGTGGAAGTTGGGCTTAGGCCTTTTAGATGGATGGGATAAACTTTTCCCTATTTCCAAACACTGATAATCAACTAACTACATGAACGGATATCATTGGCCTTGTTCATTTAAGGGAGGTGGCATTAAGTATCCCACTTTCCATCTCTAGTGCATTTTTCTTGACATGGAACACTTCCACAAGCAACACGGCATGTATACATGCTTGACTTTGACAGTTGCCATTAGATGTGGGGCCAACATGCTTTAATTTTCAACTGCTCTCGGAATTCCTAACACAACAATCTCACCGGGTCAAGCCAGCCATGACCATCAGCAGGTCAAGTATCGTGGCACCTTCTATTTATACAAAGGAGTCCGTGCACTTTTTTTTTTTTAAACCATTGACTGCCCTCATTTCTCCATTTCTTACCGACTTTATAAATTATAGTTAGCAAACAGTACAAGCTACAAAATAAGATGACAAAGTGTCGCACAACTACAGAATCCTTGGGCAGGAATGCTGTCAGTATCCCATCGTCTGCTACTCCCCTGCCACCAGCCAATGGCTGGTGGTCGGTGCTATGTGGGCCCACCATGATGTATGTGTTTCATTCATGCCGTCCATCTATATTTCTAGATCATTTTATGGTATGAGACTAAAAATGAGGTATATCCCAATCTCAAGTGGACCACATTACAGGAAAATAGTGTTGAATAAACGTGGAACATTAACAACTTTTTGCAGGCCATAAAAGTTTTGGATCAAGCCGATCTTTGTTTTTTTAATTCATCTGGGTCTATATGACCTAATCAACAGATTGGATGTCAAATAAACAGTACATTGGGCCTTAGGAGAATTTTAATGGTGGATATCCAATCACTATTGTTTTCATATGGTGTGGTCCACCTAAGATTTATATTCCTCTCTTTTTTGGTATCAAGCCCTAAAATGATCTTTAAAAATGGATGAAACATATACACCATGGTGGGCTTAGAGAAGTGTCCCATGTTAAAAGTTGGGATGTATATACACAGGAATAAAATCTTTCTCCCTTAAAAAAACAATAATCACTGAACGCATTCTTCGTTCCCCGTTAAGCTAGACTGTGCATTCTTCATTCCCTATTAAGCTAGACTCCCTGAAAAATTTCAACACAAAAGACTCCTATCACTGAAAATTTTCAACGTAAAATCGTGGAGCGCTTTCCTTCTTATGCGTTAACAAACACCACTAAACATGGAACATTTTCCAAATTCCGGGTTAAGTACAAAAATTCAACATTAACAAATAGGCCCTCAGCTAGTTAGTAGCTAACTCGCGTCCCATGAAAACGAAAGAATGATGGAATTGATAGCTAGTCTCCACACATGTGCACCGATTTTCTGGGAAAGCCTTTTGCAAAAAGTTCACAACGATGCCGGGTGGGCCCACAGATATGTTTGTTAGAAATTCACCATGTTCATCCGTTTTGAGTGTTTATTTTAGGAAATTCGACAAAAAATGAGGTGGATCTAAAACTCAAGTGGGTCACACAAGAGGGAAAATTGGGGGAAAATTTTCCTACCGTTGAAACTTTTCTGAGCTCTACCTTAATGTTTTATATGCAATCCAAACCGTTTATAAGGTCATTACCACTGGGATGAAGTGAAAATACCAAAAAAAATTGCCTTAAATAAAAATTGTATCGCCCAAGAATGTTTCAATGATTGACAATGAATCCCCACTGTTTCCTCTCGTGTAACCCACTTAAGTTTCGGATACACATTATTTTTTGTCGCATTTTCTAAAATGAGCTATCAAAGCAGATGAACGGGGTGGATTTCTCACAAACATCTTAATGGGCCCCACCCAGCATCCTTGCACAGGAACATGCTTTGGCAGGAAATCTGCGTCAATTAGCTAATGGGCGTAATTCTTTAAGGAAGGCATCTACATGGTCAGGATTGCCTGATCAACGCTCAATCTCACTAGATTGCTAACATGCATGTTCCAAGTGGATGCTATCATAGTGGTGTCTCTATTCTACCATGACTAAAGACTTTAAACCATGATATTTACTTCAAATCCTTTTATAAAGAAGTTGTGGTACACAATGTACACAATGACAACCATCGTTGAAGCCTTCCTAGGGCCACCATGATGTTTTTTCACCATCCAACCTGTTCATAATTGGGAAAGAGCGCAACTAAGGGTCACCGCCTATCAATACAGAGATGCTCGACATTACAACTCTAGGGTAAAGATACATAGGTTCCGAGCGGGAGAGCTAGTCCTCTGCAAGATTTTTCAAAATACCAAGGAACTTGGATCAAAGCTCTAGGGCCGAACTGGGAAGGACCCTACAAGGTGGCAAGTATGGTTCGACCAAAGACCTATCAGCTAGAAGATATGAAGGGGCTGCTCTTACCTCATTTGTGGAACGCCGAACATCTAAAGATCTACTACCCCGATGGGATTTCTACAAGTGTTACGACTATGTCCGACCAGCCCGACTTGACAAGGAGCTACATGAGTTCAATTATGAGAAACCTCCCTCAGTCAAAAGGAAAAAGGTCCTCCTTCTCATTTCTACTATTTTATCTGTTGTTATTGCGACCTACGAGATCGACTATGAGAAACCTCCCTCAATCAAAGGGAAAAATGTTCTCATTTTCATTCCTACTATTTTATCTACTATTATCGTGACCTACGAGTTCGACTATGAGAAACTTCCCTCAGTCAGAGGAAAAAAGGGTTCTTCTCTTCGTTTTCACTACTGTGGTTATCATTATCGCGACCTACAAACCGACTATGAGCGACCTCCCTCTGCTGAAGGGAAAAAAAGTCCTCCCTCAATATATTGACCCTATATACTTGACACTAAGTGCCAAAAAGGGGCCACACATGAACAGACCAGCTATACAAGAATTGAATCAAACAATATATATATATATATATATATATATATATATATATATATATATATTCACTGATAACAAGGGAGAGTGTACACAAAAAGAAATGGCAAATACAAGGATAGTGGGGTCTATTCCCCCAAAGGCTTCTCAGCCTCGGAAGGGGCAATGACAGGGTCATCTGGAGTGTCATCATCCTAGCGGTACAAATCCAAATCCAGATAACTTTGTTGAATATCTTCTTGGCACCGCTGGAAGCCCAGGTTGAAGATATCCTCCAGCTCGACTGCATGCACCTCGGAAGCTTTAAATGCCTCCACAGCCGCCACCTCACTTGTGGGAACCAAGGATTCGACCTCTGCCACTCTAGCTTTCGCACCAGTCACTCGCCTCTCCGTCTCAGAAAGGCAGGACTCGACCTTCATCGTTTAGGCTGCCAGCTCAACCTTCTCCCACTGTTCCGCAATCAGATGGGTAGTGCAAGCGGCCTTGTCCTCCTCGACGACCCTCAAGGCCATCCGCAGGGCCTCAACCTCTACACAAGTCACCGCAGCCGCTTCCAGCTTCGGAGCCTAGGCTTGGAACTTGGCCCTGACCACCTCGAAACTCCGACATGCCTCTTCGAGGTGACCCCTTATCTCGAGGAAAGCATGGTGGGAGGTTAAAACCCTCGTGGCACCCTGCAAAGAAAAAACAATAAAAAGTCAGTCAACCAGAAAGAAAAACGCATACAGGGAAAGACAAAAAGCTAGCACACATCTTTATGTTGGTTAGCGTCGACGCCACCCCACCCAGCAGGGGTTCAGGTTTCAGGGCAAGCATGGATCCGACCTCCTCCTCGCTCACAATGCGGCTGTTCCAATGTGCTAGCATCACCATATGCCGGGGAATAGGTGCAAGAGCGCCGAACCCACAACTCACATGGGTGCCCAACGGCCCGAGCTGCTTCCAGCTCCAATCTTCAACCCTCTTCCTCTGTTTAAGTCGGGGGCGACTCAAGGTCGACAACCTCCCACTGGACCAAATTAAAAGGAGAGATGCCCCAAGTTGAACCATCTAGGCTAGCCTCTCCCCTCCTCCAACCTCAGCTTCGGTAGCCTCCTCCATAACCCTGGCTGCATGGCTTGGGGAAGGATCTCGAGGGCAAACATTGGATCGCCAATGTCGAACTCCTCAACCTCAACCAGGCGAACTGAGGATGAGGGGGCATCCTTCCTAGCATTCCTCCTCATCCGCTCTAGCTCGGTTGTGGAAGGGAGCTTTAGCCTTTTCGCCCGAGGACAATCTATCATCTTTGTAAAAGAAGTAAAAAGAGGGGCAATCAACCCTACAAAATAGAAGGAAATAAAGCAACAAATCTTAAAAGTGACATACCTGACGAACCGAGTGATCAGCTTCTTCTAATTCTTCTGATCTCGGCTACACTCCCGACCGAGCCTGACTTAATGGAGCTGTAGCTGGGTAAGATTTGGCTGGCGCTGGGACAAAGAACGACCAGATTCAACAAGAAAAATAAAAGAAACAAGGCCAACAAATGAAGCTGTGGCTCAAGAACTCCGACCTGGTAATGCAAACTTGATAGGGACCTTAGAGCGTAATCTACCCAGCTCCATTGTCGAAGCCTCCCACTCTCCTGAAGTGAAGAACCATTTGTCCTTCCAGCCCTTATTAGAAGAGGGGTTATCAGTGATGAGGGTCTAGCCTTTGTTTGGGTGGGAAAAAAATAATACCAGCTTTGAGAACCTAGGTTGCTCTTGGCTCTGTACAAGTACAGGAGCTTGTCTGCGGTCAGCTCGGCATGTTCCAATTGAAGCCAGAGGATATAACTACCAAAAATGGCCCACCACATATTAGGGTTAAGCTGCCAAGAGACAAGCTTGAGGTGGTGCAATACTTCTCACCTGATAGGGTGGAAAGGTAGCCGCAAGCTGCAATAGAAGAAACCAGAATAGATGGCCACCTCCCTCTCGGGAAGATGGTCCAAGAGTTCCCCAATCTCGGGGAGCCACAACACCATTGAGTTGGGGATGTGAAACTCTGACCTGAGGGAAACCAAATTCGCCTCCCGGAGTCTCAATCCGAAGGGGCCCACTTGAAGATGGACCTTCAGAAGACATGGAGCGCACCCCCTCTTGGGGAGGTACAACCTCCTCTTCCTGAGCTGTCATTGCCGAAGATGGCCTGTTCGATGATACATTTAACCAGGAGTCCACACTGTCATGGATAAACTCTCTGTGGAAGGCCCTTGACACATATATCCCCCAGGAATCTTCCGACGACATTACGGAAAGGAAAAAATCAAAATGGGAAAAAAAGAACAATGAGAGGAAAGAAGAATAATACGAAAGCGCATCAAAGGAAAGCCTAAGTGATGGGGCAAAAAGAAAATAAAAGGAAATGGAAAGGTTGACACAGCTCGAACGCCACATGAATTAGTGGGTGAAGAGAATGAGGTCAAACCTTTATTTATAAGGATTTGGGAGGAGGCATTAATGCCCGCATTTATTGTCGAGATGTGAAACGATCCCTTGACACATGATCTCCTCCACATGGCAGCCCATAGTTCACTCTCAACCCTCATTAACTCAACAATGACAGGTGTTAACCTATAAGTCGCTCGAAGGCGAAACAATGCTCATCACTCCGTGCACGTCCCCTCATACAGAGCTCTGTCATAATATCCTCCTCGATCACATCAACATATGCTATCTCTTTCTAATTCTCGCATTAAACAGCTGACAACAAATCCAAGAAGTACCCTTGGAACGAACTGACCTTTCACATATGTTAAGAATCTCCCGCTCATATGTCAAGACAAATCGGCTTACTTCCCAAGCTCATGAACATGGAACTTAGAAGTATGGGGCAACTGTTGTGGGGAGAATCGAGCTAACTTGATATATGAGACACGTGGCAAAAAGATAATCTAAACAAATTCTTTGAAAAACCTAAGAGTTAGAGAAGATAAGCCGAGCAAAGGGACTCGATGACCGAGTTGAAACAATTGACCTGGCTTGAAGATAAGGCTCATTAACAAACCCACAGATCTTGACTACAAGCATCAATCTCGGCCTTACACGACTGAGCTCGACCTCGAGGTCAGACCTTGGATGCCGACCTCGACCTCGACCACAAATTCCGACCTTGACCACGGATACCGACTTCGACATCGGAATATAAACATCCGGATAAAATTTCATGCCATATATGAACAGGACTGCCCAGATAGATCCTAACCAAAAATCACGCTAATTGAGGCATAATTAGAGAAATATTTGAGAACAATTTTCAACTCCAAGACGGGCCCTCCAGCGTATCCAGCAGATCCACTCAAATATGCAAATGGTTTAGAAAGCCTATAAATACACCCCTTGGATGAAATTAAGGTACATACAAATATATCTCAAATTTATTACACCTATCTTGAGTCCCCCTACCTGACTTAGGCATTAAAGGGTCTCCGGCCACAATCGGCGCCCCCAGTATCCCTTTTATTTTGCATAAATTTGCATGTATCCTACAGCTCACAAGAAGTGAGGCACGATCAACTAGATTTGAGTAACAACAAAGAGCAACACTTAAAAGTCAAATACGCATGACACCATAAGTGCATTACTTTGACAATTTCCATTTGATGTGGGGCCAATACTTTTTAATTTCCAAATGCTCTCTGAATTCCAAGCATAACAATCTCAACATTGCACATAAAATTGAACTATTTTCAAGAAAATAGAAAGTTTGGGTATTCTATGTATTGTTGCTTTACTTGTAAGTAATATATGATATTGGCTTTCGACGGCCCAAAGTTATGGACGATAAGAAGAAATAAAAAATGGTCCACATTCAATATTCATACATTTCAAGGTTAAAACGACAAATCTAAGTAGCTCAAGCACGCTAGGATGATCAGCAGGTCAAGCAGGTGGTGCCTTTTTTTCATGCAAAATGGTTCCATGCATCTTTTTTTCTCCTCAGCTATTCACATCCCTTGTTTCTCTTTTTCTTGTCATCGAATATTGTCAGTTAGGTGAGCCCGTCGTCTAGAAAAACTGGCAAAATTTTGGACTGAGATTCCGTAGTGACCCCTTTAGTACCCAAGATGGTTCTGGACGGTGCTAGAAATGCTTTGTGGCCACCACCATAATGCATGTGCTTTATTCAGGCCGTCCATTCATTTTCCCAGCTGATTACAGGACATGAAGTGGCATCAAGTGGCTCACTTTCCATTTATATCTTACAATTACAAACACCATTAATCCAATTTTCTTAAAGAGCAACACTTGGAGTCAAACATGGCCGATGCACTTTAATTTCCAAATGCTCTCTGAATTCCAAGCATAACAATCTCAACATGAATTGAGCTATTGAAATTTTCAAGAAAATCTAAAGTTTAATTATTGTTACTATACTTGTAACCAGTCTATGATATTGGCTTTCGATCACCACAGTTATGGACGGTAAGGAGAAATTAAGAATGTTCCACATTCAATATTCACACGTTCCATGGTTAGAACAGGAGAAATTAAGAATGGTCCACGTTCAATATTCATACGTTCCATGGTTAGAGACACTCATCTCAGCAGGTCAAGCACGTGATGCCCTTTTTTCAAGCAAAGGGATTCCATGCACCCTTTTTACTCCCTAGCTATTGACTTCACTTGTTTTTCTTTTTTCTTTTTCCTTTTTTCAGTAATGAATTGTCAAGGTCCATTGTCTAGAAGAATCGGCAAAAAAAAAAGGAAAAAGAACTTGGGTTCGATAGTAACCCCTTCAATACCCAAGATTGTCTTGCTCAGTACCAGAAATGCTCTGTGAGTGCCAGCATGATTCATGCATTTTACCAATCCCATCCAACCATTTTCCAGGTCATTTTAGGGCATGATGTGGCATCAAGTGGCCCACTTCCCATTTATATCTTACAATTACAAATATAGTCAATCCAATTTTCTTAAAGAGTAACACTCGGAGTTAAACAAGCATTACGCCTTAAATGCGTGACTTTCACAATGGCCATTAGATGTGGAGTGATACGCTTTAATTTTCAAATGTCTCTCTGAATTCCAAGCACAATAATCTCAACATTACAAGTATAATTGAGCTATTATCAAGAAAATAAAAAGTCTAGGTATTCAGGGTATTGTTGCTTTACTTATACAAGTAGTCTATGATTATTGGCTTTTCGATTGCAAAGTTATGTACAGTCAGGAGAAATTTAAAATGGTCCACATTCAATACTCATACATTCCAAGGTTAGAACCACTAATCTCAACAGCTCAAGCATGCTACGGTGATCAGTGGGTCTAACACATAATGCCTTTTTTTTTTTCATGCAAGAGGATCCCATGCACCTTTTGTTCTCCTTATCCATTGACTTCACCTGTTTCTCTTTTTCTCAACAACGAATTGTCAGTGAGGTGGGCTCATTTGAAGAACCGGCAAAAAGACTCAGATTCAGTAGTTACCCCTTTAGTACCCAAGATGGTCATGGTTGGTGCTGGAAATATTGCTTTGTAGGCACCACCATAATGCATGTATTTTATCCACAACATCTGTCCATTTTTCCAGCTGATTATAGGCCATGAAGTGGCATCAAGTGACCCACTTCTCATTCATATCTTACAATTACAAATACCGTCAATCCAATTTTCTTAAATAGCAGCACTTGAAGTCAAACAGGTGTCACACCGTATATGCATGACTTTGACAGTGGCCATTAGATGTGTCTGGATATGCTTTAATTTCCAATGCTCTCTGAATTCAATATTTATATATAGCTTTCAGGATTAGAACCATTCATCTCAGCAACTCAAGCACGCAAAGGTGATAAGCAGGTCAAGCACCTTTTTTTCTCCTTAGTTATTGACTTCACTTAGTTTCAGTTTTCTCGGCAAAGAATTGTCAGTCAGGTGGGCCCATCACGTAAAAGAAATGGCAAAATGTTTAGACTCAGTTGGTGCTGAAAATGCTTTGTGGGCTCCACCATAATGTATGTGTTTTATCCATGCCGTCCATTCATTTTTTCCGTCTCATTTTAGTGCATGAGCCCAAAAGTCAGGAAGAGCCAAATCTCAGGTGGACCACACCATATAGGAAACTGTGGTGATTGAATGCCCACCATTAAATACTTCCTAAGGTCCACTGCAATGTTGTTTGCTATCCAACCTGTTGATTAAGTTAGACAGATATGTATAAAGGGAAAACATAATTGTCATCTTAATCCAAAACTTTATTGCCCCGGTAAGTTCTTAACGGCAGGTGTTGAATTACCATCTTTCCTTTGGTGTGGCCTACCTAAGATTTGAATCTATCTCATTTTTTGACAATTAGCTGGAAAAATGGATGGACGGTGTGAATAAAACACACATGGTGGTGGGCCATGGAGCACCGACTAATATCCATAATGGCAGGGTCGCTACAAAATCTAGTAGTTCACCGAAAGCTTTTAACGCACAGTTGCATTTGAGCTCGTTGAAAACCGCATCAAATATCTGGACTGACCATTAGGCTCTGCACTCTATTCCTACCATGCCTTGAAAAAATCATTCTAGTCAGATAATTCAAACCAGCTAATCAGTGGTATGCAAAAATAGGCAGATAAGATCATTTATAGAAGATGAGTTGGTTTTAGATGTTTATGACCATGCATATAATTTTTGTGCTGAAGTGGAAGAAAAGTAGCATGGACTTAATGGAAGGCCTAGATGGGTGATGTGAATGTTAATAAGTTCAAATGTAACCATGTGCCTTTGGTGTGGCCTGCCTGAGATTTGAATCTATCTCATTTTTTGACAATTAGCTGGAAAAATGGATGGACGGTGTGAATAAAACACACATGGTGGTGGGCCATGGAGCACCGACTAATATCCATAATGGCAGGGTCGCTACAAAATCTAGTAGTTCACCGAAAGCTTTTAACGCACAGTTGCATTTGAGCTCGTTGAAAACCGCATCAAATATCTGGACTGACCATTAGGCTCTGCACTCTATTCCTACCATGCCTTGAAAAAATCATTCTAGTCAGATAATTCAAACCAGCTAATCAGTGGTATGCAAAAATAGGCAGATAAGATCATTTATAGAAGATGAGTTGGTTTTAGATGTTTATGACCATGCATATAATTTTTGTGCTGAAGTGGAAGAAAAGTAGCATGGACTTAATGGAAGGCCTAGATGGGTGATGTGAATGTTAATAAGTTCAAATGTAACCATGTGCCTCATGGGAAGGTTCCCATGTATTTAGCCAGTTAAATCTGGGTTAATTAGATCACATGTATGATTTACAAGGGCATCCTTGAGTTGAGTATAGGGTACTAGTAAAAGGGGATTGATTTTGGTACCTACAGTAACATTTGTGTAGCACAGAAATAAAAAATCAACCGAAGCCCAAAAGATGGAACGTGCTAAGAATCATGCTAATCCAAAACTCGCATGGGCCACTCCATATGCAACCATGTGAAAGTTTGTTCAAACCTTTAAAATCTAAGTGGTGCGGCCCACTTATGTTTTGAATGGCAATATTTATGGAGATTCCTTTTATCTCAGTTAGGAACATTTCACTGATGGGTTGGATGTCATTTACACACATTAGAATGGATCACTGTTAAGTACCTAGCCAATACACCAAAAGCCCTTGGACAGATGTTATGCATAAGCTAGGCTATTAAATCAAGGACCCTTTCTCCAACACAAAATCAGGTGGAATGTAGCTGTCAGCAAGATTTCTCCATAACAAAATCAGGTTAGAGCACACTAATTGCAACTTTGTTGCTATAAAAAACACTCACATGCAAACTTTGGGGCAGGCACCAAACAAAAAAGACTAGGCCCCAGCTATTAGCTATTATATAGGGCTCAAAATAAGAAATATGCACATGCTCCCAAACAACTAAATCCAACTGAACAAACTCAACCACCCTTGTACAATTTTGCTAGTTCTGAACCATAGTGGTATCCTTTAAAAAAAAAGAAAAAAAGATAAAAGAAAGAGAAAAAAAGAACCATAGTGGTATGATATATGTTAGATTGTGGGCCTCTACTAGTCTACAGAGGATATGTAGTTTTCTTGAAGCACTATAGAGATTCCTATTAATGCTTCCTCAACTTACATATATTGCTGGTTTTATTGTGATTTGGACTATCTTTGGTATTCATGTTTAAATAGTTTTGAGAATGTCAATTCTAATGCCATGCTTTGTTGTTCTTAGTCTCACTAGTTGAAATTTGAGTAGCATACTCTTGCTTCAAATGCTTATCCTCTGCTCATATTTTGTTATCGACACTTAAAGTTATTGAGCTTGATGGTATCCTTTAAAAAAAAAGAAAAAAAAAAAAAGAAAAAGAACCATAGTGGTATGATATATGTTAGATTGTGGGCCTCTACTAGTCTAAAGAGGATATGTAGTTTTCTTGAAGCACTATAGAGATTCCTAATAATGCTTCCTCAACTTACATATATTGCTGGTTTTATTGTGATTTGGACTATCTTTGGTATTCATGTTTAAATAGTTTTGAGAATGTCAATTCTAATGCCATGCTTTGTTGTTCTTAGTCTCACTAGTTGAAATTTGAGTAGCATACTCTTGCTTCAAATGCTTATCCTCTGCTCATATTTTGTTATCGACACTTAAAGTTATTGAGCTTGATCAGATAATAAATCTTGATCTTGAATATGATGAACATGTTATGTAACGTGTGCATGATCAAAATGGAAACCATGTAATACAGAAATGCACTAAATCTTTTCTTTCTTTGTTTGTTTTCTTTTTCTTTTCTTTTCTTTTTTCCTTATTTTATTTTTTCCTTTTGTTTTAAAGGGTATGAGGTTGATATTTGAAGGGGGAAAAAGAAAATGAAAAAGAAAGAATGGTGACCAAAAAATTGGATAATGAAATGATTAAACAAAAATTGTTACCATAGCACTAAATTTGGCTCCCACATTGAAAGCATGCATGGAATATGGTCGTGGTTGAATAAATGCAGCAGGAATCATGAAAGCAACAGCTGGTTCCTACATGCATATCAACATCCAGGCAATCCAACTCCAAATACAAAAGCAACAAAATTCTTTTACTAAACAACCCTAGAAAATGAAGTTAGTTTATTCTCCATATTGGTTGAGTGAAAATGCAACTGCTCTTATTGGTGATGTCACTCAATTAGTTAACTATGCTCCCCTTGAAAATGAAGTTCAACTATTCTCCATACTGGTTACTACCATGGCCATTAAGTTGAAATTACAATTTCTATGTGCTATTTAGATATCTTGTTTGCTGATCTTTCTTGCAATGATCCCATTTTTTATGCATGTGTTCCTTTAGCTTTTGCTTGTTTCATGACTCTGTAGCTTCCAATCAGTTTATGCCTTTCTGTTCCTATATTAGTCTTGAAGTGTTGCTTGCTCCTGTTCCCAGCCGACACACCCTGCCAATACCGTTATTCAAAACCTTGCTTGAGATTCACACTGTTAGCCTGAAAATCACATTCTTTTTATTTTTCCCCCTAAAAAGCTTCAAGTTTACAATATCATTCTAGTTTAAATAATATAATGCATGACATAGGATTCCCTATTAAATCACCTCCGTCATCTCAATTTGATCAGTGTCATTTTAGACATATGCTTCATACAAAATGAGAACCACAATCCCGATGGTTCCAACAACTGTACGTGACTGGGGAGGGTTGACAATGTCTAATATGAGAGATTCTCTCTCTCTCTCTCTCTCTCTCTCTCTCTCTCTCTCTCTCTCTCTCTCTCTCTCTCTCTCTCTATATATATATATATATATATATATATGGAGGAACAGGGGTGTCAGTGGGCCAGGTTATGCTGGGCTAACTCTGTCCAAACATCCCTGCCCAAGCCTGTGATTAGCCAAAACAGTTTTAAGCCGAGCCCGGCGGAGATGTTTATGCTGGCCCTGAGTCCCGAGTGTTTCTTAGATGGATTAAGGGCTACAAAATAAAATATAAGAATTTTTACATATGGTATATATTATAAAATTGCCCTTGCAAATTTTACTGAGCTTGTCAGGACTGAGCATATGAACCGTTGTACAGGGTCCAAACCCAGCATGTTTGAAAGATGGGTCTAAATATATGCTTAGATCAAAAGCCCAACAGCCAAGCCCAGCCCCATTAACAGCGCCAGAAAAGGCTTCCAAACCCAAGCATGTTTGAGAGATGGGTCTAAATATATGCTTAGCTCAAAAACCCAACAGCCAAGCCCAGCCCCATTAACAACGCCAGACAAGGCTAGTAATTCAAGTGATAGTATATGCCTCCAACAACTCGAGTGATGAGGCAGAGCACATGATCTGGACCATTTGTTTGGTGGGTCGTACTATGGATTGACAAAATCATGAATTTCTCACCCTAGTCGTCTTATCTATAGCCTTAGAATAAAGGTTTGGAAAAGAATACTGGCGGTGGTCAGATCAATAGGAACAGGTCCACCGCTAGGATGGTTATGATTGTTTGATGGATGTGCTTTGGGACAGTGGACAGCAACAAATAAGAAAATTGGAAGAGATCTGATCAATGGTCTGGATCATGGACCACTTTTCCTCCTTTACATTAGGAGTGCAATGGACCTGATGATTAAAGTCCTCAGGTTTTATTTAGTATTATTATACCGCTAATCTCACTTTCCCCAATACATGCCTCCAAATGTGTAGATGTGACATGTGTGGAACATATGAACTAGCCATTCATCAGTTGGGACCCGGCATGTGGATGCCTTACCACCATAATCAAAAGGGTCTACTTATAAGTTAGGAGAGCGCATTGCATGTGCCCCAGGCACAGAGATATAGTGTGCCCGGTGCTGGGTGGGCCAACAGCCCATCCAAACCGTATTCATATGGTTATTAACACTCAGATAAACTGCGGAAACAAATATCATCATGATACAATGCTTGTGTCACCCCAGGCGTTCAATCTTTTATGTTTCATGTGGTATGGTCCACATGAGTTTTGGATATGCCTGATTTTTAGAATCATATCCTACTGTGTAGATGTGATGCCTTTTATTTTTAGAAAAGGGTTCCATGCACTTTTTTTATTTCAGCTATTAACCGCCCTCATTTCTCCAATTTTAACCAGTTCATGAATCATGGTCAATAAACCTTAAGTATTATAAGGTACATTGGCAAAGTTTCCCGATACTTATCTCACACGGCAATGAATTTAAGACGGGTGGGTCCAGTCGTCTGGAAGAACCAGCCAAATTTGAGGCATTATTATTATCAATATCATCATCATCATCATTGGCATCTCACGGCTCCAGCCAATATGATAATTCTTTGAGCTAGTCGTGTACTTAAAAAGGATTAATTGAGAGACTTGACTGACGATCGCCACATTCTACAAACAAGTTTGCCCATTTGAATATCAGATGGGCCAGATTCTATTAGGCAAGGCATATAACATTATCGTGATTGACTGATGAGTGGCTTTGATCAACCTAATAAAGATGAGGGCCACTTATCAGGCCGTCACGACTTTTTCTATGCCTTGTTTCACAAACCAAGCCAAGATGCATCAAGATGTGAATGATTCATAGAAGTGAGTTAACCACATTCCGTGTGTGTGTGTGTGTGTGTGGGTCTGTTCTTTGAGTCAAGGCAGCTTCACCATCAGGATGATCTAGTGATGGCTCCTGTCTCACATGTGTGACTGTTTTCCACAGTTGTGTTGAGTGCTGAATGAAAGTGCAATGGTTAGAAAAAGTGGATGCATGCGTGGGGTCCTTGCTCTTGCCCCCAGTGGTAGATTCACATAAGTTTCAACACTAGCTCAAGGGTTGGAGTGCCCATGGGTGGGGAAATCCCACTGCGGGGTGAGTGTGTGGGGATGTGGACATGTGTGCATGTGTAAATAAATATGCACACGTGTGGGGATGTGTGTGTGTAAAAATAAGTGCATGCTTGTGTGCACGCAGATCATCTTTTGCCCTTCATTTTTTTTTTTTTTTTTTTTTTTATTTTTGTTATTTATGGATTATCATGATGGACTCACATAAATAAGTTTATGGAATTCGTTTTGGTTTTTGTTTTTGTTTTGGCCAAGGAATGTATGCAACGGGCCCATCGGCAGTTCTAAATTCCACATTATGATGCACATCAGAGTGGGGCCTACTTCCCCTTGTATCCATGATGTGATGTGTAAACTTTGTGTTAGATGTTTTACATGGATGGGATGAATTAACTTGCCCTATTTCCTAATGCTGATGATCAACTAATTACATGAACAAGTCTCATTGGCAGTGACTACTGAAGAGAGGTGGCATCAAGTGGCCTACTTCCCATCTCTATCTTACAAATACTATTAATCCAATTATTATTATTATTTATTTATTTTTTTTTTAAAGCAGCCCTTCTTAGTCCATGATTTTGACAAGGCCATTAGATGTGGGCCCAACACCCTCTAATTTACAACTAGTCTTTAAATTCCAAGCCTGGTGATCTCAACCCTCGCAATAATTAAAAGGTATTTTACAATAAAATAGAAATTCTGTCGACTTGACCATACACATGAGACACCCATGATGAGTAATTGCAAAATGTTAGAGGTATTAAACCTTGCAAACAATCAAATACATGACACCTTCCCTTTTTGGTCGGAAGCTTTGTTCCAGTTGCGTGTTTTCATCTTGAGATCTAACAAATTTCATGGCACTATTGGGCATCCTCTAACAAATCAAGCTTTTCCTCTGTTACAAATTTTCGACCTCTCTTTCAATAGCTTTGAGGGTAATTTGCCATCAAATATGTTCAAGAGCTGGAAGGCAATGATGGAAGACGATAAATCCCAATCTTTGGTCCTTGGAAAAATGATATACGGCAAAAGTTCCATATACTATCAAAACAAAGTGTCTGTAGTGAGCAAAGGGCTAATGATGGAAGTAGTAAAGATCCTTACTGCCTTCACTGTAGTGGATCTCTCAGGGAACAAATTTTATGGGCATATCCCAGAATCAATTGGGGATCTAAAGTCACTCCTTGTGCTTAATATGTCCAACAATGATTTAACAGGCGGAATTCCAACATCACTACAGAATCTAAGGGATCTAGAATCATTAGATCTCTCACATAATAAATTGTTTGGTGAGATCCCTTGGCAGCTAACAGATCTAACATTCCTTGCAGTGTTGAATCTCTCACAGAATTTCCTCATAGGCAAAATACCACAAAGTCGGCAGTTTCTTACATTTAATAATGAATCATTCAAAGGAAACTTAGGATTGTGTGGACCTCCACTATCAAACAAATGCGAAGATGCAAAGAGTGCACCATCGCCCACTTTGTCAACATTGCAATCTGAAAGGAAATATGATTGGGAATTAATGTGGTTAGGATTTGGAGTTGGATATGGAGTAGGTGTAGGGATGCTTTTCTGGACTCTAGCACTTTGGAGGAAGGGAAGAAGAGAATTCTATATATTTGTTGATGGAATGCTTTCTTTGATTTTTCCTTCCATGGTGTTTTCTAAATAGCAATGATGGTAATAGGATATGTGTTGATTTTTCCTTCCATGGTGCTTTCTTTGATTTTTCCTTCGTTTCTTTGAGCTAGGGTATGTTTGTATAGTTTGTGGCTAAAAGAAAAAAGTTTTAGTTGTTTTCTCCTTTTTGTAATTTTGTGTATTTTGCTTGGTCTTTTATGATATGTGTTGTAGTTGTTTGTTGCATTTGCACCTTCCTGAATGGTTGTAAAGAACATTTTCAAATAAATAAAATTACATGTGGTGTGCTCCCACATTTCTGCAAAAAAAGAAAAAACAAATGTCTCAGTTGTCTCTTTGCTTTCAAATTTTGGCCCACCTTAACAACAAGATAATCTATGAGCTGGATGATCTAACCAATGTAGCCTAGCCAGTGGTCTGTTTTTTTTCTCCCCCCAATGGTCTAGACAAATGTAGGCTAAGAAAACATTCAGACGAAGAAGAGTGGTGTTTTATGTATATTTTTATATTTTGTGTTTTTCGATCAATCACACAAAGTTCTTTCACCTTCCCACATCTATGTATGTAGAGTGTAAGACTAATCACTTACTATCATGTGGTGATTTTTGAGTTGGACTTTTGTGATGCCAAAAAGAAGTGTGGAAATCATCATCTGCTCTAAAGGCACCATAATATACAGTTTTATACTTGCAAGGGGACACTTGGCTAGTCTAACCAAGCAATATGGGTCGTGCATTACATTCATAACACATTTTTTAGGCCACCATGTAAAAATCCCACCAATAAGCATACCATCTGAACAATAACTATTAAGTGGACAATCGACATAATTTATGGGAAAGTAGGCCTATTCAGCAGTGAGCCATCTATCTGTTAGGCCCATCATCTATTGCTTACGGTTCTAAAGAATCAATTTTATCAGAAAAACCTAATCATCCCATCCATGGTTTGGCAATAAATAAATATAAAAAGAAGTCCCACATATGGATGGATTAGATCAATATTTAAGGGGAGATTTTTTGGCAATTGACAAAGCTAACATTCCCATCAGTATTGAACCTTTCACAAAATCACATTATGAGAAGCATATCACAAATTAAACAGGTTTTTACATTTATAAATGAATCATTCCAAAAAAATTTAGGATTATGTGAACCTCCACTATCGAGAAAATGCATTGCACCACCATCAGTAATGCCAACCAACCTTTGAAGATGTGAATTCAGAATTAGATTGGAAATTCATGTGGATAAGATTTGGAGTCAGATATAGAGTAGGAACGGGAGTTCTTTTCTAGACTCTAACATTATGGGCAAAGGGAAGGAAAGAATACAATAAAATTTTAAATAAGATGCTTTCATTGATTTTTTTTTTTTTCCTATGCAATATTTGCTCTAAAGCGATGGCCATAAGTGGATTTAAGTTATGGTTGTTCATGACTCTTAGCTTCTCCAAGAAATGTTTAGGTATGTATGTTGTTGGTTTGAGGAGGCTGATTTTGTTTGGTTTAGCCTTGCCTTTGTTTGGATTTTTCATTTTCTTTTTGTTTTTTTGTTTTTTTTTTTTTTTTTTTTTTGTCTTTCCTTAGGATAGCAGCTTTGCATCATGGATAGTAGCTTTGCCCCTTTTGCACATTCTTGTCTTTAAATCCAACAAATTTCATTGCCCCATTATACTTCCACAAACAAATCAAAGCTTCTCAATGTTGCAGATCGCTGACCTCTCTTCTAATAGTTTTATGAGTGGTTTGCCATCAAATATGTTTGAGAATTGGAAGGCAATGATGGATGAGGACAAATCTCAATCTTTCCTTCATAAAACCCTATTTGGACCAGAGAGAACTGTATACCATCAAGACACGGTGACAGTAATGATCAAAGGACTACACAGGGAACTAATCAAGATCTAATCCATCTTCACAATAGTTGATCTCTCAAACAACTATTTTCAGGGGGATATTCCAAAATCTATAGGGATTCTCAAGTCGTTACATCTACTTAATATGTCGCACAATGGTTTCACGGGCCAAATTCCAACATCACTTGAGAATGTAGTGGTGCTGGAGTCATTGGATCTCTCACAAAATAATATCTCAGGAGAGATACCTTGGCAGTTAACAAAGCTAATATTCCTCTCAGTATTGAAACTTTCACAGAACCACCTTGTGGGAAGCATACCACAAAGTAAACAGTTTTTCACATTCACAAATGAATCATTTCAAGAAAATCCGGGATTATGTGGACCTCCACTATTAAAGAAATGCAAAGATGCCCAGGGTGCACCATTGTCCGCTCCATCCACACTACAATCTGAAAGGAAATATGATTGGGATTGGGAATTAATGTCGATAGGATTTGGAGTAGGACATGGAGTAGGTTTTGGGATGGTTTTCTGGATGCTAGCACTTTGGAGGAAGGGAAGGAGAGAATTCTATATATTTATTAATAGAATGCTTTCCTTAATTTTTCCTTCCATGGTGTTTTCTAAATAGCAATGACGGTGAGATGATTGGAGCTAGGGTAAGTATGTTTGAATAGTTTGTAGCTACAAGAAAAAAGTTTTAGTTGTTTTCTCCTTTTTGTAATTTTATGTTTTTGCTTGGTCTTTATCATATATGCTGCAGTTGTTTGTTGCATTTGCACCTACTTGAATGGTTGTACGGAACACTTTCAAATAAATAAAATTACATGTGGTGTGCTCCCACATTTCTGCAAAAAAGAAAAAAAGAATGTCTAAGCTATCTCTTTGTTTTCAAATTTTGGCCCACCTCAGCAACAAGATAACTTAATCTATGGCCTGGATGATCTAACTAATGTATCCTACCTAGCCTGTGGTCTTTTCCCAATGGTCTAGACAACTGTGGGCTAAGCAAACATTTAGACGAAGAAGAGTGGTGTTTTATGTATATTTTTATATTTTGTATTTTTCGATCATCACGCATAGAGTTCTTTCACCTTCCCACATGCATGTACATAGGGTGTACGAGTACTCACTTGTTACTATGTGGTGATTTTAGAGTTGGACTTTTGTAATTGCAAAAAGAAGTGTGGAAATCATCAGCTGCTCTCAAGGCACCATAACAAGCAGTTTTCTACTTGCAAGGGGACACTTGGCCAGTCTAACCAAGCAATATGGGTTGTGCATTACGTCCAGGACATATTACTTAGGCCACCATGTAAAATTCCCACCAGTAAGATGATTCATACCATCTGAACAATAATTATTTAGTGGACAGTCAACATAATTTATGGGAAAGTACGCCTATTCAGCAGTCAGCCATCCATCTGTTAGGCCCATCATCAATTGCTTACAGTTCTAAAGAATCAATTTTATCAGAAAATCATAACCATCCCATTCATGGTTTGGCAATAAATAAATATAAAAAGAAGCCCACATATGGATGGATTAGATCAATATCTCAGGAGAGATTTCTTAGCAACCGACAAAGCTAACATTCATCTCGATATTGAACCTTTCACAAAATCACCTTGTGAAAGCATACCATAAATTAAACAGTTTTTTACATTTACAAATGAATCATTTCAAAGAAATTCGAGATTATGTGGACCTCCACCATTGAGAAAATGCATTGCACCACCATTAGTAATACCAACCAAACTTTGAAAATACTCAAATTTAGAGTTGGACTGAAAATTCATGTGGATAGGATTTGGAGTCAGATATGGAGTAGGAATGTGAGTTCTTTTCTGGACTCTTAACATTATGGGCAAAGGGAAGGAAAAAATACAATAAATTTATAGATAAGATGCTTCCTTCGATTTATTTTTTTTCCTCAACAATATTTGCCCTAAAGCGATGACCATAAGTGGATTTAAGTTATGGTTGTTCATGGCTCCTAGCTTCTCCAAGAAATGTTTAGGTATGTATGCTGCTGATTTGAGGTGGCTAATTTTGTTTGGTTTAGCCTTGCCTTTGTTTGGATTTTTTGTTTTTTTTTAATTTTTTTGGTCTTTGTTTAGGATTGTAAATGGTCGTTTTCCATATCAATAAAATTACAGGTGGTGTGCTCCCACCTTTTTGTAAAAAAGAATAAATGGAAAAAAAAATGTATCCTACCTGATACGGAGAGATAAGTTATTTAGCTTAATTTTCATTCTGGATGCTTGGGTCCAAGAGCTTAACCCTACACCCCAGTTAGCTAGCATAAGGGAAAAGGAAGTCTTGATTGATGTATCAAATATACCCACATTAATTGGTGGAGGTGGTGGGTTACGTATCATACTTTTTCTTTCCCATTTACAATCTCACATCCATCAACTTTCGAGAGCTTTGCTAAGCCCATATGCATGTGCAGCAAAGCTCATCTACATGCCATAATGCCAGCATGGAACTATGAAGCCAAAATCCAACCATCCATCAGAAAAATATCACCATATTCATTCCCTAGCCCAAGAATCAGGTTGATCTACTTTTAAGGGGCCACATGCTTAGTGGACTAGATTTATTTTAGGAAAACATGTAAAAGGTCAGACCAACCTAATGGATGGACACTTATATCCCATGTTGCAACATGTGTTGCCATACATGAGCTTATTGCACAGACTCGAGGGCTTAGCAAATGAGACCACTTGCAAATCATGGGCACTTTTCAAAGGGAACGTGCAAAAATAAAAGGTATTCATGCTTTTCTCGTAGCTTGGAACTCCAAATTTCACACCAACAGTAGGTTGCTTCCTTACATTTAAGAATTTATATAACTAAAGTGACAATATATATGACACCCATCCCTAGCCTAAAGATCATCAAGTGGGCCACACTTGTATTATTGAGTTTTTTTTTAAAAAAAATCATTTATAGTTTTCTACAGTATTGTCGACCTAATGAATGGATATGCATGATTTTCATGCATGGCTTTAAGGTGGGCCTACAGCACAGCTCAAACAACAGTTGAGCTCTAAGCCCACAATTTTGTGTGCCTGACATCCAGTCCCTAAATTAGGTATGCCTGAAATTTTAGGGCATAAGACAAAAATTCATCTCCATCCACAACTGAGTTGGGCCTAAACACAAGAAATAATACAAGAGGGGACACCAACCATAGGTTATACATGTGGCCTAAATGATGTGTATATTCTATCCAATCCGATCATCAAACTAGTCTAATTAGGATGAATAGATAATATTCCAAGAGTCATCTTGATCCAAAACACATGCAGACCACACATTGTTAACATAAAAATTTTAGGCATGATTTTATATTGTTACTAAGAGTCTAGCATACAGGAGTTGTTGCATGTCACACAAGATGTCTTGTATGTTTTGGTGTGAGTGCAGGATATATGCATTTGCCCTTGGCCGGGCTACTTATATTAATATCTTAAAATGACAAAAGCACCTCTCATCAGGCATACCTGTAAAACTAGTGGCTATACCACGAGGATTACTTGAAGAAAAAAGTTAGAACAACCCATCACTATGCTGGATATACACATAGATTGAGTTGGGCCACTGGCCGTTCACTCAGTTCAACGGCAACCTACCGGATGAATGGACCATTATGGTTTTCTTCCCTAATTTTTATGATGCATCTTGCTGTTACCTTTAAATCCTTCTTTGCATTTTTTCCTTTGAGGTTTGAAATTGATTTTAAATACACTACAAGAAAAATGACTTTTATAGGAGGTCAAAAACACCAGTAAAGGTCTAAAATGGTGCCGTGGAAAGCTTTATCAGTACTCAGATAAGCACTGAAAAAAAGGTGCGCTGGCAAAGGCTTTACCGGTGCTCATCATCATTTACTGGCAATTTTTCTGGCCACCGTGATCGAGTAGACTTTTCCAGTGCCCATTTTCCTTTTTCCAGTGCATCTACTAACCATCGGTAATCACTTAAAAAGTGTCTGGGAAAGCTGAAAAAGCACTAGCAAAAGTCTGTCCAAACACAGGCAAAAGTCATCTGAAGCACCGTCATTAAAAACGTCAATAAAAGTTTGTCTAAGTGTCGATAAATGCCTTCCAAAGTACAACAAAAGTTTGAGAAGCGCGGGCAAAGGTTTGAGAAGCACCGTTAAAAGCCGTGCAACCCACGGCAAAAGCCAGTAATATTTTTTTTGTTGGAACCTGTATTTTTAAATATTTGGAACCTAAAAAATGTTAGGGTACAGTTAAAAATGAATATTAAACAAAATTGTATTACTTTACAATAAAATATATAATATTTACAACAATACGTTGAAAATGGTCTTGAATACATAAAAATAAATAAAAATCCTTCACGTGGTCCACTCCCAGAAACTAGTGGCTATACCACGAGGATTACTTGAAGAAAAAAGTTAGAACAACCCATCACTAGGCAGGACAAACACATAGATTGAGTTGGACCACTGGCCGTTCACTCAGTTCAACAGTAACCTACCAGATGAATGGACCATTATAGTTTTCTTCCCTAATTTTTTTGATGCATCTTGCTGTTACCTTTAAATCCTTCTTTGCATTTTTTCTTTGGGGTTTGCAATTGATTTTTAAATACATTACAATAAAAATGACTTTTGTGGAAAGCTTTATCAGTACTCCAGACGAGTGCTGAAAAAGGTGTGCCGGCAAAGGCTTTACCAGTGCTCATCATCATTTACTGGCAATTTTTCTGGCCATCGTGATCGAGTAGACTTTTCCAGCACCCATTTTCCTTTTTCCGGCGCATCTGCTAGCCATTGGTAATCACTAAAAAAGTGCCCGGGAAAGCTGAAAAAGCGCCAGCAAAAGTCTGTCAAAATACGGGAAAAAGTCTTCTGAAGCACCGTTGCTGGCCACCAGTAACCACTGAAAAAGTGCCTAGGAACATTAAAAACGTCAATAAAAGTTTGGCCAGGTGTCGATAAATGTCTTCCAAAGCACGACAAAGGTTTGAGAAGAGCCAGCAAAGGTTTGAGAAGCATAGTTAAAAGCCGCGCAACCCACGGCAAAAGCCGGTATTATTATTATAATTATTATTTTTTTCGGTTGGAACCTGTATTTTTTAAATTTGGAACCTAAAAAATGTTAGGGTACAATTAAAAATGAATATTAAACAAAAATTGTATTACTTTACAATAAAATATATAATATTTACAACAATACGTTGAAAATGGTCTTGAATAAATAAAAATAAATAAAAATCCTTCATGTGGTCCATTCCTAGATTGGCCACACTATCGAATGAAATGGAGAAGACCGAACTCGTAAACCTCTCATCAAGCCACTTCATGCATTAGCTGGTTGAACATAGATGGCACTGTTGGGATGATCATCTTTGCGGTCCGTATCCCTGCAATCCAACGTGTAATCAAATTATTCGATATAGGTTCTGACTCTGACAAATACTTTGAGCTAGTTGTGTAATCAAAAGAATCCAACAAGTATCTCTGCTAACAAAAAGAACAAAATAAATAAATAAACATGTATTGGAGTAGTAGGAACATTGTATCAAAGAAATTGAATGGTAAAGAGAAAAAAAATATACAATGATTTAGAACATGAATTCTGTTTCCATTGGTTCGGGTGCCTCTGCAACATTCGTAAACCTCGGTCAGAAGAAATTGGTACAGAAAGAGAAAACAGATTACAAGTGTAACCATGAAGGGAACCTTTCAATTACAAGCTAGCAGAAACCAATAATACAAGCCAAAAGTTCACCAATTTCAATTGGGTTTTCCTTGTGTTGGAAGCAGTAAAGGAGTTAACGGAATCAACAAAAAGATGATACCAAACAAAATGCTAGCAATTCCCAGAAGAAATTGAAAGTTTCACTTCGTTTTCAACAAGCCAGAAACTTGCTGGGTTGAAACTACTAATACTCCAAGTAAATCATCAACTTGGAATGTTTTGCCACCTTTTTGAACAGGTCAACTCAACCAGGCTTTCAGTCAGGCCACAAGCTTTTTGAACAATGTACAAAAGAAAATCTACACAACAATATGCCAGGACTACAACACTTCTTGTTTGCATATCATAACCTTTCAAATTTTCTGTTGAACAGCTTGTCAGTAGTGTGGCAAAGCTAGGAGGTAATGATGAGTGAACAGAATCAAAGCTGTTGGTGAGTAATGGTTGCTGCAAACACACAGGTTGCTCACCTGTACTAGGGGAGGTCAATATACTCTGATTGAGGTGAATTTTCATATCCAGTGTCATCTCTTGGATATCCAATTTCCAATATGTTCTTCAAAGTTTCCTGGAATGGAAAAGCATTAAAAAGACAAATACAAGGTAGGAAAAAATAGATATTTTACCACTACAGTTTGGTTGATGGATCAGTTTTGTTTCGTGGCATATTGTCAAAAGAATTTGCCATGTTGGTCCAAATACAAATATAGAACATAAATATCACCTTATTCAAAATTTTAGTTGACAGAACATACTTTTACTCCTGTCATATGCTTACAAGGTCTTACAGGGTCCCCTTTCCTGGATTTACAGATTGTTCTTTTCCGGTTAGGCCATAAGGATCAAACACCCATATTCTAGGACATTTGTAAGGATGGTTGGTTTTGTATATCCTGAAACTGTGTTTGGAAATGATATTTAAACTGATTTTAGAAAAATACAAATATGGTAAATGTTTGGTGTAGATAACCTTATGTAGGAATGTGGGAGTTTTATCCTAATTAGGTGAATACTAAACTTTGGGAGAGTTTAAAGGAGATTTGTTGTTTTTCAGTCTTTCTAGAAATGTTCCAGGTTACTTATGTGAGAAAGTAGTATTTCAACTTTAGTGGAAAGCTTAATCTTTATAATAATGCGTGATGCGTGGGGTGTAGTAACCATGCAATGGCAGGCGAACCAGTTAAGAATTACTCAAAAGGGTGTTTTCTTCTCCCAAAATCAAATTAATGTTGATTGTGAACACTTTTCTCAAACTCACCTACGAAACCAAAATATAGCACCACATTTTAAATGAGCAAACCAAAGGCTATGCAGAACAGGGAACAGGTAAAATCTGCAGAGCTGACAACACACCTACTGTCGTGCAGCTTCATCATCAATTGTTACAAAACAAAGTTTTTATTACAAACTTAGCAATAACAACTTTTTTTTAATAAGGCATTCATATTCTTTTTTTTTTTGTTTCTGATGCTCAAGTTAATAAGTAATGTTAGTAATGCTTTAAGTACATGACAAGAATCTAATTGGAATTTTTGGGAAAAAAGATCAAAAGAAAATTAAAGTTTACGATTGTTTATCACCACCAGAGGCTGGATCGTTATTGGTGGCAGAAATCCAACTTAACCATAATGTTACAAGTTCCTTGCTTTTTTTGTAGGGTGAATTTTTAACATTCTCTATCCTAATATGTTTGCGGACGGACTTGTTTGTAAATATGCAAAATGCATTGTAAGTTATTGCCTCAATTGTTTTTTGTTAGAAATATCACATTCTATACATTGAATAAGAATAATTTTACTGAAAATTTGTAGATAACAAAGATAGCTGCAACTTATAGTTAATATATTGGAAATGCACATCCTACAATCACATCCCATAATTTTATTTTATTTATTATTATTATTATTTTTTTAAAGAATATACTTTTTTATATCATCAATGCATCAAAAGCTAGAAACAATAGCTAATTTCTACTTTCCAGAGAAGTTTGCGACAAAAGATCCCAGAATGAGGGACAGACTCATGTAACAAAGTTAACCCAATTTGCGCCTGCGAACAGATCCGAGTTGAATACCTTCAAGTGAAAATGATTTTTTGAGGAACTCGAATTTTCTTGATTATTGAGAAAAAGGGGCAGAATTCATCATATATATAAATAAATAAATCCTTCATCAAACACTGTATTGAATTTCACAAAAAAATAAAAAAACAAAAACAAAAACAAATTCATGGACTAGAAAGTAGAGCAGAGTAACTGATGAAATCTGTTGTTTTCCATTCCCTCATGATTCAATGTTGGTTTTTCATATCCATGTATTCATTTAATAATCTAATCGACCTACTTATTAAATAATTATTAAAAAAAGAGCTTGGTGGAAATACCTTATTTCATTAAAAAAACATTTCGGATCAATGGCAGTAGAGAGTAATTACTTCGCCTTTGCAGTTCCTCTACCTACTTGAAGATGTTTGTTGCTGTATGCATGTACTCGTCGAGTTAGAATTGAGAGAATTCAAGATGAAAATAAAATCAAGAAGCAGCGACAATGTAGGGGAGATTTCGGGGCAAAAAAGACCCATAAATCAAACATCGAATCTACGAAGCAATAGAAAAACAAGATTTACCTAAACCTGAAAATCTCCTCTTTGGCGAGTGAAGAAACCCAACATACTCCATCTGTCCTTTGTCTGTCTTGTGCAGCTGCAGAACCAATGGCTGACATGTGACAATCCCTTCAAGAACACCACAAGATCCACCATAGAAAAAACTCAAAAAAATAAATAATAAAAAATTCAGAACTCCAACCAGATCCCCTAAGAAGAAAATCCCACCTGACGATGCTCTCCAAAATCGATGATTTTGCAGAATTCTGCAATCAAATGAAATAAAATCAAAGTATAAACCACATAACTCAACAAAAATGAAGAAGCTGAAGTATATGGAAACAGATTGAGAGACAAACCTGTCCACTGACGACAGCGATGAACGGAAGGGCTTCCCAAAGAGTTAGCAAGGAGTTGTTGCCACCGTAGTCGCCGAGGACCATATAGGCCCTCTCAATCCTATTCACAAGGCCGATCAAGCTCTCCACGAGAAGCAGGGAAAGCGGTGATGAGAGACTCCACGAGGCCCAAGGAATCGCAGCTGATGGCAATCACAGTGGTAGCTGCTGCAGCAAAACCAAAAATGCTTCTCCCAACCAACTTGATCCAACTTTCATCCCATCCATCCATCTTAAATCCAACTGTTCTGAAGTTGCTATCATCAGATCGGTTCTGTGAATGGACAACAAATCTGCATAATCTAGAAGAAGCAGGAGAGATCAATTTTTTCCATTTTACATTGATCTGATTATTTGGACAAAGAGATCGACGGGAATCAGAAGCTCCCTGTGAGGGTTTCAGAGATGAAGGGAAATGATTGGGGGGGATACCTTTTTTTAGGCAATAAATCAATAAACAGAACTTGTGAAAGAATTAAATACGTTAGCAACAACTCATAGTGCCCATCTTCAAATATCAAAATTAGGGAAATCAACATCTACCTTCTCATCATCAAAGTCATACAGTTCAGCAGCTGCAAAAAGCCAGGAAAGGAAATATCATGACATTGAAGGTATGCTTCATTCATAGAAAAACCAAAGAAAAAACAGTAAACTTCAAACTTTATGCTCATTTCAATTAAAACATAAACGCAAAGGATAGTGTGAAAATTATGAATCCACATACTGTCATCCATTTTGAATTTGATAGCATCTTCTGTAAATTTCTTCATCTTTGCATCAGGCAATTGTGAAGTGTTGTTCTTTGCGAATCGTCCACAACAATACAAGGCAAGATCATATCATGTGAGCCCAATCAAATTCAAAAAGTTGTTTCCCTTCGTAGCACTGTGATCAGTAGGCCAGAGAAATGAAGTTCATCTTTTAAGCACAATCAATAACAAATTGCAATCTGCAATAGCTTACATCCAAATACACTGGTCTAGATAGACGGCTGGTGCAACTTTTCCAAATACAGTGGTCTATATTAAACTGCAATAATAGATTATGTTCCAACATCCCAGCTAGTTAGATGATCCAACAAGTCCCCCATAACCTGCACACACACAAAAAAAAATTAAAAAAAATAAATAATGAAGAAAGAATAATTTTCTACCAGGTTTTGAGCCAATAGCTACCAAACAGTACACATCCAGTGTCAAAAGCTTCAATGACACCAGTGGTAGACTCTCAGGAGTTTCAACACCTGGTTGAGGGTTCAAGTACCCATAGGTGGTGAAATCCCACCATGGCGTGAGTGTGTGGTGGTGTGTGTGCGTGTGTTATAAAAATAAAAAATAAATAATAAATAAAATAAATAAATAAGCTTCAATGACATATAATAAGGTATTTGAATTGGAGCTTGTTTGCTCACTCAAGGTTCATTGTCATGATAAAAGCTATGGGAATGCAACTTTCCAGAATCATAGAGAAGATGTAATCTAAAATAAAAGGATTGGAGCTTGAACTGTAGATGGAGGACGCCCTACAAATCTCCATCAGATTGGAAGATCCAAACCCCTTTATTTTGGTAGAGGTCAACAGATTATTGACAAATTCATATCATATTACCCAATATGTATCAAGAATTTCAAGTGGCTAGTACAAAACGCAGAAGTACTATGTAAGACTTTGGAACTTTGTCAAAGTTCTATTTGCCATCCATTTATGACTGAACGCAAAAGACCTCACAGTCGAGCTAATGTTCATCACATAGGAGTATCGTTCGACATTCATAAGCTTCTCCACTTTTACAGAACCGGACTTTGAGACCTGTATCAATAGCCTGTTTGAATACAACCTTGTGTAGATCTAATCCATGATTCTTTGCGAAATGATTCCCAACTAAATAAAACACTCAATGAGAAACCGAGATAAGAACTGCAATTATTAATTACAGGCAAAGTCATACACAAGATGTACACAGCCTGAGTAATAGAGAAAAAAAAAAAGGTAATATTTGCAATAAAATGTACCATCTACACACATAAAACACTCAGTAGGTGACCCTAGATCAAGGTATTCTGTATTGGCAAGGGTGGCTGTAACAGTCACCACCATTACCGATACAGGTATCGGCCGTTAATCGGCCCTAACGACCGATACAGGGGCGTAACGACCGTTATGACTCCTGTAATGGTTGAAAATGTTCTTTTGACCGAAAAATTATGAAAATATATGTAGAAAATCCAGAACAATGTAAATATTCTATATATGTATTCATTTTTTGTTTTGAACATGTCTATTGTAGAAAATCCAGAGTTCATGCTTAAAATTCAAAAAAGGAAAATTCATAGAGGATAAAACCAACAGCTCCCTTAATCCATTACATAAAGTGAGGAGATGATAAACAAAACAAAACAATCCATAGAAAATAGCAACTAGTACACAAGTTTGACTTTTTCCTTCAAATTTGATAACTTAAAACAACCACTTACACATTTTAATCTTAAAACAAACCATGCATCATCTAAGCACATTAAAAAATCGTATAAGGTGCCTCATTAACAGATACAGTTTCTGAATGGAGTGAGCAATCTTGTCGAAAAGAAGAAGAAGAAGAAGAAGAAGAAAAGGAAAAAAAAAAAAGTAACAATGGTTCAACAAAACTATGTCAGGAGTTCATAGCCCCATTTGAATTAGAATTCCAAGTCTCTATGTAGCGGATACCTTATGCAAATATCCAAGCATCTAAGTTGGGTACTCCAGTTTTTCCGAATGATCCAACTATTGTAGGTTGTCTATATCTACATCTATCTGTGTTCTATAGTTTAAATAGCAAGATCATGAGACTCGTGAAAAAGGTTTTGATGCGAGATTTCTTGGTTTAGCCATAAATAACAAATCAATGTCACATTTCCTAGAATATTTTAAACTAACCATAAGGTATCCACAACTCAAGGAGGTTTAGTATGACTCTATAATTTTGAGTTGAATAAGTTTTGTGCAAATGATTGACTCCCTTCCACCTTCCCTGTAGTACATATTATCTAACAAAGCTGCATATGTTTTATAATTCTACTGCAATATCAGTCGGCATTTGAACGGTGCAGACTTGCAAGACTATTTATTTTCTTTTGGACAGTTAGAGTCGTTTAGAAAATGAGACTTTGTGTTCCATAAACAATTTTATTTCAGTTGCCAAATTGCTAATTACATGACATATCCACTTGCATCATCTTTATGTACTCATTTGTGATGACTATCACTATATGATCATTTTCCTTGGTCTAGTTTCAATATTTTTTACCATTTGTTATGCAGGAAAGGCCTCACATGTTTCAATTTGTTCCAAGCAGAAAACAGGTAAGAAACAGAGCTTCTCTTGTTATATGGTACCATTTATATGGAATGATTTGCTTCTTTTTCAGGTCAAAGCAGCAAAGAAGCTTCTTAGGATGATCCCACAGAACATGGAAGAAGGCTTGAGGGAGTTCCCGTATTTACTGTTCAAATTTTGAAAATTGCAATAGCCACAACTGGTGGAATTAAGTGGTATGCTGTTTCAGTGTTATGTGTGTTTCTGTATATCATATTTGTAGCATTTAGAAAAGGACTGTGGTTATAAATCCTTCTGAATTTTGCTGAAAACTGTGGTTACTTCAGAGCATACACATCAGCAACGGGAAACTCCTCCAAGTTTTCAAAGGGGAAACTGTAGAAGATATCAAATGTCAGAACTTGTAATTGAAAAACAGCTCTAAGTTGGAAGGATTCCACCCAAAACAGATGAATAATCCAGGAAGTGATGCAGGATGGTAATTTTCAATTTGTGAAGTGTAGAGCTACATTAAAGAACTACATAATGTAATTTTTAAGTTTAAAATACTGGTATACCTTCTACATCACACAAGCTCTTGATCACTGTTGCATTTTCAATGTTAGTGAAGGTATTGTGCCCAACTAATTGGGGTCAACCTTTTTATTTCTAAGACATTAGTAACAAATAACACAAATAGAGGAAATTAATGAAGGTAAAAACCTTAAAAATTAAAATAGCTTGATGATTAAATACAGTTTATTTCAGTGCTTTTCAAAATAAATAAATAAATAAACAAATAAATGGACCACTTATTTGATTAAAACTCAATGCCAATTTTGTAGATATGAAAACAATGATGAATTTTGTATTAAAATAAGAAAATGGAAATTCTGAAAAGATGAGAAAAGGTGTGGTTTTGTTTTCATGAAAAGGACTTTGTGTTTCTTGCATCTCTCTCTTTTTTTGTCTTTTAAAATAGTCCCACATCAGAAATACATGGGAATATTTTAAGCTTCATAAAAGGTTGATTTTCTAGTATTCTCATATGCAAGCCTTACTGTGTTTGCTCATAGGTGCTTAGCAACCCCATCAGCAGGCACATGAGTGCCTGAGGCCATTGTGGTGCGTGCATGAGGAAGGGCTCTTGAAGTACACTTTGCACTTGCTTGATCGGACGGTTGGATTGTGCCCCCAGGTCGATTAGGTGTGATTAGATGGGTTGGATCTAGAGATCATTGTAATTTGAATTGGGGAGATGGCAGATTTCTAAATATAGCAAACCCATCAAAAAGCATCTGAAGGGGTCTGTATCTATTCAGAGTGGCTGAATATGCTCCAAAGACTCTAAGCCTCTCCTCTCTCTCTCTTCCTGTCTCTCAAATCTCTACTGCTTTCTTGGACCAAGATTCGGTTTTCTGCTATTTTGTAATCCTATTCTGAATGACGCAACTAAGTAATTTCTCTTATTATTGGGCATATTTGAGGTTGTTGTGTCTGGTAGGCACCCACTTTGATTTTGCAAACATAAGGACACAATTCTCAGATTGAGAGGTTGGGCTTGTTGTATCCGGGAGGCAGGTTTGCTTTTAACCCACTTGCAAACTGATATAATAGTATGGGGCAACCTTAAAGGTAGCAACATTGAAACATTCTTCAATCCTATCTTTTACCTTTCTTTTTTACTTTCTCTTTTAATCATTATGTCTCTTTAATTCTAATTATAAAAGAAACATCTAATAAAAGACCTTATCCTCTTAAAATCTACTTATGGATTTAGTCCTGAACCTAGTTCATGTGCAAACAAGTCATGCCTAGAACATTCAAGACTGTGCATACATAGGACCAAAACAATGAAGATCACCTGACACGAAAATCAGATCAGTCCACCAAACGAGTGGGCCACCACATACAGAAACACTGGAGATTTAGATCAGAACTAACAACAGTCTAAAATTGATGTACATGGTGTACCAACCTAATGTCTGCATGAGGCGATCTTCATGGTGGGGCAATGATGGCATATACAATTCTGGTAGATTTCCAAAGTAAAGCAATATCAATAGCCCTACTGTTCGCTAATAAGAGTCACCTAATCCAAACAAGAAAGCCAAAAGCAGCACCGGTGGACTGCAGGATGTGAGGCAGATCTGCTCTGAAGAGCAGCAAATGAACGGCGACGGGCAGCAGATACTCCAAGACAACATAATACACCGGGACCTCACTAGCAATGATGCTGAGGTTGGTTGTGGCGAGCGCCACCAGAGTGCTGACCAGGGCGCCGCTCAGCGCGCTCTGCACTCTCGTCTTCTCCGGCATTCCGATCCCATTTCAAAACAGACATCTTTGAATCAAAATCTCAAAATAAAAAGAGGAAAGGAGAAATGAATCAAGGCAGGATCGATGAGTGGGAAGTAGTACCAGAGGCCGAATGCACCAGCTGTGAAGAGCGAGGTCCATATTCCCCAATGATCGTGATTCGTGAGGAGAGATGAGCGGTAGGAATGAGAAGTTGAAGTGGGCGGCTGTGATTTTCAGCCGTCGGTGGTGGGGTTTTGTGGGAGTGGTGATGAAGGGATGGGATTTGTTGGGGAGTGAAGGTTGGGAAGTGGAAAGGGAGGTTGTTGCTGAGATGGTTGGAAGGTGATGACGGGTAAGGAGATGCGATCGTACGGATGGTCTGGCTGTGAAGAGAGGGCGAGTGGAGCTGAAGAAGGTGAGCGGCCATGGTATCGCCATCACAGAGAGAGAGAGAGAGAGAGAGAGAGAGAGAGAGAAGCATACGGGTGCTTTCCTCCCAAATGCCCAATGACTCTGTCTCTCAATCTCAATAGAAGTTGATCGATCTCTTCGAGCTCTTGCACTGTCAAGAAGGTGGTGGAGTCGTGCGGGGGCGGAGAGAGAATGAGAAATGAATTATTCATTGAGGGGGGGGGGGAGGGGGGGGGGTTCTGTACGGTCCAGCTCATGAGAACTCCCCGTGAGGTCGAGTTCCGTGGAGCCCCACCGTGATGTATCATTTACCCCATCAGTCAGATGCATCATTCCTGTGGCTCACACCACATACAAGAGTCGAGAGGTGGTTACTTTCCGTTATAACATTCATAATTATTTTTTGGGCACAATGAAATGTTGTTCACAAATCCAATCCATCCATTATGTGTGTCCAACTTGGATGAGGGTTCAGACCAAGTTTCAAACGTATCCAAATTTCAGGTGAGCCCCACCAAGTGCTTTTATATATTTTAGGCATGTCTTCACATGATTTTAGATGGTATGGCCCACGGAGTTCCGCATATAGCTGATTTTTGGGATATCAATAATTTAAAGGGGATCCATCAAATTCATGGTATTGATGTTCAACATACATCATGGTGAGGCCCACACAGCTCAACCGCATGAGTAACTCATGCCTAATCTAATTCCTTCGGCTCTTATGGGAATTTTTTTAAAAAAAAGAAAAAAAAAAAGGGGAATGCATCCTTCGTGCAATTCCTCTCAAAAAAAAGAAAAGGAGGAGGCGAGTTTATCCTCAATTTGTAAATATGGCCCACTTTTGAACAATCAAAGCCTTTCACGGTAATCCGGGCACTATCTTAACGATAGAATTAGAGGGGAGTGATCATATCCTATTTGTGCAATAGTAGTTAGGTGGACCTTTGAATGTAGATTAGTCATTTTCAGCTTTGCATGAAGGTCTGTAAACCCTCAAATCCTACAGGCCCACCCGTTTGGACCATTCATCATTAATATTGGACCAGACAGAACGGCTAAATCAGCTTGGATCGAAATGTCCACCAAAATAGGCTAGATCACTGGAAACCTAATTCGATCAGAAGGTCATCTGTTTACTCATGGAAATGAAAATTAGACTTATCAATGGTCAAAACCATGACACCCAAAGTAAAAGCATTGGGAGTAAATTATCGCCAAACGCCTCTATCTAATTATTCTAAGATAGGAAAGTTTTCTGACAAGGGTTCAACTGATTGAATTGATGTTTGGATGAACTTCCGTTTAGGTCCTAAAATATTGAGCATGATAAAAACAAAATCCGACGGCCATGAAGTGCTACATTTTATTGTTGTTCTTGGGCTCTAGTTCATATATTATTTTCATGATGTGGAGAAGCAAACATGTATTTTTAAACCATCATCTTAAGGGCTCATTTGGATACTACCAAATAAATAACTTTTTTTTACTTATGTAAGTCATTTAGTTACTTTTCTTAATCAAGTTAGTTTGACTATTAAATTAGAATAAGTAACTTTTTAGAAAATATACCTTATTTATTTCAGCCTGTTTTATTTTTTTTTCTTCCAAAAGCAAATTATTTTCTTTGTTTTTGTTGGTCACACCAAAGGTTGTTGATATTTGCAACCCAACCTGTTGCTGGGTATATAGACGCAGATGATGTGAGCACTAACACCAACTTAATGTATCAGTAGTGGGCCACCAGTTTGTGGACCCTGCTGATGTATGTGATGCTCACATCATCCACCCATTTTCAGGCCCAAACTGTGGCAGATTTAAATCTCAGACATGGGTCCACCATCTTACGGTGGTGACCAAGCACCTACCGCTGAAACCTCTCTCTGAAGTACCACCCTGTCATGTGTTAGATCATCACTCTTCGTCCCTTTGGTAAGGTCTTTTTTGAGCGTGGGTCTAACCATGTGGGACAGTGGGACCCACTATAATTTTGAGAAATCCATTTTATCCATCAAATTAACCCTACCGTTAACAGCAGGAAGCAATGACACCCATCATTGCACATGCCCAGATGGCCCATCTCTCTATATTGTATATCCATGACATCCATCAGTTTTGCTATTTATGTGATGCCCACCACCCTAGCCTCCCTAGGGTCCAGTGATATGGAGCCAACAGCTGGGATCCACAGTAAGGTGCTTGCCACCAAGCTAATTAAGTGGGTCCCACTAGGAAAAAAAAACAATAAGGATAGAATCTCTATGGTTGAAACACTCCGGGGTCTGATGAGTAAACCCCACAACAGAAAAAACGTGGGGATTTAAACCCACCCATTAAAACCCCCTAGCCACTATGTGTCACTTGACCAAATTGGTCTTCCTTTTTTAATTTCCTGTTTGTTTCTTTCCAGCTCATGGAACCACCGAAAATAGTAAGGACTCCAGTCTCAGGTGGACCCCCACAATGAACAATCCACATCAAAGGTTAGCACAACATAATGGATAGTGAATGTATAAGAGGACTATACATACTCGAGGGATAAATACTTATGTTGCTGAAGATCAAACATGACTTATATTACTACTTTTTGACTAATAAGTACATTCTTTACCAAATACGATACATACTTATCTCATTAAGAAGAAGAAATCACGTAAGTAACTTATGGTAAGTAACTTACATTCCAAACCGTCTAAAAATAGGCTTGTCATGGGCTGGGTTGGCTTTTTTTTTTTTTCCACTCAGGCTTCCACATGCTGTGTTAGGCCACGCTCGGCCTTATGTCTAAATGTTGGGCGCCCGGCCTTAGTCTCACCTAGCCCAAACCAGCCCATTGTCACCTCTTAACTCATAGTGCAGCTAGTTGCATGGATTCACTTGGATAGCCAGATCAATCAATCTAAACTGTCTGTTAGTTACTAACACATTTCATGAGCTACCGTACAAAAGGTACAGTTAATGAGCAGTTTAGATCAATGCGTTGACTTTCCAAGTATCCGAATCCAACTAGGGGCACTGTAACTCATAGTGTTGTCCGAGCACGGGACCATTTCTCTAAAACAATGCAACCGCTGCTTTACTAAATTTGAAAAAGGACGAGTGTACTCGTCGTAAAATCAAGGGTTGGTATGGCCCACCTGAATTACAAATGGGCTGATTGTTATGCCATGGTCCTGAATTTTTATGTGTTATCCAATGGATGAAGTAGATTTTGTATAGTCACCCTAGCAGTCCCTAAAAAAATCAAGGGTGAATGTCCATCTGCCAACTGGTTTCTTTGGCATGGCCCACCTGAATTACAACCCAATTTTATATTTTAGCTTTACACCTAAACTGGGATTACACATCTAATGGTCAGAGTAGATCTCCCGTAAACATTACCATGAGCCCCACTAAAAATCACGTCCCTGCATCACTCTCCAGTAGTACAGATAGATTCTTTAAGAGGAAGAATTGTATGGTATATTGCTATTGGTTTTAACAAGCCCATCGCAATGTTTATGTAAGATCTACTCCAACCATTAGATATTTAGTCCAATATTAGGCCCAAAGGCATACAGATAGGATTGATCCTGGGTGACACCAAAGGAAATAATTATCCTAGAGATGTTGACCCTTGATTTTTATACAGCTCACCATGATAATTATTTAAATCCACTCCAGCCATTAGATTCTACACAAAAATTTAGGTATATGGAAAAAATATCATACCTATGCATGATTCACATGGACCACAATAATGGAAATAGTGTAGAGGATAAGCATTGTCTTATTTATTGCTTCCTATCATTTGGTCCACCTGATTCACTGATGGAGCTAATTTTTGGTTCTTGCCCTAACATGGGGTGAATGGAACTAATTTTTGGGTAGTTGGGCTAACATGGGGTGACACATCTTGTGGATGAGGTGAATTTTACATAAACATCACGGTGGGGCCCACCCACCCATTTGCTGGCAAGGTAGCATTAATGATAGTGGAATGATAATTATATTGATTAATGAGATAGTTTTTCGAAAACCTTTTCTAACAAAAGGATAAAATTTAAGTTTTATATTAACTAGGTAGTCTTTTATAAATTTCATATTAATTATACAGGTTTTTAGAACATTTTCTTAAATAATAAGGGAATTTTACAAATAGAACCTACATGATTAATATGAAATTTGCATTCCAATACTCTTTTCAAAAAGATTTTCCATAAGCTACTCCATTGGTGTACCTTCCCTTTGGATTTGGATCCCGGTGGGAAGGGCAAGCAAAGGGGTGGGTAGTGGCTCAATTGAGGACACAATGATGTTTATGTTAAATCCACCTTGGATGGGTCCTTATTCATGGCTTAGTGGTACACTCACAAGAGTTTCAACACTAAGGTCATGGGTTCGAGCACCCATTCTAGTGTGTGTCCTTGTGAGCGAAAAAAATTCCACCTCAAACCATCAAGTACCTCACTTCAGGTTAGACCTAGGGTCCATAAATCAATCCTCTCCAAGATTCAGGTGGACTACATGATTAGAATAAGTATACACAGCAACACTCACCTTCTAAACTATTTCCCTTAATGTATTCTCACCTGCTGAGTTTAGTGCCTCTGGGCATAAATTGGTGTGATATCTAATAGTTAGAGTGGATTTCACATAATTCTCACCATCTAAAAATCAAGGGGAACTTCTCTATGTCAATTGTTTGTTCCTTTGATGTGATCTGCCTGAGTGAAGGTTCAGCCTAATATTTTGGATCTAGGCCTAATATATAAATACACATCTAATGGTCGGAGTGGATCTAACATACCACCTTGATGTCTATGCAAAACTCGCTCCATTCATTAGATGCCTAATCTCATATTAGGGCTAAGACTAAAAGATTAAGCTGATCATATTCAAGTGGCCCTATTAAAGGAAAACAGCTAGGATAGAGAGAGTCGCAATTTTGATTCTTATAGAGCCCACTGTGATAATTATAAGAAATTCAATCCAACCATTAGATGCCACACCAACGTTTAGGTCTGGGACCTAAAAACCAGTCCAATTCATTATTCATGTACCCTACTACAAATATTCATGACCTGCCTTGTACACGCATGTGGGCTTGGCAAAGCTCAATGTGGACCGTTTGATCATGGAAATGCGGACACTTGCTCAAGCTGATAACACAATATGCAGGGGACACTTGTTCAAGCTGATAACACCATACTATTCATGTGATGGGCCGACCGTTGGTGGACCGTAGCCCACCAACTTTGGTAGATCTTAGCCATCCAATGTTGGGCCTTTTTCCAGTTGAAGTAAACCGATTCTTTATCTTCTTGTTGCAGGATTCCAATTGACGGATTAGGATTCTGCAAATGAGGAGATATTTGCATCAATTTCCTTGCACCGTGGGGCTGAATCAGATGATTCTACAGACACAGGATGGGAGGATACTCTGCATACCCGTAGCTCAGGAGAAAATGAAGAGGTGATTACTCCACCCATGCGTCCGTGGCGAAGTTGTCATGCTCTGGACTTTCATCTGATCGGGCCCACCGTAATTATGTCTTGGACCAAAATCAGGTTAGCCACTCATCAGGTGGTACACACTTTGGGAAGTTTCTTACCGGCCCATTCTATTGATGCAGTACCACCAGAAGAATGGTCCCGCCCAACATTTTTATGGTGGGCCCCACGTGATGAACGGACCTCACCACCAAATACCAACCAATCTCAATTTAGTTCATGGCATTGGTCTGTATACGCGCTTCGATTACCTATGCAACGAACAGGAATAATATCGTACGTGGTCCCCTATCTTCATAGGAAGTCCATCCGTTTTCAATTCTACAGATGAGGCTCATAGTTTTCTAATCCAGACCATTGATCTGTTTAAGATAACCATCTAACTAGCATGTTGAATTTATCAGATTAAAAATCTAAATGATCAATGCTATGACCTTTTTGCATTTGAACGGAGACGATTGTTGTATTTCTCTTGTTGGGAATCCACTGGTAGGCCACGAAGAAAGAGATTGGGATTTTGGGAATCCATCGGTGGGCCACTAAGAGAGAGATTAGGATTGTCATGCATGTAGAGGATATTTATAAGGACTGCTACAGCCACTGTGAGGCTCAAAGATTCCACTAATAAGGCCATATAAACCATAAAAGATACAGTCCATGTATAATTATATCAGCAGGTAATCATGACATACAGAAGAGCACAAAGGGACAGTGAGCCAAAGATCATCCAATTCCTCATTTGATAAAAACTTTGAATCTAATTTTTGGAATCCGTTAGAAAAAAAAAATTCAAATATTTTATTGAATAATGTATATTGTCTAATTGCCTATTTTTCTCAATTATACCATTAGTAAAGAAAAAATAAACTAAAATTTATAATTGTAAAAAATAGTAAAATTTTAATATTAATAAAAGTCCTAATTCTAACAAAATTCTTTTAAAACTTAATTTCTAAAACTAAAACTTTTAGATAAACTTTTGCTGGAAGAATCTAAACATGATTACAAGTAAATTGTAAAAAAAAAAAAAAAAAGAAGATGAAAATCTAAAACTTTAAAAATAATAAAATACTATAATAATCGAAATTATTAAAAATAGTAAAATTTTCCTAATTTTTTTTATTTTTATTTTGGGAACCGTTTGTTTTCATGAGAGACGGATTGATATGATCTACATAGTGGGTCAGTTGACCTGGGATGGCCCATTACAATAAAGATTGATAGATTGTGCGTTCTGTAACGATACTTGGATCAAAAGTTATGATCAATTTACCGATTTCCTTCTTTTGGTCCAACCATACTAAGAACACGTCCTATATCATACTCTCTTCACTGGGGGAAAAAAAAAAACTCATTATATAGTTACTCATAGACAACATTTAGTGTCGGTGTTTATTAGGCCCTTACTTGTACTTTGTATTAGGATCTTGAGCCAACACATCATAGGTACGCATGCTCTCATTGACTTGAATTTTATGGATCAGATCTTTCGCTTGTACTTGTAAATTCTCGTATTTTTTCTGATAATATAGACAATTAGGCATATTTGTCCTTAAGACAATATCAATGTGGTTTTGCATATCTCGCATGGGAGGTAACTCCTTGGTAAGTTCATCTACCATAATTTCCTTGAACTCATGCAACATTAGTTTCGAATCCTTTAAGATATTCATAGGCTCCAAATCCTTTTCTTTTTCAACTAATGTATCTATCTTTCGCATCCCTTTAGATTGTTTAATGAAATCTTGTTCATTTATAAGAGATTGTCTCCCCACTTTAAAAGTCTTAGGTTTGTTCTCCATTCCTATGTGAATGAGAATAATCTCTTTCTATCATCTTTAACAAAAATAAATATATTATCTTGGTCTTTATGTATAGCATTAACATGGTACTGCCATAGTTAACCAAGTAACATGTGATAAACGTTCATATCAACTATGTCACACATTACTTTATCTTTATAATATTTAACAATGGAAAAAAGAATAAGATATTATTCAATTATATTTGTTTTGCTTATCTCTTTATTCCATCTAATCGTATACATGGAGGGGTATTTCTTTTTATCTTCAATTGTAGCTTTTCCATCATAGTATTCAATATAAAATTTTTGCTACTCTTGACAACTATGAGCATATCATAGACCATTTGCTTCACAATGTACCTCGTTTGAAAGATATTGTGCTGCTATCGATATATTTCATCTTTTGACATGTATGATTTTCTCACAATCAAAGTAGTGGACTGTGATTCACCACTATCTCATGGTGGCTTGCGATTCACCACTGGTGTCACACCATGAACATAATAATAGAAAGCTCAATTGCAAACATCATGTCGCTTATCATTACGAACATGAGTCTATGTTAAAGTTCTCGTCAAATGGTCAATTGACGCCTACAATCCTTGAATGGCTCGCCAATTCTCCCACTAGAAAGCTTCGAACAATGATGTTATCCATCGAAATAAGGAAAAGCCTCACTCTAATACTAACTGACACAAAAAATGGCATGGGAAAGTGAAGAGGAAGAACATAATTCCTCTGTGTTATATGAACCTTGAATCCACGAGATAATTTCTTGAGATAAAACTCAAATATTTTATTAAATAATGTCTATTGTCTAATCATTTATTTTTCTCAATTTATTATCGACAAAGAAAAAATAAACCAAAATTCATAATTACATAAAATTACACAATTCTAATCTTAATAAGAATCCTTCTAACAAAACTCCTTTAAAGCTTAATTTCTAAAAATAAAAATTCTAGATAAACTTTTGTTACAAGTGTTCTAAGCATGATTATAAAAAATCTCTAAAAATAAAAAATAGATATAGATATCTAAAACTTTAAAAATAAAAAATACCACAAAAAGAAGAATTATTAAAATAAAAAATAATTCTAGAATCTCATTTTTGAGCTAAAATTGCACGTTTTATCTTGTAAGACGGACTGGCACAGCTCACTAACTGGAGTTGACCTCAAATGGTCCATTACACTTAAGATTGATAGGTTATGTGTTCCATAATAATACCCGCATCAAAAGCTACGGCCAACATACTGTTGATCTTCTTTTGATTCAAATTGGATGGTATCATTTTATGTGCATGATAGCGGCGGATTATTCACTATATACGTGTCCCTCTTGGTGAAGGAGCATAGGCCAAAAATCGCACTCACCCAATTGGAGCCTTGACCAAGTAACTTTGGGCCGTCCATTTTAGGATCTTATGATTAATGTTTAATTTTTTCAGGATATACTCCATTCAAGTGTACCTGTGATGAAAAACTTCACAGTCTTCAAGCCTACTTAACCTCGGATCTGCCTCAGTTTTGAGTTTATATAATGATATAGCAAAATAGATATGGACAATGTGGATAAGATCTATATCACGGTGGGCCCCACAGATCTCCTGTCCGGACCTAGTGTCTCTAGGCTCCATATATCATGGTGGACCCCACATATCTCCTACCCGGACCTAGTCTGTCCAGGCTGGGGCCAAGATGCAATACGCTTCCTCCTCGTTCAAAACCCTTACTTATTTGACGTTTTTGGTAACGATTTGAGATATTTCTTAGGACGGCCACTTGCCTATGTCCCATGCTCACAGAAAGTTCCAGTGGTTCGAAGCAACGTAGAGGTTACCATGATGTCATTGAGAAACCCACCTGTCTATCTGTTTAATTGTCCAGCTCATGAAAGGACGCGGTTCAAAAAGTAAGACAGATTCAAAAGTCAAGTAGGCCACACTACAGGAAACGGTAGGGATGGAAATGCCTACTGCTGAGACCGTTCCAGAGGGTCCACCATGATGTTTATATGCCATCCAAATCGTTCACACAGGGTCATTCTAACTTAGATAATTGAAAACAAAAACATTAGCCTGATCTTAAATTTGTGTACCCTATAAAGATTCGATGGTAGGCATTCCATCCCCACTTTTTGCTATAGTGTGATTCACTTGAGTTTTGGATCTACCTCATTAATTCTTTTGTAATAATAAATAAATAAATAATAATCCTGCCATTCTGTTTGTAAGATAATGCCGATCGAATCCAACCCGTCCAAAACGGTAGCCCCACCAAGAAGTTGGGAAGCAATGCCAATTTAATCATTATGTCTAGAGTTACAAAGTTTTTGGATGGATTTTCATTACTTTCCGTGGTGTGGCCACATAATAATACATATAAACCTGATTTTTGGAGCATTTCATCGCTATTATGGGACTCATATGATGTGTGGATTAGATGGAATACAAACAATGATGTGGACCCCAAACTTACACTTGCATAATATTAAAACTCATGTGAGTAGGGGTGTATACCAACTGAGCTAGCTCGGTTAGCTCGCTCGGCTCGACTCGAAAAAGCTAGATTCGGCTCGGTTCGAAGTTGAGTTCGAGCCGAGTTGATCTGATTTTTTTAGCTCGAAAATGAGTTCGAGCCAAGTTCAATCAAGCCCTAACTCTGCTCGACTTGGATCAAATCCAGCTCAAATCGAACTCGGATCAAACCAAGTCGATGACTCGGTTACTTTAACATTGATGTTGCTCACCAAGTGTTTGATAAAATGACTCAACGAAGTGTTCGAGTGGAGTACCTAGGTTGGGCTGCATCTGATGGAATGATGTGTTCAAGTCAAGTACCTGGGTCGGGATGCACATCATCTGAGAATGGTTTCTACAATGGTGCCCACTTTTGATGATGGTGGGTGTGGATCAACCAAGCTATTCAGATTCTTTAAATTCTGAAATCTCTATATATACCTGTTGTAATCTCATATATACCTAAAATCTCATTTTCTGCAATGAAATGATAGTAGAGAAGTTGAGTATTGTTATTTTTTGTTGTGTTCAAGAGCTCTGCTATAACAATTTTGTTTTTTTGCATTGTTTAGAAGGTATAGTCCAAGTATTTTGAAGATGCAGTGTAGGTGTTTGAGGAAATGCCTTAATGGTGAACTTGGCTCAATTTTGGCTCGAACTCGGCCTGAGCTGCTGACCGAACCGAGTCGAGCTGGCTAGTCAGGCTCAAGGACCGAGCCGAGCCGAGCCGAGCTGAGGTCAGCCAGTAGCCAAGCTGAGGTCTGCTCAACTCGGTTCGACTCGATGTACGCCTTTACATGTGAGTCAGTTATTTAAACACACGCTAATAACCATCCCACATATGCGACCTCATTTTGAAAAGACCTTTATGAGCTGACGGATTTACTCTGGTTTTGAATCAGGACCATTGAATATATAATTTTCATTTATAACCGTACAATAAATTTCCACCAATCTGACAGTTAATTATATGCTTCAATTTTGGTTCATGATACATAAACTAATACCCATATGAATGATTTAATTTTGGTTAATTGTATGCCATGAATGTTGTAACTTCTAAATGCATGTGTATCATCCATAACAGTATGCCAGAGTATCAAAGTTTTACACGGAAAGAAAAAGACAAGCTGTTTGATAATTCAGCGGAATATGATCCTTGACTCTCAGCTTCGAAACTGTACACTTAGCATAAAATAAATAGAATGAAATTCCCTGAATTATTAAAATTAGTTGTTTCTCAGTTACATTCCAATCAGATTGTTTAAGCAATAGCCATCTCTGATTCATGTTTATTAAAATAGGAGCATTGTATCTCTTTTATTTTATCGCCTAAACTTTAATTTGTACGGTTTAATTTGAATTATTTATTTGTTATGCTTGAAATTTTTAAGTGCCTGTGTATCATTGCTCATACTCCACCGGAGTCTTAAGATTTTCTCTTATATACAGAAGTGTAGGGGACTCCTATGTTACTTTTGCACTATAATGGTGGTTATCCATCCTTCTCAATGTGGCCATGGCACTGATATAGTGATTTTCAGGCCATTAAAATTGTGGATCCCATTGTTAATGGAGAATATCTCTAAAATTACCCTGATCAAGTCTTAGCCATCTAATTAATGACTATCAAATGGATGGTTAGATGTAAAATAGTGAGTAGTCCAAATTTGAGAAAATAAGATGGTAAAATTACCTTCTCTCTCTCTGTAAGTTCTTCATAATGCTGCATCACAGTTGTGGTAGTGACTTGGATGGTCTAGATTCGCATATAAATATGTTATATGTACTTGAAATGTCACAACCGATTGAAAATGTAGAATTAATATAAGAGTCCAGTCAATCCCACGGCGTGTGTGTGTGGGGTGTGTGCGCATGTGTGTAAAAAAGAAAAAAGAAAAAAAAGAAAAAAGAGTCCGTCAATCAAATGAGTAATTTTAACTAAAAGTCTTAAGTCTGTTCTCCATTCCTATAAGAATAAGAATAATCTCTTTCTATCATCTTTAACAAAAATAAATATATTATCTTAGTCTTTATGTATAGCATTAACATGGTACTGCCATAATTAACCAAGTAACATGTGATAAACGTTCATATCAACTATGTCGCGCATTACTTTATCTTTATAATATTTAACAATGGAGAAAGGAATAAGATATTGTTCAGTTATATTTGTTTCGCTTATGTCCTTATTCCATCTAATCGTATACATGGAGGGGTATTTCTTTTTTGTCTTCAATTGTAGCTTTTCCACCATAGTATTCAACATAAAATTTTCGTTGCTCTTGACATCTATAAGCATATCACAGACAATTTGCTTCACAATGTACCTCGTTTGAAAGATATTGTGCTACTATAGATATATTTCATCTTTTGACATGTACGATTTTCTCACAATCAGAGTAGTGGACTGTGATTCACCACTATCTCATGGTGGCTTGCGATTCACCACTAGTGTCACACCATAAACATGATGATAGAAAGCTCAATTGCAAACATCATGTCGCTTATCATTACGAACACGAGTCTATCTTAAAGTTCTCGTCAAATGGTCAATTGACGCCTACAATCCTTAAATGGCTTGCCAATTCTCTCACTAGAAAGCTTCGAACAATGATGTTATCCATCGAAACAAGGAAAAGCCTTACTTTGATACTAATTGACACAAAAAATGGCATGGAAAAGTGAAGATGAAGAACACAATCTCCTCTATGTGATATGAACCTTGAATCCACGAGATAATTTCTTAAGATAAAACTCAAATATTTTATTAAATAATGTCTATTGTCTAATCATTTATTTTTCTCAATTTATTATCGACAAAGAAAAAATAAACCAAATTCATAATTACATAAAATTACACAATTCTAATCTTAATAGGAATCCTTCTAACAAAACTCCTCTAAACCATAACTTCTAAAAATAAAAATTCTAGATAAACTTTTGTTACAAGTGTTCTAAGCATGATTATAAAAAATCTCTAAAAATAGCAAATAGATATGGAAATCTAAAACTTTAAAAATAAAAAATACCACAAAAAGTAGAATTATTAAAATAAAAAATAATTCTAGAATCTCATTTTTGAGCTAAAATTGCACGTTTTATCTTGTAAGACGGACTGGCAGGGTAACTGGGCTTGACCTCAAATGGTCCATTACACTAAAGATTGATAAGTTATATGTTCCATAATAATACCTAGATCAAAAGTTACGGCCAATTTACTATTGATCTTCTTTTGGTTCAAATTGGATGGTATCATTTTATGTGATAGCAGCGGATTATTCACTATGCACGTGTCCCTCTTGGGGAAGGAGCATAGGCCAAAAATCGCACTCACCCAATTGGAGCCTTCACCAAGTAACTTAGGGTCGTCCATTTTAGGATCTTATGATTAATGAATAATTTTTTCAGGATATACTCCATTCAAGTGTACCTGCGATGAATATGTTGGAAATTATACAGATTAATATAATTTCTGTATAATATGGAAACCAACAAGAGAATACTTTGCAGTCTTCAAGCCTACTTAACCTTGGATCTGCCTCAATTTTGAGTTTATATCCTAAAATGATATAGCAAAATAGATATGGACAATGTGGATAAGATCTATATCACGGTGGGCGCCACAGATCTCCTGCCCGGACCTAGTCTATCCAGGCTCCATATATCATGGTGGACCCCACATATCTCCTACCCGGACCTAGTCTATCCAAGCTGGGGCCAAGATGCAATCCGCTTCCTCCTCGTTCAAAACCCTTGCTTATTTGACGTTTTTGGTAACGATTTGAGATATTTCATAGGACGGCCGCTTGCATATGTCCCATGCTCACAGAAAGTTCCAGTGGTTTGAAGCAACGTAGAAGTTACCATGATGTCATTGAGAAATCCACCTGGTCTATCGGTTTAATTGCCCAGCTCATGAAGGACATGGTTCAAAAAGTAAGACAGATTTAAAAGTCAAGTAGGCCACACTACACTACAGGAAACGGTAGGGATGGAAATGCCTACTGTTGAGACCGTTCTAGGGTCCACCATGATGTAGAGTGGGTCACGGACAGTTTCATAGCCAAAATGGTTCAGAAAAGGCCCGATCGATGACAGAAGTAATTCGGACCGTCGGACCTTAGATTGGGCATATCTCACAATCCAGAATGAGTTATCTTACGTAAAATATATGATTTTGGGGTAGAGCGAGCTACTTTAGCCAACCAACCCCGCTATGCCAGGTTGCGCAACCCGGAATTGTGAAAAGCTCCTGGATCGATGATCGTTTCCATATTTTAATTTTGTTTTTACTATAAATAGTAAGTTTTAATTTAATTATAACTCTTCATCCATCGGGCTTTAGGAGTTGTGCCCAACGTTAAAGAGCTTAGAATAATTAGGAGAACGGTTTGGTGAAGCCAAATAGGACACTTACTATTTTTGGCCGAAAACCTTGTGCACTAGTAGACATCATGACCGTCTATAAATAGTAAGTTTACTATTTATAGTAAGTCGCGAATTCTAGGAGTTTTAGTTGTAGTTTGATTCTGATTTCTTTCTCATTGCTTGGTACCCCTATTTAAAGGGTTGTGAACTCGTTTTTATTCATTCATTAATCGAATTCGAATTTGTTAGAATTTCTTTCTATTTCCTGCTTTCTTTCCTCGTGGATTCGAGAAGTCTCTGTGAGGAGTCCAGAGAAGTTCCGTGGATTTGGAATAGTTATCCTCTTGAGGAAGACGGTGCTCGACCTCACATCCTCCCCTGCATCAGTTTGGTATCAAAGCGAGATTTCTCCTCGGATTGATGGCTTCTAACGACGGGTCGGGCAACAATCCCATGGGCGGTACTCAAGGGAATTTACCTTTAACAGCGGCAGCTTTCGAAGTAGCGCAACGAGAGAATTAACAAGCCATGCAAGGGCTGCAGGCTTCCATCGACTGCATAGCGGATCTCTTGATGGAAAACCTAAGGCAATTCCATGTTCCTGATGGTAATCCTCCACCCCCAATTGCTAAAACTCGTAATCGCCCTGATCGCAGGATAGTACCAGAAGTGCATCCAAGGGTCATTCCTAAGGAAGAGGGCTCCAGTGAGGAGAAATCGACGACATGATCTTCCAACACCCCAGACATAGCGACGATCAAGTAGATCGAACGAATCGAGAATTCAAGATGCGGGTTGATATTCCTAGCTTCAATGACCAACTACACATTGAGGATTTCCTCGATTGGCTTTATGAAGTTGAGCTATTTTTTGACTATATGGACATCCGTGAAGCAAAGAAAGTCAAGCTTGTAGCCTACAAGTTGAAAGGATGAGCTTCAACTTGGTGGGAACAACTGCAACTCGCGCGAACCAGGCAAATAAAAGCACCAATCCGCACCTGGCAGCGGATGAAGCAGCTACTACGTGCCCGATTCATCTCTAACGATTACGATCAGGTATTATTCCAACAATACCAAAATTGTCGACAGGGTAGTCGGTCGGTGAGAAAATACGCAGAAGAATTTTACCACCTAGCGGCGCGTAACGATTTGGTCGAGACTGAATTGCAACAAGTCACCCGATTCAAAAGTGGATTGCGTATGGCTATCTAGGATCGGGTCCAGATGCAGTCCGTCTGGACGATGAATAACGCGATTAAGTTGGCTACACGGGCAGAAGCGTCACTTGAACATCCTAATACACGGACTTATCCTACTGCAAGGATTCCTGTGGCAGGTCCGCCCCATGGAACTACACAGCCCAAGGGAAAGGAGCCCGTAGGAGCACGTGCTCAACTTCCTACATCTGAGAACCGAGATTAGGGAAGCGGGCAAGCTAGACCCTAAAGGGGCGTATCGACTGCTGTTGGTCCAAGTAGAATCCCGAACCCCTATGCTCGACCAAGGCCCGATAACTATTATCGTTGTGGCCAACCGGGCCACCTATCAAATACTTGTCCCCAGCGAAAGGTGGCAAACCTCGTCATCAATGATGGTAGTGTTGATAACACTTATGAAGATCTAGATATTGAAGAGCATGAGCATACCACCGAGGATGAGGCAAATGATTCAGGTTGGGTTCAACAAGATCACGGTGAGTCGCTCTTCGTGAGGCGACTATTATATGCGCTAAGAAAAGAAGTGCATCCACAGCGGCATAACATCTTCCGCACTAGGTGTACGGTGAATCGAAAAGTTTATGACGTGATCATTGACAGTGGGAGTAGCGAGAACATCGTCTCCAAGGTCATGGTGACAAAATTACAATTGAAAACGGAGCGTCATCCCTATCCATATACAATCGGTTGGATTAAAAAGGTCAGCGAAACAAAGGTAACTGAACGGTGCACCATATCCTTTTCAATTGGCAAACATTATAAGGATGAGTAGTATGCGATGTGGTTGACATGGAAGCATGTCACATACTACTCGGTCGACCCTGGCAATCTCACCATGACGCCACTCATAAAGGGCGAGATAACATATATATCTTCGTTAATGACGGCCGGAAGACCATATTGGCCCCTATGGATCCAGAGGGACCACCTGGAACTTGTAAAGTGGAGGGTCATTTTCTCTTAACCATACAGGACTTCGTGGAAGAATCCAAAGAAACAGGACAGACTTATACATTAATTGTAAAAGGGAAAGAACTCGATCCTACCATAATCCCTGAAAGACTAAGGCCCTTGCTACATGAATTCAAAGAAATCTGGCCCAATGATCTTCCTAATGGGTTATCCCCCATGTGGGATATCCAACATCATATCGAATGTCCTTGGGTCCAGTTTACCTAATTGGCCTCATTATCGAATGAGTACGATATTCTACAGGGACAAGTAGAGGATTGATCCTTAAGAGTCTTATTCGAGAAAGCATGAGTTCATGTGCTATACCAGCTCTATTAACTCAAAAGAAATATGGGAGTTGGCGCATGTGTGTCAACAGCCGAGCCATCAACAAAATCACCATAAAATATAGGTTTCTTATACCACGTTGGACGATATGTTGGACATGCTAGAGGGTGCAAAAATATTCTCTAAATTAGACCTAAGGAGCGGCTACCATCAGATTCGAACACGGCCGGGTGATGAGTGGAAAACGGTCTTTAAGACCAATGAAGGATTATACGAATGGATGGTCATGCCCTTCGGTCTTTCGAATGCACCTAGCACATTTATGAGATTGATGAACCAAGTTCCGAAACCTTTCATTGGGCGGTTCGTTGTGGTTAATTTCGATGATATTTTGATATACAGTCAAGACGAAACCACCCATATGGAACACCTCAAGAAGGTCCTTCAAGTGCTCATTAAAAATAAACTGTATCTCAGTTTGAAAAAGTGCAACTTCATGACTGATAGCCTATTGTTCTTGGGTTTTGTCTTAACATCCATAGGCATTCAGGTGGATGAGGAAAACGTGAAGGCAATCAGAGAATGGTCGGTTCCCACAAATATTCAAGAAGTGTGAAATTTTCATGGACTGGCGATATTCTATCGTCGGTTCGTAAAATATTTTAGTACCATTGTGTTACCAATCACAAATTACATGAAGAAAGGACAGTTTCAGTGGACTGATGAAGCCGACAGGAGCTTTGCCGAAATTAAGCGCAGGTTATCCACAACCCCAGTTCTTGTACTTTCCAACTTCGACAAACTATTTGAAGTCGATTGTGATGCCTCATATGTCAGAATTGGGAGAGTTTTGTCTCAAGAAGGTAGGCCAGTAGCCTTCTACTGTGAGAAACTTAGTGATGCACGCAAGAAGTGGTTTACATACGAGATTGAGTTATACGCGGTGATCTAGGCACTACGACACTGGCGACATTATTTGATTTAGAAGGAATTCATACTTTACACGGACCATCAAGCTCTCAAATTCATTAATAGTCAAGCTAACATTAACCGTGTGCATGCTAGATGGATCTCGTTTTTGCAGGAATTCACGTTCGTACTAAAACACAAGTCAGGGCAACAGAACAAAGTAGCTGATGCATTGAGTCGTCATGCAACTTTGTTAGTCACTATGAGCAATGAGGTTGTCGGGTTCGAGCGCCTCAAAGAATATGCTGATAACGACGATTTCAAGGACGCATTAGTTAGGTGCCAAGAAGGTCACCCCGGCAACTTACATATGCAAGACGGGTTCCTTTTCAAGAAAAATCGAAAGTGCATCCCGAACAGTTCGCTAAGGGAACAAATAATCCAAGAGCTACATGGAGGTGGCCTCAATGGACACCTTCGGCGAGACAAGATGCGAGCTCTTGTGAAAGAACGGTATTACTGGCCGCAATTGATACGTGATGTGGGAAAGGTAGTCCAACGTTGTTATATTTGTCAGACCTCGAAGGGGCAATCTCATAATATGGGCCTCTACACCCCGTTACCCGTACCTGACGGCCCTTGGGAGGATTTATCTATGGACTTCGTGCTTGGTCTCCCACGAACACAACGCGGCATGGATTCGGTGTTCGTGATAGTAGATCGTTTCTCCAAGATGATGCACTTTATTTCATATAAGAAGACTCTCGATCCAACAAACATGGCGAATTTATTCTTTAGATAAATTGTACGGCTACACGGGGTTCCCAAGACTATTACTTCTGACCCTGACACGAAGTTCATAAGCCACTTTTGGCGGACTTTGTGGACTCGATTCGATACACAACTTCAGTTCAGCAGCGCCTACCACCCACAGACTGACGGTCAAACTGAGGTGGTGAATCGCACGTTAGGAAACCTCCTTCGATGTATTTCAAGAGAAAAACCGAAGCAGTGAGATTTGGCTTTCTCTCAAGCGGAGTTTGCATTCAACAACATGGTGAACCGCTCGACAGGAAAATCCGCGTTCGAGATTATTTACGGACGAGTACCTCGCCACACATTAGACTTAGTCCATCTGCCCAAGCTCCCAGGCATGAGCATTGCAGCAGAACATATGGCTGACAAGATCATGGGCATTCATGCGGAGGTACAAACCAAGCTACATGTCTCGAACGAAAAGTACAAGGAGCAAGCGGATAAGCATCGGTGACAAAAAGTGTTCGAGGTGGGCGACCAAGTAATAGTCCATCTGTGCAAAGAATGATTTCTGACTGGAACGTACAACAAGTTGAAGAATAAAAAGATTGGACCGGTGCCAATCATCCGAAAGATCAATGATAACGCTTATGTTGTTGATCTTCCAGATGACATGGTGATCTCACGGACTTTCAATGTCGCGGACCTAACCGAGTATCATGAACCAGCGCAAGATGAGAACTCGAGGACGAGTTCTTTTGAAGTGGAGGGGACTGATATAGAGCGGGTCGCGGACAGTTTCATGGCCAAGATGGATCAGAAAAGGCCTAGTCGATGACATAAGTGATCCGGACCGTCAGACCTTAGATCGGGCGTATCTCGCAATCTGGAATGAGTTACCTGACATAAAATATATGATTTTGGGGTAGAACGAGCTACTTTAGCCAACCAACCCCACTATGTGGGGTTGCGCAGCCTGGAATTGCGAAAAACCCCTAGATCGATGGCCGTTTCCCTATTTTAATTTCATTTTTACTATAAATAATAAGTTTTAGTTTGATTATAACTCTTCATCCGTTGGGCTTTAGGAGTTGCGCCCAACGTGAAAAGAGCTTAGAATAATTAGGAGAACGGTTTGGTGAAAGCCAAATAGGACACTTACTATTTTGGCCAAAAACCTTGTGTAGTAGTAGACATCACGACCGTCTATAAATAGTAACTTTACTATTTATAGTAAGTCACAAATTCTAGGAGTTTTAGTTGTATTTTGATTCTGATTTCTTTCCCATTGCTTGGTACCCTTATTTAAAAGGTTGTGAACTCGTTTTTATTCATTCATTAATCAAATTCGAATTTGTTAGAATTTTTTTATATTTCCTACTTTCTTTCCTCATGGATTCGAGAAGTCTGTGAGGAGTCCAAAGAAGTTCCGTGGATTCAAAATAGTTATCCTCTTGAGGAAGACGGTGCTCAACCTCACGTCCTCCCCTGCGTCACACCATGATGTTTATATGCCATCCAAAACATTCACAAGATCATTCTAAGTTAGATAATTGTAAACAAAAACATTAGCCTGATCCTAAATTTGTGTACCCCTATAAAGATTTTGATGGTAGGCATTCCATCCCCACTTTTTGCTATAGTGTGATTCACTTGAGTTTTGGATCCATCTCATTAATTCTTTTGATCGTATCCTAATGTGAGCTGGAGAAACTGATGGACGGGGTAGATTTCTCACTAACATCTCAGTGAGCTCCGTTAGCTTCCGACCATGGCAACTTCGGGTGTGCCAGAGGCGGTGGCAACTTGCGTCCGTTTTCTTTAGACTGACAATGGGCAACGTAAAAACAAATAATAAATAAATAAAAATCCTGCCATTCTGTTTGTAAGATAATGCCGAACGAATCCAACCCGTCCAAAATGGTAGCCCCACCAAGAAGTTGGGAAGCAATGCCGATTTAATCATTATGTCTAGAGTTACAAAGTTTTTGGATGGATTTTCATGACTTTCTAAGTGCCTGTGTATCATTGCTCATACTCCGCGGGAGTCTTATGATTTTCTCTTATATATACAAAGGTGTAGAGGACTCCTATGTTGGTTTTGCACTATAATGGTGGTGATCTATCCTTTTCAATGTGGCCATGGCACTGATATAGTGATTTTTGGGCCATTAAAATTGTGGATCCCATTGTTAATGGAGAATATCTCTAAAATTACCCTGATCAAGCAATCTTAGCCATCTAATTAATGAATATCAAATGGATGGTTAGATGTAAAATAGTGAGTGGTTCAAATTTGAGAAAATAAGATGGTAAAATTACCTTCTCTCTGTAAGTTCTTGGTAATGCTGCATCACAGTTATGGTAGTGACTTGGATGGTCTAGATTCGCATATAAATATGTTATGTGTACTTGAAATGTCACAACCGATTGAAAATGTAGAATTAATATAAGAGTCCAGTCAATCAAATGAGTAATTTTAACTAAAATACATAAAAAAAATGGAATTATCGTTAGCTGACTTTATCTAATCAGTGCACATGGCCGTCGAATCAATGGGCCACTTCTTGGATAAGAGGCGACATGAAGGATTACAACGGTCGCAGATTGCGTACTGACACTGTAGTAGCGAGTTGACATTGGACGGTGTTATGTGGGCCCCACCATCATGTATGTGCGTTATCCATGCTGTCCATCCATTTTTCCATATTATTGCAGGGTATGAGCTCAAAAATGAGGCAGATCCAAATCTCAGGTGGACCACATCACAGGAAATAGTGGTGATTAAACGCCTACCATTAAAAAAATTCGGGGCCCACAAAAGTTTTGGATCAAGCTGATATTTGTGTTTTCCGTTCATCCAGGTCTTTTCGACGTAATCAACAGGTTAGATGGAAAAAAAAAATATATATTACAGTGGTCCTTAGGAAGCTTTTAATTGTGGTTATTCGATTAACACTGTTTTCTTGTGGTGTGGCCCATATGATATTTGGATTTACCTCATTTTTGGGCTCGTGCACTAAATTAAAGATTCAAAATGGATGGACGGCGTGGATAAAACAAACAGTGTCAATAGCAATCTGTCTGATAGCAGCGATGAACCTAACGGCCAATGCATAGAGATTGAGACCATTCGTCGGGTGGGCCTGAGAATTTACTTACCCAAAAGGGCCCACAAGCATAAGATAAGGAGAATATACACGTGTGTATACCACTTTTTAGTGTATACTTTTAATCTTACGAAGAACTACTAAGCTGGTATATCGTTGGGGCTTGCACCGCTGTACGCATGACACGTACCTCCAATCCAAAGCGTCCAATGGGTGGGTCTCACTGTAGATGGACTAAGCTAATGGTGGATGACATCTGATGGTTGATAAATGAGGCAACTAGTAACAGTTCCAATTTCAACATCAGATGTCCATTTTAAGGCTGGCCACATCATAATATCATTGGGGCAAATATAGGACCGGTACACAGATTCAAGTGGCACGTGATGTACGGCCTAAGTGAAAGCTCGTACATCAAGTGAGCGCCACTGCGTAGATCCAGAATACCCGGACCAGAAAATCACCGTCCGTTGACAATGAGAACCACATGTGTGTTGGATTTCTAGCCATTGATCATTTCTCTGGCACAACGCCATTAATTTTTATTTTGAAAACACCATAAGCGACCAAGCAAGTCATGTGGGGGTGTGACCATTTGCTAATGTGGATCAAGGACTTCACGTGGATGAGATCCACCCCATCCATTAGGTATGCCACCCTGTGTTTTGACTGGGACCCAAAAATCAGGCCAATTCAAAACTCAGGTGGGCTACACCATGGGAACATTTGAGATGGTAAGTCCCACCGTTATATTAGCCAAATTGTATGTGGTGTCAACTGTCGTGTGTACATGACATCCAATCCACTAATCTGACATGAAACACCAGATGAGTTGGTTTTCTCAAATTTATTACATTCTAAGGCTTATGTGGGCCACACAACATGAATTTTAAGGTTTTGGTCATGATGTTACACCGTTGGTTATGGTGTAGCACCTACGTCCTGGATTAGACTGGTATTTGTACACGGAGAAAATACGGTGGCTCACCTGATGGACGGTGTGGATCTTATTTACATTTCCCCAAGCGGATGTGGGTTAATCGTAGGTACACCTTATGTGTGACTAGGCATGGACCGCATGTTAGTCCGGACGCGATTTGGCTAGTTACGCTGCCACTAGCCTGGTGGCTGGTGGTCAGTGATCTGTGAGCCCCACCATAATGTATATGTTTTATCCACGCCGTCCCTCTATTTTTACATATTATTTTAGGATTTGATCCCAAAATAAGGCAGATATACAATACGTGCATCAATGTGGATCCGGAAATGTTTTATCCTACCACAAAGTACGGTGGGCAGTCAATCTTTCCTATGTTATGGTCCACCTGTATAAAAAAAAATATATATGCATTACGGCAGGGTTTACAGAACATGGACCACTAATCAGTACCAACGATGCAATCCAAATTTACTTTGATGTTTATATGTCATCCAAACCATTTATAAGGTCATTCCCACTGTGATTAAATGATGAACTGAAAACACTAAAAACTTTCGCCTGATATGAAACGTTTTGGCAATACGACTGTTCCAAACGGAAGTCACTGAATCCCTACTTTTTCCTCCCGATGCCACCCACTTGAGTTTTGGATCCACCTCATTTTTGGTCTCATGTCCTAAAATGACCTTTCAAAACCGATGCATGGTGTGGATTTCTCATAAACATTATGATGGACCCCACTTAGCATCCCAGCCTAGAAACTTCCTGATAAAGGCTTTGACAGGAAATCCGTCGGACGCTTGCGGAGCTCCAGACTTGTATTAACGGTTCAAATGAGATCAAAGTTACATGTGCTTCACAATGATGCATTTATTATATCCACACCGTTCACCTAATTGGCAAAACCATTTTACTAAATGAACCCAAAAATAAGTCATATCCAAAGCTCAAGTGGATCACACCGCAAATAGTCACCATTAAAACATTCATAGGGCCCACCCTAATGGTTATTTTTAATCCGGAAACAAATATCATATTGATCCAAAACTTATGCGATGCAGTGTGGTCCACTTAATCCTTGGATCTCTCTTATTTGGCTTCTCAGGCATTTCGAAGAGCATGCCAACTAGACGAACGGTTTGGATATAACACATACATCATAGACCCACGTAACTTGGTGACGTAAACATATCAGCCAGGTCGGCGGTGTGTGGTACAGTGTGTACGATAAATAGGAAACGGATTGACTACTCCGCAGCCAGCGGCCAATGGCTGATGTGGTCGGTGCTCTGTGGGCCTCACCATAATGTATTTGTTTCATCCATGCCGTCCATTTATATTTCTAGATATTTTATGGTATGAGATCAAAAATAGGTGTATATATATATATATATATATATATATATATATATATATATATATATATATATATATATATATATAGAAAAGGTACTATACGCTCTACTATATGTTACCTTCCATGCGGTCGAGAGCTGGCAAGCTGGCCGTCGGATGCTGAAATAAAAAATCAACGGCTCCCGTCAAAACGGAATTTTCAATGTTGAAACCGGTCGTTCCGGTTACATTACATCCCTACCCCTGCAACCTTCTCTCCATCGGACTCAATTCCAGCCCTCTCTCTCCCTCAATCCCTGCCACGAGTGACGTCCGCGTGCGGCCCTCTCTCTCCACCACCAACAACCGCCTGCAGCCCTCTCTCTCTACCACCAACAACCGCGTGCAGCCCTCTCTCTCCACCACCAGCAACGTTCGCCTCCACCTCTCTCTCCCCCCTTCTCTCCCTCAATCGGTACCCCCAGCCGCGACCGCCTCCATCTGACGGTAAGGTCGAGCATATAGTCGCCACTCACGTATGCAGATTGGCCGATGGGGTACTACCCGTGTCCCGAGCTCGGCACACACAGGAGCTCTGTGGGGCCCACAGTCATGTATGAGTTCTGTCCATTTTCATGGGAGCATCGTACGGAATAATTGTCACAGTGAGGCTCAGATGTCCTACACATGTGCGAAGGTGGTACGTGTGTGATGTGTAAAGGTGTATGTGAGGCTAGCAAAGCTCCTTGGATCATGGCTCATCAAAATCACCAAGATAAATGCATCCAATCCCAAATTAAAAATATACAACCTCAGCTGACTCTGCCTTTTTACTGCTACAATTTATTTTGGTTCTGTTGTCTTATATTTCTACTCGTTTCACATTCATCTGTTCATCACTGTTTTCCCTCTACTGGATCTCTTTCTCAAGTTGGGATTCTTTTGTATGATCTTAGTGGAAAACATAATCCAAGTTGATTTGATTGCTGTAATTAATTCGAATGGAGTGTTTGTATGCGCTATTGAACTGAATTGAAATTTTTAGTCTAATAGGTTGTTTTCGATGCGCTATCAAATTGAATTGAATATTTGAATTATTCTAGCAAAGTGGATTTAACAAATGTGGTTTCCTTTCAAATGCATTACTTTCAACTCAAACTGAAAAAAAACATAAATGCAATTTGACGGCTACTTCCTCTTTCTGAATACTGCAGAGCATATTAATTTCTGTCATTTCGTCTTTATTAAACTGAATGTTCGCAATTCAATTACTTCATACATCCAACCGGAGCCATAAAGTGGAAATGGGCAAATTCTGTTTTACCTATCTTAGCATTCAGTTACTATTGCATCTTTTTGTTCAAGTGGATGCAACACATCCATGTGTTATTTTTATAGAAAGCCTTCCGAGATGTTACTATCTTGATATCTTATTATTTTTTCCTGATTAACATTAGGTCTGGTTTGGTGGACACCTGAAAACGGGTTCATCTCATTTTATGTATTAGAGGTCATAATTTCTAATACATAATTATGATTAACTAAAATGAGATGAACTCATTTTCAGGCATTCAGGCTCTAAATATTTCTGTCAAAAAGTAATTTGCCACTACAGATTTTACTAGCCATCATAACCTTCTTTGATATCTCTACCAAGCACATCCTTGTGCTACTTATTTTGATTGGTTTTCTATGCAGGCATGGAATGAGCAGCATAGATCTAGGATTTCAAAAGGTAGACTACAAGGCATGGTTCGATTGTTTATAGCGGAAACAAATCACTCTTGTTGATAATGATGGTGTCAAGTTAAAGTTTCTCTTGTGGGGAGAGCAGGTTCTCCTTGCGAATCTTTTCAGGTAGGCTCTTAATTGAATTTGGATTTTCATGTTATCTTGCTTGTGCTGCCATGATCCCATCCTTTAAACTTCTTTTCAGTGTAGGAAGTATGCTTGCACTGGATAGACCTTTCATTGCAAATGTTATAGACAGTGATATGCAAACAAATGCTGAAATCTGTCTTGAATATGGTAGTGCCACGCAGTTATATTTGGTCCCCTTTATTCAACATGAAGAGCAGGTTATTACGAAGATGCTCATTGACAGCCATGCATTGTCTACATTAAATGTTCCATGACATGTATGTTTCTTAGGTACTTGTAGCATCCACACCAAATTGGTGTCAAGGATCAAGGCTGTTGAATGGATTGAGTCAAAGTCAGGGTCCTAAAGTTTCTCAAGTGGCATTGCCCTGCTGAAGGTTCTATTGACTTCAGTAATTATCCTTTCAGAGTAAGTATACCATCATCCTCATTTTGGAAACTTTACTTTTTTCAATGATGTTTGCATTTTGCCTTTTCTTTTTACTAGGTTGCAAACCTTTTATTTCTATTATGCTAAAAAAAAAAAAAAAAAGAACTAGGGCTTTGGAGATTGTTTGCTTATGCTTGTCAAGTGCAAGCAATTTACTTAAACACACACATTGGCCTTAGTGAAGCAAGGTTCTCGAAGTCCATTAATGAGTTCAGATGTAAAAGAATTGAAAAAAAGTGAACCTATCCCTGTCAACTAACTGTCAAAAGAGCAAGATGCTGGCTTCCAAGAATCACTGCCAGACTACTTCATGGAGTCACATGTGGCTGCAAAACCACCGTTATCAACACATTGCAGAATTCAGGGTTGAACAGCCAGCTTTTGTCATTCCAAAACTGAAATACTGATTGATAAATAGTTCATAATTGTGCTGTTGTAGTTCTAGATGTTATTATTGGCCTCCTTTTCTGATGTGGAGGGGTGGGGCGGCATCCTGGATCACTGCACTCAGGTGTGTGGGTGTGGTGGGTGAGTGGGTTTGGGAAACAGCCCAGATCACCAGCTAAGGCCCCTAAATGACTGCTCAATGATTGAGGTATAGGTGCAGAGCCAGCCAGGAGGTTTGCCTAAAAGCAACTACCCTTGAAAGAGTGTGTGCATGCATGTGTGTTTTTGTCTTCAGCTAAGTAAAACCTTATTGCTTACTTTCTTACATCATCAATGTGTGTGTGTGTGTGTGTGTGTGTTTGCGTGTGTTCTTTTCCTCTACATTTTTATTTTTTTTTTCCTTTGTAAATTTAAGATATTTAACTGTTTTTCTTTCGCTAAGTAGAATCTTATTGCTTATTTTCTTACATTTTCAAAGTCTTGCAGTCATTTATTGTTGATCTTCGTGACAAGATGACTGGAATCAGCCTTTATGGTGCTGTAACAAACATCTTAAGAGAAGGCAATACTGAAGAAGCTATATTTTCTCTGACAATTGAAGATACAACAGGAGCAATTGTGGCAAAGCTACACTTTGTTAGATCTTGGTAATGACAAACGATCACTTCTTAAGTATTGCTTAAGAAGACAATGTAGTATTTGTGAAGACAATGTAGTATTTGTGACTGCAAGACCTAATGGGTGCTACCATTGTTTCCACTAGTCTGTTGACCTAATGGGTGCTACCATGGATGGATCATGTTCTAAAATATCACACAGATTAGAAATTCTAGCCTTCCAATCCTTTTTTTTTTCCTGCTGAATGTGGAGTGGCTACATTTTTTCTCATAACCATCAATTTGCAATCATGAAGAATTTTGGGCGTCCTTATCTTTGGTGGGGCCCATGAGATCAATGGTCTATATACCAAACCATGACCTCCACTCGTACTGTATAGCATATCAGGACTTTGTTCACACCCGATTGGGATTAGACCACTGGCCCAACACCACTGTACAAATCTATGGCTTTCCAAATTACTGTCAGTTTTGAAATCGAATTTTCATATGTGGAAATTTCTTAATGTCAGTGGCATCTCTCTCTCTCTCGCATGCTTCTACTAGTCTTATGTTTTGAATGACAACATGTATGTAGGGGGTTCTTACTTCCATCTTTTATCGAGAGCAGCAAAAACAACAACCTTCTTTATTTTCAGTTGTCAATGGTCAGTCTACTGTTCAGCAGGTCACACCAAGGCGGAGCTCCAAACAATCAGGTAACTCATTCCAGGTGGTCCTCTATAATTTCTGTTTTGTTATGTTACATGGTATCTCATGCCAGGTGGTCCTCTCTAAACCTGTGCTTGGCCATGGGCCATTCATTAACCAGGCCTGAAATTCAGGTCAGTGTCCAACCCACATGCATAAAAACCAGGCCAAAACCTGGTCCATGGTCAGTCAGGCCTGGAAGCGTGACAGGCTAGTCCAGCCCAAATGTTACATATGCAGGTTAGTGTCTTTTTTTAAAACTATATCATTCATCTCCTAGTGAAATTGGTTATTGTTAGTATGAGAGACATTATTATAATTTCTATCAGGGCATGTACTACAATGGTAAGAAATACCATTATCCTAATTTCTTGTCTTTTTTAAAAAAAATATAGGCACTATTAACCGTAGCTGCTACTAACTTCAGCCTATTGCTACGATTAACTACAAATATAATCCGTAGCTTATTTTTCTTTTGAGCTACGGAAACTATAGCTACGGCCTTTATCCGTAGCTTTTGATATTTTACTTTGGCCAAAATGAGATCCATGTGATCGGGAATCAAATCCCAAAACGGGACAAGTTGAACATAGTGGGCCACTACAACAGAACATGCACGCTTTGCTTTGCTTTGCTTTGCTATGCAAGAAATTCTTTGTTATGTTAGCATGACCATGAGTTGTAACATGCACGCTTTGCTTTGCTATGCAAGAAATTCTTTGTTCTGTTAGCAATCATCATTTGTGTGAATTTCCAATCAGCTTTTTTTTTTTTGGTTATGTAAATAAATAAAAATTATGTAAAGCAATAGCCTTGTTAAAGGACTTTCATTTCAAGATAAGCCAAACATCGATCATTTCATTTAATCATATTCCCATATGTTCAACATACAACCTCTAGTTTCCCACCTATTGTAAGTCACACAACGTTGAATTAGAAGCCAATCATCGAGCATTTCACAAGGACTGTAATATGCCCATATAATCATCATGCAATCACTAGCTTTCCACCTTCTATCAAGCCACAATGCATCGAATTAGAAGCAAAGAGTGCAACAAGCAGTGGGTTCCTTGTGAAGCTCTTGGGATGCATTTGAATCGTCCTCTGATGAGCAGCTGCTAGAGCTCTGTGCATTCAACGCAACACTGGGATCTTCTTCGTCGGTGGTCCTAACCGTCTTCATATTCTTCTTTGCTTGCGAGTTTTTTCCATTTCTTTGGACCTGCATTTGAATTATAAAGATATTATGGAACAAACCCATTAGGTGGGTCAAACCACATTGCCTTGGTCCAAAAATCAGGCCACTACTACAGTCATCAGAGGGACAACAGACATGCACTGAATGCAGACCTTGATCTCTCTCTCTCTTTTTTTTTGAGTTTCCAATTTTGATTCATGTGTGGCTCACTGGATTTTTCAAGTAAGGGCACCCACATGGTGTGCCCCAACAGAAAATCTCACACACCAGAGGACCCATTTGTCATATCCAAAAGAAAAACACAGTAAAAATTTAAATACTCACTCGAGAATTCTTCTTCGGATTCTCAGATGGGCTAGTGTTGTTGTTGCTGTTATCAATCATGGCCTTATCTGATTCAGGCGACTGAAATTTTCTCTTGTGTGACACTGTTTGATTTGGAAGAACAGCCACTTCTGACGGGTCCCCACCGGAATCTGCTAAATCCTCGCCACTCATCTCTTCATTCAAGCAGATAATATCTTCAAATAGATTATTGGGAGCATCACGGAGCGACAAGATCTTATTTTGATCATTCATCTTGCAAAGATCAATTGACATTGAGCTCAAGGGACCCACATTAGCATCACCAACAGCATAGACGTCGCAATCTGAAGTGGGGGCTGAGAAACTAGTACTGTTACATTGGGGCCAACAGTACAAACTAGAGTTAGCAGCATCACTAAAATGATAATAACAATCATCATTATGTCCCGCCATGTTAGTACTGCTAAATCCTCGCCACTCATCTCAGGCCTGTTGTAGAATTATTCTGCAAGAATCCTTTCGCTCACCCATATTGAACGTAACTTCACTGCAATGTAACCACAAATGAGTTGTTTTTATAAGAGATGTTTGTTTCTTGCAGGGGCCAAGGAGCAGCAATAGCTCTTCATCAAATCCGGAATCCAAAACTAAAGACAAGTGTGCTGTAATGTAAAGAAAGCATTTGTATATGATGTATTTCCCTCCCAGTTTTGGCCAATTTGTTGTAATACATGGAACATCACCTAAGCAATCATCATTTGTGTGAATTTCCAATCAGCTTTTTTTTTTTTGGTTATGTAAATAAAATAAAAATTATCTAAAGCAATAGCCTTGTTAAAGGACTTTCATTTCGAGATAAGCCAAACATCACCATATGTTCATCATACGACCTCATCATCCAACTGGGTTGGGAAGGGTCTTCTCATCTGAATGGTTTTCGAGATATGCCCTTCAAAAGTGGGGGCCCCTAGTATCAATGGTCTGGATCGCTGAAGCACAGTTCTGTTGACACAAACTGTAAACTGGAGGATACCATCCATGTACATGGTCTGCAGATATCAAAACACCAATATCAGAGGCTATCAAGAAATGTGTGTATTAGAAGTAGCAATTGCCTCATGTTGTCAGGAAAAATAGACATGTCCCAAACCTGTTGACAAAGGCGGTCGAACGATGACCTGTCAGCCTTGAATAGCAGTGCCTTTGTTACTGTAAACTTGCATTGAATGATCTCAGATCTGCACAAAAACAAAAAGTACTTGAAATTGGTAAAAAATAAAAGATAACAAAAATGCAACCCATGAGCAAGTCAGCACATTGAACGAGATGATAGGCACGTACTTATGCTGCAATTCATTTCTAGCCTCAATCAGGTAATTTGCAAACTGGCCAACCTGCACAATGAGAAGCTCTCCACTCCTTGAAATCTAAGTGTATACAGACTAGTATTTTGTGCACCTCTCCACATGCTGTGAGCTTGAATCTTAATTTGGCAAGAACATTCCACAGGACCATCACTAGGTTCATATGGCAAAACAAATTTCCTTTGTTCCCCCACTCTTTTAATTAGTTAATTAGTTAATACTAACACTAACTGAGAAATCATAGTATATACTAATAGAGAAAGTGATATTAGTGTTAGTTAATACAATAGACATGTGATATGTTGGCAATAAAGACAGTTGCATGTGAAAGTTCACAATCACATGCATCCCATGAATGGAACCTTCACCAAGAAGCAATGTGTGACATGCATCAACTGAACCCAAGCGCAGTTAAAGGAGCAGAAGTTATGTCCAGTGAGCAGCCCATTGTAGAAATTTTTCCAAGAATCATAAGAATTCTTGCTTTGGATATGATTGGCAAAACGGAATAGTAATGCCAACCCCAAATAGTTGGGAGTTGGGACAAGGCTATAATGATGGGTTGAACACAATAATGAAAATTTGCACATGAGGTGCGCATATTTATTAGCTTTGTTCACCTGCAGTAATGTTCTTCTTCACACCCTCGAGGACATGGAATGACCGAAGGCAATGTAAACTGCTTAGAGTGAGGCAAAGCCAAGCTACCATTTACTAGCGCCTCCAAGACCTCTTTTGGTACAAGATTGTTGTTCTTCATATTACTTGAAGAACATGACTGTACACTGTCATAGTTCGCCATGAGAGTATTATCTTCTTCATCCGATAATTCAACTGGACAAGCCTCTTCTAAAGAATGTGAAGATGTCTCATGATCATGTTCTGTATTTGCTGGTAATTCCAGAGATTGCAAATAGAGTTTCCTACCAATCTGAAGTTCTATTGAACCAATATAACAAAAACAGTAGCTACATACAAGGCAGTCAACCTGCAAAACATAAGAAATTAGTGAGCGATATGTATATATGAGAGGCCAATGTAAGAAGAGTGAGACTAAACCACTGCAGCTCTTCTGATGGGAGCTTCAGCCAGATCAGCTACAGCAAGGAGAATGGTCTACAATATGGTGGAGGTGAACAGATGGGGGTGAATGACAGCTATTTCTACGGTGGGTTGGATGAAACCTAGAAGATATTCAATGGCTTCAATGGGCTGTGGGGAGAAGTTCCATTAGAGTATGGTTATGAATGATAGCTTTTTCTACAATGCAAGTGCAATGATGTTGGAGGGAACAAAGCCCAATGAGATCCATGTGATCGGTAATCAATTGGAAACAATCTTGAAATTTCATCAATGGGTCATGCTGTGAGCTTAAATCTTAATTTGGCAAGAACATTCCACAGGACCATCACCAGGTTCATATGGCAAAACAAATTTCCTTTGTTTCCCCACTCTTTTAATTCTACTTTTCTAACTGAACCCAATGACAGAATAAAAAAATGCAAGAAAACAAGGAACCAGTGGAATAAATTTCCTATTGATACTGGATACACTACAAGCAAATTTTTGGTCATAATTTTAAGTATGAATACTTTTTTTCAGTAACTAGAAAAACAAGGCCATCAAAAAGAAATCTGAAAAAAAAAACAAAAAAACAAAAATTAAAGAAAACTTGGTGATAATCAACATCCTTAGAACCTGCTAAGCAGGTTGTTGTCATGGGTTTGAGCACCCATTATGGTGAAATTTCACTGTGTGGTGTGAGTGCGTGTGTAAAAAAATAAAAAATAAAAGTACAATTGACCATTTGTAATTCAAATCACTTGCATATCCAAAGTTCCAAACATAGCCTTAGAGAATCAGTGCACTGAATTGAATCAACACTGAACTAAACTCAGCAAATTTCATAGTATGAGCAAAAGGTTAAACAGAGATGTCGACAGCCAAACAGTAAATACAATTACTGATCAATTCCTTAACATAAATATCACACATATAACTTGTTTGATTACTTGTAATAAGCATAACAGTTAGACTGCAGATCTGTCTTACATACATTGGCTTTCTAACTGAATACATGGATAAAGCTACAAACAGCTAGTGAAGTGATCATTCTAGCTGATGAACTCACAAGCGATGAGGAACATCTATGCTCAATTTGAAGAATCCTTTTTGAAGAAAAAAATTGCCCATCCTTGACAAACAAGAGACGTATTGACTCATTTTCAATTTGGAGCCTGCCCTTATGCCTAAGGGTCGACTGCTTAACTGGGCCTGTGTATTATCTGGTATGTCAATCTTGTAAGCGTGATGAAAAGATTCAGCCAATAGTCTACACTCAGTAGAGAAAATCAGACAGGTAATGATTCTCCTATCCGTAGCTACCTGTACATTTCGCCAGTCACTATGCTGGGGGCCACCACTCTCCCATACATCACTACCACCACCACCATCATCCACACCATTCATATCAAATGAAAGATGGAGCTTACATGCTTGGAGGGGAGAATAACTGTAGCTCTTCTAATGGGAGCTGCAGCCAGATCAGCTACAGCAAGGAGAATGGTCTACAATATGGTGGAGGTGAACAGACGGGGGTGAATGACAGCTATTTCTATGGTGGGTTGGATGAAACACAGAAGATATTCAATGGCTTCAATGGGCCATGGGGATAAGTTCCATTAGAGTATGGTTATGAATGATAGCTTTTTCTACGATGCAAGTGCAATGATGTTGGAGGGAACAAAGCCCAAGGGAGGGATATGTACAACTGACTGTAAAATCATAAATTGGATTGTTCCAATCTATGAAAGACAAGGGAAAGCACAAAATCTTGCAATCATACCAAGTCAATTAATATTTCTCACTTATTTACTTCTATGTATGTTATTAGAAAAAAGAAAATGTTATTCAAAATGTCAACGACCTTAAAACACCGATCAACAATAGTTGAATGTTTCACTGTCCTTGAAACATGCACGCAAATATTTTGTAATAAGAATATGAAAATCGAAAAAAAAAATGCACATTATTGCCATGAAAATGAAATCAATCCACATCGTCGACATTAAGAGTAGTGGATGCTTCAATCTTCTGTGATCTATAATAGGTATCTTCTTAGTAAACAATTTCAAGTTATTCCTGCATACAAAAGGACCAGAAAAATTTTCAATTATACTTCCATTGAAACTTAACTATATGCATGAAAAGGAAAAGAACAAAAAATTGTAGGCATCAAAAGGAAAAGAACATATATTTAAGTTATTGTTTTAATAAAAGGGTTAGAATTCGTACATGTAGCTGATGGCGCAAGCTTGTAGACATTTAAGACATCATGCCTTTGGTACCGATCAATCTAATCATGTGAGATTATATAAGTACATGAAAATCGAAAGTATATATTAAACATTCATTAATAAATGCCTTGATAGTTACTTTTTAAATACCTTGATTTAACATCCTACCACGACCCTGTACTATATTTTTTCCTCTTGGCCTACCAACTGCTTTTCCCTTTCCTCTTTCAATGTTAGTGCCATAACTGTGGAGATAATGAATTTTGTTTAAAATAATGCAATGTATGTAAGAAATCAAATAAAAAAACAGGGAAAAAATATATACCTGGCTTCTTCAGATGCATTATCAAGTTGGTTATATATAGGACAATTTCGTTTATCATGCCCAATAACCCACTTATTACACCCACGGTATAACTTACTATTCTGCTCCGTGCCAGATTTAAATCTTTTACTCGTTCGACCTTTAATACTAACAACTATCGGATCAAGTACTATGTAAGAAATTCTTAAAATGTGCATTAATAAATAAATTACTTTCACTACCTTCAACATTCTTGCCAATACAGGTTTCTTCGACTCAATATTTTTAACGAACATTTACAACAAAATTTCGTAAAACTGACAACATAGGTTCCATTATTTCTAGAGTTATCGTTCCTTCATTTATTAAATAGTTCATCATACGAGATATTTCACCGCGCCCCAAGACGGTTGACTCATCAACGTTTGAAGATAGAGGAGTTGAGTACTTTTATTTTTTTTCTTTCGCCTTATGTGTCTACCTTGTAAGTATATAATGAGATGATATTTTTTTGATGGATTTTTACTTGAACACAACTAATAAATGCATGCAAACAATCCCATGAAATTTAAAACTCTAACAAGTATAAGAACCGAATTGTTCATCATAGTTCTAAATAATTGTATACATTTTATCATTTCTTCTATAGTCGAAATATTATATTTTCTTAATAGTCATTCCCTTACTACCAACTTATTAACAAGTGAAGCACTTTCCTTCACCTATACTTAAAAGTCATAAAATACTTCTCTTATATAAAATTTTACCATTTTTGTTTCAATATCGATCGAGGTTATTGCTACAGGTGTACTATATAAATTGTCACAATCTAATTTCAACTCATTATGCTGACGTTTTTGTAAAGCGCGATCATATTCTTCTACAAATTCTAATAATATTAACCTATGACTTACAAAATAATTAAAGAAGGCATTCATGTCTTCACTCCGTTGTGTCATTGCTATCTTTACATAAAATGTGTTCTTGACATAAGTTGTAATCCACATTTTACGTATTGTATACAAATCTTGTAGTAATTTATTTTCTTCAATGTTATAATCTGAAATCATTTTCGAACAGAATGCATTAAATTCAGCTTATTCATCGCACATATATATACAATTTCTTCAATTAGTATTGAATGATGGGTTCTCATTAATAACTTTACCTAACTTATCTGGAAGCATCTAAACAATGTGCCACATGCACAACCTATGCTCAATATTCGAAAATATACTTGCAATTACAGCAACAATTGCTGGTCCTTATCTATGACTATGGCCTTTGGAAGATTCTCACCTATAGCTTGTAACCATGCTTGAAATAACCATTTGAAATCTTCAATAGTTTCACCAAATAGAAACCCCCGGTACTGAATAAGATAGATTGTTTATGGTAGTTGATTCCGACAAATGGACCAAAAGGCATATCAAATTCATTGGTCTTGTATAGTGTGTCAAAATATACAACGTCACCAAAAGGCTTCATAGTCTATTTTTAAAATATTATCTGACTAAAAATAAGATGTCAATTTACATTCATTGTCAATCTGGATTGCATAAGTAAAATTATCATTATTCCTGTGTTTATTATAAAAGTAAAGAAGCAACTCTTGAGCACTTTTGTTATATTTGTCACTCCTTTAAATTTTAAGAGCATTCATTAAATCTTCATCAATAAAACCCATTTTCTCAGGTCCTCCAGCTTCATTTGTAAAAAAATTTAACACTTTAGCTGTGCCAATACCTGCTTTTCTCATGTTATCCATGACAACCTTATGAGAATCTGTAAAATGTCGATGTGATCGTAAACAATGAACCTTGCTTGGACTCATTAAATTGTGACTATGTGCTTCCACAAATGTCTTAACTTCCCATCTATCTGATCCATTCTTGTGAACTACAATCTTTGCCTTGCAATCACATCTTGTCATGGCTCTTGGTCTCTTTTTATGATCTGTTGCTTCTATATGCTTACGATGTCGATACCCTTCCTTAGAACATATAAAACTTCGCATAATTGTTTCACCTGTTTTCATACTATTCCGCGTTGAACCTTTTCGTATACTAAATCCACACCATCTAGCATATTCATTGTAAAAATCATACGCAACATTTTCAGAAATGAACACCATACCAACTATTGGTTTCACTTCCTTGGGTGCTTCTGGAATGAAATCATATGGATGTGAGATTGTTTCTTCATTTTGATTTGTCTGGTGTCCATTATGATTCTCTACACCTGCATTAGGTTGTGACTCCATTTCCCCAACTACAAGTTCAAAGTAAACATAAATTCGGTTAATCAAAAGCTACGAAATAAATATGAGGGTACAAAAATTACTATTTATAAATAAAGAAGAAAAAATATAAAAGAAAAAAAAAACAATAACAACCCTTAGCTTAATCTAGTGAATCATAATGGCATATTTTACAAAAGTATCAAATTACTCTCTTCTATATAATTTTAGGAATTGAAATCAATGAGCATGCAAAAAAAAAAATTATTTAATTGTAGAAACATAATGATGAAGTAACCCTTGAATCAGCCCAATTAATCACTAATCAGGAGAAAGCAATAACTATTCTGTTTCAATTAAAAACAAAACAATAACAACAATAATAACAGAACTTAACATCATACAATTGTTTATCGGATTGTGATATTTAGTGAAGGATTACATGAATTGCATACAGTAGAAAGTATTTTAAGAAGTATGCTTAGCATGATTAGGATATTTGCTAGAATCTCAGGTTAGGGAAAAAGTACGTGTTAGCACTAGATACAATAATACAAGGCCACTAGCAATCTTCTGCAACTGTCCAAGTCAACAAGGTTACTGGCTTCACCAATTAAAAATACAAAAGTAAATTTTACAAAAAAATAATTTAAAAAAAACAGATAAAACAGACCATTTTTTCTTTTACATGCAAAAACTGATATTGATTTGGGTTTGGAATCAGGGAAGCTTCAGTTTCAAAATGTTGGCATGTATAATCAGGGCTGTAGATATGTTGGGCCTAGGCCAAGAAACTACAAAATTTTGAACACGTCCAGCCCGACAATTCAATATCTAGGCCTAAGTCCTGCCCACTGACAGCCGGAACTATGATAATTCCTTGTGATATTCTTGATATTATGAAACCTGCTATTAAAACTTAATAAAAACCTACATACAAATTATTCTTTTTGATGTTAATGGAACTTGGAACCCCGGCCCATGGCTGTGGAGAGTTCCGTTTGTCACAAAAGCTTGACCGCATTATTGCGGAATCACCAAAACATATGTATTGTCATTGTTCAAACACTAGAAATCTATCAAACACATGATCCAGAGCATCTCAATCTGAAAAAAAAGAAAAAAAAGAAAAAAGAAGCAACAACAACAAAGAAAATCCCAAAAAACAGAGGCCTTACCTGTAAGGCTCAATCCGAGGCTGCACAGCATAGTTGTAGGGGTCTTACCTGTAATCGGAGGCTGCACAACGTGGTGGTAGGGAATGAGGAAGAGGGAGGTGGAGGCGGTCGCAGCCGGGGGTACCGATTGAGGGAGAGAAGGGGGGAGAGAGAGGTGGAGGCAAACGTTGCTGGTGGTGGAGAGAGAGGGCTGCACGCGGTTGTTGGTGGTAGAGAGAGGGTTGCACGTGGTTGCTGGTGGTGGAGAGAGAGGGCCGCACGCGGACGTCGCTCGTGGCAGGGATTGAGGGAGAGAGAGGGCTGGAATTGAGTCCGATGGAGAGAAGGTTGCAGGGGTCTGCACGCGGTTGCTGGTAGTAGAGAGAGAGGGCTGCAGGCGGTTGCTGGTGGTGGAGAGAGAGGGCCGCACGCGGACGTCACTCGTGGCAGGGATTGAGGGAGAGAGAGGGCTGGAATTGAGTCCGATGGAGAGAAGGTTGCAGGGGTAGGGGTAGGGATGTAATGTAACCGGAACGACCGGTTTCAACATTGAAAATTCCGTTTTGACGGGAGCCGTTGATTTTTTATTTCAGCATCCGACGGCCAGCGTTATGCCAACGCTCGACCTTACGAAAGCCCATGGTACGGTCGACCGTATAGTACCTCTTCCCATATATATATATATATATATATATATATATATATATATATATATATATATATATATATATATATATATATATATATATATAGGTACTATGCGCTCGACCTCACGATAAGCTCCCGTGAGGTCGAGTTGTGTGGGGCCCACCATGATGCGTGTCGACCATCAACACCGTGCATTTGATGGGTCCCCTCTAAATTATGGGATACCCCAAAAATCATCCGTATATGGAACTCAGGTGGGCCATACCATCTAAAATCATGTGAAGACACCGTTAAAACATATAAAAGCACTTGGTGGGACCCACCTGAGTTTTGAATTCTGCTGAAACTTGGTCTGAACCCTCATCCAAGTGGGACACACATAATGGATGGGCTGGATTTGCAAACCACATCTCGGTGGGCCCAAAAAATGATTATGAATGTTTTAATGGTGCACGGTCCCTCCCCACTTCTATATGTGATGTGACCCAACAAGTAACGGATTCACTTGATTTTTGAGATCTAGGCCCAAGATGGAATGGTGCATCTGACAGATGGGGTAGATGTTTGAAACCCATCACGGTGGGGCCCACACAGCTCAACCTCATGGGACGGAATCATGAGGTCAAGCGCCCCCAACCCCCACACACACACACACACACACACACACACACACACATATATATATATATATATATATATATATATATATATATATATATATATATATAATTTCAATCTCAAATGGACCACATTACAGAAACCGTGTTGAATGAAGAATGAACGTAGACCATTAAATGCTTTTTGGGGCCATAAAAGTTTTGGATCAATTTGATATTTGTTTTTTCCCTTCATTTGGATTTGTATGACCTAATCAACGGATTGGATGTCAAATAAACAGTACAGTGGCCCTTAAGAGGATTTTAATAGTGGATATCCAATCATTATTGCTTTCCTGTGGTATGGTCCACCTGATATTTATATATCCCTCTCATTTTTTGGATCAAGCCCTAAAATGATCCGTAAAAGTGAATAAACGGAATGGATAGAAGACATACATCATGGTGGGGCGGCAGAGCCCCGACCACCAGCCACCGGATCGGTGGCAGGGGGAGTAGCCAATCCGTTTCCTTGTAAATGCCCACAACTCTTTATCTTTGTCTGATGATTACTCTTACGAGCGGCTCTCGTATTTCACACGTACGAGTCCTAACACTAGTAAAACCTCTTCACTTTCTGTCTATAAATAAACCTCACGCTCTCTATTCCTACACATCCCAAACACCCACACCCATCCATTATTAAGTAATGGCTCTCTTCTTTTCCTCGAAAAACCCATCATTTCTCATTCTCTTCTTTTTATCATCTCTTCTCTTTCCCACTACCCAACAATGCAACCATCATCACTTCTCAGCTTTCCTACACCTCAAGCATGGTTTTAACTTCACTGCTTTCAGCCTCTCTACTCTCCCCTCCTGGAATTCAAACAAAACCGATTGCTGCTTTTGGGAAGGTATCACGTGTGATGAAGCCACTGGTCACGTGATCAGCCTCGACCTCAGTAGCTTCCGTATCTCTGGTCGGATTGATTTTGAAAGCCTCTTTCATCTTCGGAGCCTGCAGAAGCTCAACCTCGCTTACAATGATTTTGATGGCTCTCGAATCCCATCTGGGTTTGACCAACTCACCAGTTTGACCCATCTCAACCTCTCTGGGTTATCCTTTTGTGGCCAAATCCCGCTGGAAATCTCCCGCTTGACAACTTTGGTTTCTCTCGATCTTTCTCACAATCAATATTTGAATGCTTCATCCTTTAAATACCTGAAACTCGAAAACCCAAGCATTGGAGCAGTCGTCCAAAACCTGTCCAATCTGAGTGAACTCTATCTAGACTGGGTAGACATCTTACTGCAGGGCCAGACCTTAGATTTGCCACTCCCTAGTATCCGCAAGTTGAGCTTACGAGATTGTGGTCTTTCAGGCTCCCTCTATTCTTTCCTCTCACAACACCATTTCTTATCTGAAATCGACCTCAGCTATAACAATTTCTCCTCTGCAGTCCCCAATTTCATAGGGAACTTATCCTCCTTGACATCCCTGCTCCTCGCAGATTGTGGATTGCATGGAAGATTCCCTGAGAGTGTTTTCCAGCTGCCAAATCTACAAATCATCGACATATCACGCAATCCACTTGTAGCTATCAATTTGCCGGAGTTCCCTCAAAACAATACTCTACAGCAATTGATCCTTTCACACACTGGATTATCAGGAAAGTTTCCAGATTCTCTCAATAATCTCAAATTCTTGACTCAATTAGACTTCAGCAGGATCATTACCGTCCTCACTTTTGAACCTTACCAAACTGCGATATCTGTATCTTTCATCCAATAAATTGAGCGGCCCAATTCCTTTTTCATATGGAAACGAGCTTCTGAATCTCATAGTGATCAGCTTAGGGTATAATCTGCTAAATGGGACAATTCCATCACCATTGTTTTCACTCCCATGGTTACAATTGTTGGATCTTGGAGGTAACCAACTTAGTGGTCAACTTGGCGAGTTTCACAATGCCTCTTCTTCACAGCTGGAGAATATCCATTTGGGTAACAATAAATTGAAGGGGATGATACCCAGATTTATCTTTCAACTTACCAAGCTTGAAGACCTAGACGTTTCTTCCAATAATTTCAGTGTTGTGGAGCTAGGCTTATTTCAAAACCTCAAAAATCTTTACTCTCTGGATCTTTCAGATAACAACTTGTCAGTCCAAGATGGCAGTGGTAATTCCACATTTAGTTCCATCCCCCAGATTGAATCTTTGTTGTTACGTTCTTGCAACATCAGCACATTTCCAAATTTCTTGAGAAATCAAGAGCAGTTGAGGCAATTAGACTTTTCCAACAATAAAATTAGTGGTGAAATACCCAAATGGATATGGGAGATTGGCAATGGGTCTTTAAACTATTTAAATCTTTCTCACAATGTTCTGCGGGAAATAGAACCATCTCCCCATCTTTCGTTGAGTGACTTGAGCATTCTGGACATTAGCTCCAACATGCTTGAAGGCTCACTTCCAATCCCATCACCCTCCATCATTTTCTTTTCAATTTCGAACAACAGCTTCCATGGAGAAATCCCTCGTTCAGTTTGCAATGCAACATCCCTAACAGTCCTTGATTTGTCTTACAATCACTTCATTGGTCAGATTCCAACATGTTTGGGTGAGATTGGTGATGCCATTGCTGTGTTGAATCTTCAAGGAAATGCTTTCAACGGCACCTTAGTTCAGACATTTAAAGAGGGATGTAACATACAAATGCTTGATCTCAGTGGGAATCAATTAGAGGGCCAAGTGCCAAGGTCTTTGGCTAATTGCAAAATGTTGGAGGTATTAAACCTTGCAAACAATCAAATACATGACACATTCCCTTTATGGTTGGAAGCTTTGTCACAGTTGCGTGTTCTCGTCTTGAGATCCAACCAATTTCATGGCACCATTGGGCATCCTCTAACAAATCACCCTTTCCCTCTGTTACAAATTTTCGACCTCTCTTTCAATAGTTTTGAGGGTAATTTGCCATCAAATATGTTTAAGAGTTGGAAGGCAATGATGGATGAGGACAAATCCCAAACTTTGGTCCTTAGCAAAATGATAAACGGAAGTTCCATATACTATCGAAACAAAGTGTCTACTAGTCATCAAAGGGCTGCAGATCAAACTAGTAAAGATCCTTACGGCCTTTACTGTAGTGGATCTCTCGGCGAACAAATTTCATGGGGATATCCCAAAATCAATTGGGGATCTAAAGTCCCTCATTGTGCTCAATATGTCCAACAATGATTTAATTGGCGGAATTCCAACATCACTTCAGAATTTAAGGGATCTAGAGTCATTAGATCTCTCACATAATAAATTGTCTGGAGAGATCCCTTGGCAGCTAACAGATCTAACATTCCTTGCAGTGTTGAATCTCTCACAGAATTTCCTCATGGGAAAAATACCACAAAGCCGGCAGTTTCTTACATTTAACAGCGAATCATTCAAAGAGAAATTAGGATTGTGTGGACCTCCACTATTAAAAAAATGCGAAGATGCAGAGAGTACACCACTGTCCGCTCTGTCAACATTGCAGTCCAAAAGGAAATATGATTGGGAATTAATGTGTACAGGATTTGGAGTTGGATACGGAGCAAGTTTAGGGATTCTTTTATGGATCCTAGCACTTTGGAGGAAGGGAAGGAAAGAGTTCTATATATTTGTTGATGGAATGCTTTCCTTAATTTTTCCTTCCATGGTGTTTCCTAAATAGCAACTACGGTGAGATGATTGGAGCTAGGGTAAATATGTTTGTATAGTTCATGTCTACAATAAAATAAAATAAAAGCTTTAGTTGTTTTCTCGTTTTTGTAATTTTGTATATTTTTTCTTGGTTTATATGATACGTGTGGCAGTTGTTTCTTGTATTTGCACCTACCTAAATGCTGTACATAACCATTTTCAAATCAATAAAATTACAGGTGGTGTGCTCCCACCTTTCTGCAAACAAACACAAATATATATATATATATATATATATATATATATATATATATATATATATATATATATATATATATATATATATATATATATATATATATATATGTCTCATCTCTCTTTGTTTTCAAATTTTGGCCCAACTCAGCAACAAGATAACTTAATCTATGAGCTGGATGATCTAACCAATGAAGCCTACCTAGCCAGTGGTCTTTTTTTTTTTTTTTTTCACAAAGGTAAAGACAAATGTGGGCTAATAAAAAATTCAGAAAGAGTGGTGTTTTATGCATATTTTTATATTTTGCATTTATCGATCATCACACACACAGTTCTTTCACCTTCCCACATCTATGTACGTGGGGTGTAAGAGTAATCACTTGTTACTATGTGGTGACTTTTGAGTTGGACGTTTTTGATGCCAAAAAGAAGTGTGGAAATCATCATCTACTCTCAAGGCACCATAACATGCAGTTTTCTACTCGCAAAGGACACCTGGCCAGTCTAACCAAGCAATATGGGCTGTGCAGTAGGTCCAGAACACATTTATTAGGCCACCGTGTAAAAATCCCACCAATAAGACGATTCACACCATCTGAACAATAATTATTTAGTGGACAGTCAACATAATTTATGGGAAAGTGGGCCTATTCAGCAGTGAGCTATCCATCTATTAGGCCCATCATCTATTGCTTAGGGTTCTAAAGAATCAATTTTATCAGAAAATCCTAACCATCCCATCCATGGTTTGGCAGTAAATAAATATAAAAAGAAACCTACATATGGATGGATTAGACAGAGACATAACAGGCCCCTTGCCCCTCGGGACCTCTACCATGATGGAGCTAATCCAAAGGGATCCAAAGAAAGCAGGGATCAACAGAAAGTAAAGACTACTGCCTCTGGATATATATAACCAGCATTACCTGTCTGCAACCGGTACTACCAGTAATGAATCCCACCTTATAGATGACTGGCCTGACATATGCTTCTGGAACCCACACTTAAATCATAAAGCTGCATAAAAGCTTAAAACTGAATCTTGCACAAGTCACCTAACAACCCAACGCATAGATTTTTAATTGTCACTTAATGTAGCAAACAACTTTAGAGGCAGTAAGGGTAGAGCAATGCAGGAAACACAGCATATCATAAGCACAACAAATTGCTAGACTGCAGATTAGAATCTATCACCCACACCCAGTAGCATGAATGAGGCACACCTACATAAACAGGGCATAGAGACTGCCCAAGCAGAGGAAAAGCAAGAGGCTGATGCTGGATGACAGTAGACCTATACTACCTGCAACTGGATTGTTTGCTTTGATTGTGTGACAAAAGGATGAATTCATAGCTTCTAATTCAAATATAACCTTGCTAATTACATACCAATGGGTCCAAGGCATTGCCCTATTCAATTCTTTAGCATATTACACCACCACTTGCAAGTCAAGTTCTAGCATTTAGTCCTAAAAACCAAATTGCTTACACTTAATCCACTCTCTCCTTCCAAGGGTCCTTTGCCGTACACGTGCAAAAGTATCATATGTGTGAGATATTTTTACCCATTTATTAAGTCAAGCTTGGCGTGCTCACCTCCTGGCACATAAGTCGGGCCGGCCCACTCATTAGGTGAGCCACATGTCCTAGCTAAAATGGAAGCGGATTGGCTGGTGTACCACACACCACTGATCTTTTTTTATTTTTTATTTTTATAACACATGCACCCGCCACATACCCATGCACGCCGTAGTGGGATTTCACCACCTATGGGTTTCGCCATGACCTCGTGTTGAAACTCCTCGGAGTCTACCACTCGGGCAAGGACCAGAAGTCACACACCACCGACCTGATTGGTGTGTTGAAGTCACTAAGTTCTGTGAGTCCCATCATGAGGTATTGTTATATCCCACCACATTCTGATGATGATGTGGGACCCATAATGGACGCACCATCGCCCAGAAGCCTCCCAAGTTACATAGATATCATGCTACCAATTGTAGGGTTTGGACCATCCAAAACTAAGAAATTTCTAGTGCACTGCTCATTTATAGTGGAAGCTTAATATCAAAAGTTGGGGATCACCAAATAATGAACCCAAATGGGAGCATAGACATTTTTATTTATTTTTTTGTACTCAGGATGCTGCATAATTCATCATTTATATTAAGGATAGGTCCTAACAAATTTTAGGCCTAAGTTGTATGGTGACACTCAAAGGTGGAGACAATCCTTTCACACCAAGCTCAATTTAGAAAGCCCCCAGTTGTCAGACATTTCAAATAAAGGTGTCCATGACAGAATAAAAATACAATTGAGCTTATTTCCAACCAATCCTCCCGGAGTATAAGCAAAATGCAACTGATAATGAATGAACTACACATGGAAATTCAATATTTACTAATCTAGCCAATGCACCTTATCCTGGCCATCCAATTAATTAACCGCTTCTTGGATGCACCATGACTGAAACCCAAACTGATTAAATGATGTTAACAACTGGATCAATGGACTTACTGCAGACAAAGACAGTAAAAAAAATCCAAGGGGAAGCAACATTTACCAATTGAATAGTCCGAAGTCACACATAAGCTGATTCTGTTCAACGGTCCACTTGAAGGCACAAATCATATGGTTAGGATTGTTGGATGAATGTAATTTTTTAGTTACAACCTATCGAAGATGGGTGGTTAAGCTATTCTACATGAAACACGGTTACATAGGCATGCCACATACATTAACCGAGGAAATTACATGTACATGGCCCATATCACATTTGTGTTACTGTAGTTTATTAGCAATATATATATATATATATAGATATATTGTAGGTACCACAACTTTCATCTTCCTTCAGCATCTCAGATCGATGGCCCATGGTTGGGACAATGGCAACAAAGCCAAATCCAACATTTGAGTTTTTAAAGAGAAGGCCAATCTCCAAGCTTTATGTTATTTTTGCTCCTCATAGCTTCCACATGCTCCACATTGGAGGCAAGATAACAAAATTCAAGGGGAAAGGACTAGTTAGATGCCAAGCAATCTAGTTCAAAGATGAGAAGGCAAAGAGAGATTACAAGGGGTTCATCATCCGATTCTCTTACCGCCCCTCTATAGGAAGAATCCATTTTCTCTTCTCTGTTTGATTCTTTTGGGTCTTTCGAGGCCTCCAGTTCCTCCTCCTCTGCGGCTTCTGAAGGAGATGCTTGTTCTTCAGCAGAATCATTTAATTCGAAAAAAGCAGGGCATGAGAAACCAAAAGAATAGAGAAGATCTCTACCATGTTTAAAAGAGTCAGTGATCCAGATCAACTCATTTGGCCCTAAGTCGAGTCATGATTCACTTGACTCAAGGTTGATGACTCGGGGTGTAAAACTGGGTTGGGTCTCACCGAATTTGATTTGACTCATCCAATTTGCAACCATGACCTGACTAGTATGAATCTTAAGACCATAATCTAAATCATTCAATCCTTGAACAAAATGATATGTTAGTGCCACTCATAAATTTTTTAAGAGGCAGCTAAGTCAATGTTTTAAGAAAATTTATCAGCTGCACTCTTATTACAGGGGGGAGTACTATGTTCATTTCTATATGAGGATTTAAAGGGCATGTAACAAAATATCATAGCCACAACATAGAGCAGATGGCACTCAGTGAGTTTGCAAGAGTAAAGACAGCAGTGTATGTATTGAATTTGGCTCCCACTACAGATAACAATAAGCCAATGGATGAAACTATCATCTTGTGGGTATTTTTCATTTCCCTAGGAGAACTAGAAAACACCATTGATTTCGAAAGTGGCAGTAGCTTTACCTGAATTAACTTCATCAACTTCGGGACTGGTGTTGGGGTGAGAATCTGATAAGTCAGGGGTAGCTCTTCTTTTAGCATAATTGCTAGCATCAACACCAATGTTGCTTTTTTATATTCCACTATGGTTACTTTTACCTTTTTATTTGTAGTCTTTTTCCTCCTGAATCTATAAGGTGAAAGCATGTCACAAATTTCAGAATTCGCTAAGCAAAAAAAAAACTTGATTTTAAAGAAAGGGTAAAAAACCCCACAATATACGATTTTTGTACTTCTTAGAAGGATTCTTATTTCACCTTGAGGCACCGGGTGTACCTTGTAACTGGTGTGAACAGATAAAATGGCTCACCTGGCCATTAGGTGTGCTACACATACGCTGGATAATGATCTTCCGTGTCAATTATTTAATCCGTTGGCCTACCAGATGAGCACCCTGAACTAGTCATCAGGCCATGACACATGCATGAAGGCCGTGGGTCCCAGCAGATGAGCAATCCAGATCAAGCACATGCCAGTCAATTGGCATCTATGAGAAGGGTAAGATTCATAATCCTACCTCAGGCAGAGTAAGGGAAGTCTACTCTGACCAAATGATTAAGATGCATATAATGGTAAGTATTCACAATACCAAATGTAAGTAGCTTGTATTTAATAGCTAATGTTTTATGAATAAAACCAATTAAAGCTAGTGATATGAAACTTATACATAATATGTATTTCTTAAAGATATTTAAAGCATCCAAATCTGCAAAGACTACATCAATAATATGGCAGACAAAAGCACCCTTGAAATTATTTACAAGCCATTATGTACAATTATAATAATAATTGATGCAGCACCCTCGCATATAATTTACGACCTATTTATGTATATGCAAGTTATATTTGATTTACACAGATCATGAGGGACACAAGGCAGCATGCCCAAACTGCATATATACTTGTAAGAACTTATAGTATCAAATGTAAGTAGCTTGTATATAACTGTTAATGTTTCTATGACAAAGCCAATTAAAGCTAATGAACATGATCTTACACCATGTAGTCTTTTAAGATAACCTTCCAAATCCTAGAAAACAGAAGTCAAACCAGAATAATATAAGAGACGATGGCAAATAAAATAATAATGATAACAACAACAACAAGTTACGAAGCCCCCTCATGTATAATCTATCACATATTGACGTGTATAAGCATTACTATTAAGTATATTCGAGAATATAATATTGAACCAATACAATGTCTTTTATATTAAAAGCACAAAAGCACAACTATATCTGCAAATCTGTAATTTTAAGTTCATTTATTTTTTATAGGTAGAAAGCTTTTCTAATAGAGACAAGAAGCATTACGGATGCAGAAAGCATTCCAACACACAGATGCTCACTCAACACTAGAATCCATTTCTTGTTCTCAAAAGCAACTTCTGTAAAATACTGAAATCCTTTGTGGCATTTGTATTTTGGCATATACAATGGTGATTGAAAATTGGGCTCAAACACTTCTATCAATATGTGACACCCAACACCTATGTCTGTGCAATTTTCCCAAGTTGCATACACTGAACAGAGAATTATAAACACAGAGATTTAAATGTAACTGGATATTGGATTGTATTCAATCAAGACACCATCCCATGTAGAATCCTCATTTAGAGCAATTAAAAGACAAGTAAATTGTACCGAGCAACAAATGCAACAAAGAAGAGTAAGGACACCAGTAAATTGATTCAAATGTTTGAACCTCCTTGCATTCATCAACATTAGGACATTAAGGATGATGTGCAAGTGCAAGGAAAAAATATGTGAGAATATTTTCTAGATAAGTGGAGGACGAGTTCATATCATGTTGCATAGAAAGTTGGCATGCCTTCAGTCGGTGACACATTTGAACAAATTCCATTAGGTTATGTTTATCCTGTGGAATCAATTTGGCAAAGATACAAAGACATTAGCTAGTATAAGAAACTTCATCCCCATTCATACAGGCTAGAAAAGGCATAACATTCAGTGAAATGCAGAATAGAGAAACTTTGCGAAGTGATTGGTTTATAGAATAAATTATGACAAATACTAACCGCTTTAAACTCAAGTGGATGGGATCCAATTATGTTGAATAAGAAGCCACAAGCATACTTCGCATCCAGAAGCCTTTCCTTTATATATTGGAGTACTTTGCTGAGGAATAGCTTCCTAGCTTGTGGGTAAACATCCTGCACACCAAGATAAAGTCAGTTGCAATTAGTGAGAAAGATATTAAAATCTTTGTATAAGCAAACATCATCTGGTTTTAGATGACAAAAGGCAATGGAACAATCAATACATTTTATTTTAATACTAAGAATGGGAATACAATGCAAAGTAAACAATCATTTCCAACAAACTTCCGCATGAAAAAAAAGAAGCTCATGTTGATGATCTTAAAGTCAAATAAAAGACATCAATTGGTATTTTTTATCCATGTACTTCGACAATCACATGACAACTTTTACTGAAGCGAGCCTTTGATGGGTCTTGTCCACAGTACTGCAAGATGAGAAAGTCCTCTGGTATAATTCTACTTCCAGCTACTTAAAACAAGAGATAATTCATATGCAAATTACAAATGTAAAATGAAAGCAAGGATGGAAATCGCCAAGAGGTGAAATTGTTATTCATGATAGTAGACCCACAATACCTTGATTTTGTATCCTTTGAAATCTCTCCAAAAGAAAGTATGGTCTTTAGGATTTCCAATATGTTTTCTATCCATGGGTGCAGATGAGCATCTTTAAATGGTAAAAAGCTTTTCATGAAGGTTTTAATGCCAAATAGCTGCAATGCAAAATCAGAGAGAAGAAGAGGAAAAAAGTGAGGATATTAGCAGTGAAAGCAAACTTTATATGGTAACTGGATTGCAGAAAATCATAACAATTTTAGAGAATTAGTTGTTACATGTATTAATATTTCATAACATGAAATAACTAAAGGATAATAAACTAGTCCTACCCTGACTGATCTTCAATAAATAAAGTTCATTTTGTTATACCCAAGAGGTTTTAAAGTTATCTTCTACTTCAGGGAATAGAGATAAATATATCTAAATGATGAGATCTTATCTAAATGGGAGAAACATATAGGATGCATAAGATGGCTCATTTTCGTAAAGGCTAAGGACGGCATATGTTGCCACACTCTAATACTTTGCTTGTCATGATCCAGGAACTATGCTACAGAACAGAGAGGTAGATGATAACTGATTTCAATGGAAGGAACTTGGGTAATGCAAAAAAATACACAGTAACAATGAGATGCAGCAAGTTATAATATGTTAAGATGTGAGTTTTTTTTTTTTTTTTGTAATCAGTTCCAAGTAAATCATTCATTTTAAAAGAAAACCAAATAGATCAAATGGATGCTGGAATGAATAAGATGAAACTTAAAATGTGTTGAAGTTCAATTACAGTAATGATGCACATGCACAGAATGGCCCAAGGCCCAAATCATTATATACACAGACCATAACTTTCTACAAATATCGAGTCAAGTCAGGTAAAGACCAGGTCTACTACTTCCCGGCAAGGCGTGGAGCTAAGTCGAGTTCTTGAGTTGCTAAACTATGGCAAATGTGACCTGCCCCAAAAATCATGCTCATCTACTCATAATGCAATGCGCGTGGTACATTCAATGATAGCTAGAAACACTTCCATGATTTTAAAAATAAATAATTTTAGAATTTTTAGGGAAATTTATTAAAATTAATATTTATAGTTTATAATTAAAAAATTATTATAAAAATTACGATTATCTAATTTATTATTATTATTATTATTTTTTTTTGAAAAAGAAACTCATCATTAAATATTTAAAATGTTGTACCATTATGAAGGAGTATAACCTGAAAATTGCACTTATCAGATAATCATAATATTTCCTCGAGTTATAATGAAATGTAGGATTAGAAAGAAAATGGCAAGTAGCTGAATTTGGTAGGCCAAATCAAAATGTTAGTATCTTATGATCTGTGTGATTTCTTCCAAGCTACACCTCGTTCACAACAGTACCTAATTTGAATGGCATGGACTTTTTGTTCATTCATGTTATCCTGTTGACTGGCCACAATTTATATGGTATTGGAAAGAGGACATTCATGTATGCTTAGCTTTTGAGCTGTAGGTGGGCCAATGATTCAATGATACATGTCAGGACTTCAAATTATTGTTGTAAGGGTTTTGTATTGCAAAAAAAAAAATGGTTAAACCAAGAAAAATACAACAACAACACACATCCAACTAAAAAAATTTCCAAATTTGTTTATAATATGTTACAACCTAAATGTCTTTTGGGAGTGGTCCATCCAATGTCAGTCCAAACCGACAAACGGTTTAGATCCATGAACCATGATCCCCATTTAAAAAAAAAAAAACCCAACTTTTAGTTAAAGTGAGAGGACAGTTTAAACTTCTAATCTTGCAGCTGGCCTTCAATGAATGAACTAAGTCCCACCAACACATGATCAATCATCATACTTGTAATGTATAAATAAATAAATAAATGAAAATTTAATAAACATGAAATATCAAAACCTGTTGAGCTCAGTTATCAAAAACATGATCAACCATCGTACTTGTAATTTCACATTCCCGCTTTTGTTTTGGAATGGCCTTATTTTTGTCGTGTCCATTCATCCAACTAGGATGTATCTTCCGAATGGATTGAATGACGTATAATAGTTATGTTGGGCCTCATGCTCTGCTTTAAATGTTTCAATGGTTGGGCTTTCCCACACTCATGATCTTTAGGTGTAGGGTGAAGTTGAAAGGGTGCACCTTATGGACGGATTAGATATGGGTCCTACACCACACTGGACCCCACAAACCACATTCGAGAATAATCCTATTATGGAAATGTGTTGGGTGAGATACGTGGATGGGAGAAAAAGGAGGAGCTAAATACGTAGATGAGGGACAAAATCATTTGCAATGCCTGTTTCACACATTGCATAAAATACTCAGGCTCTCTAGGCATAATGCAATGTTGTCTATTTGAAATCCATTCCCTCCATCAGGTGTACATGAAAAAGATCACCTGGATAGAACAATGTGAATTGCGCCTAAAGCCATTAAGTTTGAGTGTTGTGGCCCACCTGAGTTTTGATCCAAGTGAGTCCCACCTGATGAACAGATTTGATGCAAGATACATTCCATGCTAACCACACAAACACTAGCCTATGGTTGGGGTCCCATTTTCATTGTTCCCTGTGGTGTGGGACATCTGAGTTGTGGGTTTAAATGATTTTTGGGAGCAGGGCAAAGAAAGGAGGAATACAACTGATGGACAGATTTGATCTTACATATACAACATGGTGGTATATGAAGGATGATGTGAGTAAGACACCATCCCATGGTAGAATCCTCATTTATAGCAATTAAAAGACCAGTAATTTGTACAGAGAAACGAATAAAACAGAGAAGAGAAAGGATACAAGTAAATTGATCATTCAAATGCTTGAACTTCTTTGCATTCATCAACATTAGGTTATGAAGGATGATGTGCAAGTGTATGGACCAAATATGTGAGAATACTTTCACATCATGTTGCATAGAAAGTTGGCGTGCCTTCAGTTGGTAATGCATTTGAGTAACTTCCATTAAGTTATCTTTGTCCAATGGAATCAATATGACAAAGATACAACAAAGACATTATCTAGTATAAGAAACTTCAACCCCATTCATATAGGCATGAAAAGTTACAACATTCAGTGAAATGAAGAATAGAGAAACTTTTCCAAGTGATTGGTCTATAGAATAAATTATAACAAATACTTACCTCTTTAAACTTGAGTGGATGGGATCCAGTTATGCTGAATAAGAAGCCACAAGCATACTTCGCATCCAGAAGCCTTTCCTATATATATTGGTGTACTTTGCTAAGGAATAGCTTTCTAGCTTGTGGGTTGACACCCTAGCTATGTGCCAAGACGAAGTCAGCTGCCACTAGTGGGAAAGATATCACAATCTCTGGATAAGCAAACATCATCTGCTTTTAGACAACAAAAGGCAATGGAACAATACACACATTTTATCTTCATACTAAGAACAGGAATACAATGCCAAGTAAACAAACATTTCTAACAAACTTTTGCATGAAAGAAAAGCTCTAGAATGTGATATCTTAAAGTCAAATAAAAGACGTCAATTGGTATTTTTTTATCCCAGTACTTTTGACCAGCACTGGACAGCTTTTGCTGAAGCAAGCCTTAGACGGGCCTTGTCCATAGTACTGCAAGATTAGAAAGTCCTCAGGTGTAATGCTACCGTCAGCTAATTAAAACAAGAGATTTAATACATATGAAGCCAAGGATGCCCATCGCCAAGAGATGAAAAACTTCATCATGTTAGTAGGCCTACAATACCTTGATTTTATATTCTTTCAAAAATCTCCAAAAGAAAGTATTTTTTATTTTTATAAAGGATTTCCTAAAGGTTTTCTATCCTTGGTTGCAAATGAGCATGTTAAGAGATAAAAAGCTTTTCACCAAGGTTTTATGCCAAATATCTGCTATGCAAAACCAAAGAGAAAAACAATGAAGAGTAACAAAGTGGGGATATTAGCAGTGAAAGCAAACTTTATGTGGTAACTGAATTGCAGTTATTAAAAAAATTAGGGAATTAGTTCTTACATGTATTAATATTCCATAACATGAAATAACTAGAGCATAATAAACTAGTACCCTGATTAACCTTCAATAAACAAAGTTCATTTTGTTTTTCCCAAAAGGTTTTAGTGTTGTCTTCTATTTCTTGGAATAGAGATAATTATATCCAATGGAGAAGATCTTATCAAAATGGGAGAAATATATAATGGCATGCATAAGATGCCTCAATTTTATAAAGACTAAAAAAGGTATACACTGCCGCACTCTAATATTTTTCTCGTTATAATAACCACAATTTGCCCTCTCTGGTTTCCAAAAACAGGCATTACAGTTTGCTTTATGCATCCCAGAGATTGCAGTACAGAAGGCAGATTCGCTTTTGTCTTTGGTATACCCACAAGCTTCTGTAATTAGTAGGAAACTACATTGTTATTAGAAGTAGGTCAATCACCATAGTGTGCTGTCCAGGTGTCTGACACTCACTACAAGAAAAAGACCCATAGGCGTCTGTTGGGGTTACCCTTCACCGGCGGCCAGTTTTACCGGCCGCAGGTAACTGGGCCCAATAAAAAGAAAAAAAAGGGATGCCCTAAATCATTTGCGTTCGCCCGGCCGACTCTCTCTCTCTCTCCCTGCCTCTCCTTCTCCCTCCCTGCCTCTCTGCCCCTCTCTCTCTCTCTCTCTCTCTCTCTCTCTCTCTCTCTCTCTCTCTCTCTCTCTCTCTCAAAACCCTAGTCCTCTATATCTCTATCTCCTCGGCCCTCTGCTGCAGTTCGACCTTCTGCTGGTCATAAATCTCGGGTTCTCAGGTATGATTTAAGGTTTTTTTTCCTTCTCATTGTTGCTTTCTGCAATTTAGAATACTTGATTAGGGATATGCATTGTCGAATCCCTACTTAGGGATTTGTATAACAAATTCCTAATTAGGGATGTGTATTGTCAAATCCCTAGTTCGGGATTTGCATTGTCGAATCTCTTTTTAGGGATTTGTATTGTCTAATCCCTAACAAATTTACTGTTATTTAATTTTTCACAATCTAAATAGAATCGGCTAAAGCTTGTATGATAACATGAACCGTGCATCATGGTGTGGGCCCCATGTGTTGATTGGCCAAAACAGGGGAGCACCGTTGATTGGGGGGCTTCGCAGGTATTTGTTCTCACTGAATTCGTACTTGTGGGCCTGAGCATGTGCATGCTAACAATCTCATTTGTGTTATGCCCCATGCAACCGTTTGTAGGAGATCTTTTCCGGTATGATACAGAGAGCTATTGGCAAGGGAAAATTGGGGTGATTGAACACCCAGCGTTAAAATTTTCTTAGGGCCCATGTAATATTTATCTGCCATCTAACTTGTTGTTTAGGTCAAATAGACATGGATGCAGGGAAAACACAAGTATCAGCTTGATCCAAAACATTTGTGGCCCCTAAGAAATTTTTAATGGTGGGAGTTCAATCACCATTGTTTCCTGTGGTGTGGTCTGCTTGAGATTTTATCCAACTCATTTTAGGCTCATGACCTGGGATATGAAAAAATAGATGGACGGCTTGGATAAAACGCATACATCATGATGGGGCCCACAACATTGTCATTGCTTTTAACCCGGTGTGTAATGTATAATGGCACATGATATTAAAAGATGTATGGTGGCTCGTGGGTATGGGTATGATAAAGCTTAATGCAAAATTTCAAGATATTCCTTGAAACCTGATTATTTTTTCACAATCTAAACAGAATGGAGATTTTCATCACTGCTCCTATGGATTTTGTTTGAATATTTGCCTACAGTAGCATATAGCTAGGTACCTATCAAGTACTGCTATGGATAGGCACTCTAGCATTCTGATTAATTTACTTATTCCTTATGGTGGTTTGGATACCATCAGATTCATTTTTTTTTTATTTTCTATACTTTACATTTGCAAGTTTTATTTCTTAGTAAGCAATAAAGAAGGAAAGTTTTTTTTTTTTTTCCCTAAAAGTGCATTTGGAAGTGACTGCAAGAGTTCAGAGCTACTAATTCACTCGCCGTATCGAGAATAAATTCTATTCAACAAGAAATGCAAGTCCAAGAACGAGCTAGTGTGTTTCTAATTGATGCACATATGTCTGCAATACAACAAACTATTTTGGGTGCTTTGCTATGCCCACACACAGCTCTGTAGACATATGCACAACCTGGGCATTAGGTGGGCCTCACTAAATAGATGACTTACTCCAAAAGTTGGGCCAATCGACTCATCAGGTGGCGCACACAGATATGTTTCACATTCATACTTGTGAGGCCTGATGAGTGGACTGGCCTGATATTAGGGCCAGCCATCTGCATGGTAGAGTCCACCAGATGTGCAGCTCAAATATCCCACACATGTGCTCGATGGCCCACATGTTTTCTTGTGAACTAAGAAAAAGTCTTAAAAGGACACAAGATCATCAATTCACTGAATAAGATCATCAAATTGGCTTCCAGGGCACACACCAGTAATACTACATTGTTTAGGTCTTGTGGCCTAAAAATCAGGTAATCTCAGATAGGTACTGTATGAGAAGTATCTGTGCAAATGGGACCCATGGTTCGGTGATCCAAACCATTGGTCTGTTGGGCCCTACTGTTGATGGACTGTGAAATCTCCTTGATAGGATATTCCCAACCTTGAATTTTGGTGGCATGCAAGTAGATGGGTAGGAAGAGAAATGCATCAACTGTCCACATTCAACTAAAAAATTAAGGCCAAGATTGGTGGCCATGTTTTTCTTGTCTATCTACAGTGGAGCCCAACAGACCAACGGCCTGGATCAGTGGACCATGTGCCCCCATTTCTACAAACTGTATGCATGTCCCAGTGTCGAGGATCATGATACATTTTATTCCACATTTCACATTCTTCTTATGGAGAACTTCCACAATTCACATTCTTGTTATAGAAACCTTGAGGCTACATTTGGATGCACATGCAAAATGTACTGCAAACATTCATATTAGTCGATAGCAAATAAGGAAAATTAATGATGTTTCATAGTATTCATAAGGTGGAAGTAGCACTCAAAATGCAGAATTATGCTTGTTCGGATGTCTGACTTACAATTTATGTGATTGCAATATGGAGCCGAAACCGTCGATGTGAATGCCAAGAAAGGAAATTACGATTTTGGTTTTTAGGGTGTGTTTGTGTGGAGTATTGAATTCAACCATGATTATTCATCAAATAAAATTTAAATAACAAAATTGTGATTTCAAGTTATTTGTATGCATTGTGTTGATATGAAGGTATGGACTTGAAATTGTAGTTATGTTACTTTCAAGTTGGGTCTCCAAGAATGGCAATTTGAGTGCTATTTCCTCATTACATTATTTCTCTTTGTTATTTCATCTAGATTAAACTGGATGTTTGCAATTCAAAAATTGTTACTTAATGCTGTATCTGGTTTCAACAAGAAACATCATGAAATTTCATGATTGATCAATCTAATTTGGTGCGAAATACCATTGAGTTATCATTCAAAAATTATTACTTAAATGTTTTATGTTGTTTCCACTTTCTCAAATCATGTTCTACATGGTGTGCAACTGAATTAGTGTGTTTCTGTTATTTTTCAATTGTTTCTGATCTGTTATCAATTTGTTGATAAACCAAATGCACAGAGTCACTTGGCTGCACTGATTAGTTCCACCCCCCTCTCATGTCCTTTTTTTTTTCTGGGAACAGAAATGCTTTCAAAAATGAGCTGACATTGTTAGAAAAGGTTCGGCATCCTAATATGGTTCAGTTTGTGGGAGCTGCTACTCAGAATATACCCATGATGATTGTTTCAGAGTACCATCCAAAAGTAAGCATCTTTGCATTCATATGGAAATTTTCTAATAGCACACTTGGTTGCTGCGGTCTGCTATAAAAGTTTGGTTGTTGATTTGTGATCTAAAATTTTTTATTTCTTTGAGTTGTCCCATAATTCCATTCTATTGCAGTTTCGCCATACATTTTACTTGTTTACATCGATGTTGATAATACATATGGCATCACTTCAAAATATTATTTTGAAGACTGCATTGTCTAGGTAACATTTATGTACGTCATTAAACCATATGGATTCTTGTACTTTGGTGGATTTCAGGGAGATTTGGGGAATTACCTTCAAAAGAAAGGACGTCTACAGCCTTCTAAAGCTCTGGGATTTGCTCTTGATATTGCTAGGTAAGCTCATAACTTGATATTTGGCTACCAACTGATTGTTTTTTAATTGAAGATGACATGGTTTTCACTGACTTTGTTGGTGACAGCAAGTAATCAAAAGCTATATCGCTTTTCCCTTAGTTTTCTTTTCTTTTGTGGGGACCTATGATACCACCAAACCCACAAGATCTGACAGTGATGTATAGCTTCATCCACAATTGGGTCAGCAATTTGGACAATCTGGATTTCTGAACAGCTAAAAGTTGTAATTTATCAGATAGGTGTATCATTACAAGCTATGTAGTAGATAGTTTGTATTTAGAGAATTCTATAAGAATATCTGTAGCTCTTGTGTTCTTTGAACTGACTCTGAACATGTCTCATCACATTCTGGTATCAGCCAGCTTGTTTTCACCACATTGCAAAGTGGGACCGCACAGGACAACTTCCCGACAAATCAACAATCATTGTTTGGCGGTCTGAAACACAATGAATGGTGATTTGGAGTGTGAGCTAATTTTAACTGCTAATGTGTGCTACTTCTTCATGAATATAAATTTGCAGTTAGGTCCTCTTTAAGCTGGATTGGGCTTGGGCTGACCCTCTCGTTGGAATTGGTCAGGTCAAGTATGGTTACCTGATTTGGCAATTCTGCTTCTATCCTTGTGCTTCTCTGTTGGAATGTAACTCTTTAGAGATGGTAAGCTTGTTTTGCTCTTTCTCATTTATTTTCTTTTTCTTTTCTTTTTTTCTTTCTCTAACTTTTTGGTCCATGCAAAATTCATTTTTTGGTGATCTTTTTGGTCCATGAACTTTGCACCATTCCTCAATTTGGTTTTCTTTTTGTTAGTTTCTATACTATGACTTGCATTGATCATTGTGCTTATCATTGTTATCTTATTTACTTTTCTACTGTAGTTGTTTATCATTGTTATCTTATTCACTTTTCTACGCTAGATGAAAATTGTTGTTTCATGGAAGTAGATTGACAAATTTTCCTTCTATGTGTTGCATTTTGCAGGATTCTGAGCCTATATGATATTAGGATGAGGATATTGATTGTGTTTTTAATCATTCCCAGCCTTTGCTCTTTATAATTTTGATGAATAACAGTTTGTTATCTGTTTTCTCAGGAAACCTTTTGTTACAAATATCATGTGGATGAACTTACTTGTTCAGACAAGCATCTATTTTCTCTTATGCAATGTGTTTCTAAAATTTATAATCATCACCAGAAAAAGGTAACAGTGTCTTTTTGCCATTGTCTAATCTTTTATTTTCCCTTGAACAGCTTTTACCATGCTTTCAGAGCTTGCTAGTTTCAAGTTAAAATCCATATACACTGCAATGAATAATTTATATTGCACAAAATCTTCTTTCTTTGGGAAATAAAAGAAGAACGTTAACATGTCGGTTCAAATGCGATTCTAATTCCATGTGCTATTTATGCTCATTTTCCACGAATAATTTGCATTATTTGGTTGCAGCAATGATAATCCTCTCAGCCAAATGGAACAAGATTGGATCGTCAAGCCGATCATTTTAACAACCATCATCTGGCCTTAGAAAGACCAAATTGGGGTGATCTTACAATGGAACTGACTATTTTTTCCGTGTTTATTGCACTTCTGATCCGGTCACTCTTCACCAATCTGATCATCAGCTTCTTCAACATCAAAAAGGGCATTGCCAACATCATGGCCACAATCAACATCAGGATCACAATGTAGTGTAAGTTCCTCTTTATATTGGTTTTCAAGCTATTTTTTTTTTTCAAGTGGTGGTTGTGCAAAACACATGCCAATGTGGCATATGTGACTGAGATCTGGGCCATTCATCAGGTGGGAGCCACCACAAACATAACCAGGCCTAAAAACAGGTGAAGATTCGTGTATTTGACTGTCAGTTGCTGGAGGAACAGCAGTTCTTTTCACTTATCCCCTTGATTTAGTCCGGACCAAGTTGGCATATCATGTGAAGAACTTTGAATCGTGAGCTACTTTACTACTTCACGTTGCCTTACTTCTCCACCTCTACCTCCACTGCTCTACCCTATGGTTTTAGGTCTACTAAAATTTGAAAGTACAACTGTTCTGTTTCATTTCCTCAAAGTTGCCACTTGGGTGTAAATGGACTGAACCTGGGTTGTTTTGGTTTTTCTTATTGCAAGCCACACCCATTTACACTTTAATCTTTTGATTTTTTTTTCTCCTATAGTTTCTGAGTCTTTTCTGTCTTATTTGGATTGAGTTTATCTTGCTTTTACATAAGCTTTGATGGAGATGTGAGTAAAGGTTATATATACAGAAGTTTTCTTAATATTTCTGACATGGGTTTCTCTATTCTTCTGATTTTTCTACAGTTGATTCAGAATTTCTTTCTTACTTGAATTGGGTTCTTATTTTTCCACAAGTTTTATTCAGATATTATCACAGGCTCACAGCATTTTCCTTAATGTTAGGGACTTGGGTTTTTGCAGTCATTTGATTTTTTGTGCTGTTTTGAAAACATCTCTCTTGCTTTAAACTGGGTTCTTGCATGCTCATAAGCTTTCATGGATATGATACTACTAGTTATCAGTATAGCAGTTCACTCAGTGTTCTTTATTTGGGTGATAGTAGAATTTTTCATGGAGTGGAAGAGATGTTTGGATGATGAAGAAATAAAACATGAAACAGTTGATAGAAAATCTATGGTTCTAAGTGAGGTTTTTGTTCTTTGTAATGTTTTAATCTCTATTTCCTATTTGGGTTTTCTTGTTTTTGAGACATTGCAAGCAGATTCAAGTTTTGTCGAGTTTCATCAAGTTTTCTTTTTTCAAGTTTTATGAGTTTTGACTAGTCAAGTGGACTGAATCTTGAACAAGTCTCGACTGAATTGTGACTAAATTGATTTTTATTTTTTTTCCTTCCTTTTTTCAAGTCTTGGTTAAATCTAAAATTTTCTTAATGAAATCATGTGGAAGTTTTCAGAATGCTGGAAGTGGGAACATGTGGTTCCATTGTGTTTCATGATAACTAAAAGTCGTCTTTCTTTCTTTCTTTTGGATATAAATTCATGTGGAACTTTTTTTTTTTTTTTTACAAGTTTGTAATCATCTTTTACCATAAGATTGATATTTGGAGCATATGTATCTATGGAATAACCTGGAACAGTGGCTAATGGCTAAGATATGTTTTGTAGGTTAGAACTGACTGGTTAAGCTGAGTGCTTCCCTTGAAGAATCTCCCAAATAACAGGTTCGTTTCCATTCCCTTGCAGCAGCTGAGTGCTTCACTCGTACAATCGCCTTTTAGAACCTTACTGTTAATACATTGATGAGTATTTTATCTGTCATGCTCAGCTGGGTGCTGACCAAATTCTTTTGCAGCATTAGGCTGACTACCTTTGACACTGTTAAAGGCTGACTACCTATGACTGGTTGTAGACAATCAGCATTAGGCTAAAATAACTGTTCCAACTGCCATGCCATCTTGGTTCTTTAATTGTTCTAAAAGAGGATGGGCATATTTTTCATTCCAATGTCCAATCTCTATTGTTTTCTCATTGGTCTTGCAATGATGATATGGTGATTGCCATTTCAAACTTTAGTTGGATAGATTCAGTATGTCCTATGTACATTGTAATGAGCTTCATTATGTAGCCCTGGCTCATTGTTTTATCCATCTTCAAGCCATCTGCTGAAAACTCAGTGCCTACTGAATCTAGTTCCTTGTTATGTTCATTTCAGTTTACTCCATCTAATCATGTTTGGCTTTGGTTCCTTTTTTTCTTTTTTCTTTTTATGAACACAACCTGCAAAGCTAAGCTTATGCAATGGTAAGTTAAGTTGAGACAAGTGAAAGACTCGAGATACAAAACCAAGAGAAGCAATCCAATCCATGTTTTTTCCTTCACATTATTCTTTTCTGGAGACAAAATAAGGAAGTTACATATATTTTTCTACTCCCTCTTACACTGTCAGGAACATCTTTGACATAAAACTCTAGTAGTTTTCTATTTGTTTCCTCAAATCATACCCATTTTTTTCAGATCCTCTTTGTTGAAAGGTAGGAGAACCATTTTCCAAGAAAAACATTATCACAATTCACAGAAATTTCATTATGTTCAAAGGCTCACATCTTGCTAATCATTTAAATTTGTACACTTTTTATATTATAAAACCTTTAAAATTAGTTTAAGTTGGGAGCGTGATCTACTTTGTTGATGGGTTAATCTTAGATACTACAAATCACTAAGCCATAAACCAAGAATTATGTAATACTTCATCCCATACTGAACAAATTATGTTTGCACTACATTGATTTTTTATTTTATTTATTTATTTTATCTCAATGTGAATGTGGTGCATCATTATATTTTTCTTACTAGTAAGTGACTAAAAATCCTCAAAGCCGTTGGTACTTGTACCATCCACATTTTGCTTCCCTCTTGTGATATCTATGGTCCAATATATGATTCCATCTTTGATAAGAGCCTTTTGCAGCCAGCTTCTGTTGGATGATTTTAGACTGCTTCGCCAACAAAGGAGCCCATTATGTGGATGGTCCAGATTGGTATCTTGAATGCCACACAAACAGTGGATGAATTGCAACATTTCAAAAACAATGTGGCCCATGTTTTGGACAGTCCAGATTGGTGGTATGTATGCTGCTTTACAGTAGGTGAGTTGCAGCATGCAAATGGCATCAGGCAACAAAGAATGGCAACCTATTTGTTTCTTGATACAACATTCATTCATGGTGCAGCAATTTTTATTTTTTTTTACTTAGCAGGGCAGGAGACCACAGCACCTTTTCTTTTTTCCTTTCTTCTTTTTATACTTTTGATGAGAAAGCTTTGCCCTATGGCTACGGATTATTGGAAGCCATAAGTTCTATTGCTATATATTTGATCTGTAGTCATATCTATGACTGTAGCCTCATGTCTTTAACAGTTTTTATCTATAGCCTTTGACCGTTTTTCTGCTAGTGCAGCAAAAACTGATGATTAAGGGGCGTCCATCACAACAGCCGGTAAAGGTCCCTGACTGCCGGTAAATGCTTTATCAACGCCACCTTTAGCGGCGCTTACCCGATCGCTGGCAATAATTTTAGCGGCGGTTTTGGCCTCTGTTCTGCAATCAGTTCAGTCACTGCCAGCTGCTACCTTTTTCCTACACTTCTGCTTTCTCTTCTCCCTACTATTGAGAAACGCCAACTCTAACATCTTGCTGTAGTTTGCTCTCTCATATAGGGGTGAATGGATGCAGATTGTGTTCAGAGGCAGAAAACTCCACCCATCATTGTGCAGGCACCCCAGCTCTGGTGCAGTTGAAGCTGTCCGTTTGTTTGTCTGGTGGGAGTAGGGCTTCATGCAGTTTTTAAACCATCATTTAGTTGGTAAGGACATTAAATAGCCTTGTGATAGGCCAGTTTGGGTTGGGTTGGGTTTGACAGCCCGTAACTATCTTTTTTCACGCTTAGGATTCGACCAATGCTGGGCTCAGTCTAGGCAAAGGCCTTAAGTCTATATGTTGGCCCGGCCCGGCCCAGCCCAATCCTGATCTAGCACAAACTCGGCCAATCACCACTTCTTAACTCATAGTGTAGCTAGTTGCCTGAGTTCACTTGGATAGTCCATTTCATGGGCTACCATGCAACAACTATGCTTATTGGATGATCCAATCCATTCTTAATTTGGCCTTATTTTCTATAGCCAATCTGTTTCCAACCCCAATGTGTACTGGATTGGTGTACCATTTGTACATTAGCCAATCAAATGTGATTTAGACTTGAATAAACAGTCTAGATCAATGCACTGTACTTTTCAAGTATCCGAATGAAACTAGTAGACTTATAGTGCTGTCGGAGCACCAGAGCATTTCTTCAAGATGGTGGTGCAATTTTGTACTGATGGATTACCAAATGGGCTCATGGTTTTGTAATCTAGACAAATTGGTCTGTCTAGACGCTTATGGTTTTCTAATCCAGACAATTGGTCTGTCTAGACGCTCATGGTTTTGTAATCCAGACAATTGGTCTGTTTCGACTATCTAACGGCTCATTAGCTGCACACGGCGCATACTGCGTCGCAATCCAAACCATCTATACTTCTGGCCCTCCTGTGAAAGGAGAATAGGCCAAAAATCACATTGACCCAAATCGAATACTGACTTATTTACTTGCAGCGGACGGACAATAGATGCTACACAGTCTTGTCCATTCAGATCCATTTGAGTCTTGGATCTGCCTTGCTTTTCGGTTCATACCTGGAATTGGATTGCTGTGTGCTTTCATCGTACTAAGTAAACTCTATTGGGCCCACAGAGAATGTATCTAGTTTATCCACACTGTTCATCCAATTTTTTTTTACCTCATTTGATGGGTTGAACTCAAAATCAAACATTATCCAAAACTAAACTGGACCACACCACGAGAAGTAGTGGGAATAATGATTTCCACATTTGAAACCTTCGGAAGGCCAACAGCGATGTTTATTTGTCATCCAACCTGTTCATAGGATCAAACATATATGGATGAAGGGAAAACACAAATGTCAGCTAGATCCAAAACTTATGTGGCCCTTGAGAATTTTTCAATGGTATATGTTCAATTCACACTGTTTTCTGTAGTGTGGTCCACATGAGCTTTGAATATGCTCCATTTTGTAGGCTCAAGCCCTAAAATTATCTAGTAAAATGGATGGTTGGAGTGGATAAAATACATAAATCACAGTGGGCCCCACAGAGTTTACTCAGTATGCTAGTCCTAATCCGCTTGCAAAATTATCCGGCAAAGAAGGCATGCATATATCAAAGTGGGTTCACAGAGCTCCTGCCACGCCTGAGTCCAGGCAGGGACAGGATGCAATCTTCTCCCCTATCAGAACCTTTGCTTATTTAATGCTTCTTGGTAGCTATTTGAGAAGTTGCTAAGGCCCACCATGATGTTCATCTACCATCCAAACCGTTCATAAAGTAATTCTAACTGTGATCAAATGAAAGCATAAATATTAACCTAATCCAAAATTTATGTAGCCCGGTGAATGTTTCAACGGTGGGCATTCCATCCCCACTGTTTCCAGTAATCTGGTACACTTGACTTTTGGATCTGCCTCAGCTTTTGGATCATGCTCTAACATGAGCGGGAGAAACGGATGGAAGTAGTGGATTTCTCACCAACATCTCGGTGGGCCCCACTAGCTTCCGAAGGGTGTGCAGGGGCATAGGCAACTGGCTTCCGTTTTCTCATGCTGATACTACAAAACGTTAATTTGTTTAATAATAATTAAAAAACAAATTATTCTACAATTCTGCTTGAGACACCCACAATATAGAGAATCCAACCCATTCAAAAGGATAACCCAACCAAGAAATTAGGAAGCCCCAAAAATAATGCCGATCCAGCCATCACATCTTGAATTTGAAAGTTTTTCATAGATGTCCATTGTTTTCTGTGGTGTGGTATCTTGATTTTTGAGGCATCCGACGGACTCATGTGATGTGTGGGTCGTAATGAATACACGCGATGCTGTGGACCCCACACAGAGAGAATTGCATAACATTAACACAGCACGTGAGGCAGAAGATCGGGCCTCGTCCGGAAAAAGTCATTTTGTGTGGACGGATTTGCCCTCGTTTTGAAAGCTGTGGTTTTGTTTATTACAGTATGGCCTGACTAATGAGAGCTAATTGTATGTGCCCTGGGGCACAGAGATATAGGTGTGCCTGAGGCTATGTGGAGCCCACAGAGATGTCCATGACAAATCCACTCCATCCTTCTGTTTTTAAAGACGACAGTAAGATATGATTCTAAAAAATCAGGCATATACAAAACTCATCTAGGCCATATCACATGAAACAGAAAGGATTGAACGCCTGGGGTGACAGAAGCTTTGTATCATGATGATATTTGTTCTTGCAGTTTATCTGAGTGGTAATAACCATATGAGTACGGTTTGGATGAGGTTTGGCCCCACACAGCACCGGGCACATCTATATCTCCGTGCCTGTGGCACATGCAATCGGCTCTCCTAATAAATAAGTAGACCCGCTTGATTCTTCTGGTGGCAAGTCATCCACATGACGGTCCCAACAGATGAATGGCTTATATGTTCCACACATGATCACATCTACACATTTGGATGCATGTATTGGGTTAGGCTATACACACGAATAAAACCTGAGTACTTTAATCATCAGGTCCGTTGCACTCCTAATGTAAAGGAGGGAAAGTGGTCCATGATCTAGACCATTGATCTGATTTCTTCCAATTTTCTTATTTGTTGCTGTTCACTGTCCCAGAGCACATCTATCAAACAATCATAACCATCCTAGTGGTTGACCTGTTCCTATTGATCTGACTGCTGCCAATATTCTTTATCAAACCTTTATTCTAAGGATATAGATAAGATGACTATGGTGAGAAATTCATGATTTTGCCAATCCATAGTATGACCCATCCTCTTCACTTGTTGGAGATATATGCTATCACGTGTTAATGGGCTGGGTTTTTCTGTTAGGCTTTTGAGCCAAGCATAAATTTAGCCCATCTCTCAAACTTGTTGGGTTTGGACTAGTGTATGACAGTTCATATATAAGCCCGGCCTGGACAAGCTCATTAAGGTTTCCGAGGATAATTTTATAATATATATATATAAAAAGAAAGCTCGTGGACCCTTTTGCATGACTAAATGGAATCATTTCCCTGACCGGGTCATGGTTGTTGCTTGCTTGACCTGGTGCTGGGTTGCCCACTCATCATGGGTGTCTCATATGTATAACAACAGTACGGAATTTCTATTTTATTGTAAACAGCTTAATTATTGGTGAGTGGTTGAGACTCCTGTGCTTGGAATTTAGAGAGTAGTTGGAAATTAGAGGGTGTTGGGCCCACATCTAATGGCCATTTTCAAATTCTTGGAAATGTGCTGTGATGCACATTAATTTGACTAAGAAGGGCTGCTTTTAAAAATAAAATAAAATTGGATTAATAGTATTTGTAAGATAGAGATGGGAAGTAGGCCACTTGATGCCACCTATCTTTAGTGGTCACTACCAATTTGACTTGTTTATATATGATTAGTTGATCATCAGCAATAGGATATAGGGCAAGTTAATTCATCCCATCCATGTAAAACATCTAACACAAAGTTCCACATTACATCAATGAAACAAGGGGAAGTAGGCCCCACTCTGATGTGCATCATAATGTGGAATTTAGGAACTGTCGATGGGCTCATTGCATACATTCCTTGGCCAAAACAAAAACAAAAAACAAAAAAGAAAAACAAATCACGTAAACTTATTTATGTGAGTCCATCATGATAATCCATAAATAACAGGAAAAAAAAAAAAAACGGCAAAAGATGATCTGTGTGAACACATGCATGCACTTATTTTTACACACACACACATCCCCACACATGTGTGCATATTTATTTACACACGCACACATGTACACATCCCCACACACTCACACGGCAGTGGGATTTCCCCACCCGTGGGTACTCCAACCCTTAACCTTGTGTTGAAACTTATGTGAATCTACCACTGGGGGCAAGAGCGAGGACCCCGGCCGTGCATGCATGTACTTTTTCTAACGATTGCACTTTCATTCGGCACTCAACGCACCTGTGTAAAACAGTCACACGTGTGAGATTGGAGCCATCACTTGATCATCCTGATGGTGGAGCTGCCTTGACTCAAAGAACGGACCATGACCATATATACGGAATGTGGTTAACTCACTTCTATGAATCATTCACGTCTTGATACACCTCTTGGCCTGGTTTGTGAAACAAGGCGTGGAAAAAGTCGTGACTGCCTGATAAGTGGCCCTCATCTTTATTAGGTTGATCAAAGCCACTCATCAGTCAATCACGATAATGTTATACACCTTGCCTAATAGAATCTGGCCCATCTGATATTCAACTGGGCAAACTTGTTTGTAGAATGCGGTGATCGTCAGTCAAGTCTATCAATTAATCCTTTTAAAGTAGATGACTATCTCAAATACTTATCTTATTGCCTGGAGCCGTTAGATGCCATTGATGATGATGATGATAATGATAATAATAATGCCTCAAATTTAGCTTGTTCTTCCATACGATAGGACCCACCTGTCTTAAATTCGTTGCCGTGTGAGGTAAGGTATTCAGAAACTTTGCCAATGTACCTTATAATACTTAAGGTTTGTTGACCATGATTCATGAAACTGGTGAAATGAGGGCAGTCAATAGCTGAAATAAAAAAATGCATGGGAGGCATCACATCTACATAGTAGTATATGACTCTAAAAATCAGGCATATGCAAAACTCATGCGGACCATATCACATGAAACATAAAAGATTGAACGCCTGGGGGGACACAAGCTTTGTATCATGATGATATTTGTTCCTGCTGTTTGAGTGGTAATAACCATATGAGTACGGTTTGGATGGGCTGTTGGCCCCACGCAGCACCGGGCACACCTATATCTCTGTGCCTGGGGCACATGCAATCCGCTCTCCTAACTTATAAGTAGACCCTTTTGATTCTAGTGGTAAGGCATCCACATGGCGGGTCCCAATTGATGAATGGCTCATATGTTCCACACATGTCACATCTACACATTTGGAGGTATGTATTGGGGAAAGTGAGATTAGGGTATAATAACACTAAATAAAACCTGAGGACTTTAATCATCAGGTCCATTGCACTCCTAATGTAAAGGAGGGAAAGTGGTCCCTGATCCAGACCAATATTGATCAGATCTCTTCCAATTTTCTTATTTGTTGGTGTCCACTGTCCCAAAACACATCCATCAAACAATCATAACCATCCTTGTGGTGGACCTGTTCCCATTGATCTGACCACCACCAATATTCTTTTCCAAACCTTTATTCTAAGGCTATAGATAAGCCGGCTATGGTGAGAAATTCATGATTTAGCCAATCCATAGTACAACCCACCGAACAAACGGTATAGATATATGCTCAGCCTCATCACTAGTGTTGTTGGAGACAATGACTAGCCTTTTCCACCACACTATAGATGGATGGTGCTGTTTTGGCCTGGGCTTGGCTGTTGGGCTTTTGAGCCCAGCCTGGACAAGCTAATTAAGGCTTTCCAGGACAATTTTATAATATATACCATTTGTAAAAATATATATATATATATATATATATATATATATATATATATATATATATATATATATATATATATATATATATATATCCCAGCCTAACCTAGCCCATTGACACTGCAAGTTCTTATATATATATATAAAGCACGTAGACCCTTTTGCATGAGTAAATGGAATCACATGCCTGACCCGGTCATGGTTGTTGCTTGCTTGACCAGGGTGATGGTTGCAGCCCACTCATCATGGGTGTCTCCTATGTATAGCAGCAGTACAGAATTTCTATTTCATTGCAAACAGCTTAATTATCGGTGAGTTGTTGAGACTGCTGTGCTTGGAATTCAGAGAGTACTTGGAAATTACAGGTGTTGGGCCCACATCTAATGGTCATCGTCAAAATCATGGAAATGTGCTGTGATGCACATTTGACTAAGAAGTGTTGCTTTAAAAAAAATAAAAATTGAATTAATAGTATTTGTAAGATAGAGATGGGAAGTAGGCTACTTGTGATGGGGACATCACGCGCACATGCGCACTCACGCCGCCCCCCTATGCACGTACGTACGTAGAAGGAGGACCCCACTATCAATCTGGCTCGATGACGACGTCCAGGGAGGGGCCTCCTAGCTAGAAGTCAAGTTTTGGTTCAGAAAAGTGACCCGATGGTCAAGAAAAGCCCATCATGGGATCTCATGATCATGGCTCACTCGTTGGATTGGTTTTATATTTTAGGTTTTGTTTATTGTTATTATATAGAACATCGTGAACACTTTAAATTTTCTTGTTTGATTTTTATTTTAGTTTACTTCATCGCCAAGTAATAAGTGTCGCACATAGTGCGAGTTTTTGGGTATAGGGTTCTCCCTATAAATAGGCACCCCTTGTAGTTCTTTTCATTCATTGAAGTTAATAAAAAAATTCTTACTTTATTTTTCTGCTCTCTTCATGAGTTGTGAAAGAATTCAAAAGTGGGTGTGAAGCCCTCCCTTTTCGAAGGGCTAACTACCGTGGTGCAAAGCCACATCGATCCCAATTTATCCCCATCTTTCATCATCTTTTTTTCATCTTCCCCCCACCATCTGTATTTTGAATTTGTCCTTTTATTGCATCAGATTTCTTCATTACAGCAGGTTTTCAAATTTCGGCCCGCAGGCGAGTTGAAACTTTGGCGGAGCACTACGCACAAACCGTACATCGAATCGAGCTGAGATTTGAAAATTTTGGAGTCCATCCCTGGTCGACTAGGGCCAAGGTGGCCTTTTTCTAAATAGTGGACCCCACACACATGCGGCCGGGATCACACGCACATCCGTCTGGGCCATTGTTGTTGTCCACACGCGGGATCATCTTTTGGCTTAAGTTTTTATCCTCTTTTATCCTCTCATAGCCATTTTTTATGAATCCTAACCCTAGATTACATGATCCCTAATTAATTTGCTTATTTTTATCACCTTAGGGTTCCTTGAATTGAAATTACGGAATCCCTTAGATTAAGGACTGATTTTTATGCATGAGTAGTTGATTTTATTTCTCTTTGACATTGTTTGGTTTATAATTTTTATTGGTCCAGTCCTAGCCTGTGTCGGCTTGGACCCGCATAGATTCCCCTTTTTAATTGTATGTTTGGATTTTCATATGGGACGTGGAATTTGTGTGATTGTTTCTGAATTGGTAGGATCTAAGCCTGAAATCTTGCATATCATATTTAATTTTTCATGTCCTGCATCAAATTTGGTATCAAAGCCTAGGGTTATTATAGGGGAATTCATTACATGTTTAGGATTTGGTTGTTTATGTCCATTACGCATCAATTCTCATCATATATGGTTGTTTAGAGGTCCATAAACCCTGAAATAAACTGATGAAATTTTCTGTTATCTCCTTATTTGAATTATTTTAGAAATTAACTTAGTTTTCTATTTCTAGGTTTAGAAACTTTTATTTTCTGTTTTTTTTTTATAAACTAATTTTTTAGAAACTTTCTTAATCTGTTTTTAGAAACTAATTTTCTTTCCTTTTTCTTTTTTAGAAACTAATTTACTTTCCTTTTTCTTTTTTAGAAACTAACTTATTTTCTATTTTTAGCAACTTTCCTTTTTTCTTTTTCTTTAGAAACTAGGTTGTTTTTTTTTAGAAACTTTTCTAATTTGTTTTTTATTTTTTTAGAAGCTTTCCCAATTTGTTTCTTTAGAAACTTTCCTTTTTCGTTTTTTAGAAACTAGGTCGATTCTTTAAAATAATAAAAAAAAAACATGGAACAATTGCAAGAGTCACTAAACAAGTTGTCTCAGAAGTTGGAGTTTATGATTAAGCGCTTGGAAATAGACCAATGCTTTGAGAAGCTTGATGAACGTATTGCCCGACTAAAGACCATCGCCAGGACAAACCCCACCATTGGGGTAGATGTCCAATCTCAGGCAGGTGGCTTGAAGGATAGACCAATGAATGGAGTTGGCCAAGGAATCAGTTATGGGCGTGCACCCATGTACCCATCCCATGAGGGACATCAAGACCACTATTTTGAGGGGTACAACGTGTGCAGCCTTATGACTGGAGAGAGTGCACCAGATGTTAGTGTAAAGTTATTCACTGAGGTCATTCCAGTAGTGGATGAGTTTCGTGATATTTGTCCTGATGATCTACCGGATGAGTCCCCTAGGAGGAATATAGAGCACGCCAGAATATGGGACACCGTAATACCTACAACCGAGTTTACGTTGAATAATTTTGTCGATAGGTCCACAGGTCTAAGTCCTCGTGAAGTCGTTACTGATTATAAACCTAGGAAACTAATTAATCTTGTCCCTATGTTACTGTCCCATAGGCCGTCAGAGTCTGCAGAGTCTTTTGTGCATCACATTCATTCATGGCATCAAGCAATCAGGCAGAAGATCATGACTAATAATGAACATTGCACATTTTCTACAGAGCAGTATAAATGTTTCAAAGGATTCAATATTGGGGACTGTGTGATGGTTTGCATCAGGCCCGAGCGGTATCCTTCGAGGGCCGGTTGTAAGTTACACGTGTGTAGCACTGGACCCGTCAAAATTATAAAACGAAACGGTCTTAATGTGTATGAAGCAAATCTTCCACCTTCCATGGAAATTAGTTTCACATTCGATGTGGAGGATTTATTTACTTTTCAGGGGACCACTGATACTTTGTTTGGCCCTTCGCCCACCCATCCTGATTCTCCATATTTATCCCTTGAACCATTGCCCCTTCCCAACCCGTTTTCCCAACCTCTACCTCCCATATATACTTTTTCTAACCTTTCTTCCCAGCCTCTACCTCCCATACCTACCCTTCCCGACTCATTTTCTCAGCCTCTACGTCCCATACCTACCCGTCCTGGCCCATTTTTTCAGCCTCTACCTCCCATATCTACCCTTCCTAACCCATTTTTTCAGCCTCTACGTCCCATACCTACCCGTCTCGACTCATATTCCCAACCTCTACCTCTCATACCTACCCATCCTGACCCATCTTCCTAGCCTCTACCTCCCATACCTATCTTTCCCGACTCATTTTCTCAGCCTCTATCTCTCATACCTAACCTTCACAAACCCAAAAAGGAAATAGAGGATATCCTGGACCATCAGATAGTTTCAACATCGGACGGCGGGTTTCAGAAGTACGTGGTTAAATGGAAGTCACGCCCAGCTTCAGACAGCACGTGACTCACTAGGAGAAGCTTCAGAGACTTAATCCTGATATCCTGGAGCGGTTCAGGAGTTTTATTTCACCAGTGGCAAAATCTTTGCAGTCAGGGAGAATTGATGGGGACATCACGTGCACACGCGCACTCACGCCGCCCCCCTACGTACGTACGTACGTAGAAGGAGGACCCTACCATCAATCTGGCTCGATGACGACGTACAGGGAGGGCCTCCTAGCTAGAAGTCAATTTTTGGTTCAGAAAAGTGGCCCGATAGTCAAGAAAAGCCCACCATGGGATCTCATGATCGTGGCCCACTCGTCGGATTGGTTTTATATTTTAGGTTTTGCTTATTGTTATTATTTAGAACATCTTGAACGCTTTAGATTTTCTTGTTTGATTTTTATTTTAGTTTACTTCATCGCCAAGTAATAGGTGTTGCACATGGTGCGAGTTTTTGGGTATAGGGTTCTCCCCATAAATAGGCACCCCTTGTAGTTTTTTCATTCATTAAAGTTAATAAAAAAATTTTTGATGTATTTTTCTGCTCTCTTCATGAGTTGTGGAAGAATTCAAAAGTGGGTGCGAAGCCCTCCCTTTTCGAACGGCTAACTACCGTGGTGCGAAGCCACATCGATCCCAATTCACCCCCATCTTCCATCATCTTTTTTTCATCTTCCCCCACCATCCGTACTTCGAATTTGTCCTTTTGTTGCATCAGATTTCTTCATTATAGCAAGTTTCTAGATTTCGGCCCGCAGGCGAGCTGAAACTTCGGCAGACCACACACAAACCGTACATCGGATCGAGCTGAAATTTGAGAATTTTGGAGTCCATCCCTGGTCGACCAGGGCCAAGGTGGCCTTTTTCTGAATAGTAGACCCCACACACATGCGGCTGGGATCACACGTACGTCCGTCTGGGCCATTGTTGTTGTCTACACGCGGGATCATCTTTTGGCTCAGGTTTTTATCCTCTCATAGCCATTTTTCATGAATCCTAACCTTAGATTACATGATCCCTAATTGATTTGCCCCTTTTTATCACCTTAGGGTTCCTTGAATTGAAATTACGGAATCCCTTATATTAGGGACTGATTTTTATGCATGAGTAGTTGATTTTATTTCCCTTTGACATCGTTTGGTTTATAATTTTTATTGGTCCAGTCCTGGCCTGTGTTGGCTTGGACCCGCATAAATTCCTCTCTTTAATAATATGTTTAGATTTTCATGTGGGACGTGGAATTTGTGTGATTGTTTCTGAATTGGTAGGATCTAAGTCTGAAATCCTACATAACATATTTAATTTTCCATACCCTGCATCAACTTGATGCCACCTCTCCTCGACAATCACTACCAATGAGACTTGTTCATGTAATTAGTTGATCATCAACATTAGGGAATAGGGCCAAGTTCATCCCATCCATGTAAAACATCTAAGACAAAGTTCCACATAACATCATGGATACAAGGGGAAGTAAGGCCCACTCTGATGTGCATCATAATGTTGAATTTAGGAACTGTCGATGGGCCCCATTGCATACATTCCTTGGCCAAAAACCAAAAAAAAAAAAAAAAAAACCACAAAACAAAAAAACAAAACAAATTCCATAATAAAAACTTATTATGTGAGTCCACCGTGATAATCCGTCAATAAATTTTAAAAAATGAATGGCAAAAGATGATATGTGTGCACACATTGATGCACTTATTTTTACACACACATCCCCACACATGTGTGCAGATTTTTTAACACACCCACAATGTACACATCCCCACACACTCACACAGCAGTGGGATTTCCCATGGGTACTCCAACAGTTGACCTGGTGTTGAAACTTATGTGAGTCTACCATTGAGGCAAGAGTAAGGACCCCATGCGTGCGTGTACTTTTTCTAACGATAGCACTTTCCTTCGGCACTCAACGCACCTATGGAAAACGGTCACACATGTGGGATTGGAGCCATCACTAGATCATCCTGATGGTGAAGCTGCCTTGACTCAAAGAACGGACCCATACACACACACACACACACACCAAATGTGGTTAACTCACTTCTATGAATCATTCACATCTTGATACACCTCTTGGCCTGGTTTGTGAAACAAGGCATAGAAAAAGTGGTGACCGCCTGATAAGTGGCCCTCATCTTTATTAGGTTCATCAAAGTCACTCATCAGTCAATCATGATTATGTTATATGCCTTGCCTAACAGAATCAGGCCCATCTCTGATATTCAAATGGGCAAACTTATTTATAGAATGTGGTGTTTGTGAGTCAAGTCTATCAATTAATCTTTTTTTAGTACACAACTAGCTCAAAGAATTATCTTATTGGACGGAGCGTGAGATGCCATTGATGATGATGATGATGATGATAATGATAATAATAATGCCTCAAATTTGGCTTGTTCTTCCAAACGACAGGACCCACCTGTCTTAAATTCGTTGCCGTGTGAGATAAGGTATTCAGAATTACCCAAATATCTTAGGGTATTTTTGTATTTTAATATTCTGAAATATTAAAAAATCCTAATATAATTAAAATAAAAAATGTACAATGGTCGTATTTTAACAAACATTAAATCCTAATATAATTAAAATAAAAAATGTACAAGTGCCTATAAATCAGAGGTTAGAATTTCTCAACCACCCTGATTTTGGGACGGTGGAACAGAGACAACGGGTCCCATAGTTCAGACAGATTAAATTGCGTGAGCACCTACATTTTGCCATCTCTGCTGCTTATGTATTAAGCATTGTACTCTGCCACACTATCTGAATAGTGACAGAATACGAGTTTTATAGTCTCAGAATCTTCTCCATCACCTGCTTTACCTAATGGGCAAAATAACCAAGCTCTATGAAATCCACAATGTTGGATATGTAACATCCCACTCCGTCCATCTGCTTATGTCCTGGATTCAGGCCTTGGGACAAAAAACCAGCTAGATCCACAACTCAGGTGGGTCACACCACAGAGAACATAAGGATGGGATGCCAACCATAAGCTTGAGCGTGGGGACACCATGATGTATATCTTTCATCAGCCTGTTGGCCAAGCGTAAATCGCTGAGATGAGCTGAGGACAGAAATAAAAATAAAAATAAAACCTGAGCGAAAACTCAGGTACGGCATACTGTTTGTACGTTTTAGGAGCAATTTTACATTCTTCTGGTCGTGGTGGCTTAAATTCCCTATCAAGTTAAGCATTTTGTGCATATGGATCTCTCAACATATGAACTGAGAGGATTTACATAAAGCACAGAAATGGGTTTACACATAGAATATGGTGTGGCCCACAGAGGTTGAGGGTTTTACATGCTACTTAAAATTATTATTATTATTATTTTTTAAATGCTACTAAAATGGTTTTATGAAAAATTCTGGGCAAGTTTCCTTGTGTCTATCCCTCTAAGGGTTACAATGTGTTTTAGAAGGAGCTGTGTAAACAAAAGCTCTATAAGACTCACCATGATATCTATGTGGCATCCACTCCGGCCATCAATTTCTCCGGCACCCATGTTTTATGCCATGAGTCGAAAAATGAGGTGAATCTAAACCCTAAATGAGCCACACCATTGGGAACAACATGAATAGAAATGTTCATCATTGAAACCATTTTGAGCCCACTTGATGATTATATGCCATCCAAAACATAAGTAGCCCAAGAATTCAAAGGTGACCGCCTGATCATAATCCAAACCCTCTTATGAGAAACTGAACCTCACAAGTTGCAGTGGTGCACCAATCAAACTAAAATTTGGATTTGATAGCGCTTATATGTGCCCATATTTGAACCCGACAACTCCTGATTCCTTGGTTGGATAGCTCATGTATGTGCCCATATTAGTTGAATCTGTAGTGCAACTCAATCCTGATCAGTTGATAGTGCTGATGATGAAACCTGAATGGGTTAACTCATTGATATGTTTCCACATGTAAAAAACAGGACCTTCAACACCTGTAACATTGTTGCATACATGTGAGAGATTTGGTACATTTATTGGTTGAGGATCGGGTCCTCACCATGAAAATAACCTTCAAAAAATCCACTCATCAAGTGGGACATGTTCAAACACTCAAAAACTCAACTTTACCATCAATTAATTAATTTAAGTATTTAGGTGGGAACCACATGATTATAATTCCTTGCCTCATGGAATACGGTATTTCTGAAACTTTGTGGATCTACTTTATCACTTGTACTGTTTATTAACAATAATTCATAAACGCGGTGATGAAAGAAGAGATGAGGGCAATCATTAGCCATGAAAAAAAAAAAAAAAGCCTATGGACCTATTGCATGAAAAAAATGGTACAGCCTGTTTGACGGGCTGAAAGTTGTCGCTTGCTTGAGTGGAAACATTGAGTGTGGACCATTACTGTTTCTCCTCACCATCCATTAATTTTATATAGCTGTAACCAACCATCTTTGATAATGGATTAGAGAGCCAACACTAAGTAAAGCAACATAGATTTTTTTTTTTTAATTATTATTTTAAATAGCCTAATTTTAAAGAGTTTTTTACCCGGAAATTCCTTGAAGCATATCATATTATGTTTTTTGACCATCCATATAAATGAAAACATTCCTCCATGCATACGCGTAGGGATGCAATGTGAAATGTCCACTTTACTCTTTACAAGAGATTTTTGCCAAATCGAAGCCGCCTCTCTTCCCAATGCTAAGAGATATTTCACTTGAAAATATCGAAAGCTATGTGAGCCTTAACTTATTGTGTATCTGAAAATCCAATCCGAGCATTAGTTGAATGGCTTAATTTTATGTATAGGTATTAAAAAATAGCCTTATCTATAATTTAGGTGGACCATATGATTGAATATAATGTATATGATGATTGCCACCTTCCGAACTGTTTCTTTCCATGTAACCCACCTGATTCATGGATTGTCCTGATTCTTGAGCCCTGATAGTAAATATTATTGTGAAATCTAATGGTTGGAGTAGATTTCTTATAACGGTGGGCCCAATAAAAAATCGATATTATTCCAAAGATTTTCTTTGGTGCGGCCCATCTGAATTACAGACAAAACCGTTTCTTTTTTTTCTCTGCATTGGCCTAATATCCTATTGCACGTGTAATGGTTAGGGTGAATTTTATATACAGATCATGGAAGGCCCATAAAAAAATAGTAGTGCATAGATTTAGGTTTGGCATATGCTGTGGGCATTACAGTGGGCCCTATGAAGTTTTTAACTGTGGGCACTCAATCACCATTGTTTCCTACGGTCTGATCTACCTAAATAAATAAAAAATATACATTAAATGTCTTAGGTAAGGGGTGCTGTGATGTTTGTGAGAGCTTATTTTAACACTTGAAACCAAAGGTGAGCAGGATCCAAGACAAGTGGGCCTCAGTAAAGGAAAAGTTGGGTAGGAAAATTTCCACAGTTGAAACTTTCCTAAGGTCTACAGTGATGTTTACATGCCATTCATGCAGCTCGTAACGTAATTCCTACTGGGATGAACTTAAAAAACAAATACTACCCCATTCAAAACTTCTGTGGCCCCATGAATATTTCGGCTGTGGAAGTTCAATCTTCGCATCGTCGGCCCACTTGAGTATTCGATGGGGCTTATTTTTGGCCTCATGTCCTAAAATGAGCTCAAAAAATGGATGAACAGGGTAGATCTCTGGCAAACACCACGGTGGACCCCACCTAGGAGCAGCAACTTCTGCCAAAGAAATCTGCGTACCCAAATTGGAAACTGTACCATTGGGAAACCGAGTGAAAAGCTCTTCCGTTTGTGTATGAAAATACCCACAGCGCGCTTTCTCTTCCTTTGATGACTACTTTTATGAGCCGCTCTCGTATTCCACACGTATGATTCTTAATAGTGGTAAAACCTCTTCACTTTTTGACTATAAATAAAGCTCACCCTTTCTATTCCTACACATCCCAAGCTCTATTAACTAATGGCTCTCCTCCGTTTTTCTAAAAACTCATTATTTCTCATTCTCTTCCTTTTACCAGCTCTTCTCTTTCCCATTACCCAACAATGCAACCATCATCACTTCTCTGCTTTCCTCCACCTAAAGCATGGTTTTCACTTAACTGCTTTCAGCCTCTCTACTCTCTCCTCATGGAATTCAAACAATACCAATTGCTGCTCTTGGGAAGGCATCACGTGCGATGGACCCACTGGTCACGTGATCAGCCTCGACCTCAGTGAGCTCCATATCTCTGGTCGGATTGATTTTGAAAGCCTATTTCGTCTTCGGAGCCTGCAGAGGCTCAACCTTGCTTACAATGAGTTTGATCCCACTCCAATCCCATCTGGGTTTGACCAGCTCACCAGTTTGACCCATCTCAACCTCTCTCAGTTATCCTTTTATGGCCAAATCCCACTGGAAATCTCCCGCTTGACCGCTTTGGTTTCTCTCGATCTTTCTTCCAATAATTATTACAACGGTTCTATATATCAACTCCTGAAAATCGAAAACCCAAGCCTTGGAGCACTCATCCAAAACCTGCCCAATCTGAGTGAACTCTATCTCGACTCGGTAGACATCTTAGCGCTGGGTAGTGAGTGGGGCCAACCCCTATTCTTCCGACTCCCTCCTCTCCGCAAGTTGAGCTTACAAGTTTGTGGTCTTTCGGGCTCCATCTATTCTTTCCTTTCACAGCTCCATTTCTTATCTGAACTCGACCTCAGTGGAAACAATCTCTCCTATGCAGTGCCCAGTTTCCCAGTGAGTCTGCGCAAGTTGATCTTAATAGATTGTGGTCTTTCAGGCTCCATCTATTCTTCCCTTTCACGGCTCCATTTCTTATCTGAACTCGACCTCAGTCGAAACAATCTCTCCTCTGCAGTCCACAATTTCATAGGGAACTTATCCTCCTTGACGTCCCTACTCCTTACAGATTGTGGATTGCAAAGAAAATTCGCCGACAGTGTTTTCCAGCTGCCAAACCTACAAATCCTTGACATGTCGAGGAATCCCCTTCTGACTAGCTATTTGCCAGAATTCCCTCGAAACAATACTCTACAGAAATTGATCTTGTCAGGCACAGGGTTTTCAGGAAAGATACCAGATTCAGTCAGTAATCTCAAATTCTTGACTCAATTAGACCTCAGCAATTGCAACTTGTCTGGTTCATTACCATCCTCACTTTCGAACCTTACCAAACTTCAATACTTGGATCTTTCACAAAATAGATTGAGCGGTCCGATTCCTTCTTCCTATGGAAATGAGCTTCAGAATCTCAAAGAGATCATCTTATGGAATAATTTGCTTAATGGGACCATTTCATCATCTTTGTTTTCACTCCCATCATTACATACGCTGGACCTCACAGGTAACCAACTTAATGGTCAACTTGGTGAGTTCCACAATGCCTCTTCTTCACGGCTGGAGATCCTCTATTTGGATAGCAATAAATTGCATGGGATGATACCCGGATTTATCTTTCAACTTTCCAAGCTTCAACTACTTTCCCTTTCTTCCAATAATTTCAGTGGTGTTGTGGAGCTATGCTTATTTCAAAACCTCAAAAAACTTTATTATCTGGATATTTCAGATAACAACTTGTCAGTCCAAGATGGCATTGCTAATTCCACATTTGTTCCCATCCCCCAGATTGAATCTTTGTTGTTACGTTCTTGCAACATCAGCTCATTTCCAAATTTCTTGAGAAATCAAGAGCGGTTGAGGGAATTGGACCTTTCCAACAATAAAATTATTGGCGAAATACCCAAATGGATATGGGAGGTTGGCAATGGGTCTTTATACTATTTAAATCTTTCTCACAATGTTCTGCAGAGAATAGAACCATCTCCACATCTTTTGTTGAGTGCCTTTAGCATTCTTGACTTTAGCTTCAACATGCTAAAAGGTTCACTTCCAATACCATCACCATCTGTCTTTTTCTTCTCAGTTTCAAACAATAGCCTCCGTGGAGAAATCCCTCTATCATTTTGCAATGCAACATCCCTAGCGGTCTTTGATTTATCTCACAATCACTTCATTGGTCGGATTCCATCATGTTTGGGTGAGATTGGTGATAGCCTTAGTGTGTTGAATCTTCAAGGAAATGCTTTCATTGGCACCTTACTTCAGACATTTAAAGAGGGATGTAACATACAAACGCTTGATCTTAGTGGGAATCAATTAGAGGGCCAAGTGCCACGGTCTTTGGGCAATTGCAAAATGTTGGAGGTATTAAACCTTGGAAACAATCAAATAAATGACACCTTTCCATCATGGGTAGAAGCATTGCCCCTTTTGCGCATTCTTATCTTAAAATCCAACAAATTTCATGGCCCAATTATACTTCCACAAATAAATCAAAGCTTCCCAATGTTGCAAATCATTGACCTCTCTTCTAATAGTTTTATGGGTAGTTTGCCATCAAATATGTTTGAGAATTGGAAGGCAATGATAGATGAGGACAAATCTCCATCTTTTCTTCATAGAACCCTACCTGGACCAAGGGAAATGGTATACCATCAAGACACGGTGATAGTAATGATCAAAGGAGTAGACAGGGAACTCACCAAGATCCCATCCATCTTCACAACAATTGATCTCTCAAACAACTATTTTCAGGGGGATATTCCAAAATCTATAGGGATTCTCAAGTCGTTACATCTACTCAATATGTCGTGTAATGGTTTCACGGGACAAATTCCAACATCACTTGAGAATTTAGCGGTGCTGGAGTCATTGGATCTCTCACACAATAATATCTCAGGGGAGATTCCTTGGCAGCTGACAAAGCTAACATTCCTCTCGGTATTAAACCTTTCACAGAACCACCTTGTGGGAAGCATACCACAAATTAAACAGTTTTTTACATTCACAAATGAATCATTCCAAGAAAATCTAGGATTATGCGGACCTCCACTATCAAAAAAATGCAAAGATGCCGAGGGTGCACCATCATCCACTCCGTCAGCATTGCAATCTGAAAGGAAATGCAATTGGGAACTAATGTGGATAGGATTTGGAGTTGGATATGGAGTAGGTGTGGGGATGCTTTTTTGGACTCTAGCACTTTGGAGGAAGGGAAGGAGAGAATTCTATATATTTGTTGATAGAATGCTTTCCTTGATTTTTCCTTCCATGGTGTTTTCTAAATAGCAACGATGGTGAGAGGATTGGAGATAGGGTAAGTATGTTTGGATAGTTTGTGGCTAAAAGAAAAAAGTTGTAGTTGTTTTCTCCTTTTTATAATTTTGTGTATTTTGCTTAGTCTTTATGATATGCGTGGCAGTTGTTTGATGCATTTGCACCTGCTTGAATAGTTGTATAAAACATTTTCAAATCAATAAAATTACAGGTGGTGTGCTCCCACATTTCTGCAAAAAAACAATTTTTTTTTTTTAATGTCTCAATTGTCTCTTTGTTTTTAAATTTTGGCCCACCTCAGCAAAAAGATAACTTAAGCTATGAGTTGGATGTTCTAACCAATGTAGCCTACCTAACCAGTAGTCTTTTTTCTTTTTCCAATGGTGTAGACAAATGTTGGCTAAGCAAACATTGAGATGAAGTGAAGTGGTATTTTACGTATATTTTTATATTTTGTATTTTTCAATCATCACACAAGAGTTCTTTCACCTTCCCACATCTATGTATATGGGTGTAAGAGTAATCACTTGTTACTATGTGATGATTTTTGAGTTGGACTTTTGTGATGCCAAAAGGAAGTGCGGGAATCATCATCTGCTCTCAAGGCACCACAACACGCAGTTTTCTACTTGCAATGGGACAATTATCCAGTCTAACCAAGCAATATGGGTTGTGCATTACGTCCAGAACACATTTCTTAGGCCACCATATAAAAATCCCACCAATAAGATGATTCATACCATTTGAACAATAACTATTTGGTGGACAATCAACATAATTTATGGGAAAGTAGGCCTATTCAGCAGAGGGCCATCTATATGTGAGGCCCATCATCTATTGCTTATGGTTCTAAAGAATCAATTTTATCAGAAAATCCTAACCATCTCATCCATGGTTTGGCAATAAATAAATATAAAAAGAAGTCCCACATATGGATGGATTAGATCAACACCTTAGGGGAGATTTCTAGGCAGCTGACAAAGCTAACATTCCTCTTAGTATTAAATCTTTTATAAAATCACCTTGTGAGAAGCATGTTGAGGGTCAAATATTGCATATCAGACCCAATTATTACCTGAATTTATGGACATGATACTATTTAATGCACCAGTTTAATCGTGTTTGTGATGCAAGGTGTATTTATGAGCATGGACTGAAAAAGGATGCTAAAAGCATGGATTTAACGTTCAGAATGCACCAAGGCAAGGGACGGACTCCAGGGGACAAAGATCGAAGAAATTACATGCCAGGGATCCGAGAAAATTGAGAAACTGAAGCTCAAGTGGCCTGAAAGTCAGCCAGAATGCAAGATCACTGGGTTTCCATCATCTGTTTGGCTCGAAACTTTATACATGGCTCGAGGACCAAGAACTAACCGTACACGTCAAATTTCAGCCATTGGATCCTCGTGAAAGTGGCTGAACTAACAGATCAGTCCATAAAATCCTGATTTAGGGCCCACCCGCTATCTAGATACGCTTTAACTTCGGCCCCCACGGCTCAAATGAAATGGGGAACAAGATGGATGGTGTGGATTTCTCATAATCATTGTACAGTGTACATAGTACACTTTTTGCACTAAGAGTGCATGGCAACAGGGACGTCTCTTCTTCAAAACAAACAGAACTCTGTTTCTGGTATGAAACAGAGCCTGCGGATGATCTCAGTGGGCCATCATCATGGTCCAAATGCTCAATCTGAGCCGTCCATCATGCAGAGGGGTTCGATTTACCCAAACCCATGTTGATATTATATACCCATGCACCCATACATGCTGGTTTCAACGGTCACAAACGGACAGCCCTGCACTGATTGCAGCGTGATTACCACCTTGGCCGCATCCATAACATTCCAAAGCCGGACACATCTAGCTGAAATTTTGTTGTAAAGACAATTGACGCAGTGGATTTCGAAGATACCAAGTACGTGGACCCCACCAACTCTCATCAGAGCCTTCCGTTTCGGTCTCTGCTGCGGAAGCTTGAACAGGGACTTGCGGCCGATCTCTTTGGGCCAACACCGTGCATCAACGGTCAGATCTGAACCGTTTATGAGACTCAAACCGCTCCTCTCACTTAGGCCTAGGTGGATAGATTTCAGAATGCATCGGAGATCGGTTTTTGATCGTCCGAACGGAAGATAGACGGAGGAACTGTTTCAATTGATGGGCTGCACTAAACCTGAGAAAAATACTCCTTCTCGACTGAAATTTCAAAAGGAATTCCATGGACGGGTCGGATTTCTCGTCTGACATCAATCCTGGGCCCACCGACTTCAACAGCGTAAGATTTACGCATTACGCACGGCCAGACGCAAACGACTTTCGTGGGCCATTGTGCGATCGTATTGATGGTCGGATCCATGATCTGGACCATACATATGTTACAACAGGTGGCCATAACCCTAGCCAAGATATTAGAATCAAGAGATGAATTGATTTCGCGCCGGAATTCTTCTCCAGAAGGTGAGTAGTTTCGCATGGCTCTTTCGCACATTACTGGGCTGCGTAAGGGAACTTTCGCATGAAGTTCTTGGACTCGAGCCGACCTACAGAAGAGTATAAGAGGAGAAGCACATGAGGAGGCCAAGGATCGAAGTGAAGAAAGGAGAAAGGGCAGGGATCTAAGGCTTGGGGCTAGACGTCTACATAGAGAGTTTGTTTTTTTAAGTTTTAATTTTTTAATTTTTATTTATTTATTATTAGGTGAGAGATCAAGCCCGATCATGTTGGGCTAAACCTCTTAGCTAGGGCTAAGAGGTGAAGCTTGTAGCGTGATGGGAGAACTTGTTGCTTGTGCGTTTTGTTTAGATTGAAGGGGTTTTTTATTTAATTTTATTATGGGAATATTTTTAGTTTTTAATGGCCTGTTGTGACTGAAATTACAATGGGTTTGCAATGGCTTTGAGTATTTCTTTTTCCTTATTTTGATTATGACGTTAGGAAGCCCTGTTGTTCGCCATCGTCTCCTAGGCATGGTCGGATGTCGGTACCCTTCTTGACCTTCATAATCATCTGATTGGTTGGTAATTAGTTTAATTCTGTTGTTGACTTTGTCTCCTGGGCATGGTTTGGTGATGGAATCCATTCTAATTCATATACCTTTCACCTCTTGAAAACTATATCAAAGGAAGTCTAATTAATTTCTATGATTTCTGAAGCAGGCATAAGATCTCTCTGATCCCTACAAGTGGATCCTCTGAATCCCTAGTTTTTCTTCCTCTAAATTCCTTAAGTTTTACATTAATCTCTCACCATTATTCATCAATTTATATTTGATTTAGATTGCATCTTAGGCTAGTTCTATTTCTAGTTAGTTTCAGGAAACGTACAAGTTTCAGTCCCTGTGGATTCGACCTCGGTCTTACCGAGTTTATTACTACATCACAACCCTATACTTGGGGAGTGAACAAGTTTTTGGCGCCGTTGCCGGGGACTGATAGTTACGATTTTCTGAAATTAATTAGTTTTAGAATTAGGATAAGATTAGGATTTTATTAACTTTAGTTTTAGATTTTTTCTATTTGATTTTTAGAACTAACTTGTTTCCTGTTTTGTAGGATCCTGACATAAAATCTCTAAATTGGTAATTCTTTCCTAAATTCTCTACTTTTTCTTTTTATAGAATTAGGGTTTAGATCTTAGAAACTTTCTAATTCTAGTATCCTCTGTTCTGTAGGAAATAGGTTATTTTTAGAATTTAGGTTATTTAGAAATTGACTTTCTATTTTGGTTCTATTAACTTTCTAATTCTAACACTTTTTGAATCTAATTCTGTTTCTTAATTTATTTTTAGGATTTTTGTTTAGAAACTAACCTTCCTATTTTGTAGGCCTTTAAGATAGAAATCTCTATTTTGGTACACTCCTTCCCTACTCTCTATTTTTCAATTTTCTTGTAGTAATTTACTTTTTAGTTTAGGCTTTCCTAGTTTACTTTAGAAATTTCCGTTTTTCTTTAAAGAATACTTTCTTTTAGAAATTACTTTACTGTTATTTTTCTTTTAAAGTATCGTTTCTCTCCTTTATAGAATCTAACTTATTTTTGTTTTATTTTGCAGGTCCTTAACTTAGGAGCTTCAATTTGGTAATCCCTTTCCAATTCTCCCTCTCTTTCGTTCTAGATTTTCTTTCCTAGGGTTAAGTTTTTAACTGAGGGCTGCGAGTGTTTCATGCCCAAGTGGGCCCGTGACAACACACGACGTCTCTTGACTGAAGGAGGATTAGTTGAGGGGTTGACTATCCATCGCAGGATTAGACACCGCTCGAAATCCCCTGAGTTAACTGAGGTCATGGCTGAAGACCAACCTCCTCTACTTCCACCCAGGGTGGAGGATACCCAAGATGAGAATGAGGTGCAACAGGCACCCCCGCCTCGTACTTTACGAGATTTTTTACAACCGGCGGGAGTGAGTACGCCCTCATGCATGATTTTTCCTGAAAATACAGGACAAATGGACATCAAGCCAGGAGTTATCCAACTCCTTCCCAAATTCCATGGACTTGAATCAGAGAGTCCATATTTGCATTTGAAAGAGTTCGATGAAATTATAGCTACATTATGTTTTCCTAATGTATCTGAGGATACAATTAGGCTGAAACTCTTTCCTTTTTCCTTAAAAGAGAAAGCTAAGACGTGGTTACATTCACTGCGTCCTAGATCCATTGGCACATGGAACGATATGCAGAGGGAATTCATAAAAAAATTCTTCCCACATCATAAAACGATTACCCTCAGAAAAGCGATCATGAACTTTGCCCAAAAGGAAGATGAAACATTCTTTCAATGTTGGGAAAGGTTCAAAGATTTGGTCAGTTCGTGCCCACAACACGGATTTGAAACGTGGCGCATTACAAATTTTTTCTATGATGGACTGACATCTTCCATGCGCCAAATGGTCGAGACAATGTGTAATGGAGAGTTCATTAATAAAGACATCGACGAGGTATGGGACTACCTCGATAGTTTGGCTGAAAAAACACAATCTTGGGACTATTACCCAAAGTCGAACACCACGTCTAGGCCAACTCAATCAAAGGAGAAAGGTGGATTATATCTTTTGAAAGAAGAGGATGATCTCAAGTGTAAAGTGACTACGCTCATAAGGAAAGTTGAGGCCATGGAAGGAAAGAAGGATAGGGTCAATGAAGTTGTTTGCGGCATCTGTGATTGCAACATTCACACAACTGAAAACTGTCCTACAATACCTGCCTTTCGAGGAGTGTTGAATGAACAAGCCAATGCCGTAAATAACTATCAAAGACCTTTTACTGGACCTAACTCCAACACATACAATCCTGGCTGGAAAAATCATCCAAACTTCAGTTGGAGAAATGGACAAACGGCGACTCCTCCAGGTTTCTTCAATCAAAATCCAAATCAAGTGAAACCTCAAGAGGAACCGGTTCAAAATCCCATACAAGAGCTAGCTCAGGCAATGCGGGGAATCACAGATTTTATGCAAAGGATAGATTCTCGTATGACGGTTATAGAAAAGGGGATGCTTCCTGCACAACCTATCCCCAATCCTAAACCGCAATACGAGAATAATGATCCCAGCTCTTCAAATCAGATGGGGCATGCTAAATCCATCACCACTCTTAGGAGTGGGAAGATCATTGATAAAACTCTTCCGGTTAGGCCCGAAAAGCCTCAAGAACCAGAAGAGGACAACAATGATGGATCCACTGATGCCCCACAAAAAGTGGAACCGGAACTTCTAGAGAAGCCAGTTGCTCCATTCCCCCAACGGTTGGTTTCACCAAAACCTCTCTCTAACTCTCAGGATATTCTAGAGGTGTTGAAACAGGTGAAAGTCAACATTCCTCTGCTTGATGTCGTTAAACAGATACCTTCATATGCCAAATTCCTAAAAGACTTATGCACGACCAAGCGACGGAGAATTATTCAAAAGAAAATCTTCTTGACTGAGAAAGTGAGCGCCATCCTGAAGCAAGACGTGCCGCAGAAATTCAAGGATCCCGGTAGCCCAACCATATCATGTGTAATCGGGAACCATCGAATTGATCACGCACTTCTTGACTTAGGAGCGAGCGTCAATCTGATTCCCTACTCGGTATACAAACAGTTAGGTTTGGGTGAATTAAAACCCACCCTAACCACACTACAACTTGCTGATCGCTCTGTTCGTGTACCAAGAGGGATAATTGAGGATGTGTTGGTCCAAGTTGATAGATTTTACTACCCTGTAGACTTTATCATCCTGGACACCGAACCCATCAATAACATGAGCACTCAGATTCCGTCATTCTTGGTCGCCCATTCCTTGCCACGTCGAAATGCAATTATCAATTGCGGGAATGGTATCATGACTATGTCTTTTGGAAATTTGACATTGGAGTCAAACATTTTTTCAATAACGGCAGCAATGCAACTCGGAGGATGATGACGATTTCCACGATATTAACATGATTGACTCTTTCGTGGAAGATACGACACCTCTGACCTTATCCTCCGACCATCTAGAGACGTGCCTGGCCCACTCCCATGATTTTGATGACGACATGATTAGGGAGACTTGCGCCTTGCTTGATACTGCACCGGTACTTGAAGTTAACCGATGGAGGCCACAATTTGAAGAATTACCACAAACTGATGTAGTGCCTCTGCCGTCTAACCTCAAGCCGCCGAAGCTTGACCTAAAACCTTTGCCCTCTGATTTGAAATATGCATATTTGGGTCAAGATGAGACATATCCGGTGGTGATCTCTGCCCACCTGGAGAAGGAACAGGAGAGTATGCTTATATCTACTCTCATTGAGCATAAAGGAGCCCTAGGATGGACGATAGCGGACCTCAAGGGAATCGATCCCTCGATTTGTACTCACCGCATATATCTTGAGGATAATGCAAAAACCGCTCGGCAGCCACAACGTAGACTAAATCCAAATATGAAGGAAGTGGTTAAAGCCGAGGTTCTTAAACTATTGGATGTGGGTATTATATACCCTATATCTGATAGTCAATGGGTGAGTCCAACTCAAGTGGTCCCTAAGAAGTCCGGAATCACCATCGTAGCCAATGCTAATAATGAACTCGTGCCAACTAGAGTCACTACTGGTTGGAGAATGTGCATTGACTACAGGAAGTTGAATACCGTCACGAGGAAAGACCACTTTCCCTTACCATTCATTGATCAGATCCTGGAAAGGTTAGCTGGTCATTCCTATTATAGTTTTCTTGACGGGTATTCGGGCTACAACCAGATAGAGATAGCCCCTGAAGACCAGGAAAAGACCACATTTACATGTCCTTACGGCACCTTTGCCTATCGAAGGATGCCATTCGGACTATGTAATGCCCCTGCCACCTTTCAGCGATGTATACTTAGTATCTTTTCTGACATGGTGGGGCAATATCTAGAGGTCTTCATGGACGACTTCTCTGTTTATGGTCCATCTTTCAGCAAGTGCTTGGAAAGTCTTAAATGTGTGCTGAAAAGATGTGAAGAAAAGAACCTGGTACTTAATTGGGAGAAGTGCCATTTCATGGTTCAGAAGGGAATTGTCCTTGGGCATATCATCTCGTCCAAAGGAATCGAGGTAGATAAGGCAAAAATCGATCTTATCTCTAACCTACCTCCACCCAAGAACATCAGAGACGTGCGATCTTTCTTAGGACACGCAGGATTTTACAGGAGATTCATAAAGGACTTTAGTCTTCTCTCTCGCCCTTTATGTAATCTTCTTCAAAAGGATGCTCCGTACGAGTGGACTGAGCAGTGCCAGGAAGCTTTCACCAAGCTTAAGGGCACGTTAACCACTGCACCTATCATGCAGCCACCCGACTGGAGCCTCCCTTTTGAACTTATGTGCGACGCTTCTGATTATGCTCTTGGGGCGGTCCTTGGCCAGAGAAAAGATAAGAAGCCCTACGTCATTCATTACGCGAGTAGAACTCTAAATCCGGCCCAAGTGAACTACTCGACTACGGAAAAGGAACTCTTAGCCGTAGTGTTCGCCTTGGACAAATTTAGGTCCTACTTGATCGGATCCAAGATCATTATCTATACAGATCATACTGAAGTATCTTCTTTCTAAGAATGATTCTAAGCCCCGCTTGATACGATGGATCCTTCTACTCCAAGAATTTGATTTGGAAATTAAAGATAAAAAGGGAGTAGAGAACGTAGTGGCCGATCACCTTTCTCGCCTTAATACCTCTGATTCCCTTGAGGCGACCCATATCAATGACATGTTCCCTGATGAACAACTATTTAGAGTCTCTCATTCACCTTGGTTCGCTAATATTGCTAATTATCTTATCACAGGTTCTATACTAACACATTGGACTGCGCAAGATAAGAAGAAATTCTTTACCAAGGTGTGCAACTTTTTTTGGGACGATCCATATTTATTTAAATATTGCCCAGATTAAATCTTAAGGAGATGTATGCCAGACGATGAGCATCAGAGCGTCATCTCCTTCTGTCACTCAGAGGCCTGTGGTGGTCACTTTTCTGCTAAAAAGACCACGGCCAAGATTCTGCAGTGTGGCTTTTACTGGCCCACTATGTTTAGGGATACTCATGAGTTTTGCAAGGCCTGTGAGCGATGTCAAAAATTGGGAGCATTGTCCCGTCGAAATATGATGCCTTTGAATCCCATCCTTATCATTGAAGCATTTGATTGCTGGGGCATCGATTTCATGGGACCATTCCCCCAATCGTTTGGAAATCTGTATATTTTGCTCGCCGTGGATTATGTCACTAAATGGGTTGAAGCGATTCCGTGTCGAAAGAATGACCATCGCACGGTCATTAAATTCCTGAAAGAGAACATCCTTTCTCGATTCGGAACGCCTCGAGCCATCATTAGTGATGGGGGCTCACACTTTTGTAATAGACCATTCGAGAGCTTAATGAAGAAATACGGTATCTCTCATAAGGTGAGCACCCCATACCATCCACAGACAAGTGGACAAGCTGAGATTTCTAATAGGGAGATTAAACACATTTTGGAGAAAACGGTTAACCCTGATCGTAAGGATTGGTCAATCCGATTGATCGATGCCTTATGGGCATACCGTACTGCCTTTAAAACTCCTATTGGAATGTCTCCCTTTAGACTTGTCTATGGGAAAGCTTGTCACTTGCCTGTGGAGCTGGAACATAAAGCATACTGGGCGATTAAAAATCTTAATTTCAATCTAGACAACGCTGGCTCGCTACGCAAACTGCAGTTGAATGAACTTGAAGAAATCCGGAACGACGCATACGAGAATTCGAGAATTTACAAGGACAGGATGAAGGCGTTTCATGATCAACATATTCTACGAAAATCATTCACGCCAGGCCAGAAAGTCCTTTTGTATAATTCTCGATTACATCTTTTTCCGGGTAAGCTTCGATCTCGTTGGACCGGCCCTTACATTGTTGTTACTGCTTATCCTCATGGGGCCGTCGAGATAAGAGATCCCGACAATGGCAAGGAGTTTAAAGTAAATGGACATCGTTTAAAGCCATTTGTCGAGAAATTTGATTCAGAGGACATGTCCATGCCTCTGATCCTGTTTACCAGGACTGATCTCCTAGCCCGATGGAGGTATAGGTAGGTTTATCGCTTTCATAGGATTATGGTAGTTGCTTTTGTCTGGCTGAAGACGGTAAACTTAGCGCTCCTGGGAGGCAACCCAGCTTTTCAACTTATTTCATTTTCCTAGCAAGTTCAATGTTTGTGGGTAACATTACTGCAAACCCTCACGAGACGACAACTCGTCCACTAGGGGTAACCTAGGGGTTTAAAGGCTTGTTGCATGTGCTAAATGCAATCGAGAGCACCTGCGAAAGTGGTATAGGTAGGATTTTATTTTTATGTTACCTTCTCTCTCGTGCTAACCGGATTCCATGCTGCGATCTCTTGAAAAGTCTCTCACGATTCGTCATCCAGGTACTATCTTCCCTTCACTCTTTCTTTACTTTTGTTGTCCTATGCGCATTCCATACTCTTATCCTTTACATTGAGGACAATGTAGCTTTTAAGATGGGGGTGGGAGATTAGGTTACCTAATCTGAAAATTTTTAAATTTTTTCTGGACTTTCTAGTGAATTCAAAGTGATTGGACGACCATCTTTGATTTAGAATTACAAGATATGGAATATTGGTGATTTACTGCTCTTGGATTCAGTTGCTCGTTAGATTTCACAGTTAAGTTTAATTATTAATCCATGATTAGAAGTTGTAAACATTGATTGAGTCATGATTTCACATGTCACATCTCGCTTACACATTAAGATTTCAGTTTGAAACTGAAGGGTTAATTTGGTGATCAGTAAGCATAGAAGGAACCAACTGGAACAATTGCCCGTCAAGATCAATTAAAAGGAAGAGATCCCGTTGACAAAGGATAGGCAAAGAATCTTCACTATAGGTTTGCTCCCTATAAGTGTGGACTTCATTCCAAAAAAAAAAAAAAAAAAAAAAAAAAAAAAACAAAAAGCTGAAGGAATGAAAAGATGATCTTTGAGGCAAGCTTTGGTTATTATGAATTCTCTTGTTGGTTACCAACGATATCCTGAAATAAAGAATTGAATATTAATGTTGAAAGTTGGGATTACACTTTACATCTGTGGAACTCAATGTTTAGGATCATTTCTAATTAAGGGACTAATACTTTGAATGAAGTTTATCGTGTGCTTGAGTCTAGGAGAGAGTAAGGCCCAACATTCAGGAATTGTTGAATTCTGAATATCTAGATTGTTTTCAAAAATCACACTCGAGTTTATAAAAATTGTCCTGTAATTATCAACTTATTTTTCGCATACTTTGCTCGGGACTAGCAAAATGCTGGTTGGGGGTTGTGTTAAGGGTCAAATATTGCATATCAGACCCATTTATTGCATGAAATTACAAGCATGACACCGTTTAATAGCCTAATTTAATTGAATTTGTGATGCAGGGCGTCTTCATGAGCTTGGACTGGGAAAGGACACTAAAAACCATGGATTTACCGATCTGATGACACTAAAGCAGGGAACGGACTCCAGAAGACCAAGAGCGACGAAATTATACACCAAGGGTTCGCGGAAATCGAGGAATCGAAGCTCAAGTGGCCTGAAAAGTGCCCAAAATGCAAGATCATAGGGTTCCCACCATCTGATCAATTCGAAACTTCACACGTGGCTTGAGGACCATAAATAAACCGTACATGTAAAATTTCAGCCCCTGGATAACTATGAAAGTGGTCCAACGGGCAGATCAGCCCACTAATTACTGATCTGGGGCCCGCCTGATCTCTGGAATCTCCTCATCTTCAGTCTCAACGCCCTAAATCATGTGAAGAACCAGATGGACGGATTGGATTTCTCACAAACATCTCTGTGGGACCCACACAGGTAGTGCATGTACACATTATATAAGTGCACCGGGCGTTCACCAAAAGACCAAAAGTCGGTCAGCAAGCGCTGACCGACTCTCCTTCTCAAAACAGAATCCTCATCACAGCAGGCGAACGTGGGACCGCCGGTTCTTCTCAGTGGGGCCCATTCATCATCCAAATAATCAATCTGGACCATCCATTGTGTAGATAAGTGGGTTATTAACCTCACCTAGAGGACCTTTTGGCATCATGCAAGAAATTGAAAGATCATAGCGATCAAAAGCAGGATGGGCGGTGAAAGAAAAGACTCAATGGGCGGAACCAAAAGACATACAAAATTACCTTATTTCAGCTAGTTTTTCGAGAGTAACGTGATGAACGGATTGGATTTTCCTTCTGAAGTCAATATGGGACCCACCAGCCATCGCAGCGCTAATGACGCAGTTTCGCAACAGAGCCTGCGGATGAATTCTGTGGGCCACCACCGTACGTCAAAGGTTTGATCTAGACCGTCCAAGAGAGTCCCTCATTCCATCTCATTCACGCCTAGGTGACAGATTTGAAAAAGACAATGACGTTTGGTTTTTCAACCGTTCAAATGCCCGGTAGATGTCACTAAGAAAGAATCTGCGGGCCACTCCAAATCGTTGCCAAAATCAACATAGGTGACTGGATTTTCGAGCCGCATCCAATGGACGGAGTAGATTTGTCCATCGACAGCAACTATGGGCCCTATGAAGAACCAGCGTCCGGTCTTGTGGTGATTGATGCGTAAACATCCGCACCTGCTTGCGTAAAGGGGAGAAAGCTCTCACCGACTGATGGTTTTTTGTTTGGCTATAAAGAGGAGCAGGCCGGTTGTTTTAGGGAGGAGAGAAAAAGAAAAGAACAGAAAATAGGGAGTTTTGGGGCTGCTGTGGAGAACGTGGGAAGGAAAACGGATTGGCTGCCGAACGTGGAGCAGTTGCTGCTGCTGTGCACGATCAGGGATTGAAGGAGCTTGGGCAGACGGCTGGAGATCTGACAGGAGAGAGAGAAAGACAGGGAGAGAAGAAAGAAGGTTTTTTCTTTGTTTTTCTTTTTATTATGCTTTTCTTCTCAAATTTCTGATGAGATCTAGCCCATCCATGCGTGGCTAATCCTCTTAGCTAGGGCTAAGAGGTGAAGCTTGTAGCGAGATGGGAGAACCTACTTTATGCCTTTAATTTAAATTTCTAAACTGAAGTTGATATAGTTGATTATTAAAGGAATATTTTTCTTAGTTTTTAATGGCATATTGTGACTGAAATTACAATGGGCGTGCAATGGCTTTGAATATTCCTTTCCTTTTTATGTTTATGAAGTCAGGAACCTCTGTTGTTCATCATTGTCCCATGGGCATGGTAGGATGACAGTACCTTCCTGACCTTCATGACATGTTGATTGATTGATAATTAGATTAATTCTGTTGTTTGCTTTGTCTCCTGGGCATGGTTTGGTGATGGAATCCACTCTAATTCATACACCTTTCATCTCTTGAAACCTATATCAATGGCAGTTCAGTAAATTTTCATAATTTGTGATAGTGGCATACGATCTCCCTGATCTCTACAAGTGGATCCTCTGAATCCCTAGTTTTCGTCCTCTGAATTCCTTAAAGTTTTAAATAATTATTCCACAATTATTTCCTAAATTCTATTTGGTTTAGATCACATCTTAGTCTAGTTCTAGTTCTACTTGGTTTCAGATAACGTACAGGTATCAGTCCCCGGCTTTCGACACGGAATCGCTTCAACCCATTTAGTGACATAATCCACGGCGAGCAAAATATACAGATTTCCAAACGATTGGGGGAATGGTCCCATGAAATCGATGCCCCAGCAATCAAATGCTTCAATGATAAGGATGGGATTCAAAGGCATCATATTTCGACGGGACAATGCTCCCAATTTTTGACATCGCTCACAGGCCTTGCAAAACTCATGAGTATCCCTAAACATAGTGGGCCAGTAAAAGCCACACTGCAGAATCTTGGCCGTGGTCTTTTTAGCAGAAAAGTGACCACCACAGGCCTCTGAGTGACAGAAGGAGATGACGCTCTGATGCTCATCGTCTGGTACACATCTCCTTAGAATTTGGTCTGGGCAATATTTAAATAAGTAAGGATCATCCCAGAAGAAGTTGCGCACCTCGGTGAAGAATTTCTTCTTATCTTGCGCAGTCCACTGTGTCGGTATGGCACCTGTAGCAAGATAGTTAGCAATATCAGCGAACCAAGGTGAATGGGAGATTCTGAACAGCTGTTCATCTGGGAACATGTCATTGATATGGGTCGCCTCAAGGGAATCAGAGGTATTAAGGCGAGAAAGGTGATCGGCCACTACGTTCTCTACTCCCTTTTTATCTTTAATTTCCAAATCAAATTCTTGGAGTAGAAGGATCCATCGTATCAAGCGGGGCTTAGAATCATTCTTAGAAAGAAGATACTTCAGTGCCGCATGATCTGTATAGATAATGATCTTGGATCCGATCAAGTAGGACCTAAATTTGTCCAAGGCGAACACTACGGCTAAGAGTTCCTTTTCCGTAGTCGAGTAGTTCACTTGGGCCGGATTTAGAGTTCTACTCGCGTAATGAATGACGTAGGGCTTCTTATCTTTTCTCTGGCCAAGGACCGCCCCAAGAGCATAATCAGAAGCGTCGCACATAAGTTCAAAAGGGAGGCTCCAGTCGGGTGGCTGCATGATAGGTGCAGTGGTTAACGTGCCCTTAAGCTTGGTGAAAGCTTCCTGGCACTGCTCAGTCCACTCGTACGGAGCATCCTTTTGAAGAAGATTACATAAAGGGCGAGAGAGAAGACTAAAGTCCTTTATGAATCTCCTGTAAAATCCTGCGTGTCCTAAGAAAGATCGCACGTCTCTGATGTTCTTGGGTGGAGGTAGGTTAGAGATAAGATCGATTTTTGCCTTATCTACCTCGATTCCTTTGGACGAGATGATATGCCCAAGGACAATTCCCTTCTGAACCATGAAATGACACTTCTCCCAATTAAGTACCAGGTTCTTTTCTTCACATCTTTTCAGCACACATTTAAGACTTTCCAAGCACTTGCTGAAAGATGGACCATAAACAGAGAAGTCGTCCATGAAGACCTCTAGATATTGCCCCACCATGTCAGAAAAGATACTAAGCATACATCGCTGAAAGGTGGCAGGGGCATTACATAGTCCGAATGGCATCCTTCGATAGGCAAAGGTGCCGTAAGGACATGTAAATGTGGTCTTTTCCTGGTCTTCAGGGGCTATCTCTATCTGGTTGTAGCCCGAATATCCGTCAAGAAAACTATAATAGGAATGACCAGCTAACCTTTCCAGGATCTGATCAATGAATGGTAAGGGAAAGTGGTCTTTCCTCGTGACGGTATTCAACTTCCTGTAGTCAATGCACATTCTCCAACCAGTAGTGACTCTAGTTGGCACGAGTTCATTATTAGCATTGGCTACGATGGTGATTCCGGACTTCTTAGGGACCACTTGAGTTGGACTCACCCATTGACTATCAGATATAGGGTATATAATACCCACATCCAATAGTTTAAGAACCTCGGCTTTAACCACTTCCTTCATATTTGGATTTAGTCTACGTTGTGGTTGCCGAGCGGTTTTTGCATTATCCTCAAGATATATGCGGTGAGTACAAATCGAGGGATCGATTCCCTTGAGGTCCGCTATCGTCCATCCTAGGGCTCCTTTATGCTCAATGAGAGTAGATATAAGCATACTCTCCTGTTCCTTCTCCAGGTGGGCAGAGATCACCACCGGATATGTCTCATCTTGACCCAAATATGCATATTTCAAATCAGAGGGCAAAGGTTTTAGGTCAAGCTTCGGCGGCTTGAGGTTAGACGGCAGAGGCACTACATCAGTTTGTGGTAATTCTTCAAATTGTGGCCTCCATCGGTTAACTTCAAGTACCGGTGCAGTATCAAGCAAGGCGCAAGTCTCCCTAATCATGTCGTCATCAAAATCATGGGAGTGGGCCAGGCACGTCTCTAGATGGTCGGAGGATAAGGTCAGAGGTGTCGTATCTTCCACGAAAGAGTCAATCATGTTAATATCGTGGAAATCGTCATCATCCTCTGAATTGTTGCCGTTATTGAAAAAAATGTTTGACTCCAATGTCAAATTTCCAAAAGACATAGTCATGATACCATTCCTGCAATTGATAATTGCATTTGACGTGGCAAGGAATGGGCGACCAAGAATGACGGGAATCTGAGTGCTCATGTTATTGATGGGTTCGGTGTCCAGGATGATAAAGTCTACAGGGTAGTAAAATCTATCAACTTAGACCAACACATCCTCAATTATCCCTCTTGGTACATGAACAGAGCGATCAGCAAGTTGTAGTGTGGTTAGGGTGGGTTTTAATTCACCCAAACCTAACTGTTTGTATACCGAGTAGGGAATCAAATTGACGCTCGCTCCTAAGTCAAGAAGTGCGTGATCAATTCGATGGTTCCCGATTACACATGATATGGTTGGGCTACCGGGATCCTTGAATTTCTGCGGCACGTCTTGCTTCAGGATGGCGCTCACTTTCTCAGTCAAGAAGATTTTCTTTTGAATAATTCTCCGTCGCTTGGTCGTGCATAAGTCTTTTAGGAATTTGGCATATGAAGGTATCTGTTTAACGACATCAAGCAGAGGAATGTTGACTTTCACCTGTTTCAACACCTCTAGAATATCCTGAGAGTTAGAGAGAGGTTTTGGTGAAACCAACCGTTGGGGGAATGGAGCAACTGGCTTCTCTAGAAGTTCCGGTTCCACTTTTTGTGGGGCATCAGTGGATCCATCATTGTTGTCCTCTTCTGGTTCTTGAGGCTTTTCGGGCCTAACCGGAAGAGTTTTATCAATGATCTTCCCACTCCTAAGAGTGGTGATGGATTTAGCATGCCCCATCTGATTTGAAGAGCTGGGATCATTATTCTCGTATTGCGGTTTAGGATTGGGGATAGGTTGTGCAGGAAGCATCCCCTTTTCTATAACCGTCATACGAGAATCTATCCTTTGCATAAAATCTGTGATTCCCCGCATTGCCTGAGCTAGCTCTTGTATGGGATTTTGAACCGGTTCCTCTTGAGGTTTCACTTGATTTGGATTTTGATTGAAGAAACCTGGAGGAGTCGCCGTTTGTCCATTTCTCCAACTGAAGTTTGGATGATTTTTCCAGCCAGGATTGTATGTGTTGGAGTTGGGTCCAGTAAAAGGTCTTTGATAGTTATTTACGGCATTGGCTTGTTCATTCAACACTCCTCGAAAGGCAGGTATTGTAGGACAGTTTTCAGTTGTGTGAATGTTGCAATCACAGATGCCGCAAACAACTTCATTGACCCTATCCTTCTTTCCTTCCATGGCCTCAACTTTCCTTATGAGCGTAGTCACTTTACACTTGAGATCATCCTCTTCTTTCAAAAGATATAATCCACCTTTCTCCTTTGATTGAGTTGGCCTAGACGTGGTGTTCGACTTTGGGTAATAGTCCCAAGATTGTGTTTTTTCAGCCAAACTATCGAGGTAGTCCCATACCTCGTCGATGTCTTTATTAATGAACTCTCCATTACACATTGTCTCGACCATTTGGCGCATGGAAGATGTCAGTCCATCATAGAAAAAATTTGTAATGCGCCACGTTTCAAATCCGTGTTGTGGGCACGAACTGACCAAATCTTTGAACCTTTCCCAACATTGAAAGAATGTTTCATCTTCCTTTTGGGCAAAGTTCATGATCGCTTTTCTGAGGGTAATCGTTTTATGATGTGGGAAGAATTTTTTTATGAATTCCCTCTGCATATCGTTCCATGTGCCAATGGATCTAGGACGCAGTGAATGTAACCACGTCTTAGCTTTCTCTTTTAAGGAAAAAGGAAAGAGTTTCAGCCTAATTGTATCCTCAGATACATTAGGAAAACATAATGTAGCTATAATTTCATCGAACTCTTTCAAATGCAAATATGGACTCTCTGATTCAAGTCCATGGAATTTGGGAAGGAGTTGGATAACTCCTGGCTTGATGTCCATTTGTCCTGTATTTTCAGGAAAAATCATGCATGAGGGCGTACTCACTCCCGCCGGTTGTAAAAAATCTCGTAAAGTACGAGGCGGGGGTGCCTGTTGCACCTCATTCTCATCTTGGGTATCCTCCACCCTGGGTGGAAGTAGAGGAGGTTGGTCTTCAGCCATAACCTCAATTAACTCAGGGGATTTCGAGCGGTGTCTAATCCTGCGATGGATAGTCAACCCCTCAACTAATCCTCCTTCAGTCAAGAGACGTCGTGTGTTGTCACGGGCCCACTTGGGCATGAAACACTCGCAGCCCTCAGTTAAAAACTTAACCCTAGGAAAGAAAATCTAGAACGAAAGAGAGAGAGAATTGGAAAGGGATTACCAAATTGAAGCTCCTAAGTTAAGGACCTGCAAAATAAAACAAAAATAAGTTAGATTCTATAAAGGAGAGAAACGATACTTTAAAAGAAAAATAACAGTAAAGTAATTTCTAAAAGAAAGTATTCTTTAAAGAAAAACGGAAATTTCTAAAGTAAACTAGGAAAGCCTAAACTAAAAAGTAAATTACTACAAGAAAATTGAAAAATAGAGAGTAGGGAAGGAGTGTACCAAAATAGAGATTTCTATCTTAAAGGCCTACAAAATAGGAAGGTTAGTTTCTAAACAAAAATCCTAAAAATAAATTAAGAAACAGAATTAGATTCAAAAAGTGTTAGAATTAGAAAGTTAATAGAACCAAAATAGAAAGTCAATTTCTAAATAACCTAAATTCTAAAAATAACCTATTTCCTACAGAACAGAGGATACTAGAATTAGAAAGTTTCTAAGATCTAAACCCTAATTCTATAAAAAGAAAAAGTAGAGAATTTAGGAAAGAATTACCAATTTAGAGATTTTATGTCAGGATCCTACAAAACAGGAAACAAGTTAGTTCTAAAAATCAAATAGAAAAAATCTAAAACTAAAGTTAATAAAATCCTAATCTTATCCTAATTCTAAAACTAATTAATTTCAGAAAATCGTAACTATCAGTCCCCGGCAACGGCGCCAAAAACTTGTTCACACCCCAAGTGCAGGGTTGTGATGTAGTAATAAACTCGGTAAGACCGAGGTCGAATCCACAGGCTGATACCTGTACGTTATCTGAAACCAAGTAGAACTAGAACTAGACTAAGATGTGATCTAAACCAAATAGAATTTAGGAAATAATTGTGGAATAATTATTTAAAACTTTAAGGAATTCAGAGGACGAAAACTAGGGATTCAGAGGATCCACTTGTAGAGATCAGGGAGATCGTATGCCACTATCACAAATTATGAAAATTTACTGAACTGCCATTGATATAGGTTTCAAGAGATGAAAGGTGTATGAATTAGAGTGGATTCCATCACCAAACCATGCCCAGGAGACAAAGCAAACAACAGAATTAATCTAATTATCAATCAATCAACATGCCATGAAGGTCAGGAAGGTACTGTCATCCTACCATGCCCATGGGACAATGATGAACAACAGAGGTTCCTGACTTCATAAACATAAAAAGGAAAGGAATATTCAAAGCCATTGCACGCCCATTGTAATTTCAGTCACAATATGCCATTAAAAACTAAGAAAAATATTCCTTTAATAATCAACTATATCAACTTCAGTTTAGAAATTTAAATTAAAGGCATAAAGTAGGTTCTCCCATCTCGCTACAAGCTTCACCTCTTAGCCCTAGCTAAGAGGATTAGCCACGCATGGATGGGCTAGATCTCATCAGAAATTTGAGAAGAAAAGCATAATAAAAAGAAAAAACAAAGAAAAAACCTTCTTTCTTCTCTCCCTGTCTTTCTCTCTCTCCTGTCAGATCTCCAGCCGTCTGCCCAAGCTCCTTCAATCCCTGATCGTGCACAGCAGCAGCAACTGCTCCACGTTCGGCAGCCAATCCGTTTTCCTTCCCACGTTCTCCACAGCAGCCCCAAAACTCCCTATTTTCTGTTCTTTTCTTTTTCTCTCCTCCCTAAAACAACCGGCCTGCTCCTCTTTATAGCCAAACAAAAAAACATCAGTCGGTGAGAGCTTTCTCCCCTTTACGCAAGCAGGTGCGGATGTTTACGCATCAATCACCACAAGACCGGACGCTGGTTCTTCATAGGGCCCATAGTTGCTGTCGATGGACAAATCTACTCCGTCCATTGGATGCGGCTCGAAAATCCAGTCACCTATGTTGATTTTGGCAACGATTTGGAGTGGCCCGCAGATTCTTTCTTAGTGACATCTACCGGGCATTTGAACGGTTGAAAAACCAAACGTCATTGTCTTTTTCAAATCTGTCACCTAGGCGTGAATGAGATGGAATGAGGGACTCTCTTGGGCGGTTTGGATCAAGCATTTGACGTACGGTTGTGGCCCACAGAATTCATCCGCAGGCTCTGTTGCGAAACAGAGCCTGCGTCATTAGCGCTGCGATGGCTGGTGGGTCCCATATTGACTTCAGAAGGAAAATCCAATCCGTTCATCACGTTACTCTCGAAAAACTAGCTGAAATAAGGTAATTTTGTATGTCTTTTGGTTCCGCCCATTGAGTCTTTTCTTTCACCGCCCATCCTGCTTTTGATCGCTATGATCTTTCAATTTCTTGCATGATGCCAAAAGGTCCTCTAGGTGAGGTTAATAACCCACTTATCTACACAATGGATGGTCCAGATTGATTATTTGGATGATGAATGGGCCCCACTGAGAAGAACCGGCGGTCCCACGTTCGCCTGCTGTGATGAGGATTCTGTTTTGAGAAGGAGAGTCGGTCAGCGCTTGCTGACCGACTTTTGGTCTTTTGGTGAACGCCCGGTGCACTTATATAATGTGTACATGCACTACCTGTGTGGGTCCCACAGAGATGTTTGTGAGAAATCCAATCCGTCCATCTGGTTCTTCACATGATTTAGGGCGTTGAGACTGAAGATGAGGAGATTCCAGAGATCAGGCGGGCCCCAGATCAGTAATTAGTGGGCTGATCTGCCCGTTGGACCACTTTCATAGTTATCCAGGGGCTGAAATTTTACATGTACGGTTTATTTATGGTCCTCAAGCCACGTGTGAAGTTTCGAATTGATCAGATGGTGGGAACCCTATGATCTTGCATTTTGGGCACTTTTCAGGCCACTTGAACTTCGATTCCTCGATTTCCGCGGACCCCTGGTGTATAATTTCGTCGCTCTTGGTCTTCTGGAGTCCGTCCCCTGCTTTAGTGTCATCAGATCGGTAAATCCATGCTTTTTAGTGTCCTTTCCCAGTCCAAGCTCATGAAGACGCCCTGCATCACAAATTCAATTAAATTAGGCTATTAAACGGTGTCATGCTTGTAATTTCATGCAATAAATGGGTCTGATATGCAATATTTGACCCTTAACAAAGCATACCACAAATTAAATTATTATTATCATTATTTTATTTTTATTTTTATTTTTACATTTACAAATGAATTATTCCAAAGAAATTTAAAATTATGTGGACCTCCACTATTAAGAAAATGCATTGCACCACCATTAGTAATGCCAACCAACCTTTGAAGATGCAAATTTAGAGTTGGACTAAAAATTCATGTGAATAGGATTTGGAGTCGGATATGGAGTAGGAATAGGAGTTCTTTTCTGGACTCTAACATTATGGGCAAAGGTAAGGAAGGAATACAATAAATTTTTAAATGAGACGCTTTCATTGATTTTTTTTTTTTTCCTCTACAATATTTGCTCTAGAGTAATGACCATAAGTGGATTTAAGTTATGGTTGTTCATGTCTCCTAGCTTGACTTAGAAATGTTTAGGTATATATGTTGTTGGATTGAGGTGGTTGGGTTTGTTTGGTTTAGCCTTACCTTTGTTTGGATTTTTTTTTTTTAATTTTATTTATTTATTTATTTTATCTAGGATTAATGTAAATGGTTGTTTTCCATATCAATAAAATTATAGGTGATATACTCCCAACTTCCTGTAAAAAGGAATAAATGTAAAAAAAAAGTGTCCTAACTTATGCAGAGAAATAAGGTATTTTGCTTATTTTTCATTCTGAATGCTTGTGTCCAAATGCTTACTTTACACGCATGTTAACTAGCATAAGGGAAAAGGAAGAGTGTTGATTGGTGTATCAAATACATAACCAATAGTTGTTGGTGGGTTACATATCATACTTTCGCCATCCCATTTACAATCTTACATCCATCAACTTTTAAGAGCTTTGCTAAGCCCATATGCATGTGCAGCAAAGCTCATGTACATGCCATAATGCCAGCATGGAATGATGAAGCCCAAATCCAATCCATCCATCAGAAAGGCATCAGCATATTCATACCAACCCAATGGATGGATTGGATCTCGCACTTATATCCCATGTTGCAACATTCGTTGCCATACATGAGCTTATTGCACAGACACGTGGGCTTAGCAAATGAGACCATTTGCAAATCATAGGCACTTTTCAAAGGGAACGTGTGAAAATCATTCCTGCTAATTTTCTCCTTGTTTGGAACTCTGAATTTCACACCAACAGTGGGTTGCTCCCTTACATTTAATAATTTATATAGGTGACAATGTATATGACACCCATCCCTAGGAAGGCAGGTCCCAACCTTATCATCAGGTGGGTCACACTTGCATTATTGAGTAATTTCTTTTTTTATAATATATAGTTTTCTACAGTGTTGCCAACCCTGATGAATGGATATGCATGATTTTCAAGCATGCCTTTAAGGTGGGCCTACAGCACAACTCGAACACGAGCTCTATGCCCATTATTTTGTGTGCTTGACATCCAGTACCTAAATTAGGTATGCCTGAAATTTTAGGGCATGATACCAAAATTCATCTCCATCCCTAAACACAATAAATAATGCAAGAGGGGACGCCAACCATAAGTTGTATGCGGCCTAAATGGTGTGTATATTCTATCTAATCCATTCATCAAATTAGTCTAAAGTGGAGAGTATCCTTTCACACTAGCATACTTTTGAAGGCCCCAGCATGTTATGCGGATGTCATGTACCTTTCCATAGTCCCTATCTGTTACTTAAGGTATTCTGGCTAGCAACAACAGTAGAAGCATTAGCATCACAACCTCCAGTAACAACCACGACCGGCTGCCCCGAAAAATGCAGAGATGTTAACATTCCCTATCCATTTGTCCTCGGCAATAGCTACAACATTGGCATAGGAGGCTTCAATATCTCCTGCGACGACACTGTTCAGCCACCAAAACCATTTTTAGATCATTTTAGAGCATGAGCTAAACAACAGAGCTCCTCCGATGCCCTAACCCCCGTTGGGGGCAACCATCATCGATCCAGATATAGCAGGGCCAATCGATACCTGGAAGGAAGTGCGAAGGAAGAAACCCAGGTTAGATTCGGACGGATTGTTTGTAGGAAACCTTCCATTCTCGACTACCAGAGACGACCTCAGAGCTCGTTTTGGGCAATTTGGGGCCTTGGCGGATGTCTTCGTCCCTGTTTTCCCAGCAATTAGGAGAAGCAAAGGACACGCGTTTGTTTCTTCTAGGAATCGGGAGGATGCCAAGCAGGCATTGGAACTCCTGAATGGTCGTTTTCTGGGTCGCAGAAGAATGCAGGTTTCGACTGCTAACCAACGCCCTGATAACGGACCTCTGGAACAGAAGGGAAGAAATAGAAATCCGAATCTGAAGGCCAACGCCCCAACAACTCAGATCCCTGCCCCTATCCCGCAATCCTCCACAAGGGTCAATGAAATCCCCATGAGAGGCAGCAACAATAACAACAGACCTGAGAGCCGATCCTATGCTGAGGCTATGTCCCCCCCTTCCCCTCCGCCTTCAACTACCCGCAATATCATTGTTCCCAAATGGATCTCAGACAAAGGCAGACTGGACAAGGCATATGCTCTAGTTGGCGAAACATCAGGCCCGGCTCCTACCGCATACTCTCTGCGAGAAGGTATTGGTGCCTACAACTTCAGATCTACCCAGGTAGAGGTATTTCAAATATCCAAATATGCTTTCTCTCTGCAATTTTTTACCAGGGAAGCTGCCTTGGCGTTCTCGCGGGATAAAATCCTCCGGTCCAAGCTTGGCCTATCCAATGTCAGATCGTGGGGACCAGCAATAAGCGTCCCAGACAGAAGAGTTTGGATCCACATTGAGGTTATCCTGATGCACGCCTGGTGTGAACAGACTATAGGTCAGATTGCTGACCAAGCGGGAGAAGTTCTGGAGCTGGAGCCCAATTCACTTAAAGGCAAGAACAGATGGTATGCCAGAGCTAAATTCTCTCCCCCAATCGACCTGGTCCCCTGTAAAATGCTAAACCTCAGGCAGATCGTTTCAGATATTAGTGCAGCTCGAGGTCCCCGTGCCGATCGTACCTGAACGATGCAGGGAGGAGAAGAGAGATGAGCCACAGTAAGAAGGTACAAAGCAGTGGGTTATCAGATCCTTTGGGAACCGTCAAGCATCTGCTAATAGAGAAAAGGAAAGGAGCCTAGATTTGAGGGAATTAGGAGTCGAGGGCGCCGGTGGAGGTACTACAGGAAATTGCTCTTTTACCAACGACATAATTCGTCATTATTTTATTTTTTTTCGTAGGTAATGATTATTACCAACGAAATATATCGTCGCTAAGATCGTCACAATAAGACCATGGCTGAAGGCTTTTCCCGACGAAATATGAATTCATCGGTAATGATAAAACAAAGACCGACAACTAAAATCGTCGGCCAAACATATTACTTTTGGTAGGAAAAAACAATATATTTCGTCGGTAAATACAGCTTATACCGACGAATATCTTCGTCGGTAAAACTGTCGATAGACAACATTACTGACGAGTACGTTTGTCGGTAAAACAATAATACCGACGAGTATGTTCGTCGACATAAGCCCGGATAAACGACATTACCGACAAGTGCGTTCGTCAGTAAAACAATAATATCGACAAATATGTTCGTCGACATAAGCCTGCTATTACCGACAAAATAATTCTTTCATCGGTATATCTCATATATAAATCGTTGGTATAATTTTTTGTATTAATTTGTATCTACGAAATATTTCGCCAGTATAAGTTTTCAACCTACTATTACCAACAAAATATTTCGTCGGTAATAGTCTGTTTCTTCCTGGTTTCATTTATTTTCAAAATTCAAGAAAAAATTCCTAATATACACTTGTTACAATACATTTTCAGCATATTCACATCCACATCCATCCAAACACAAACCACATCCAAATGCCTTGTCGGCACCAATACCGCAGTAGTACGGACCCTGATCCAAATTTGAATAATTTTGACAAAATGAATGGAGAGATATATACAAAGAAGAAACAAGCATATCTAACATTTGATATACCCATTTCCAATGAACCAAACAAAAATATATAAAAACAAAGGAATGAAATGGAAACCCGGTGGTAATATATTTTAACTCTGTCCATTTCCAGGATTTGTTGGTTACATTTCAAAAGAATGTTGAGATGGACCAAGTCCACATCCCCACAAATGTCAAGATTGAGAGAGTTATTCTTCACCATTTTTCATCTTTGGGATTAGAATCATACAATGTATTTGAACTCTTACACGGAAAATGGATGTGTAGCTATTTCAATTCAAAAAAGGACTAATGGGTGTATACAAATCTAAAAGGGTGTTTTTGTTTGTCTATAAATAGTGGCTCCAGTAATTTAACATGGCCAACATTTCTCTGTTTACACCCTCAAGAGTCGAGAAAAACAGAATCCATGAACGATAAGGACCTTGAATGAATTAATAAAGAAGAAAATAATCCGCAATACATTGACATGCAATGAAAATTACCAAATATATTTCATCTTCACATACTTGCCGAACAAAAATGAACTACAACTATAATTAATAATAGCATGCTATTCCATGCAACAATTTTATTGCCAATATGGGATAAGGGTCAAAGAGGTTCAAATCTCAGTGGTTGTGTCTTTAGACAAGTGTTTGCTAAAATCATAAACTGTCATGTTGAAAACCGCAGATATTACATGAAAGACAGTTCAAGGCATAAAATTAATAGGAATTATTGGAGGCTAGCATTGTATAAGCAAGTTGTACACTTAGGTGATCCAGACTATTGAAGTTTGAAAGAATGAACCCCCACTATGGATTGAACATTGTGTGAAATGTCCCAGACAGTGGATAAAATAAATAAATAACGGTGGACCCCACAGAGTTTACTCAGTATGCTAAGAGTAATGAATAACTCACCTAAATGGAGTGGAGAGGGGTTTCCTTAAAACATTCATAATCATATATTAGGCTTGCCTAAATGTGATTCACATATCCAACCCACTCATTATGTGTGTCCCACTTGGATGAGGGGTCAGACCAAGTTTCAGCCGCATCTAAAACTCATGTGGGCCCACCAAGTGCTTTTATATTTTTTAGGATGTCTTCACATAGTTTTAGATGATATGGCCCACCTGAGTTTCGTATACGGATGATTTTTGAGATATCTCGTAACCTAAAGGGGACACATCAAATGCACGGTGTTGATATTCGACACACATCATGATGGGGCCCACAAAACTTACTAACATCAATTATTAGGTTCTCACGAGGTCAATAAGTTGGGTCACAATTTTGACCAGAATATTTGGCCCATTTTACATGTCTAGTCCATTCACTCTATTTTACTGATCAATACCCTCAATTTGATTAGTTACTTGCCCCGATCAGGCTACATATGAGAAAGATATTGGGCATACAAGATTGATCAACAATTTGAGTGAAATTTGATTTAAACATCTGAAGTTATTTACTCTTCAATCGGGACTGATTAGATTGTCCAAAAACAGTTAAAGGTTGTTCATAATATCAAAAAGATATGGATGAAGAGAAAACACAAACATCAGCTTGATCCAAAACTTCTATGGCCTCCAAGAATTTTTCAATGGTAGAGGTTCAATCACACTATTTCCTATGGTGTGGTCCACTTGAGCTTTGGATATGCTTCCTTTTTGTTCTTTAGACCTCAAATTATCTGTTAACATGGATGAACGGAGTGGATAAAATAAATAAATAACGGTGGACCCCATAGAGTTTACTTAGTATGCTAAGGGTAATGAGTAACCCACCTAAATGGAGTGGAGAGGGGTCTCCTTAAAACATTCACATAATCATATATTGGGCCTGCCTAAATGTGATTCACATATCCAACCCACTCATTATGTGTGTCCCACTTGGATACGGGGTTAGACCAAGTTTCAGCTGCATCTAAAACTCATGTGGGCCACACCAAGTGCTTTTATATTTTTTAAGATGTCTTCACATAGTTTTAGATGGTATGACCCACCTGAGTTTCGTATACAGATGATTTTTGAGATATCTCATAACTTAAAGGGGACACATCAAATGCACGGTGTTGATATTCAACACACATCATGATGGGCCCCACAAAACTTACTAACATTAATTCTTAGGTTCTCGCGAGGTCAATAAGTTGGTAAAAAGCTCCTTTACCGACGATTTTTTTCGGTACATATGTTTTTAACTATACTTATTAGCTACATCAAAAAATAAAAATTACAACTCAACCACCATGATCAACCACACAAAGTGAAATAATATGTCAACCGTTCATTTTGTTCATTTTGTTCAAGGATGTATCTATTTCGTTGGTAAAAAAGCTCCTTTACCGATGATATTTTTTGTCAATAAAAAGATCCTTTACCAACGATATTGTACAACGTTGGTAAAAATAGCCTCTCCGTCATCGGAAAGGACACCAAGGGATCTTTTGCCGATGAACTATTTGGTTCATCAGGAAAAATTACATTTACCGACAAAATAATCGTCGGGAAAATAGTTTTCACCGACGATACATAATGTCGTCGGGAAAAGTTTCCAGGCTGTCGTTGTAAATGGTAGCGGGAACATATTTGGTCGTGACGGGAATCTTTTGCTAACAAAATATGATTTCGTCAGAAATAAGTTTATCGGTAAAAGGCCAATTTCTTGTAATGAGAGGAATGCACAGCTCCTGTTCGATTGAATGCCCCATTGACAGCCTAACGACACACACACACACACACACACACACACACACACACACACACACACCGAAAGGAGCTTCATAACCTGCTCTGCCAGCAGGAAGTGGATCCGGTAGCCCCCACCCATGGCTAGCCCCAAGCCAACACTCAGCTATGGAGAGACGAACCCTCCGCAGAAGCTACATTAGTTCCTGATCTTTCCACTCATTTGCCTAGCCCTCAATCCACCTACACGAAGACCCTATTCAAGGGCCAATCCCGCAAAACTGACAGCCTTTCCAAAACCCATCCCAATTCCCAACCCAAAACAGCAGTTCGGCCTATCAGTCCGCTCACCCAAACGCCATACCTGAACCCCTAAACACCCACAAATCGACCAACCCCTTCCTCTCACCCCCTCTACCAACCCCCCGCCCCAGAATCACCCTTGACAGAAATGGTATGGACAACTGGGAGGGCTGGCTAACAGGGGTTCAAAATCTGTTCAGTGAAAGTTTCCTAATTCAGAAGTTCAAGTCCCTTTCTCAAGGCCTAGCAGGAATAGCAGCAGCAAATGTTGAAGAAGCCCAGATCCTCAGAAACCGGGATAACAGATCAGAGGATTGCTTAAATAGAATGGAAGCCATGATCCTAGAATTGAATACCCGAGAGGGCAATGCTCTAAACTCTATTGCCGCAGCAGACAGGTCTCTTGATTTGAACGTTAACAACCCGCTTGGAAGCAGTCATGCCGAGGACGTGGCCCAGCGTGCGGCCATCAATGACAAAAACAGAATTGCTCTATGGGTGGACATCGCAACGAGGCAGGCCACCAACAACTCAGAACTGTCAGATTTGGGGAGTAGAGCTGACAAGGAAATCGTTATTCCTGCCATGGCAGCTAGAAGGAAAGGAAGGCCTGCTGTTTCATTCTTTAAAAGGAAAAGCCAGAGACTTGGAAGCATTTGTAGAAGGGCCAATGGAAAAAGGATGGGTGTCCGATGTTTAGCATCCTTTCTTAGAACGTGAGAGGGGTAGGCAATGCTAAAACTATCCGCCATCTGAGACAACTGATTAAGAAGAACAAAGTACTACAAAAAAAAAAAAGAAGCAAAGGAGATAGACAATGTAGGTTTTTAGCTACGGATATAAACCATAGCTAAATTACCATGAATATATCCGTAGCAAAAGAGTTACTACACCACTGAAAATTGACAGTCCTGTAAGGGACCTTTTGAGGCCCACTACAATATATGTGTTCTATCTAATCCGTCCATCTGTTTTTAAATATAATTTTAGGTATCATCCTCAAAAAATGAGGTATTTTTAAGCCTCAAATGGACCACACAATAGGAAATAGTAGAGATTAAATCACACGTGATGTCTATGGTGTGGTCCAGTTGGGCGTTCAATATACCTCATTTCCAGATCATTACCTAAATGTATTTATAAAAATAAATGGACGGAATGGATAAACCCTATACATCATGGTGGGCCCCACGTAGGTACCCAATCCACACCCAATTAGCGCGCCCAAATGAATATGCGGCCATTTGTCCCCTTCTATTCCTCTCTCTCTCTCTCTGAGTCCCCTCTTTACGCCCTAAACCCTTTCTCCCTCCCTCTCTCCCTTTCTCTCAATCATCCCATTTTCGTTGGGGCCAAGCGGCGCCGGTTCGTGATCCCGTCCGGCTACCTCACGGTTTACGTTGGGGCCAAGCGGCACCGGTTCGTGATCCCAACCCGGTTCCTCAACCTCCCGATTTTCGTCTCCGTCCTGAAGAAAGCGGAAGAGGAGTTCGGATTCCAGATGTGCGGTGGCCTGGTTTTGCCCTGCGAGGTGGATTTTTTCATAGGGGTTTTGAAGATTCTCGAGAAGGACAAGCAGAGATTCTGTGGAGTAGAACTGGAAGAGGTTTTTAAGACTTTTTCCGAGGTTAGTTTTGATCCTTGCAAGGGAACGATGGGATCTTGCCATGGTTTCATGCCCCTATTGCAGAGGACTAGTGTTTAACGGTTTTGGATGGGTTTTTGCTATTTTTTTTAGGTCCTTGGGTTTTCTTCCTTTTTAGAAAAAAGGAGGGGTCTTTTTGTAAAGAAAAAAAGGGGGTCTTTTAGATGCAATGCGAGGGGCTTTAGGATTTTTCCTTCCCTTCTTTTTTCCATCCATGAAGCCAATGTTTGGGGGTTTCAATGAGATGTTGATTAGCTTTTCTAAAAATTAAAAAAATAAAATAAAATCATCCCATTTTCAAAGCACTAGCATTTTCTCTCTCTCGCAATCTCAATGGATTTGGAAAGGTGAGTGATTTTTCCTTTTCATTTTTATTGATTTCCTTATGTTTTGTGAATCTTCTCCGATTCTCGACTGAAGATCTCGATTATCAATGAAGAAATGGGATTTGATTTTGGAATTTATCGCCTCATTTGCTGCATTTCCGACGTTTTTGCTCTCGTTTCTCCATTTAGGGTTTTCTTTATGTGGTTAAAACTGTTTGATAAAATGCCTCAACAAGGATTGCACATGCACAATGACTACGTATATGCATGTGGATTGTTGCATTCTCTTTCCTGTACCTTCTTAACTCATCTGCCCCATCCGCCCTTAACCCCATTTTGAGATTTGCTCCTTTGCAAACACTCACCGAGTGTTTCTGGGTTAGTCTACGACATATGGACTCATGTATGCATCATGTTATCCATAAATCAAGCTTACCGCCTTCGAATATATATGTAATTAACTTGAGAAGTTTGGAGACTGATTTAAGATATTTTAATTGCATCAAGCAAATGTTAGTGGTATTTCAGCATCTAGGATCATTAGATTGGTGTGGTTCTTTGTGCGTGGCCAAACAGATGAACGGTCCAGATCCCATAAATGTGAGTGCTTGTTAACTAACGTAGACATTGGTGTTTATAGCACCAGGTCACACACATCAATGCCGGTACGCATGGGACACACGAGCCATGTATCAGGTGGAACCAACAGTGTATTTCATTTCAGGCTGGTTAACTGTCATGTAGACCATACATTTTTTGTTAAATAAAATGAAATTGCTGAAATTGCTGATTTTATAAATGTGTTGCAGGTAAAGAAGGGCCTACATAAGCCCATGAGCAGGGGCTGTAAATATGGAGGCGGCTGGCTATGAGGCTGGGGCTGGGCTTGCAGCTGAGCCTGAGGATGCGGATGAGGCTGGGACTTGCAGCCTGGCTACACGTGATTCAGATATGCTTGCTTTCCTTTATATTATGATTTAGATGTGTATAGATATTTTATGAGTTTTTGCGATCCACGCATTTGAATCATCATATATGCTTATGATTTTAATGCACCAAAAACCACCCGTGCAATCTCAGCCCTGCAAATGCCTCAGCATAACAAGCTCATGGACTTGACATGGATATGTTTGATGTCGCCTAGGTGTGGAACCAGTTGTACATTCCAATGTTACCAAGATCACCAACCCACCTCATTCTTTTGACAAAAAAGAAAATGAAAAAGAAAAAAAGGTGGCACTTCTAGCAGTCATAGATATTATTGTCCTCAGCCCCTAGAGTCTGCATTTGGATATTCTGATTTCTTTGTGCATGCAGTTTTTTTCCATTGAATTCAATATTAGTGAGTTTCTCAAATGTAGGATGTTTTGCTATCAGTGATTTCTTTGTTCTGATTCCTTTTACTTTATACCAATGTTTTTATTCTCAAAGTTTAATTTATCTATTTTATTATGGTGTTTTCTCATAGGATGCAAGCTCTGGTTGAGGCTACATTTTCAGTGGAGGCATTTTCTCTGTGCCGGTATTTCAAGGTTAGCGTTGCATGGTTAGGTTTATGTACCAAAAATAATTAGAAAACAACTGATTTATGGAGAGGAGCACTGAACACAGTAATTTTGTAGCGAGCTGTCTGCTTTGTATATTTCAAACCAAGTTCAAATGGACCCTTTGATCGTCAAGCTTCTTGAGGATGATGAGGTTAACAACATTCTTCTAAGATTTACCTTTTGTTATATTTATTGAAGGTTTCCAAATTTATTTACTTATTTTTTTGAATGGCAGTTTCCAGCTTTTTAATTTTCCAACTAAGAACATGTTCTTTTCTTTCTTCTCGATGCTCCAGGATGCGAACATACATTCTGGAAAGTATGTGGAGGCATTTAAACAGAGATATTGGAGGAGACGTCTATTTTTCAGCCTGTTGATCTAGATGCTGGTTAGATTACCAATCCCCCGGCTGTGTGTGTATGTGTGTGCGTGCATGCGGCCTGGTGCTCGTGCATGACTCTCTTTCTTTCAGTTTACATCTAGTTGTAGAAAGCAGCTTGGATTGCATTATAGGAGTAATTTACAAGGAAAAACTTATGTGACCGCATTCTTGAATTTGGATAATGGAATAATACACCCACTTTTGAAACCTTCTTGGGCCCACTGAAATGTTTACTTGTCATCCAACTTATTGATCATGATAAGGTCACATAGACCTAGATGAAGGGAAAACATAAATATCACTTTTACAGCCAACAAAAAAGGTTTTAGTAGTGGGCATTCAATCACCGTTGTTTCTTGTGATGTGGTCTACTTAAGCTTTTGATCTACTTTTATGAGAAGGACAGATGAAACGGATGGACAACATGGATAAAATGCATACATTGCAGTGGGCCCCACAGTAGCCATCACCACTTAGCTAGGTGGTTTTGGGTCACCACCACCCAATCCGGACAATCTTTACAATTGTCAATCTAATTTTGCCTAATAAATTTTACACCAGTTAGATGGGCATTGATGAACTTGTCCCTGTAGCTTTTAGGTTGTGTTGTATCCACATAAGGTTCACAATTTAAGGGATGTGGTTTGCATGGTGTCCATGACAACAAGTAACTTGGTGGTGTTGGGATATGGATTGCGTGGCTGTTGGAAAATATTTCACAAAATAATAATGAAAATGGAAAGATAAAAAATAAAATTAAGTAACACTAGGCTGAAGTTTTGGAAGTAAGAATACATTGGGTAGAATAGTGATAACGTTAAGGCCTAGGTGTGGAACCAGCTGTCCATTCCAATGTTACCAAGATCACCAACCGACCTCATTCTTTTGACAAGAAAGAAAATGAAAAAGAAAAAAAGGCGGCACTTCTAGCAGTCATAGATATTATTGTCCTCAGTCCCTAGAGTCTGCATTTGGATGTTCTGATTTCTTTGTGCATGCAGCATGCTTCCATTGAATTCAATATCAGTGAGTTTCTCAAATGTAGGATGTTCTGCTGGCAGTGATTTCTTTGTTCTAATTTCTTTTACTTTATACCAATGTTTTTATTCTTAATTTATCTATTTCATTATGGCGTTTTCTCATAGGATGCAAGCTCTGGTTGAGGACTACATTTTCAGTGGAGGCATTTTTTCTATGTCGGTATTTCAGTATACTAATGAGGAAAAAAGCTCTCAAGGTTGGTTCATTTCCACTAAAAACATCGAATAACTAGATAAATCAGCCGGTATGTTCATTGATTAGTTGGTAGTTTTTTGGCTTTATCTCATTTTTCTACAGTGGAGCCTGAATTCATAGATAAATCAGCTGGTATGTACAGTGCTCACTTGTGCGATACTACCCAAACTGCACTTCTGTTTTGCTGTTGATTTATAGGTTTGATCTGGAACTGCAGATATTTCCATGGGGTGTGTCTCGCATTCGAGCATCAACGTAGGCAAAAGCAATCCCAACAAAAACGAGACTGATCCAATTCCATCTTCAATAGACAACAAGGTCATGGATCCTACATAGTTGGCCTTGGGTGCTTGGCCTGAGTTCTTTTCTTTTCTTTTGTTTGGTTTTTGTTGCTGATTTTGATTCATGGTGAATGGACTTGTAAACTAGATAAACATGGATAAGTATATTCTGGTAGACTGGTTGTGAGTTGCAGAAAATAGGTTTGCAGAGGCAAACTTTTCATCCCAGATATTGATAAAGCAATTGGTATTTCCAATTTGGAGCAATCAAATTTGCAGGTACTCTCTCCCAGAAGAGCACTTTGTTTGGATGATCAAGATTCACATTAGATTGGATGCAGATAAAACTTACATGAATACTTGGCTGTGCATGTACAGCTATTCCAATACAAGTATACAACATCCTCTTGTTCATTAATGAGGTTCATGTGCAGAGTTACTCTCTCTCAGAAGAGCACTTTGTTTTTTCAGTAGCAGTTTCAATGGGAAAATTGTAGCAGGGGAATTATGCAGTGTTCTCTGAGTTTTTACTTTCTACCTTTCTGTATCTATGGTCTGAAGATGTAGACTTTTGCAGGTTTTTGGTTTTTTAGGTGATGAAAATCATGTAGAAACCTGGATGTATAGCGTGAAGCATTGGATCCTATCTAAAGAACTCCAAAATGCAAAGGTCTTGAATGGACTAGTATCAGGGTGGAGAGTAGGGATGGATCGACAGTGGCAGTGATGGAAATGGCGGGGGATTTGAACCGTCAAATGTTTGGGATTGTTTATAGCCGCAAGAGCCGTAGGTCGGCAGCTGGAATTGCTAGGGCGGATGCTGCTTCTGCGGGCTTGAAAGATCAGATGTATGGAATTCCATTCGTTCTGAAACAGAGGAAGAAGACAGTGAAGACAGCAAGGGAAAATTCGAAAAATTTGCAAGAATGTAGAGTTGTGGAGAATATTGATGCTTCTCTACCTCCGAAGGGGATGGTCATTGTTGTTATCTGACCCGATGGCTGGGGCTTTCACTCAGTGTGGCATCCATTTCTGTTCTGTACACAACATGAGTTCAGAAAATGTGAGTTCTTTTGTTTTTTGTTTCTAGAACTGCTGCCGTTGAGTTGTTGCATGATGCTTGGTTTGACTGGCAATTTCACCAGTGTGGCCCTCCTTTCACTGGCATGTGTTGTTAACCTCTGATGGGCTCCATCATAAATGGCTTCTGGCGCTGAAAATCTCTTCCATTGGACAAGTCTACTGTTTGATTGCCAGTCATTGAAGGTGGCTGGGTTAATATGTTCTGAACTAGCCGTTGTTCTATAATCCAATCACAATTTCAGGCCCACCTGATGGATAGCTCAGATGTTCATGTGCAAGTTGGGTGACAGTTGGAGGGAAATGCTTTGAGGTTTTTATTGCCCTTCTTAAGAAAGGAATTCAGAAAAAAGGCTAGCTTTTCTTTTCATTTATGATCTTTGATGCACTATTACTGAAATCGTAGAGTTTGGTCAAACAGCAGATGCCATATCTTGGTGCATGTTTTCATCATTTATATGTCAAATAGTTTTGATTTTATGTTATTCTTGCTCTCTCCCCTAAGGATCATTGGAACTGTCTTGCATCTTGTCATCCCTATAAATGGTATCTTTGAAGTTGTAAGAATTTTGTTATGCTCCTGTAATAGGTTGAAATGATATTTCTACTTAGAAAATGCATGTCCTAGTAAGAAACGATATTTCTTCACTTACCCTAGATGCCCACTTCAAATTCCTTGGAGATGGGTGTACTAAGTGTCCAAGTCAAACGCATCGTTTTCAAATGCTTGTCTATCACTCCATTTCTTCTGTTTCGAGCTGCATTTTTAAAAAAAATAAATAAATTAAGTGCATCTGGTGCTGAAAAGTTTGGTAATACATTTTCTGGTAGTGGATGCATTGTATGATTTAATTGCTATTTGTAATATGAATGCATCGTTTGCTTTCCTGATTGCATTTTATGTACCATTCCTAGCAGCATTAATTGTATTAGCTTAGATGAGTTATCAATCACAGCAGGTTCTTGCAATGGTAACAGACACCATTGGTATAATTTTTTTAATTTAATATAGCTACGGATATTATCCGTAGCTATTACTCACTTCAGCATATTGCTACAGATTTCACTCCACCTTTAGCTACAAATATTATCCGTAGCAGGTTTTACGTTTGCTACGGTTATATGTATATTAGTACGGATTTAATCGGTAGCCATAGCTTTTTAACCTTTAGATAGATGACCAATTATTGTGCTACGGACTAAAACCGTAGTAATACTACGGTATTTATCCGTATCTTTTTCCTCTTTTTCTGGTAGTCAATTCTCCGACTGTAGGAACCGATGATTAGAGCTAATAAGCAGGACTCTATGGCGGCTAAATTCGGTTTTCATTTTCATTTGATGGAGAAGATGACGGAGGGGCACATTTGGGTTCTAGTTAAACATGGCATCCAAATCCATTCTGTTTCAACTACCAAGCAGTGCGTTACCTTCTCGGTTTCATATGACTCGGTTCCTCCCCTTTTGATAATAGTAGTGTATGCTAGCTGTAACAAGGACCACCGGAAGGATTTGTGGGATGAACTCAGGAGGACCCCCACCCTTGTTTAAGGTCCATGGCTAGTTGCAGGTGACTTTAATTGTATGGTGAGCATGGAAGAAAGGCTAGGGGGAGCTCCTTCTTTGTCTGCATCAATGACTAATTTTATCGAGACTATTAACGATACTTGCCTCATTGACGCTGCCTATAATGGTTCCACATTCACGTGGTGCAACAACATATCGGGTAGGGGGTGTAGATGGGCTAGACTCGATAGGATGCGACGTGGCTGGGCGTGCTCCTAAGGTTTAAAGTCAACCATCTTACGAGGGCCTATATTCGGACCATTCCCCTATCGTCATGAGCTTCAAGGACAATGCAGCTGATTTCCCTCATCCTTTCCGATTCCAACGCATGTAGATTTCCCACAAGGACTTCAAGAGGGTTGTTAAGGAAGCTTGGGAAACTGAAGTTGCAGCCAACCCTATGTTTAAAGTGTTGATCAAGATGGAGTATCTTAAGAGGGCCCTAAAAGATTGGAACAGACTTATGTTTGGTGATGTGCATAGTAACGTGTAAAAGGCCGAGGACGAGATAGCTAGAGCTAAATTTGCTCTTCTATCCTCCTCATCAGATGCCAACTTGGAAAGGCTAAAATCAGCCTAGGAGAGTCTCAGGGTCTCCCAATTGCAGCAGGAAGTATTTTGGAAGTAGAAATCTAGGATAAAATGGCTGCAAGAAGGTGATAGGAATACCAAGTTCTTCCATGACTCAGTCATGGACAAATGCGAAAGATTGGGGATTGATAGAATCAAAACTCCATCTAGAGAGATTCTTGACAAAAGTGAAGATATTGGCAGGGTGGCAGAGGACTACTTTAAGAATCTATTCTCAGCTCAAGAGAGGTCAGATAATGAGGAGATGTTATCGTGCATCCCGACTCTTGTTACCGAGCAGATGAACTTAAACCTGATGAGGCCTATCACGATAGAAGAGGTGAAAGCTGCGGCATTATCCATCCCAATTGATAGTGCGCCCAGCCCGGATAGTTTTGGAGGTGCCTTCTTCTCCTCATGTTGGGACCTCATTAGTATTGATATTTTTGAAGCAGCTAAGGATTTCTTTGCTGGAGGCCTTTGCCTAGAGCCTTCCAATGCACCCACATTTGTCTTATCCCAAAGAAGGACAACCCAGCCTCTATCACCGATTCCCGCTCCATCAGTCTTTGTAACGGAATTATGAAGATTTTCTCCAAGATTATTGCTTTCAGATTGGCTCCTATCCTGCCCTCCATTTTTAAAGAACAAGGGGCCTTTGTCAAGGGCAGATTCATAACGGAGAACATTTCCATTGCCAGGGAAATGGTCCATGATTTGGACTGGAAAGTGTTTGGTGGGAACATGATTCTCAAGTTAGATATGAAAATAGCTTACGACCGGGTCGAATGGCCTTCCCTTGCTTAGGTGCTAAGACAATTTGGATTCGATCAAGGTTGGATCACCCAAGCTCAACGGTGTTGGATGGGCAGCTGGTTTTCGGTCCTTATAAACGGCAGGTCCTTTGGCTTTTTTCCTTCGTCTAGAGGATTAAGACAAGGGGACCCACTATCTCCTTCATTGTTCATCACAGCAGCAGAAGTTCTTAGCCGGGGAATTCAGAACCTCTTTATTTCTGGAGCTTGCCAACCGTTCAAACTTCACCAAAACAATCCCATGCTAATGCATTTATTTTTTACAGAAGACGCGATCTTGTACTTGAATGCTGGTTATCAACAGTGCGCACCTTGCTAAAGTTCATTAGTGACTATAGAAATTCTCCGGTGAAAAGGTGAATGCAAGCAAATCATCATTCATTCTTCCCAAAAAGGTTCCATCTTCCAAGGCCCGACGAATTAAGAGCATGACGGGATTCAAGTTCGCAAATCTCCCATGTACCTACCTGGGTATTCCCCTCACCAAGGGGAAAATTTTCGCCCCCCTCATGATGCCCCTAGCTCAGAAAATTCTTCGTAAGATGGAAGGTTGAAAGTTAAAATCCTCAATCTCGTTGCCAGATTGGTCCTCATTAAACATGTGTTATTTAGCATTCTTATCCATGTCATGTCAACGGTGAACATCCCGAAAGCAATTTGCAAGTTTCTAGAATCAGGCCTGGCTAATTTCTTTTGGGGGTCTGCGGATGGGATCAAGAAGAAACATTGGGTGAAGTGGTCCAAGATCTGTTATCCTACGTCGGAGGGAGGGCTCGGTATTAGAAGCATGGTGAATGTAATGGCGGCCTGTAGGATCAAAATGGGGAGAAATTTTCTGGAGGGAAGATCTCTTTGGGCGAGATTCATGTCTGCCAAATATATCAGCAAATTCATTTATTCCAGAGGTATGAATTCAGCTGTGAACTCAACTGTTTGGAAGGATATATCCAGATCCCTCCCCTTTGCTACCCTTCATTCCAAATGGCTCCTAGGTGAAGGTAGAGTCAACTTCTGGACTCAAAACTGGTCAGGGGAAGGTTTTCTAGCTTCGCTTTCGTCAGGGCCTATCCCTGCCCACCTCAGAGATGCTACGGTTAACGACTTCTTCGCCGCTCCTAGCAGATTCTGCTGGCAAGACTTACAAGGTACTCTTCCTGTCCTCCGTTCAGCCGCTAAAGGACTGTCCTGTTCTGCTATCCAGTAGGGAAGATATGTTAGCCTAGGATCTGACAGCGTCCGGTAAGTTTTCGTTGAAATCGGCTTGGCATGGCATCCGCCATCAGAGGCAGAAGGTTTCATGAGCTCGGTGGGCTTGTAACGATGCTCTCCTGCCTAAACTTGGCATATTCCTGTGGAAAATCATGCATCATGTCATTCCTGTGGATGCTGCTATAAAGAATTCTGGTGTGTGTTTGGCATCTAAGTGTGAATGTTGTTGTGCTGAGTTCGGCCCCACGATGGCCGCTGGCGCTGATCAAGGACTCCAGCAACCTTCTACGCACATCTCTCATCAGCACCAACACGCTCAATCCAGCATCCCAAAAGTGTCTCGGTCAGATTTGCTGCGCCGGGACCAGGAGCTCCTCATCAATCCAGCCCACCAGCCTTCCCAGACCTCGGGCCCTCTTGTATCCAACTCTGATTTGTCCCCTCATTCTCCAGTCTTCCCGTCCGGTACTGCTTACTCCCCTCTGCTTCAGCGGTCGACGACAACGCCTTCCAATAGGCTGCCTCCTAATGAGCAGCAGCTGCATCTCCTCTCCCCTTCGGCGTACGGTGAAGAGACCTTGGATCACCTTCTATGTTCTGGGTCGATAGCTTTGACGGTTTGGACGCATTTCCATAAAATTTTTGAGGTCCCTGTCATCCCAAATCAGACCATCCAGCAGAAAATTGCTCTCTGGACATCAAGGGCATCAACTTCCTCTCGCATCAAGCGGCTGTTGGGTCTAGCCCAAGGTGTGCCAAATCGGTTACATATCGGCCGTATCGGCCAATACGTAATGGTAACGGTGGGAACCGTTACCCGTTTCGGGGCTGTATCGGCCGTTACGATTTTTTGTGCCCGTTACGGGCGTAACGGCAGTTACTGGCCCGTAACGGCTGGCTGTAACGGTTAGAAACGGTAACATTTTTTTTTTTTGCATTTTAAGCTCCATTTTTGCTGTTTTTTTCAAACTTCTTGCTTCTAAACTGTTTTTCACTCCTACTACTAATTTCGACCAACCTTGGCTAGATATTTGAGGAAAAAACATATTATATTGCGGATTTTGTTAAATCAAAACTTGGTGGGCCATTTTTCAAAAATTTGTCAAAAATAGGTATTTATATTTTTTTAATATGTTTTGCTGTTTTAATCATCTCATATGATGTGTTAATCATAGTAGAACATGTTAACATGCATTTTACATATTTGGGGTGCCATTTAATATTTTTTTAATATTTTTTTTAATTTACGCATGAATTTTGACCTTTTTTTTTAAAATTCAAAAAATCAATTTTTAATGGTTGTTTTGTTGTTTTAATTATGCCATATGATGTGTTAATCATATTAGAACATGTTAATGTGCATTTTACAGATTTGGGGTGCCATTTTATATTTTTTAAATATTTTTTTCTATTTACGCATGAATTTTGCCCCTTTTTTTTTAAATTTAAAAAATCAATTGTTAATGATTGTTTTGCTGTTTTAATCATGCCATATGATGTGTTAGTCATAGTAGAACATGTTAATGTACATTTTACAGATTTGGGATACCATGTTATATTTTTTAAATATTTTTTTCTATTTACGCATGAATTTTGCCCCTTCTTTTTTAAATTCAAAAAATCAATTTCTAATGATTGTTTTGCTGTTTTAATCATGCCATATGATGTGTTAATCATAGTAGAACATGTTAATGTGCATTTTACAGATTTGGGGTGCTATTTTATATTTTTTTAAATATTTTTTTTTATTTATACATGAATTTTGGCCATTTTTTTAAAAATTCGAAAAATCAATTTTTAATGGTTGTATTGCTGTTTTAATCATGTCATATGATGTGTTAATCATAGTAGAATATGTTAATGTGCATTTTACAGACTTTGGGTGCCATTTTATATATTTTTTATATTTTTTTCTATTTACGCATGAATTTTAGCCATTTTTTTTAATTCGAAAAATCAATTTTTAATGATTGTTTTGCTGTTTTAATCATGCCATATGATGTGTTAATCATAGTAGAACATGGTAATGTACATTTTACAGATTTGGGGTGCCATTTTATAATTTTTTAATATTTTTTTTCTATTTCGCATTATTTATGGCCCGTTTTTTAAAAATTCGAAAAATAATTTTTTAACGATTGTTTTACTGTTTTAATCATGCCATGTGATGTGTTAATCATAGTAGAACATATTAATATGTATTTTACAGATTTAAGGTATCATTTTATAATTTTTTTCTATTTTCGAATTAGTGACTTTATATTTTTATTTGCTTATATTGAATAGGTTTTGCCTTAGAGCTTCTTAAGGTTTAGTTAGAATATAAAATCATCTTTATTAACATAGGTCATACACTCATACTCATATCTAATTATCTAGTATCTACCTAAACCTAAAGAAATGTCTGGGTCTGGCCAACAATAAGTAAGTAATGATATTGGATGACAACATTGTGAGAGGGTTGGTGGTACTAGGCACCAAATGAAGTGCAAGTATTGTGATAGACTAGTGACTGGTAGAATTACCCGTCTCAAACAACATTTGGCACATCGAAAGGGTCAAGTTGCGCCATGTAGTAGAATACCGAAAGAGATAATGTTTTTACTACAAGCGAGTCTGGATGAGTCGAAGGGTAAAAGTGCTACTGTACAAAAGAAGAAAGATGATATTTTGGATGCAGCTCGACAGGAAGTGTTTGGTCCTGAATATATGGACATTCGTGATGAAGATATTATTGATTCTGACGAAGATTCAGATCAAGAATTTACTATAGCTAGGAGAGAGAGCTTGCGTCTAGCTTGTGAAGAAGAAGAACGTCGCCACATGTTTGGCACGTATGGGTCAGTGCGTGATACAGGGGGGGGCAGTAGGAGTGAGAGTGGGAGTGCAACTGCTTCTGCAGGTGGGGGTGGGGGGGTAGGTTTGGTGGGTTATGACGTATGTTTGGGAGCCGACGACAGACATCTTCACATGATGCCTCTATACGTTTGGATGAAGAAGTAAATGAGCCTAGGAGACCCTCTATTGTTCCAATCCTATTTAGGAAAGAATCAACTAAACAAATGAAGATAAAACAAATGTGGAGTAGAACTTCCGTTGAGAAATTAGGTAGAGCAGCAGCAAAGTTATTTATACATGCCAACATACCTCCTAATGCAGCCAATTCTCCATATTGGCAAGTGGTAATTGATGCAACAGCAGAAGCAGGTGAAGGAATAAAAGCTCTCACGGCTAAGGAGATTAGGGGGAAATGGACAGATACAGAGTATGCGGATGTGAAAGCATACGTGGCTACCTTTAAACCTGTATGGCAAGCCAGAGGATGCACAATCATGTGTGATGGTTGGACTGGCCCAACCAGATGCAGCATGATCAACTTCATGATATACTGCCACTTAGGAACTATATACCACAAGTTAATTGATGCCTCAGAGGCAACAAAAAATTCTATTTATATTAATGGACTAATGGATAAAGTTGTGGACGAGATTGGAGAGAAGAATATAGTGCAAATTGTGACAGATAATTAAGCAACATATAAGCTTGCAGGACATATGTTGATGGATAAGAGAAAACATTTTTTTTTGGTCATCATGTGTTGCTCATTGTATTGATCTTATATTGGAAGATATTGGAAAGAAGAAGAATGTTAAAGAAATGGTCGAAAGGGCAAGGGAAGTGACGACGTTTATTTACAACTATAATCAAGTAGTTGCAATAATGAGAAAGTTCACAAAAGGACGAGAGTTGTTGAGGCCTGCGGCGACTAGATTCGCAATAAACTTTATAGCATTAGAGAATTTATTCCAGCATAGGGAAGAGTTGAGTGAGATGTTCGCTTCCCGAGAATGGCTCAACACAAAACATGGGAAGAAGACATCAGGGACACCGGTCGAAGTTGCGAACACCATACGGGACAACAAATATTGGAAGAAGGTCAGGGTGATCCTAAAGGTGATGGAGCCACTAATGAGGGTACTCCGTCTTGTTAAATCCAATGAAGCACCTACCATGGGCTTCCTATATGATGTCATGGATAAGGCAAAGTTTACAATTCAACGTGATTGTAGAAGTTGGGAGACTTATTGGAAGATGATCGACAAGAGATGGATAAAACAACTCCATCACGATCTTCATGCAACAGGTTACTACCTAAATTCTAGGTATAGATATGCCCAATCATTTGTTGCGGATGATGAAGTTCGTGTCGGGCTAAAAAATGTGATAAAGAGATTAGAGCCTAGCTTAGATCTGCAAATAAAGACATTAAATGAATTAGATACATTTGAAAATCGCCTTGGTAGCTTTGAAGATGCTCTTGCACAGCATGCAGTATCTAGATTGCAACCGGCCGAATGGTGGATTAATTTCGGAGAGAGTACGAAGGCTCTCCAAAAAATTACAGTAAAAGTTTTGAGCCAGACAACATCTTCCTCTAGCTGCGAAAGGAATTGGAGTTGTTTTGCACTCATTCATTCAAAGAATAGAAATAGATTGCAGACTAGAACATTCGATAGACTTGTCTTCATGCACTACAATATAAAACTAAGAATGCGACGACATTATAGGAGCATCACAGCTGCTGATGACGGAGACTACTGTCCAATCAACTTGGACAATATTTATGATGAGGATGACCCACTTCTACCTTAGTTGGAAATAAGGAAAAAGTAAATTGAAGACCCAGAAATACACAGAGCGCAACAAAAGAGTCGTGCAAATGTGTTGGACCCAGTAAGAGGGGCAGCGTTTATGCCACGTACGGATACGGCTCAAGATCAATAAAAGAGTAGGAGCAATGGTAGCGTGACCGTGTTAGATGATGACGATGACCCCCCTGTCCCTGGTGCTGGTACTTCTGGTGTTACTCAGCGCCCTATACAGCCGTCTACAGATCACGATGTCGATGAACATTGACAAGGTGGTACACGAGGTCGGACTTATGAGTGTATCGAGTCACGATACAACCAGCAGGAGGTGGGTACATCTAGTGGTGCACCGGATCCGGGAGGTCCGGAACATCAGCAGGCTCATGGTCTTGATTATTATGATGGATATTCTTATGGTCAATTGAATTATGATGGTCATACTAAGCCTGTTCCATCACATTCATGTTGAAGTAGCCCTCCTGATCAATATCCATATAATTATAGATATCGAGATCCAAATCCAAGTTATTCATCACAGCAGACGCACTCTCATTCTCAAGATTCTCAACAGCCTAAGTGTGGGCACCAGTATGGCTATTCGACTGGCACTGGTGGATATCCTTGCTCCGGGTCAGAGTCGTTGCCTAGTCAGGATCAGTCATCCTCTAGTTTCCTTGATCTAGTATTTCCTTCTGGCACTGGATATTATGGATATGCAGCACCTATACCTATTGGACAGCCTCAGCCTGATGGTGACGATGACGATGATGTGAAGGTCGAGCAACCACAAAAAAGCAGATTTTCATTTTGGTGGTGACTTGTGATTGTGAGTATATATTTGTATTAAGGTAAGTATTTGTAGCAGACAGCTCACAACGGTATTATTGCAAGAAGTCATGCACACACTTGACACTGCCGAACTTGTATTTAAAATAGCTCCCCTAACAACCAATCAAGTAATCCTTAATCAAGTTGCAGGGGAGTATATCAGACACTACTAATTATTTTTTTTAATATTCTTGACTTGAGGATGACAGGTCATAGACAGGAATCATACTATCACAGTCACATGCACACTGCACAGGTATGTTCGAGAAATTCCTCAAAAATAATTACAAACACCTAATGTAAGATATTTTCATTTTACATTCATTCTAATATATCTATCATTGATAGTAGGTAGTTAGAAAATTAAATATATGAATTTTGTAGTCAAATTCAAGTTATCTGGTTCATAAATTCATCAGACAGTCCGATACAACTTCTCACCAAAGAGTGGACCGTTACACCACCATAAACATGTTCCAATTTATAAATGAATGCATATTTCGAATTCTTAGAATATTCTGGATTTAATCCATATTTTTTCATATTTTTTTGGCAAAAAAAAAATTTTGAGCCGTTACGGGCCGTTACACCCCCGTATCATCGTTACGCCCCCGTATCCGTATCGATTTTGGAGGATACCGTTATGCCAACCGATACCGATACGGGATACCTTGGTCTAGCCCCTGCTCTTATCTCCTGGGAATTATGGTTGAGCCACAACGCCTCACGTTTTGATGGAGTCAATATGTCCGTGCAGAAGGTTATATTTCGAATTTCCAGATGGATGCAGGAAATCGGTAACCCGCTGCCAGATAATGCCCACCCATCGCTCAAGGACGTGGCCATTCTTCATGCTCTTCATCTGGATTACGGAAGAGTCAGCTCTTGTGCTATGCCTGTGATTGTAAAGTGGACGAGACCCCCTCCGGGCTGGGTTAAGCTGAACGTCGATGACTCTTCTCGCGGGAACTCGGGTGAGAGTGGTGGTGGTGGAGTCGTTAGGGACTCCCATGGTCAGGTTATTTTCACTTTCCGTAGGTATTTTGGTCTTGCCTCTAACATGATAGCAGAGGCCCGGGCTATGCTTGATGGCATCACTCTTTGCAGCAAACTAGGTCTTTCCAGCATAGTTGTAGAATCCGACTCGACAGTGGTGGTGGAAGCTGTAGTGGATCCTCTCGCCCATTGCCCTTGGAACATCTGGTATAGGTTGGGAGCCATCCATCTTTTCCGCCGATCCCTCAACCTTTGCTTCAGGCATATCTTCCGTGAAGGAAATTCAGTGGCAGACGCGCTTGCCAGGATGGCTAGCGAAGGGTGTGGCAATTCTTTCTATCGCTCTCGTTCGGATTTGCCGAGAAATGTCAGGGGCCTCCTAGTTCTTGATAAAGTGGGCCTGGGTTACTTGAGAACCTGATGTCAGCGTGGGCCCCTTCTTTTGGTTTTTGTTGGGTAGCTTCTTGGGTGGTTTCTTTGCCTAGCCCTGCCAGGCCTACCCCTAGGCCCTGGTGTTTTTAGTTGTGTGGGTGAGACAGTTTGTTAGGCGAGGGTCCTTTTCTTTTTGTTGGAGCCAGCCCGAAGGATTGTACATCTGGTCTCTTTGTTTTAATAACATTTGCCGGTGCGTGCCCACCTTTTAAAAAAAAAAAAAGAAAGAAAGAAAGAAAAAGAAAAAAGTAGAGACTTAGAATACCTATAGTGGAGGAAGCAAAGAAGTGACTTAAAGACTTTAATAACTTTCTATTCTACTTATGTTTATATGCCACTCAACCCGTTAATATATGCATTATTAACTTAATGCATCACTACACCGTGTGCCCCACGGCTTGGTACGTTTCACCTATTGTGCCTGGTAGGTAGTCTTTTTGTATAGTGGCTATAGCCGAGCCTGTCTTTTTCCTTGCAAAAGAAGAAGGTAGTGATTTAAAGAGATAATGAGATTCTAAGTATTCATGATAAAAGTAGTAGAAGTAGCGGAAGTTGATATGGTTGCCAACAGGACACAATCTTGCTTTATCTAGCCTAAGGATCAATAATATGAATGGAGAACACACAATACCATAAGAAAAAATTAAGTAGGGTTCATAATATGACGGATGGATGTTAGGTACTTTTTCATGGTTTATGTCTAAATAACTTTCCCATTATTATAACTAATTTTAGCGACTTAAGAGTGTCAATGGAAAAGTGAGGCCCTTAAAACGAGAGAGTCGAAGAGATGGATGGCGTGGATAAGACATATATCACAGTGGCCCCATAAATTTTACCTTTTCCCCTCAGGTTTGGGTCACGTGGAATTATGGTATCGAGCTGGACGGTCCAGATTTAACAATGTTGGTTGTCTCAATGGATGGCAGTGATCCAATAATGATGGTCAAAGGATTTGGTTGTTAAGATTGCCAGGTCAGATGGATGGTTCAGATTCAATAATTCCATATGGGCCATGATCGATCCATGTGGCTTCGGATTCATACCAATGCTTTACATATTCATAACCATGTGTACCAGTCTCTTTACAGTATGAATGAAGCAGGTAGATGTCATGGTCTTTAGCTTATGTCAGAAAACAGAGACCACTGTGATAGCATGCACTTGGAGGTTGCGCATTGGCAATCTTGGAGAGATTGAGGCATTGAGCTGGTGATCAAGCAATCCTGGCCTTATAGATGCCTGCCTCAAAGAAACAGGCCCATCTAATAATGAGATTGGCACACCTGCCTAAGAATGTGGGGGCCTTCAATCAAGGGAGCAGATTAGGTGAGACCAGGACTCACCCAGATGGTGCAGCCCTTAGTGGGGCTTACCTTGATGTATGTATTTTGTATCCACACTGTCCATTCATTTTTTTCCATATCATTTTAGAACATTATCCAAAAATTGAAGTAGACCCATCATCAGGCAGACCATACCATAGGAAACAGTCTACTATTAAAAACTTCTTACAGTGCACCTTAATGTTTTTGTATCATTTATTTGCCAGCCAATCTGCCGACATGGTTCAATACTTTTGTTGCCCATTGATGGTCAATCATCATTATTTCCTGTATATATATATATATATATATATATATATATATATATATATATATATATATATATATATATATAATGCCTTAAAATGATATGGAAAAATGGATAGACGGCGTGGATACAGAATACATACACCAAGGTGGGCCCACAGTAAGAACCGTACTGTCTTGACTGCGTCCGGGTCACACCTAATTGTCTCACTCAATCAAAGGAATTTTCATGAAAATGGCCCCATTGTTTGATTGAGTGCTAGAGAGTGGCCTATCTTTTCAGTTTCTTATTTATTCCGCTCTCTCGCATCATTTGAATTTTTTAGGAACAAGAATGCCTCTGTTGCATTGAGAGATGGTATGACAGTTGCTTTCCCGAGAAGTTAGAAAGTTCCTTTTTAACCCATTGGATAAATATTCTATAAGTCATGTAAAGGGCATTATAAATGAAAGTCATTGTACCGTCCTTAGCTCCGCAGTATAAAAGACACATCTAGCTACTTTTCCAAACCGTTCATTTTTGTACATATTCCAGTGAAAAGGAAGAAGAGAAAAACATAGCCTTATATAATTTTAGTTTTTCACCTGCCTTACAATTCTTTACCACATAGGATAAGGTAGCTGTGGAACTTTGATAATATACCTTGTAGTTCATACCATTTATTAACCATAATTTTGTTGGGGGACCACAGAAGCACTTAGAAATGAATGTAAGATAGTTATTCAATAGCACCAAGCAAACACAAAGAAAACATAATGATTTTAATGTTTAAAAAAAAATAATAATAATAACCTCTTTCGAAAAAAAATCATGGCACAAAACAACATATATCACTACGAAAGTAGAAACTACAAAGAGAAGAGCTTACTCGATTCGAACAATCTCGAATCTCCTTGTTGCTACACCCTTTGAAATCCTGGGATAATTTAGAAATAGTTAGAATACCTCACAATCCCGTTTATATATATATATATATATATATATATAGCCTTGGAAAGAATCCCAAACGAAATCATAAACAAATCCTGTAAATTCATAGCTCTGCGAAAGGTTTGAGTAGAATCTGTCGATGACATCGAGCACTCGTAGATGGCTTCGAAACTAATCATTCAATGGCATTGAACACTTATCAATGGCATGGAACTAACACTTCAATTGTTTAGAGACAAAACATGAATTTTCAAAAATTCTCGATGGCATTGAACACCCATCGATGGCATAAAAAAGTTACCCAATTTGTCGGTGACCAACTAAAGAAAATCAAGAAAATATCGATGGATCGAGAACTGTTTGATACCATCGAAGGTGGCATCGAACAATTTGTCAATGACATCGACATGCACTGTATCTAACTCAATTTAAGATATCAAATACAATAAATTTACGAACTTCGTGTTTATTGTTTGTTAACCATAATTCATGAATCAAATTGACATAGAGAAATGAAGTTGAAGAAAGAAAGGAATTTAAGAGGAAAAAAAAAAATGGATGAGACCCTTTTGCATAGATAAATGATATCATGCTTGACCCATTGAGATAAGTGATTCAAAATTACTTGTATTACAATTGTGGTAAAAAAGAAGACGAGAAAAACACAACATTAAATTTTATGGGTTTTTCACGTGTCTTACAATTGTTTGCCACATGGGATAAGGTAACCCTGAAACTTTACTAAAATATGTTGTAGCTCATACTATTTATTAACCATAATTCATGAACATGGTATGTTGTTTGTTAACCATACTTCACGAACCCAGTTGAAATAGAGAAATGCAGTCAAAGAAAGAAAGGAATAAAGAAAAAGGGGAAAAAAAAAAGTGGATGAGATCCTTCTACGTTAAAAATAAAAATAAAATCACGAATTGACAAAAAGAGTAGATGAGACCCTTTTGCATTAATAAATGAAATCACGATTGACCTGTTGATGCTTGTTGCTTGACCCATTAAGATTTAAGTGATTCAAAAGTGTGGGACAGACAAACATTGTGGACCATTCTTAGTTTTTTCTACCCGTCCATTACTTTATGGTTTTGACCTACTTTAGCATCTAAATTGAGAGGCAACATGATGAATGGCTTGTAGAAAAGCAACAGTGCCCATGTTGAAATAGATTACTGCTCAGATTTTTTAGAGAATTTGGAAATTAAAGTACATTGGACCTCACATCTAATTAAAATTATGCATATACACTATGATGTGTGTTTGGCGCTTAAGTGCTCCTTTTTAAGAGAATTAATTTGTGTTTGTAAGATAGAGATGGGAAGTGAGACACTTGATGCCACCCATCTTAAATGGTCACTACCATTAATGATATCCGTCATGTAGTCAGTTGATCATCAGCCTTTGAAAATAGGACAAAGTTCATCCCATTGATCATCTAAATTAAAAGCATAAGCCGAGCTTCCACATTACATGACGGATATAAGGAGAAGTGGGTCCCACTGTGTTGTGCACCATACATGCCTCCACATGATCATATATATGTGGAACTTATGATCATTTATGCATGCATGCATTTGTTCCAGCAAGTGCACTCTCTCCGCTCTCAACACACAGTTGAAGAAGAAAAAAACCAAAAAACAAAAAGAAAAGAAGCACGCATGTGAGATCGGAGCCACTCGCTTGGCCATCCTCACGGTGAAGATTCCTTGACTCAAAGATCTGGGTGCTTATTAATCATTCACATCTTTGTACGTACATGTCTGGGCCTGATCTGTGAGACAAGGGCGTAGACAAAGTGGTGACTGCCTGATGAGTGGCTCTCATCTTTGTTAGGCTGATCAGAGCCGCTCATCCTATAATTATGATAGCATAGATGCATTGTCTAAAGGGATCAGGGCCATCTGAATTTCAGAATCCAGGATGATTGCTTGTGATGAGTGCAGCTTCGTTGAATCCCTGACTGCGGGCCCACCTTGATGTATGTACCTTACATTCATGCTGTCCATCTGTTTTCACACCTCAGTTTAGGGCATGAGGAAAAAAGTTGCAGCAGATATATCTAGCTGGAACACACCATAGAAAAGAGTGGTGATTGACCATCAAAAACTTCTTGTGGGCCATAAAAGTAATAGATCAAGCTGATGTTTGTGTGATCTCCTCATCCAGTTCTTTATGACCCTATCAACAGTTTGGATGGAAAATAAAAATTACAGTAGCCACGAATAAGTTTTTAATGGTAGATATTCAATCAATCCTGTTTCCTATGTTGTCGTCCACCTAAGATTATTATCAAAATAATTTTTGGGATCAGCTCGTAAAATGAGCTGTTAAAACGGATGGACTGCATGGATGTAGGTAACATACATCAAGTTGGACCCACAGTCAAGATTTATGACCACGACCGAAGTACCCGAGAAGGATTGCGTGGTGTGCTACAGGCCGCTGATGACCTAGTTCTGCTGGTCTCACCATGATGTATGTGTTATATCCAGACTGTCCATCCATTTTACGAGACCATTTTAGGGTATGGCTCCAAGTGAACCACAATACAGAAAGCAGTGTAGGTTGAACGTCTGCCATTAAAAACTTCTAAGGGGACACGCATATTAGTGTTTTTCCTTCTTTCAGGTCTGTGTGGCTTCATGAACAGGTTGGATAGCAAATAAATATCATTGTTAGCTCAATAAAGTTTCAACGGTGGAGTTTCCTAACTCATTTTATGGTGTGCTCCGCGTATCTACCTCATATTTTGACATATCCCCCTAAAATGCTGAACGTGGATTGCGTCCTACCCCCGCCCGAACGGTAATCCGTCTGGGCAGGGCTCTGAGGGGCCCACCGATATGTAATTATTTTATCCACACCGTTAATCGTTTTTTAATGATCATTTTAAGGAACAAGCCAAAAATTGAAGCATATGCACAGCTCCAGTGGACCACATCAAAGGAAGCTGCAGTGATAATGACACCCACCGTTGAAACCTTTCTAAGGGCCACCGTGATGTTTTTTTTACCACCCAACCTATTAATAAGGTCATGCAGACTTGGATGAAGTGAAAACACAAATTTCAGCTTGATCTGGCTCTTCTCCAGCTCCCAAGAAGTTTTTAATGGTGGACGTTCAATCCCCACTTTGTGGCCCATTAAGCCCTGGAACTACCTCAATTATTAATTCATATATTAAAATGATCATATAAAAAATAGTAATGGTGTGGATTAAATAATTACATTACGGTGGGTCCCACAGAGCCCTGCCCGGACGGATTACCATCAGGGCGGGGTTAGGACGCAATCCGCGTCCTTGCCATCATAGAATGTACAGACTGCATCGATAACATATATCACGGTGGTGTGTTGCACAACACGTGATCCGCATCCACGCTTACTCGTGCAGGGACGGACATGGTGTTATATTTGAGGCGGAAAATATAAAATGAATCACTTAGGGCTTGTTTGGTTTTCTGGCTCAAGTGTAATTAGGTTGTAAATGAGTAATCATTATGTACCAAGGTAATTACATGCATTTTTCTCGATGCTGACTTTACCAGTTACTTTTTAAGCACGTAAATCGAGGAATTTGTAAAATAAATATGAGTCCCACCATAATGTTTGTGGCTTATCCACACCGCCCATTCATTATGCCAAATGAATTTAAGGCATGAGCCCAAAAATTAGGCAACTCGAAAGGTCAAGTGGACCACACCACACGAAATTATGAGAATTGAATGCCGACCATTAAAAACTTGTTGAGGCCCTTAGAAATTTAAGATCAGGCTTGTATTTATATTTTTCACTTATCCATGTCCATGTGACCCTATGAACGGGTTAGATGGCGAATAAACCTCAATGTGGGCCCAGTAAAAGAATCAACTTTCAATGGTGGACAAATTAAGTCCATTGTTTCCTTTCATGTGGGCCAATTGAACATTAGATCTTCCTAATTTTTTCGGATCAAGCCTCAAAATATTCTAATAAAATAGATGGACGACATAGATAAATTATAGACATTATGGTGGGGGCCAAGAATTTAAGTCAACATTTTTGGACCGGTTTTCTAGGTGAAATTACTCACTCATTTCCAAACAAGTGAAAAAAATGTAATAATTACTTCTTTATAGTAATTTACCTGGATTATGGAAAACCAAACAGGCCCTTAAAGATAAGTTTAAGGCGTGTTACGATATCGCTATATTTAAGGCGATATTCGCACCCTACTGGTGATTAAACCAATTTGCAAGAGGGTTACAGCAAATCCGTCTCCACGATACAATAAGCCTCTTCTTCAAGACCGAAGAAATGTGGGTTTCGGCCTGCAAAATCAAAAAACCGCACCCCAAACACACTTTTACAGTGTACAACCCTAACTTTTGTGCTGTTAGAATTTACCCCCTGAAAACTGTTTTTAATTTACCACTTGAAAATTATTTACAGTTTAGCGCCTGAAAACTGTATCTTTCTAAAAAAAACCTTCCAAAACTAAAAATAGTGAAGAAGAAGAAGATAGAGAGGAGATTGTTGGAATTGTGAATTCGGATTGACTCAAATATGGGTTTATATAGAATCACAAGAGATACTTAAGGCCCTTTTCATGAAAAGACATCTTCTTCCATGGTGTCTTTTCATTAATGGGGTCTTTCCAACAATGGCATCCCTCCATTTCAAATTCAAAAGATGCTCCCTTTACCAAGAGGCATCACCATTCACACCAACAATCACCAAAGCCACAACCCTTCTTTTCTCAAAAATCCTTTATAAATTAAAATATCTTTTCTTCTCATTTTGAAAAAACTCAACAATCCCCCACTATTTTTCAAAATACAGATGTCAGGGCATGTAAGGAAAATATGTGCATAGGAGAAGGTGTCTTGTGGACTTGAACCTTCACTTAGTGTAAACAAATCAAAGTTGAATCAGAATCCTCAGTGACCATGGTCTTGAACTAAGTATTCTATATGACACAACTGGACATGTTACACACACATATATTTCAATTGTCATGTGTTCTAAAATTATAGCACATTAACGGCCTTGTACTGTCCTGGATTCATGAGTTCATGAGAGTAGTCAAAACCTCTCAAACATTAGGAAGCAGCCCAACTTCCAATACTCATATAGGTGAGTCCTTATGAATGCCCCTTTAACTATACCACCCTTGAAAGAACTCATTAAAAGCAGTAGCTCATTCTCTTTTTTATCATTACAGGTACCCAGCACTATACATACATCCAGGAATGAGACAGATAGAAAATGTGCAGTGCTGCTTCAACCACTTTCTATGAGGTACTTTGCCCATTGAACCTATTAACTTAGGTTGGGTTTCCCTCATCCGATGTCTGTGAAATTGGCTTAAGTCTCATTCCTCTTAATGTTCTACTGACAACATCCCTTACCAATCCCTTGGTGAACGGGTCCACTAGATTCTGGATAGATCGTATATATTATATTGTTATAACACCGTCACCAAGTAGTTGCTGTACAAAACTATGTCTTAGACTGATATATCTAGATTTTCCATTATAAGTCTTGTTATATGCCTTTGATAGTGTCGTTTCACTATCACAGTAGATAGAGACCGGTGGTAAAGGCCTTACCAATAATGGTATTTGTAATAATAGGTTTCTTAGCCATTCCGCCTCTTTACTACTAGCTGCCAAAGCTATGAATTCAGATTTCATGGTATAGTAAGATATGCAAGTTTGCTTCTTAGATCTCCAATAAATGGCAGATCCTCCAAGTGTAAAAATCCATCCACTAGTAGACTTGGATTCATTAAAATCAGTGACCCAACTTGCATTACTATACCCTTCAAGTACACTAGGGTAACCAGAAAAATGTAAACCATAGTTAATAGTTTTTCTTAAGTATCTGAGTATTCTAGAAATAATATTTCAATGATCTAAACTTAGATTACTTGTAAACCTACTCAATTTACCTACTGTAAAAGCAATATCAGGTCGAGTAGAAATCATAGCATATATAAGACTGTCAATTACCTTATAATACTCTAACTGAGATACTCTACGACCTTCATTTTTAATTAACTTGATATAAGAATCAAAAGGAGTAGAAACGCGGTTCTTATCATAATGATCAAATATTTTAAGTATCTTTTCAATATAATATGATTGAGATGGAGTTATACCATCATTGTTTCTTAATAGCTTGATACCTAAAATCACATTAGCTTCACCCATATCTTTCATGTCAAAACTATATGATAAGAATCTTTTACTGTTATTTATAACTTCTAAACATGTACCAAAGATTAGCATATCATCTACATAGAGACATATAAGTACCCCTTTATTATTATAGAATTTTGAATATACATATTTATGAGATTTATTAATCTTAAAGCCATATGAGGTGACTACTTTATCGAATTTTTCATGATGTTGCTTAAGTGCTTGTTTAAGTCCATATAGCGACTTTATCAATTTACACACTTTATTTTCCTGTCATGGAATTATAAAACCTTCTGGTTGCTCCATATAAACCTCTTCATCGAGGTCACCATTTAGAAAAGATGTCTTTACATCCATCTGATGAATTTCTAATTTATGAATAGATGTTAGAGCAACTAAAACTCGGATAGTAGATATCCTTGCTACTGGAGCATAGATATCGAAAAAATCAATACATTCTTTTTGTGTAAATCTTTTAGCCACTAATATAGCTTTAAACTTTTTTATAATCCCACCTGGTCTTAATTTTCTTTTGAAAATCCATTTACAGCTTATTGGTTTTGATCCTGGGGGCAGATCCACAAGTTTCCATATTCCATTTTACAATATAGAATCCATCTCATCATTTATAGCTTCCTTCCAAAAAGAAACATCCTGAGATCTAAGGGCATCGTCTATTGTTACCGGATCATTTTCTATGTTATATATCAACATGGTTTCCTCTATTATGTTATCTTTATCTCCTTCTATTAGCAGAAGGTAGAAATCGGGTTCGAAAGAAGTACCTTTTCTAATTTTCTTGGTCCTTCTAAGTTATATGTCTTCTTTATCGAGACCGCTGATATCTTGATCAGGTATTTGAAAACTATTGCTTATACTAAGATCTTGAGGTCTTATCTCTTTTTTAGTTATAGAAGAGAATGAGTTTTCATAAAACTAGGCATCTCTAGATTCTATTATAATGTTTATCGGGATCGTATGATTAGATTCTACAACTAGATACCTATAAGCCTTACTATTTTGTGCATATCTTATTAAAATACACTCAAGAGATCTCAACCCTATCTTAGGCCATTTAGGATCAGTAAGCCTAACTAAGGCTCTACAGCCCCATACTTTCAAGTATGAGATGTTAGGAATCCTATTCTTCCATAGTTCATATGGAGTCTTACAAGTCTTAGAGTGAGGTATCCTATTAAAGATATGACATGACAGGCAGTCAATAGGGCCTCTTCCCAAAATCCTGAACTTAAACCCGCATTATTGAGCATAAAGTTTACCATGTCTATGAGAGACCTGTTTTTCCGTTCTTCTATCTCATTTTGTTCGGGTGAATAGAGACCTGTAATTTGGTGAATTATACCATGAGTTTTACAAAACTCCGACAATTCTAAGGGTGGATATTCTCCTCCACTGTCCGACCTTAGAATTTTATTCTTTCGGTCTAATTAGTTCTCAACTTCTGCCTTGTATATCTTGAATTTTTATAATACCTCATCTTTATTCTTCAATAGGTATAATAAGGTATAATGAGAGAAATCATCTGTAAAGGTTATGAAGTACCTCTTTCCCCCTCTTGTTATTAAACCATCCACTTCACATATGTCACTATGAACTAGGTCTAGAAGTTGTGATTCTCGTTCCACCCTTGGAAACGGTTTTCTAGTTATTTTTGATTGTACACAAATATTACATTTGTCATTAGATTGTGTATACTTAGGAATTAGATTAAGATTAGACATATTATCCATTCTACGATAACTAATATGTCTTAATCTAGCATGTCAAATATCATGTGAGTCAAGCATATAAACGGAAGAAGAATTTTTATTTATAAGGTTCGATTTGAACATTTCATTAGATACATAGTCATTCCCTACATATACCCCATTTTTAGACACAATCAATTTATCGGATTCAAATAAGAGTCTAAATCCAAACTTAGTCAGTAGACTAGTTGATATAAGATTTCTCCTAATATCTGGTACAAGCAGAACATTGTTCAAAGTAAGGACTTTTCCAGAGTTAGATTAAGACGTACCTTCCTGTAACGCCCCGAATTTTGAGGGTCGAGCATAGGCCCAACTCCCGAGATCCGTTACATCACTTATGCAACATAGATAATGATGATTGAATAGTGTCCGTATTAGTGTATTAAACATGAATGGGATTACACTAAATCAGAATATCATACTCCAGAGGCGATTAAATTAAGTAAGTGAAAGACTGTGATAGATATATAAAGTGTATAAATGGATATAAACCCCAGAGTATGATCATGTCACCAGGCTGAATAATTACATGTATAATTCCAAAATATATAAAATGATAAAGTGTAATGTCATCTAATCCATATCCCTGTAGCCCCGGTGACGCAACTCCAGGTCTACATAGACCCGCCAGAGAGTTGCAAGTAAGAGAACTCCTCGTCGTCGCAGAAGACAGGCTCCATCTCGTAAGTCTCGCCGTCATCTGCAGCTACAGTAGAGTTTGGTTGGTGTTTTAAAACACCATCCCAGAGTGGGAGTGAGTGATCAACTCAGTGAAGCTATAAAGCAAAGGTTAACATGTTATCAATCAATCAAGCAGTAATGATAAAGCAGTACAACAATCATGTCCTAAGTACTCTTGTTAATGCAAGAATGGTATGTATTAATGATGCATGCCCTCGCCTGCACTCCCTCTGCAACATCATCTCACGGTCACGCATGCTAAACTCCCATTATGCTCAACACCCACGCCAAAGGCACATGCAATGCGGTGCATGGTCGTGTTAGCCAAGTTCTTACTTAGACTTATTCATACAGTAGGTTTAGGAAGCTAAGGTACCTCCTTTTATATCATTTACCCAAACAATGATTCATTTAGGGTCGTCAATCCTAGTTAATCACATACGATAGGCTAGTTCGCAAGTTTACATTATAGGTCGCTATGGGAGGCTCGTCACCTCAGCGTAGGCTTAATTCACACTCGAGGTCACTACAAAAGGCTCATGACCTGATCGTATACCTATTTTATACTCGAGGTCACTACGAAAATGCTCGTCACCTTAGCGTAGGCTGACAGCTCAAATACAGTGTCTCATACCACCGTATTCGGCTCACGAGTTTGGTTTGCTCAATAAACACTATGGGGAGGCTCGTCACCCCAGCGTAGGCCAACAGGTCGACCACGGTGTCCCATATCACCATGTTCGGCTCATGAGTCTTAGCGGATCGTAGTACCAAGGTTAAACGGGCTTTTCACTGGTAAGTTGGTACCTTAGATTCAAGCAGTAGCGTCCATACATGGTGAGCATACATTGGGCCAATCGAGTTACTTGACAAGCTCGACTGGTACGAGTGCACGCTAAATTGATCGACATGGAGAACATACGCACTCCTTGTGGCCTAACCACTGTCAATAATCACCGTACGACTTGGATTCATCGAACGCGTCCGTAGTAGCGAAACTAATTTAGCCACTGGATTAGAAGTCATTACCGATTGCCTGGACTATGCGGTAGTCCCAATCATACTCAGTTACAATAGGCATTTATATGTGACAGTCAAAGAGCATTTAACAACTAATTCAAATATAAATCTCATTTGGGCATTTTAACAAGTACATAGTACACATGTTGTCACACAGGCATTTCATACATAAATCACTTAGTAGCGAGATAGGTTACATGAAGGAAACTGTAACTAGGGATAAGGTAGTTGAGAATCCTATCTTAATACCTTCATTAAATACATTTCAACAAATATTTTCTCATTCAGGCATTTTATCAAACACTTAGTCTACACATTTCAACATATATGAAATAAATTAGTTATAACACGTATTATGGCAAATCCTTTCACAACGACGTTGCCACACATACGACAATCATTTATTCTCAACCAATACTCATGGCAAGCACAATTCATAATTCCATATTCATTCAGACATTTCAACAAACACATAGAATGCATTATATTCAACATAGTTCACATATATATGTAATATACGAAAAACCTCGCATCTAAGCACATGTGACAGCAATCAAGTCAGTCATAAATCATTAACTTACATTGAAATCCTTGAAAACCATAACCTAAATGTTTATAATCTGCACCTTCCATCGGTAAACTCGTATAGAACTCAGTTCGAACACTACGTCTTTGTCTACAGCACAACGGCTACCTATAGCATGAAATAGGTTAACTATTTCACCGATCTACCTATTTAGATACCTAAAACAGATTAGGGTTAGGATTTCTTACCCAAAAGTGGATTCAGATTCGTCGGTGTAGCGACATGGGAGAGGTGATTCAACACGTGGAGTGACGGGAACGAATCCCAGCAACAAACCACAACTCTCTCTCACTTCTCCTCACTTTTTCCTTCTCTTTTCTCTCTTCTCTCTCCTAGGGTTTGGAAATTCGTATGGAATGAGAGAGGGGTGGGTTAAGGCCCTTATATAGGCCTAGAACTGATGTCAATGGCCACAGGGCTATGGTATACTTAGGTTATAGCCAAAAGTCGACTGTTTCGAGCCAACGGAGCTCATCTGGAGGTCCATTACCTGCATACGGTCTGGAGAAAGTTCCCTGACAATGGATCTATGTCAGGTTAAGATTTCAGTCCGATCGGAGCAGTAGATTGACCATGGAGGGCTTGTTTCAGTTCAACGACTATTGTCACTCGATTAGGGCCATAAGTACACTGACCTGTGTTGGGAATTTTTCCTAACCCAAGGGTGTAGTTTGGTTAAAATCTTAGGGTCTGAAACCTTAAATTTGTCCTGCAAGCGAACGACCCAAATCACTTAAGTTTTATTTTGTTTTCTAAATATATTCGCGTTTCTCACACACTTCGTTCCGGACTCAAGTTGTGTGTTTCTGGATACTATTTGGAATTGATTCTCACGATGCTTGTCAAGCCCAGTAAGGCGGTCATAACCGTATAGTTTTACGGTAATCAGACTTTTGACGTGCGGTCCAGGTCCGATACGGAGTTTCAATGTGCTCCAGAGAGCAACTGGGTTTTGAGATTGATCCTAAGTTTCTAGGTAATGTTGAGTTAGCGATTCTACTAGTTTTGGGTCTTGTAGTTCGTATAGAAAGCAGTTCAAGCTAATCTACTAATCAATTCAGTTCAGTACTTAATTAATTTTTCGTCTAATTTCTAAAGGATTCGGTCCTTAGTGATTTCTGACAGAGGTGATACTTGGGTCTTTGTACGGATTTTTCTAAAACGTTACACTTCCCTTTTCCTACAACCTTGCATGTGAAGACATTCCCCATATATAGTTCTTGATTATCCCCCACTAATTTATAGGAATTGAACATGTTGTAATTTCTACAAACATGTCTGGTAGCGCCATAATCTACCCACCATTCAACATCCTCATTTACCATATTAACTTCAGATACGACAGCTGCCAAATTCGTGTCTTCCGTCATATTAACTTGCCGTTTCTTTTCTTGTATTTTCTTTTTGTATTTTTGGCAGTCTTTCTTAAAATGACCAGAGATTTTGCAAAAGAAGCATAAACCCTTCTTGGATGTGTTCTTTTTAAACCCATGGTTATTAGGTTTAAGTCTATCATCTTTCTTGAAAGATGGCTTCTCTAATTCCCAATTCATACTATTCTCGACTATATTAGTGTTGAGGGTCAAATATTGCATATCAGACCCAGTTATTGTCGGGATTTATGAACATGGTACCGTTTAATAGCCCATTTTAATCATGTTTATGTTGCAAGGTGTAATTGCGAGCTTGAACTGGTTGGGATGCTAAAAGCACGGATTTAACGTTCAGAATGTACCAAGGCAAGGGACGGACTCCAAGGGACCAAGATCGACGGAATTACACACCAGGGATCCGAGGAAATAAAGTCGTTCACGTTAAAGAGGCCCGAAACTGACGCAGAATGCAAGATCACAGGGTTTTTGCCATCCGATTGGCTCGAAACTTTATACATGGCTCGAGGACCAAAAACTAGCCGTACACGTCAAATTTCAGCCATTGGATCCCTCTGAAAGTAGCCCAATGGACAGATCAGCCCATAAATCAGTGATTTAGGGCCCGCCTGGTATCTGAAAATGCTTCAATCTTGGGCTCAACTCATTAAATGAGCTGACAAAACAAATGGATGGATCGGATCTCACATATACATCATAGTGGACCCCATCTGTCTTTGCAAGTGCACTGTACTGTGCACTCCCGCCGCGCACCGAACCGAGTCAGCGAGTCAGCAAGTGCTGACTCGGGTCTGTTTCTAAAAACGGCAGCAGCCGCTTTTTGCACTGCGTAACGGACGGACAACGTCCATTTTGCGGACGTTAATGGGCCCCACAGAGTAACTTTTCGAATGATCCAAGCCGTCCATCGTGTATAGGGTCTCAAATACTACAAAACCTTGCTGAAATTTTACACCCATGCGTGCAAATGTGCGCGATACAGAGGCCACAAACAGGCGGTTCTGCAACGTTCAAAATGATTTTTAGCGTGATTTCTTCTCTGGGCCTCGTGAATGGACGTTCAAAACCACCCATTTTTGACTGAAATTTCATCCTGAATCCAATGGACGGGGTGGATTTCCCCGAAAATACCTCTGTGGAGCCCACCGATCACGACAGCGAAGAGATGCGGAAGCTTTCGCACATCCGCAAAAATCTGAATTTTCAGGCGGTTGTGGCCCACCATCTTTCATCATATGGTAAATTTGAACCGTCCATCATGTAGAACACTCAAAAACGTCCTAAGGGATGGTGTTTCTTTGAAAATTGAGCGAGGAAAGTGGCAAGTTTGAAGGCTCCGAAGTTTGCTCGGAAAAAGCTTTCATTGCGCGTGTGTAGCTGCTGCGACAGCTTCTCCACCGGCCCTAGTAGCTATAAAAACATCCTAGGAGAGCTGGAAAAGGGGAGTTTTGGAGAACAACTAGGACGTGAAGCACAGGAGAGAGAGTTTGTTTGTTTTTTCTATTCTTTGTTTGTTTTTTTCTTCTTCTTTTCTTTTCTTTTTGAGATTTAGCCTAATCATGTTTATGTGTGGCTAAACCTCTTAGCTGGGGCTAAGAGGGGAAGCTTGTGGCGTGATGGGACTGACTCTATGCCTTTGATTTATGCTAGACTGATTGATGTTGATTTTAGTTCAATTAAGAGGAATACTTTCAGTTTGTTTTATTGGTTTGTTGTGACTGAAATTACAATAGATCTGCGATGGCTTTGAGTATTTCTCCCTCCTTTTGATGTTTATGACATCAAGAAGCCCTGTTGTTCACCATCGTCTCATGGGCATGGTTGGATGATGGTATCCTTTCTAACCTTCATGCATTGTTGAGTGGTTGGTAATTAGTTTAATTCTGTTGGTTGCTCTGCCTCCTGGGCATAGTTTGATGATGGAATCCATTCTAATTCATATACCTTTCATCTCTTTAAAACTATATTAAAAGAAGTTCAGTTTAATTTTCATGGTGATGGCATAAAATCTCCCTGATCTCTACAAGTGGATCCTCTGAATCCCCAGTTTCCCTTCCCTGAATTGTTAAAGTTTTCGATAATTATTCCACAATGATTCCTTAAATTTTATCTGATTTAGATTACATCTTAGTCCAGTTCTAGTTCTACTTAGTTTCAGATAACGTACAGGTATCAGTCCCTTGGGATTCGACCTCGGTCTTACCGAGTTTATTACTACATCACAACCCTATACTTGGGGAGTGAACAATTAGCGTTGCTTAGGACCTCCTATTGTTCTTCATTTTTGTCAAGGATCCTAGATTCTTCTTCTATTCGAAGAAACATTAGGAGGTCCTCTAAGGACATTTTCTCCTTTTTCTGTTTCAATGATTTTTTTAGTATCCTTCCATTTAGGTGGCATATTAGCAATAATGGTGGATACTTAGAAGGATTCGTCGAGATTAGTGTCATCGGCAATAATCTGTTGGATGATGACCTGTATCTTATGTACTTGATTAAGGACAAGTTTTTCATCCAACATTTTGAATTCTAAAAACTGACTTACAAGAAATTTTTTGTTGCCTTCGTCCTCTGATGTGTATTTAGTGAGCAACGCCTGCCATAAATTCTAAGCAGTCTTCTTTTGACGGTAAACAGCGTATAACGAATCAGAAAGAGCGTTGAAGATATGACCTTTGCATAGGTAGTCGTTACGCTCCCAACTTTGTTTCTTTTGAATTTGTTCTAACGTATCATCGTCAGATGGTGGTGAAGGAGGATCTTGAGTGAGCACATGATCCAACTTGAGTGATGTGAGGAAGAGATGGACCCTCGATTGCCATCGAAGAAAATTTGAGCCATCAAATGGTGTAATTCGAACAAAGTCAGGATGACCCATAGAAGAGACCATAATATCGCCTTAAAATTGTTATATTTAAGGCAGAAAATATAAAATGAATCACTTAAAGATAGGCTTAAGGTGCGTTACGATGTCGCTATCTTTAAGGCGATATTCGCACCCTACTGGTGATTAAACCAATTTGCAAGAGGGTTACAGCAAATCTGCCTCCAGGATATAATAAGTCTCTTCTCCAAGACCAAAGAAATGTGGGTTTCGGCCTACAAAATTAAAAAATCGCACCCCGAACACACTTTTACAGCATACAACCCTGACTTCTGTGCTGTTACAATTTACCCTCTGAAAACTGGTTTTAATTTACTGCCTGAAAATTATTTACAGTTTAGCGCCTGAAAACTGTATCTTTCCAAAAAACCTTCCAAAACCGAAAATAATGAAGAAGAAGAAGATGGAGAGGAGATTGTTGGAATTGTGAATTCGGATTGATGCAAATATGGGTTTATATAGAATCATAAGAGATGCTTAAGGCCCTGTTCATTAAAAGACATCTTCTTCCATGGTGTCTTTTCATCAATGGTGGTGTCTTTCCAACAATGGCATTCCTCCATTTTAAATTCAAAAGATGCTCCCTTTACCAAGAGGCATCACCATTCACACCAACAATCACCAAAGCCACAACCCTTCTTTTCCCAAAAATCCTTTATAAATTAAAATATCTTTTCTTCTTATTTTGAAAAAACCCAACACATGGACCTAGGGTCGATCCACTTTAATGGATAACAAGGAATCAGCAAAAAAAAATGCGGCTTTAAAGGCACAAGTGGGAATCCGCGTCTACTTTGTCCACACCTTTATTTCATCATATTCCCACCTTCATTTCATCCTCTTAGACTCAAAGGCACAAGTGGGCAATCTGGGTCTACTTTCTCTGCACCTTTATTTCATCCTATTAAACCCTTCTGTGTTAGATTCAACGTCCTTCAATGGCAAAATTTCCTCTTAAGGCCTTTTGCATGAACTTCCTCACAAGAAGTTAGGTAAGGCTCCACGTGATACTTGGAGAATTCACTTGTCTTTTCATATTATTTTAAGAATTGCCCCAGAATTAAGTAGGTCCAAAACTAAGGAGGGCTTGGCCGTGGGAAAAAGTGGTTAGAGACACTATTACAATGGAAATCTCCTTGGCCTCCACTGTGATGTTTATGTAGCTCCATACCTTTTGATAAAGTAAATCGGATTGCCTACTTACTAAGCTTTTATTGTACCGAGTAAATTCTGTTGGGCCTATCCTGAATGTATGTGTTTTATCCACACCCTCCATCTATTTTTACAGATCATTTTAGGGGTTGAGCCCAAAATTGAAGTATATCCAAAACTCAAGTGGACCATAACACATGAAACAGTGGGAATAATGATTTCCACTGTTGAAACTTTTATTAGGCCTACAGTGATGTTTATTTGCCATCCAACCTATTCATAAGATCACAAAAACAGGGATAAAGGGAAAACACAAATATCAGCTTTATGCAAAAATTTTGTGGTGCCTAAGATTTATTCAATAGTAGAAGTTCATTTCTCACTGGTTCATATGGTGTTGTCTACTTGAGCATTGGATATGCTTCATTTTTGGGCTCAAGCCTTAAAATTATCTGCTAATATGGGTGGACAGAGTGGATAAAATACTTAAATCATGATGATTCCCACAGAGTTTAATCAGTACACTTAGTATACTGAGTAACTCATCAGTACGCAATCCGCTACCTTCGCAAGGAGATCCTACCGGGATGAAATGAAAACACAACACTAGCGATATCCAAAACCTCTGGCCCAACTAATGCTTCAACAGTCAACATTTAATCCTCGCTGTTACCTATCTTGTAGCCCACATGAGTTTTGGATCTACCTTGATTTTTTGGCCAATGTCCAAAATTGATCTAGAAAAATGAATAGATGAGAAGGATTTCTCACAAATATCAGTGTGCGACACCTAGTTCTCATCTCATGTGTTTCAAAGCTTTTTGCTGGCAATCCGTGCCATGCCTTATTCCCATGTTGATTCCTAGCCAAAGCCTCTCCCAGGAGCTTACTGCCATGTGAAACTAGGTGAGGCTAACCGAGAGTCCATCTGTTTTTTAGGACATGATCCAAAAATTGATGCAAATTCAAAATTCATCTGCACCGCATGACAGAGGATTGAACGTCCATGAGGCTACAGGTTTTGGACAATTTTAATTGTTTGTGTTTTTAGTTCATCCAAGTTAGGAATGACCTTATGAACGGCGTGGATGGCATATAAACATTACAGTGACCCTGGGAAGGTTTCAACAGTAGGAATTTACCTACCATCATTTTCTTGTCATGCAGCTCATTTGCGTTTTGGATTTGTATTTTTTAGGCCCATATCATAACATGATCTGGAAAAACGGATTTACCACAATCATCACGGTGAGCCCTAACTAACTCCCTGGCAGACGAAGTTCTTGCAAAAATTTCCTTCAGCTCCACTTTTTTCTACCCTTTCCACGGTTTTCTTGTTGTTTCTCTTGCCATGTGAATGCATTTTTAAGAAAAAGGCTTGCATGTGGAGAAAAATCAGGTTCGTGTTGGGTGTGTAACACACATAGGATGAACGTGGACAGCTGGTCAGTATCTTTTGACCATCCATTTCTTCTCTCCATGTGTTACTCACCTGTTGAGAAGCCCAACATGCTTTTTGAGTGAAGTGATTTTCATTGCGGTGTCTCTTATAGGAATCTGGATTCTCTGTCGGCCACAAACAAGAGTTTCCTGCATTGTAGAATTGTGAGTGGGCCATGTCATTAGTGATGATGTCATAATGGGAAGTGAGGCCACTTGAGATGCAATTATCCAACAAGAAGCTTATTTTTTTTGTAGCAATCATTCCTCAATAATAGCATGTCATAATTACAAGTTAGGAAAGTGTAAATAGATTTTCCTTTTCTTCGTTAAATAAATGCACTTTGTATTTTCTAACATTTGTGCATTGTTAATGTCAAATAATGCCCCATTTTAGAAGTTGTACTTTGATACTTAAAAAGGTGGAGAGGGTCCTTCACACCAGTCACACTTCAAAATGCCCAGTTTTCAGGCATCTCAAATAAAGTAGTCCTTACATACTTAAAATAAAATAGTGAGCTTAATTTCAACCAATGTAATTGATAGTGAATGAACAACATATGAAAATTCAATACTTTCTATAGTCTAGGTGATGCACATGATCCGAACCATCCAATTACTTAGCTGCTTTTCGGATGGACCATAACTAAAACCTAAATTGATTAACTAATGGATTGGTGGACTGTTGTGGACAATGTCAATAATCCAACCAAAAGCAACATCAAAAGGGTCATCATATTGATTGAACAATCTGAAGTCGCAAACAAAATGATTCCTTTCAACGGTCTATTTGAAAGCACAAATCAGATGGTTAGGATTGTTATATAGATGAGTCTAATTTTTGTCCCATCGAGGACAATAGGTATAATATTCTACACGAGACATGGTTACAAAGGTATGCTACATATAATAATCGAGCTTGATACATGATCCTGGATGCACATACAACCTAAATACATTGAAATAATAAATTTTAGCCTAGTCCCTTCGTTCATGGGAGCTCAACTTCCACTCAGCATGCTGTTGAGGTTAAGTGTGGATTAAAAATTCTGACACATGGTCTCGTCACCCCACAAGATGAATGTTAATCATTGATCAATCTCTTTTAACCCTGCATCATATATGCTCTTACATGCATGCTCAGTGCATCACTACACCATGTAGCCCACTGCTTCAGTAAATTTCACCTATTGTGCTTAATTGGTGCAATCTTTTTGTATAGTGGTCCGTTGCTTTGTACATTTCACCGATTGTGGCTGGTGTTATCTTTTTCTTCCTAATAGGAAGTAATGATTTGAAGAGCCAATGGGATTCTAAGGATTGTGGAATTTTGAGATGGCTACCAACTTGACACAATCCTCCTTTATCCAGCCTTAGGACGGGCAATATGAACACCAAGCACCCACTAGAGCTGAAAATCAGGCGGGTTCAACCCTACCAACCTGTGACCGACCCAACATTGGGTTGGACTCGGGCAGGATGTAACGGGTTTGGTCTCAAGCTTGGTCTATATAAACACCAACCCGATAAAGGTTGGGTCGGGCTTGGGTTGAGGTCTCGGGTTGTCCGACCCAAACCGAACCCGATCAATATATAAGTTATAAATGATAATTGAGTGTGGATCGTCTGTGTTGAAGGCATAGGAAATTTCAGTGTCGTTGGGTCTAGTCCATGCCATTTCCGATGACTCAAGCTAACAAGATATGCTAGATTTCTCTCTTAAATAGATTGTGTACTATATAACAGGACTTTTAAAGGAATAGTTCTATATTTTAGCTTGTTTGTTTAGAAAAAATAAAGTTCTTTATCATGAATAACTACATATATAGTTAATAAAATCATAGCTAGAAAAAATAAGAAGTGTATTGAAATATAATAGACTAATGTAATAACGAAAATATTAGCATGTATTCGCCCGATCGAGCCCGCTTGGGTTGGACTTGGGTTGAGAATTTCCAACCCAAGGTTGGGTTAGGGTTGAGGTATAGGAACCTTGGGTTGGGCTAGGGTTGAGCACCAACCCAACCCACCTGACTTTCAGCCTTACCTACCACAAGAATAAAGTGTGGCTCATAATGTGATGAATGGATGTTAGATACCTTTTCATAGTCCCTATCTAAATAACTTTTGCACTAGCATGACCAATTTTTTCCTCACGAAGGAACAAAATAACAATTTAAAGAGTCAATAGATAAGTGAGGACCACAATGTGATGGATAGATGTCAAGTACCTTTAACTTGTCCCTACTGAAACAATTATGATAGCATGCACGTTAGCAATCTTAGTGAGATTGAGCCGCTGATCAGGCAATCCTATCCATGCAAATGACTTGTGTCAAAGAATCAAGCCTATCTAATAATGAAATAGGTATACCTGTGTAGGAATTTGGAGACCATCAATTTATTCTATTAGTCTTTCATTTTCATTTATATCTAGCTAGACCTAACCTGTAGGGCAAGAAATTTGTTAAATGGTGACTACTCCGAAGAACTTGTAAGGCAAGGCATCTGCAAAATGGTGTTTAGTCTAATGGTGGCTTCTATATTTTAGTGAATCTTAAAGCTTTAAGAGGCTACAATGTTATGAGGGCAAATTAGGTGCTACCTGCATATTCCAAGCTCACGACAGGCTAGGTTGGGAGGGACCGCCATGATGTATGGTTTTCATACGCACTGTCCATCCATTTTTACAAATTATTTTAGATTATTAACCCAAAAATAAGGAAAATTCAAGGCTCAAGTGGACCACATAGTGGAGATTAAATTTTTACCATTGAAAAATTCTTAGGGACCACAGAAGTTCTGGATCAAGATGATATTTGTTTTGTCAAATCATACGGGTGTATATAACAATATCAACAGGTTGGATGCAAAATAAACAACATGACAATACCATAAGAATAAAGTGTGGCTCATAATGTGATGAATGGATGTTAGATACCTTTTCATAGTCCCTATCTAAATAACTTTTGCACTAGCATGACCAATTTTTTCCTCACGAAGGAACAAAATAACAATTTGAAGAGTCAATAGATAAGTGAGAACCACAATGTGATGGATAGATGTCAGGTACCTTTAACTTGTCCCTACTGAAACAACTATGATAGCATGCACATTAGCAATCTTAGTGAGATTGAGCCGCTGATCAGGCAATCCTATCCGTGCGAATGACTTGTGTCAAAGAATCAAGCCTATCTAATAATGAAATAGGTATACCTGCATAGGAATTTGGAGACCATCAATTTATTCCATCAGTCTTTCATTTTCATTTATATCTGGCTAGACCTAACCTGTAGGGCAAGAAATCTGTTAAATGGTGACTACTCTGAAGAACTTATAAGGCAAGGCATCTGCAAAATGGTGTTTAGTCTGATGGTGGCTTCTATATTTTAGTGAATCTTAAAGCTTTAAGAGGCTACAATGTCATGAGGGCAAATTAGGTGCTACCTACATATTCCAAGCTCGCGACAGGCTAGGTTGGGAGGGACCGCCATGATGTATGGATTTCATCTGCACTGTCCATCCATTTTTACAAATTATTTTAGATTATTAACCCAAAAATAAGGAAAATTCAAGCCTCAAGTGGACCACATAGTGGAGATTAAATTTTTACATTGAAAAATTCTTAGGGACTACGGAAGTTCTAGATCAAGATGACATTTGTTTTTCCAAATCACATCGATGTATATGACAATATCAACAGGTTGGATGGAAAATAAACAACATGATAGGCCCTAAGAAGGTTTCAATGTTGGGCGTCTTTAGCATTGTTGCTTCCTGTAGTGTGGTCCACTTGAGCCTTGGATCTATCTTATTTTTGGGCTAATAATCTAAAATGATAAGGGAAAATGGATGTACAGTATGTATAAAATCCATATATAATGCTGGCCCCTTGATGGCCACTTGGAGCTTCCGCCTATCCGGAACAGGCGGGGGTAGTTGTAATGCCCTGAAATTCATGGGTCGAGCAGGAGCCCAACTCCCGAGTCCCAGCACATCACTTATGCAACATAGATAATGATGATTAAATGTTGTCTGTGTCAATGCCTTAAACATGAGTGAGATTATACCAAACAGCATATCATACTCCAGAGACAGTTAAATTTCGCAAGCGGCAGACTGTGATAGATATATAAAGTATATAAATGTGTTTACCAACCTCCCGAGTATGATGGCATTACTGACCTGAATAAATACATATCTGTTCTAAAAAAATACAAAATGACAAAATGTGAATGTCCAACTAATCATATATCCCTGTAATCCCATCGATCAGAGCGGCCTACGTAAACCCGCCTGATAACTGCTTGTATGAGAACTCCTCCTCATCATCGTAGAAGTCTAGCTCGGCCTCATACGTCGCACCAAAATCTGCATCTAAGATAGAGTCTGGTTGGTGTTTAAAACACCGTCCCAGAATGTGAGAGTGAGTGATCAACTCAATGGAACTATGAAGTAAAGGTTAACATGTTATCAATTCAGTCAAGCAGTAATGATAAAGCAGTACAACCATAAGGTCCTAAGTACTCTTATTAATGCAAGGATGGTATGTGTTAATGATGCATGCCCTCACCTACACTCCCTCTTGCGACAACATCTTACGATCGCGGCATGCACCCCCTCCTCTGTGCACTTCCTCGCCAAAGCACCATGCAATGTGATGCATGGTCATGTTAGCCAAGTTCTTAATTAGACATATTCATACAACAAGATTGGGAAGCTAAGGCACCTCTCTTTACATCATAACCCAAACATTGATCCATCTAGGGTTGTCAATCCTAGTAGTCATATAGAGGGTTTCTAGGTCGCTACAGAGAGGCTCGTCACCGTCAGTGTAGGCCTGGTTTATACTCTAGTTTACTACGAAAAGACTCTTCACCACAACATAGTTTCTAGTGTATGCTCGAGGTCACTACGGGCTCGTCACCTGATCGTATGCCGATAGCTCGAATACAGTATCTCATACCACCGTATTTGGCTCATGAGTCTGGGTTGCTCATTGGACACTACGAGGAGGCTCGTCACCCCAGCGAAGGCCAACAGCACGACCATGGTGTCCCATACCACCATGCCCGGCTCAGGAGTCTTAACGGATCGAGATACCAAGGTTAAACGAGTTTTGCACTGGTAAGTTGGTACCTTAGATCAAATACACTACAAGAAAATATGCCTTTAGCCACAATTTTTTAACCTCAGTTGAAAATATGGAGACTAAATGTGTCTTTTAGCCTCGGTTGCCTAAGGAATTGAGGCTAAAAGTTCATCTTTCGCCTCAGTTGTATAGGAACCGAGGCGAAAAGTCTACCTTTTAGCCTCAGTTGTATAGGAACTAAGGCGAAAAGTCTACCTTTTAGCCTCAGTTGCATAGGAACCGAGGTGAAAAGTCTACCTTTTAGCCTCAGTTGCATAGGAATCGAGGCGAAAAGTCTATTTTTTAGCCTCAGTTGCATAGGAACCGAGGTGAAAGTCTACCTTTTAGCTTCAGTTGCATAGGAACCGAGGCGAAAAGTCTATTTTTTAGCCTCAGTTGCATAGGAACCGAGGCAAAAAGTCTACCTTTTAGCCTCAGTTGCATAGGAACCGAGGCGAAAAGTATATTATTTTAGCCTCAGTTGCATAGGAACCAAGGTGAAAAGTCTACCTTTTAACCTCAGTTGTATAGGAGCCGAGGCGAAAAGTCTACCTTTTAGCCTCAGTTACATAGGAACCGAGGCGAAAAGTCTATTTTTTAGCCTCAGTTGCATAGGAACCGAGGTAAAAAGTATATTTTTTAGTCTCAGTTGTTTAGGAAGCGAGGCGAAAATTCTACCTTTTAGCCTCAGTTGCATAGGAATCGAGGCGAAAAATCTACCTTATAGCCTCAGTTGTATAGCAACCAAGGCGAAAAGTCTATTTTTTAGCCTCGGTTGCATAGGAACCGAGGTGAAAAATCTACCTTTTAGCCTCAGTTGCATAGGAACTGAGGCAAAGAGTCTACCTTTTAGCCTCAGTTGCATAGGAATCGAGGCAAAGAGTCTACCTTTTAGCCTCAGTTGCATAGGAACTGAGGCGAAAAGTCTATTTTTTATCCTTAGTTGCATAGGAACCGAGGTGAAAAGTCTACCTTTTAGCCTCAGTTACATAGGAACCGAGGCAAAATGTCTACCTTTGATACTCTAGCAGAATGTGATGGATGATACGCAGGTACTTAGAAATTGTATAAATGGCATGCCTGTAATTGAATTAATTGGTGTATGTGATATTTGATGATTTGACTAGATTGGTGGACATTTATTGGATGGTTAAAATGAAAAATATCCAATGGTCCTACTTCAACAATCAAGTGTCCATGAATACAAACGCACCACATATGCTAACATGATACGTGTGAGAGATCTCATATGTTTATAAAATGGCTTGCACTTTTCACGTGTAGCTTCATGAAATCACGAATGCTCACCGATCGTGAAATCCAAGCCAGTGGATTTCTCAATTTGAGTCATGCCAAAAGTCTACTTTTTAGCGTCAATTGCATAGGAACGAGGTAAACAGTCCACCTTTTAGTCTCAATTGCCTAGGAACCGAGGCCAAAATTCTACTTTTTAGCCTCAGTTGCATATGAACTAACGCTAAAAGTCTACATTTAATAATATTGAAAAAAATTGAGAATCTTGAAAGAATTAATAAATTTTAAAATTTTTGACAATTATGAAAAAATTGAGAATTTTGAAAAAAAATTGAGACAATTGTGAAAAAATTGAGAATTTTGAAAAAATAAAATAAAATTGAGAGTTTTGAAGAGATTTGAATTTTGAAATTTCTAAGAACTAAGAATTTTTAAAAAAATTGAGAACTTTTAAAAAATTAAGAATTTTTTTTTGAAAAATTAAGAATTAAAAAAATGATAATTATGAAAAAGTATGATTTTAAAAAAAAAAATTGAGAATTTTTTAAAAATTAAGAATTTTTAAAATTTTTGAAATTTTTGGAAAAAAAAAAAGAATTTTGAATTTGAGAATCTTGAAAAAAATTGGAAAATTTTAAAAAATAGGAAAATTTTAAAAAATTGAGAAATTTCAAATAATTGAAAATTCTAAAAAAAAATTAAGAATTTCTAAAACTATTAAGAATTGATTTTTTTTTTTGATAATTTTGAAAAAACTAAGAATTTTAAATTTTTTTGATAAATTTCAACAAATTTATAATCTTGAAAAAATTTAGAATTAAAAAAGAAAATTAAGAATCTTGATTTTTTTTCCTTTTTGAGAAAACTGTTTTCTGTGGTGGGGTCCATTAGAGGTTTGGATCTGACTCATTCTTTGGATCATGCTCTAAAATGATATCTTCAAATGGATGGACGGTGTGGATATAATACGTGCATCACGGTGGGGCCCGCAAAAGTTGGTGACGTCGCTACTTGACCTGTCAGTAGCTAATCCGCGGCTACCCCATCCTATATATCTGAAATCCCCAATTTCATTTCTCAGCTTCGATCGAATTCTACAGCTCTCTCTCTCACTTCGTGAAACTCCATCTCTGCTAGCTTTTCTCACTCGACCTCAATTCATCCCCACTGAATCGTCTCTCTTCCTAATATCTTTACCTTCCGTTCAGAACATCTCTCTCGATCGAGGTAAGTATCATTAAAATCGGTGATCCAACGCTCCAAATTGAGGATATGGAGAAATCGGAGGCCGAATTGCGGATCTGTGTCGAGAAGCTACGGCAAAACGTTGAGGAGCGGGATGAGATGATCTGGTTCATGTCGAGAAGCTGCGGCAGAACGCTGAGGAGCGGGATAAGATGATCCGGTTCATGTCAAGGAAGGCGGATGATGAGGAGGATGTGAAGGAAACAGAGATCCGTGGGCACGGATCGAAGAGCAGGGCCACGTTTGGTAGGAATGTGGAAGAAGGCGGCGATTTAGGGGAGTATTGCATGGATTTTTCGAGGATTGGGAGAATAAGGATTTTGCAAGGGTTAGATCCGGTCCTTGAGGCTTGTTTCATGGAGAGGATTATGGAATGGAATGCTGCTGAAGTGGACGGGATGATAGTTCTTTATAAGCAAAGGAATGACTTTGGGAGGGATTTCTTGCCATCAGCTTCTATTGCTTGGATGGAACGGTCGAGTGAATGGCAGCAGGTTTGTGCTTCTTCTTCTTTCTCTTTCTCAGTTTCAGGAGCGTGTATAACACACACACACACACACACACACACACACACACACACACACACACACACACACACACAGATTCAAACTGAAATTAGAGAAGGGAAATCCTGTTGTAGAAACAATAGAGAAGAAGAAAACAGATTGTGTGGTCAGTTGAAGTAGCTCAAGATTCCAGATTGTGTATTTGTTGTTACTGTGTCTTAGATCATATGGGGCTTGAAGACAATTGGAATATATGTGTAACAGTAGACTTAAGCCTAACTAGGATTTGACTTAGTAGATTCACTATTTTGAGTTATGGTATTTCATCCAATGATGTTATTATGCAAAATCTATAAAACGTGCGTGCCTTTTCCTATTTCACTGTTGTGACACTAATGGATGTACAAGACAAGGCTGCTGTTACTGCTCTCAATAGCAGAGTTTTCAGATTGTCTTAAAGCAAAAGAAGCCTGGGCCTAACACCTGATTAATGTGATGTAGAGAGAACCCTGAAGCCTGGTCTTAAAGCTTGACTGGTGTGATGTAGAGATAAAAGCCTAATTGGTATGACATAGAGAGAATGGCTTTATAGCCTTATAAAAGTTCATGAAGTCCCCTTAAAAGCAAAGAGGCCTAATCTTAAGGCCTATGCTCTTACTTAGATATATAATTTCCTAAACTCGCTCAACTTGCAATGAAGAAAGCATCTGAATTAGGCAAGTAAAGATTTTCTAGCAATCACCATGTCATGGGAATATTGTAATACTGGTCTGTTATTAAAATTTTAGTTGCTTGCATTTTTTTTACCACTTGGCCATAAATTTTTTTTTTTTTGCTGTTGTTCATATATGTCTCTCCCTTTTCTTTCTCAATATTATAATTCCAAAAGTCCTTTGGCATTGATGTTTGGGTCACAAGAGAATTTGTCCTCCCATAGGAGATTGAATAGATTCAACCTTCCAATATCAGAAGTTGTATTTTGATTTTTGTTGTCTTACATGCAGTAAATCAGATGTATTCAGATTTGAAGTCTCACACTTGATTCCACCAATGTGTCCTCTTTTCATGCAATCTTAGTGTCAATATTTCCCATGTCCTGATCAATTAGATTTCTTTTATATAACTGTCTGGTGGTGAATGGCGGTAGACCCACACCCAGCAATAGGTGTGACAAGATTTTGAAATTGTTTGGGATCACTTTTGGGTAGGAATAAGTTCATATTGTGGCTGTTTTCTTCTTCTTATTTACTGCTTAGTACTTTGAAGTGGAGAATGCAAGCCATTACCCCTTTCTCATTCATAGATTACTTTTTTCAGAAGATCAATGCAATTGAATTGACTAATTGATTTGTCCTAGTCTTGCCAACAAGAAGCATCAAAACTGAGCCTGCAAATAGGGATGTAGAGAAGGCATTGTGGTATTAAAGAGGGCAACTTTAGTTGTTATGGGTTAAATGATTCTTAGGTGTTAACAGCAGGACACGCCTGTCTTTGTTACCTCTATGTATTGATGTTCTACTTGACTGAATGGTCATCCATCTTGTTGCCATTGTCATGATTCTTTGTAGTCATCATTTTACTTACCTATATCTCCCTACATAATGTGGATGCTTCATTTTGACTCTTTTTTTCACATCATGGTTCATTTCTATCTTGTGTTTATTATTATTGATTTTCTGTTCTCAGAAGGCATGCATATGAATGCCTTCCACCACTGGTGAGCTTCTAATAATATGTTTTCGTTTTATTCTCCAAGCATTGCACTTGCATTGTAGTTATTCTTACTTGCATTTCTTCCATGTTCTCTGCTCAGGATATGTCCCAACATCTCCTATGGCAGGAATTGGTAGCTACAGATTTGCATGGAAATCAATGGCATTTTTGTCACATTTTTTGAGGTTGGTTGTTGTCTTTGCATTGGGAATGTCTTTCACAAGCTCTTGTTATTTAAATGCTAGCCATGATCTAAAACTGAGTGCCCTCTCTGCCGTAAGACATTACACGTGTAGTGTAAAGGGTGCATATGAATGTCTTTGCATCAATTCTCAGAACCCGCTCTGCCGTAAGACATTACGGTGCATGATTATTATAAAGAGTTGCAAATTATTATAAAGAGTTGGTTGGATATCTTTTATTTTTTATAAATGTTGTTAATAGTTGGTTGGTGTGTGTGCGTGCGCGTGTATGCATGCGTGCATGCGTGTTGTCAATGGAGGATACCTTGTAGCTTATGGTATCTACTAGGTCCTATATTTTTTGTATGTGGCTAAATTTTTTATCTCAACTCCTCTATGCAGATTCTGTCCCACTTCCTATGCTCTCATTGCTGGGCCCAACCTGGATAAAAGAGGGTTGCATTAGGTTGGCAGCCGGTGTTGAACTTATGCCAAAACTATCTGAAGATATTGGGCATACAAGAGAAATGGCCATTCAATTATAGATTTAAGAATGGCCGGCTGACAACCAGTGTGAATATAACTCATACATTATGGTAGGGCTCATAAAATTCTGATAAATTCATAATAATAATAAATCTACGTTATGGTGTTATTTACCTTGACAAGTGGGAATATGCGACAAGGATACAAATTTACATGCAGGCATATTGATTTTTAGCTTGAAAAGTGACGAAAATGCATCGAGGAAATGCATTTAGCTTCTCTTACATGATTTTTATCTTGAAAAGATGTGACATTTTCATCAAGGATGGGCACTTAGGTTCCCTTGCGTAAATTTTTTATCCTGAACAGTGGGTTCAATGCCTCAAGGGTATGACATTATGATGAAATTTAAAAAAATTAAATAAAAATCAAATTTTCTATGGTTTTTCCTTTTTTGGAAGAAATTGTGGTGAATTACTGCAAGAAACTCGATTTTAAGCTCATGATTATAAGCTAAAAATAATAATTTAGTTCCATTTTCTTGTTTTATGGTAGGCATCATTGCAAGTTATGTAAGAAACTCTTTTTTTCTTTTTTCTTTTTTAATCCTTTTTTTTGGAGGAACGAAATGTGTGTGTGTGACTTTAATTTCCTCTGATTTCCTGATTCTAGAAAGCTCACAGGGAAATTAGATTAGTCGCTTGAGTTTACACTAGATTTCCCAAGGAAGCTGCAGTAATCTTTTACATGAATTAGGGTGGTGATTTTGCATGAAGTCATCTCTATTTTTATTTTCCTGTTATTTGAGATTGTGATGATGACCTTGAAAAAGAAATTTGAACTTGCTTTGGTTTTTCCCATATTGAATCAGATCATGGCAAATAAACACAAGAAACTCAATTTTGCCATCAGTTTCTAAGTTTCAGAGGAATAAGTAGCACTCATACATGTCTTTGGTAAGCTTTTGATTTCCTCTTAATTGAGTTGTGAGGATACAGTTGAAAGGAGTGAATGCTTTAATTGATGCTAAATTTTTTTCTTCTCATCTTTGAAAGCGATCGAGAATATTTTAGGAAGCCCAATTTTGCCTGAAATTCCAGGGTTTGGAGGAATTAGGTGTGACTTTTAGATGAATTCATCTTTAAGTCACTTTCTTTTCCTATACTATGAGAAATTTTTGATAAATTTGCTAGCATAGAAAAATAATAATATTTCATTTTCTATAAAAATTCACAAAAAACCAATTCAAATTTTGTTCAAGACAAGTTGCACTCAGGTATTTCACTTTTGAAGTTTGGTATTATGGAGAGTTTCCACTATGCATGAACTATTATAATTAATTTTTGTAAATAAATTGTGCAGGATGAGAATGATGTCTGGTATAAAAAATAAACAAAAAGAAATGTCATCCTGCATTAATTAGATCCAATTTGTTCATGTGTATGCGTGCATGTTTGGGTCTTGCAAGACTGTGGAATTCATAGCAGTCCACTGGCTTTTAAATTAATCAAGAATTTTTGCCAAATTTAAGAAAATATTAGATGCATATATCTGGATTGATGAGTATAATCTTTGCTACCATCTCTGTTGCTGCTGCCAAAATTTCTAGATCCTTCTTGAGTTGCTATTTCTTCACATCCTTAGCAACACTTCTTTTTAATCATGTGCACATTGTAAATTTAGAGATTTGGTTCTCAAGAACTCATTGAAGAGGATTTCTAGCTTGGCGCCTGTTACTTACGCTCGAGAAGATACTCATTGAAGAGGATTTCCATGTGGACCGATTCTATCAGAACAAAGATTGTTCTCTTTTCTTGAACAATCCTCTGTTTAAGAGTGTAATGTTGGATACAATGTATTGTATTGTCAATTATTTTAGTGCAAATTGGAAAATTCTTTAGCTACATTATCATAGAAACTAAAATTGATTTGATTTAACTCAACCTTTCATGGGTTTTGTTCTATTATACTAAACAGGGTTGTGCTAGGAATCCTACTCATGCATTCATGGGGCTTGTCAGCAAGGGTCTTGAGCTATGGATATATTAGGTATGAAAACTGCACTTTCTAAAAACTGATTCTTTTCTGATATTCTGGCAAAATATTGCAAAAACTGGTGCAGAACTCAAGGTACCTGTCATCCTTGATCCCTACTCTGATTGATTGTCTGTTTGCTGAGTTTGGAGTTCCCAAAGCACCAATTCACACGGGGAACAATGTAGTAAACAGTTCCACTGAAATTCTTGTTCCATGCATATTCTGTTTTTAGGCTGTTTGCACAGAGGGGAGTGTCACCCATATGCTAGCAATAGTCCACTATGTCAGAAGATCCAAAACCTTCAACTGGAGTATGGCAAACATATTTTCCAGTTCAGGACTGAAAATTAGGCAATGTGTTTCCTGAACAGAGGATCCGCCACGTGTGAAGCTCAGGTACATAGCTTACTATGAGCAGTCCTAATAACAGGGTAGCATAGTAAGCATAGCATCCAATGTTTGTATGTGATCGTTCCTCATTAATTAGAGAGAATTTTCTTATGATTAAAAGCAGGAATCGGGTCATGGGTTGGGCTATTGCGTCACCATCATCAACATATGGCTGATTTAATGGCCATGTAGCCACATTTCCAACATGGGATATTTATTGGAAAGTTAAAAAGTGAAAAATCCAATGTTCCTGTTTTAACAAAAAAGATGCCCACTAATTCATATGTTAGGACTGTTCAAACAATATGATGTTTGGAATGTGTCTTAGAAGTGTAGCAGTGTTGCCTATTTTCATCCATCATTTTCGTATGGGCCCACCATCTTGTATGCAAGCATTTTGTAACATATCTGCTATCACATTGTAGCAGTCAATTTGAATGGTTGCATGGCAACTATAACCAACCTGAAAAATCCAGTGAACAAATGGTGTTATGGTGTTGCTCCTATTACGGTGGGATATCCATTCCTTTTTAAAATTAGAATCTAAACTGTCATTAGTTATGATTGCTGCAGCCAAATTTTATTCATTGTTTCCTGTTCTGAACTTGGCAGCACAATAAACTTCATGTGATATTGAAATCAGTTTCTTCTTGCACTAGAAAAAGACTCGAGCAGGGTCTTTTTGGTTTTTCGTGTTATCATCAACATATGGCTGATTGAATTAAAGCATCCTAGATGTGGTTCATAATTCAGAAAACTTGGAATACAAATACAGTCATGGTTGTATTTTCAAGCTTGTGGAAATGGACAGATGAGAGTGGGAGGAATAGTATAATGCCAACTTAGAAATTGTGATGATTTTTTCTATATGCTGTAGGCACAAGTTGATTTGCTCTCATTCAATTAGTCAAGAAAACCTCATAAGTCAAAGCTTCTCAAGGATTTGATTGTTCAGGTAGTTTTTCTATTTGTATTCTGATTTTAAGAAGTTCTGAGCATGATCATTACTGCCATTTTTATATATACTTTAGGTATATCGACATGATGATAATAACATGGAAAACATGAGAATTCATGGATTGTTGGCTCCATTAAAGCCTTTTGGGTAAGTAGTTTCAGACCTTTTCTGTGCTGTTTTATTGCTCATGTTTGAAAAAATGAAATAAATCATCGGGTTTCCTTATTCAGATACATTGTAGAAGCCCTGGAGATGCTATTGATGTCCATGGCAAAAGATGGTACTGAGGCTCTTAGGCTCAATGGGAAATGATGCTCCTTTGGCTGTGATGTCCAACAGAGAGAAACTTACATTTGAGTATTTCAAGCAGATGTTTGCTTAGGTAACAAACCCACCGATTGATCCAATCTGAGAGAAAATAGTCACGTGGAAGGGGACCTTACTGAAACAGTTCATGCGGAAGGCTATGTGGCAGTTTGTTTGTTTTGAAAACTTTCAATAGACCATTAATTGTTTTGTTGGTATTGTGCTGATTGTTGTCTTGATGGATGTTAAATGGGTGAAACATGCACAGGTTCAATGATTGGTTGATTATAATATTGTTAGCTTTTGTTGATAGAAACTAGATTTAGCCTCGATTATTGACAAATGAGGTTAAAAATTGAATTTGACCTTACTTGATGCCAACAAAGGCTAAATCTATCTTTAGTCTCAGTTTTGCCTCAATTACCTAAACTGAGACTACAACTCCCGTGGTTAAAGGCTTTAGCCTCGGTTGTTGAGAACCGAGGTTAAAAATAGATTTAGCTTCAATTGGAGGCAACTGAGGCTAAAATTTAGATTTAGCCTCATTTTGAGAAAACTGAAGCTAAAAAGGTTCTTTTAGCCTCACTTGAAGAACCGAGGCTATAAAAGTCATTTTAGCCTCGGTTGCTAAAACTGAGGCTAAAGCCTTTAGCCACGGGGATTTCAACCTCAGTTTGGATAACTGAGGCAAAGCTGAGGCTAAAGGCTTTAGCCTCAGTTTTTAACCTTTTTAGCCACAGTTTTGAACCGAGGCTAATGCCCCCTTTTCTTGTAGTGATAGTAGCGTCCATACATGGTGAACATACATCGGGTCAACCGGGTTGCTTGACAAGCTCGACTGGTACGAGCATACATCGAGCCGATCGACATGGAGCGCGTAAGGACTCCGCATGGCCTAACCACTGCCAACAAGCAGCGTACGACTCGGATTCATCGAGCGTGACTGTCGTGGTTAAGCAGTTCAACCACCGTTCACAGACAATTACCGATTGCCTGGACTACATTGTAGCCCCAATCACATTCCAACAATAGCATTCACATATAGTAATCCAAAATGGCATGTTATTGAGGGTCAAATATTGCATATCAGACCCAGTTATTGCATGGATTTACAATCATTGATACTGTTTACTAGCCTGATTTAATCATGTTTGTGATGCAGAGTGTATTTACAAGTATGAACTGAAAAAGGGTGCTTAAATCATAGATTTGACGCTTTGATGACACCCAAGGCAAGGGATGGACTCCAGGGGACCAAGATCGATGGAATTACACACCAGGGATCCGAGGAAATCAAGCCATTCACGTTAAAGAGGCCCGAAAATGGTGAAAAATGCAAGATCACATAGTTCTCGCCATTTGATTGGCTCAAAACTTTATACATGGCCTGAGGGCCATAAATTAACCGTACATATCAAATTTCAGCCCTCGGTTCACTATGGAAGTACCCCAACTAACAGATCAGCCCATAAACCGTTGATTCTGGGCCCACCTGATATCTGGAACTGTCTCAACTTTGGTCTCGGCGGGTTAAATAAGATGAGGAAACAAATGGATGGATCGGATCTTGCATATACATTACAGTGGGCCCTGTATATACAGCGTGTGTACATGAGGTACACACGTACCCGCGAGGCACCGAACCATGAAAGGCGGGTCAGCAGCGCTGACCCGCATCTTCTTCCCAATACGGCAACTGCCGTTTTAACGCTTAAAATGAACGGACGCTATCCGTTTTTGCGGACGCTAGTGGGCCCCACACATTATCCCAGTGGACAATCCAAACCGTCCATCGTGTAGAGGGCCTCGACTACTACAAAACCTTGCTGAACTTTTGGACCCATGCAAGCACACGTGCGCGATACAGAGGCCACAAACAGGCAGTCCTGCGACGTTCAAAACGATTTTTGGGGTGATTTCTTCTCTGGGCCACGTCAATGGACGTTCAAAATCACCCATACTTACTGAAATTTCGTCCTGAATCTAATGGATGGGGTGGATTTCCCCAAAAATACCTCTATGGGGCCCACTGATCACGTCAGCGCCGGACGTGCGAAAGGCTATGCACGTCCGCAAAATCTGACTTTCCAGGCAGTTGTGGCCCACCATCTTTGATCATATGGCAAATCTGAACCGTCCATCGTGTAGGCCAGCCAAAATACTTCCAAGAGACGTTGATTTTACAAAAATAATGCAAGAAACGCGAGAGTTATGAAGCTCCGAACTTAGCTGCGAAATGGCTTCGCTGCGCGTGCGATAGCTTCCCAAATCCGATTTCCACCACTCCAAAAGCTATAAAAAGGGTTCCAAACGTGGAGAAGAGGGTGTGCTTGAATAGGGGACGTCATATAGAGAAAGAAAGGCGGAGAGAGAAGTGTTTGAAATTTTTATGTATTTTTTCTTTATTTTTCTTCTTTTTCCTATGATTATGTTAGGCTAAATCCCTTAGATAGGGCTAAGAGGTGAAGCTTGTGGCGTGATGGGAGCTTCTACAGGTTTGATTTGAACTGAACTGATTGACTCTGTTTTGATTTAAGAAATTCTTTTAGTCATTAATGGTTTGTTGTGATTTAAATTACAGTAGATCTGTGATGGCTTGAATAATTCCTTTCCTTTTATTTTGACGTTCGGAAACCCTGTTGTTCGCCATTGTCTCATAGACATAGTTGGATGATGGAATCCTTCCTAACACTCATACATCTTTTAGTTGGTTATGGATTGGTCTAAGTTCTGTTATTTACCTTGTCTCTTAGGCATGGATTTGTGATAGAATCATACCTAATTCTTATACCTTTCATCTCTTGAAAACTATATCAAGTAAGTTCAGTATAATATCCATGAAGCAGGCATAAGATCTCCCTGATCTCTACAAATAGATCCTCTGAATCCCTAGTTCACTTTCTCTAAATTCTTTAAGTTTAGATTAATATTTCACCATTATTCCTCAAATCACAATTGGTTTACATTTCATCTTAGCCTAGTTCTATATCTGGTTATTTTCAGATAACGTACAGGTTTCAGTCCCTGTGGATTCGACCTCGGTCTTACCGAGTTTATTACTACATCACAACCCTGCACTTGGGGTGTGAACACATGTGATAACTGAAATCAGATATGAATCTTACTTGAACAATTTAACAAACACATACTATACATATTATTATACATAGACATTTCATCCATACAATACATAATAGTAAGATAGGTTATATAAAGGATACTATAACTATAGTTAAGGGAATTGTGAATCTTATATCAACACCCTCATTACATGCATTTAAACAAGCATTTTCACATTCAGGCATTTTATCAAACACTTAGGCTACACATATCATATATATGTAATAAGGTAGTTGTAACAGGTATCATAGCAAATCCCTTTACAAAGAGTTCACCATACATATAATAATCATGAATTCTCAATCAATAAACATGGCAAGCATAAATCACAATTCCATACTCATTCATACATTTCAACAAACACATGGAATACATTATAAATCAACATGGTTTATATATATATATATATATATATATATATATATATATATATATATATATATATATATATATATATATATATAATACACACACACACACGACGCACATGTGATAGCAATCAAGCCAGTCATAAATCATTACTAACAATGAAAGCCTTAAAAACCAAAACTTAAACATTTATAGTCTACACCTTTCGCCGGTAGACTCGTAACGAACTCAGTTTAAACACTAAGTCCTCGCCTACGGCACAACGGCAACCTATAGCATGAAATAAGTTAGCTACTTCAGTATTTACCCTACTTGTATCCCTAAAACAGATTAGGGTTAGGATTTCTTACCTACGAACGGAGTCAGAATCGCCAGAATAGCGATACAGATGAGGTGGTAAAGCACGTTGAGCGGTAGGGAAAGATCCCAGGAACAATCTCCCACTTCCTCTCACACTTTCTCTCTCTTTCCTTCTCTCTTTGTTCTCTTCTCTCTTTTAAGGTTGCAAAATCGTATGTGAAGGGAGAGAGAGGGTTTAAGGCCCTTATATAGGCCCAGAATTGATGGGAATGGGCCCAGGGCCATGGTATACTTAGGTTATAGCCACAAGTTGGATGTTTCAGTCCAACGGAGCTGTTCTGGAGGCCCCTTTTCCACATGCAGTCGGACTTAAGTTTCCTGAAGTTGGATCTAGGTTAGGCTAAGATCTCAGCCCGATCGGATCAGTGGATCAACCGAGGGGGACCAGTTTCAGTTCAACAGTCACCGGTACTCGATCAGGGTCACAAGTACACTAACCTGTGTTAGTAATTTTTCCTGATCAGAGGGTGTAATTGGGTCAAATTCTGACGGTCTAAATCCTTAGATTCGGCCTGCAAGCGAACAACTCAATTCACTTAAGTTTCAATTCATTTCCTAAAGATATTCGCGTTTCTCACACACTTCACTTCGGGTTCAAGTTGGGTGTTTGTGGGTACTATTAGGACTTGATTTCCAAGGTGATTGTCAAGTCCAATACTGCGGTCATAACCGTATAGTTTTGGGGTAATCGGACTTTCGATGCGCGATCCAGGTCTGATACGGAGCTTCATGATGCTCCCGAGAGCAACTGGGTTTTGATATGGATCCTAAGTTTTTAGGTAATATAACATTAACGGTTCTACTCGTTTTGGGTCTTGTAGATCGTATTTAAAGTGATTAGTACTAATTCCACAGATAATCTAGTTTAGTACTTAGCTAATCCTTGACTAATTTCTAAAGGATTAGTTCCTTAGTGATTTCTGCCTGAGGTGGTAATCGGGTCTTTATACGGATTTTTCCGAGACGTTACAATAGTAATTAATCCGCGCCCAGTGTTATAACATCCACTCTTGTCCACTAGGTTGTCCTGAATTTGGGGCCCTGGGACAAAACACTAACCAAGATCTACAATTCAAAGTGGGTCGCATCACAGGACACAATGGGGATGTAATGCAAACCATTGGTTTGTGTGTAGGGACACTATGATGTGTGTCTTTCAAAGATGTTAGTTAATCGTAAATCATCTAAATTAATTTCCCACCCATCTTAGAATTCATTGCCATGTGAGATAAGGTAACCGTGACACTTTGTCATCCTATCCTGTAGCTCGTATTGTTTGCTAAGTATAATTTAAGAACTCAGAAAGAAATAGAGAAATGAGGGCAATCAATAGTATAAATAAATAAATAAGTGCATAAATCCTTTTGCATGAATAAATGGTGTCACGTGCTTGACCTGCTGATGGTCATGGCTTGCTTAACCTGGTGAGATTGTTGTGAGCAGTTGGAAATTAAAGCATCTTAGGCCACATTTAATGGCCACTGTCAAAGTCATGCATGTATCTCCGTGTCATGTTATGTGTGGAAGTATTCCATTTTAAGAAACATGGACTGATGGTATTTATAAGATAGAGATGGGAAATGGGACACTTGATGCCGCCTCCCTTGAATGATCAAGGCCAATGATACCCGTTCATGTAGTCAGTTGATTATCAGTGTTTGAAAATAGAGCAAATTTCATCCCGTCCATCTAAAAGGCCTAAGCGGAACTTTCACATTACATCATTATGTTTTTTTGGTTAGCTTGTTAGTACACCCCACTGTCAATTCACACTTCACTATTAGCCACCCCCACTAGGGAATCAACATGAAGACCTCAATGTTGAAACGAGGTATCTTTCACACTACCACTTGGGCTATGGATCACCTCAATGTTGAAATGAGGTATCTTTCACACAGTCTACCACTTGGGCTATGGATCAGGGTGTTTCCACATTACATCATGAATACAAGGTGAGCTCCACTATGTCATGCACGGTACATGCCTCCACATGATCATAATGTAGAATTTAGGGACTGTAGATCGATGTGCCTCACTGCATAGACACCTTGGCTAAAAAAAAAAAAAAGGATCCAATAGATCAAGCGAGACACCGTCCATGAATAAGATGTATGACATAAGATCATTTTTGTGCTTGCATGCATGCATTTGTTCAATGCAATTTCTTTCTGCACTCAATTCACGCACAAAAAAGTTACATGTGTGAGATCAGAGCCACTCACTAGGCAATCCTAGTAGTGAAGATGCCTTGACTCAAAGAGCCGGGCCCACAAATGTATACTGAATGTGGTGACTATAATTCACTTTATCAATCATTCACATCTTGATACATGTTTGGCCCTGATCTATAAGACTGGGGCAAAGATAAAGTGATGACCACGTGATGAGTGGTTCTCATCTTCATTAGGCTGATCAGAGCCAATTACCAGACGATCATGATAGTGTAGATGCCTTGCCTAAAAGGATCTGGTCGATCTAAATATCAGAATGTGGGATGTAGATTGCCTAGGACAACCTGTCATAGGAAGTTCCTATGCGCAGAAGCTGGGTGGGGCCAATGTGATATTTGTGAGAAATCCACCTTATCCATTTATTTTGCATAAAAGGATCAGAACCGTCTGAATATCTAAATCCAGCAGGTAGATTGCTTGGACAACCTGTGGCTGGAAGTTCCTGTACTCAAAAGCTAAGTGGGGCCAAACTGTGATGTTTGTGAGAAATTCACCCCATCCATCCATTTTTCCAGACTTTGTTAGGGCGTGAGCACAAAAATGAGGCAGATCCAATACTTTTAAGTGGCAGCACAACATGAAAAAGTGGGCTGGAAGTTCCAGTACTCAGAAGCTAGGTGGGGCCGCATGTGATGTTTGTTAGAAATCTACCTTGTCCATCTATTTTTCCAAACTATTATAATCTGAGCCAAGAAATGAAATAGATCCAAAACTCAAGTGGGCCACGTAGCAGGAAAAAGTGGGTGGGAAAATGGCTACCGCTAAAACCTCCTAGTTCTTATTGGGGATTTGTGCTGCGAAATCACGCGGATCTAGATCTAGGATATCAATCTAATAACGCCAAGCAATCACAAGAGAATACAAAGATTTACGATAGAAAACCCTTGCAGGAAAAAACCATGGCACAAAGTAACAAAAATCCACTATAAAATAAAAATTACAAGAGAGAGGACTTACCCGATTCGAACAACCTCGAATCTCACCCTTGCTACACCCTTTGATAACCCTAGAACCTTTCTAGAAACCCTTGGAATACCTTTAGAAAGCCTTGGAATTCTTTAGAATGGCCCTAAAGACCCCTATTTATAGTTTAGGAAACTCCACTTACGCACCGACTTTGGAAAAGTCTGGAAACCACCTCAAACTTACGTAGTCTGTGCACAATCTGTATAACCTCGACTAGTTGAGCCAAGGCTTCAATTAATTGAGCTTGACCTTCGACTAGTCGAGCATCCTAGACATCTAAAATACACATCAGTCGCTGGACTTCGAGTCGAGCCAGTCCCTCGACTAATCGAGCAGCACAGTTCAGACAGATTTAAGACATTTGTTTTAACAGTTCTATCGTGTTTATATGTCATTCATATTGTTCATAAAGTCACTCATACTGAGAATAACTGTAAACACAAAAAGTATTAGCCTGATCTAAGACTTCTATGGCGCCACAAATGTTCCAACGGTTGATGTTCAATCCTCACAGTCATGCAGCCAATTTAAATTCTATCAAAGAAATTTCACAACATAGTACCTTACTAACATGTCATTTACATCTTGATACCTTAATAAATTAAATTTTCATTAAGATACTTCATTAATGAAGTTATTGTCAAGGCTACCTTATGTTAGTTTTATCCTACTTCCCTCCCTTATGATTTTTTATAAAATTACTAAAATCTCCACCAATTAATAAAGTTACTTAAAAAGAATTAAATAGATTACCAAAAGTAAAATTATTGATTAATGCTTTTATAAAAAATCACAAAAAAAAAAAACAACAATTTTCTTGATGTATGTAATTATTGCACAGCATAGTTAGGATGAGGATTTCCGGATTGAGTGTGGCCTTGACCGTGGGGCCCATCTTGATGTATTTATTGTATATCCAGACCATCTATCCATTTTCCAGCTTCTTCTAGGCCATGAACCCAAAAATTAAGAGGATCCAAATCTGAGGTGAACCGTACCATAAGAAACTATGCTAATTGAATGCCCACCATTACAAACTCTCTAAGGCCCACCATAATGCTTATCATGATGTTCATTTGTCATCCAAACTGTTGATCGATAAAAACTGAAACAGCTTGATTCAAAACTTTTGTAGCTCATAAGAAGTTTTAAATGGTGGCCATTTAATTACCACTGTTCCCGCTAGAATGGTGCACCTAGAATTGAATCTCCTTCAATTTTGGGCTTATGCCCTAAAATTATCTTAGTCAAATGGATGGACAGTATGGATTAAACCGTACATCATGATAGGCAGCTACCAGTAGCCACTCTGGTACATAGGCAATCCGCTTCCTGTCTCTCTTTTCCATTGTAATATATGGGTGGTATTCTATAAGCCCCACCCTAATGTATGTACTGTATATCAACATCTTCCATCAGTTTTTCCGGATCATTTTAGAGCATGAGCCAAAAAATGAAGCAGATCTAAATCTCAAGTGGACCATATATACCGGAGGAACAGTAGTTGTTGAACATCCACCACTAAAAAATTTTGTGGGCTACAAAAGTTTTTGATGAAGCTGATTATCTGTTTTACCCTTCATCCAGGTCGTTGTGTCCTTATCAACAGGTTTGATGGCAAATAAACTCATGGTGGGTATTATATTAGGCCTTAGGAAATTTTTAATTGTCGGAATTCAATCAGCACTGTGGTCCACTTGAGATTTGGACGTGCTACTTTTTTTTGTGTTAATGCACTCGAAAGGAGCAGAAAAATGGATGGACGGCTTGGATATAAAATCGATGCATCAACGTGGGCTCCACAGTCTGGACCACACCGCGTTAGGTGAGACCTAGTCCACTTGAGATTTTAACCTACCACAAAGTATGGTGGGCAGACCGTGGTTTCCTCCCGTGTGGCACACATGAATTTTGAATCCACCTCATTTTGCTTTTATGTCCTAAAATGATCTCTGAAGATGGATGCACGGTGTGGATTCCTTATAAACATCACGGTGGGCCCCACTTTGCATCCTAGTGGAGGAACTTCCTACCAGAGGCTTTGGCAGGAAATCCGCGTCACCCGAGAAATTGACTACTGTACACGCCACCTTTTACCCGGCGTCTTTTCAACACGCTCCTAAACGTTACTTTCCCAAAGTAAACTACTGTATACGTACACATTATTTGCAGGCGAAAAAACAAATACCTATGGCTACGGTTATAATCCGTAGCTATAGGTCCAGAATGCAGATATATTCTCCTCTGCAAATAGTGTGTCCGTACAGAATAGTTCTCTTTAGAAAAGTAAAATTTGGACGTGTTGAAAAGACGCTGGGTAGAAGGTGGTATTACAGTAGTGAATTTCTCGCGTCACCCTTGTACTCGCCGAGCTCCAGAGTTGTATTAACGGTCCAAATAAGATCAAAGTTACATGAGTCTCACAATTATGTATTTATTATATCCACACCGTTCACCTATTTGGGGAGATCATTTTAATAAATGAGCCCAAAAATAAGTCATATCCAAAGATCAAGTGGATCACACCACAAATAGCAATGGAATACTGATTTTCACCGTTGAAACACTCATAGGGCCCACACTTACGTTTATTTTTAATAAAATATGTTCATAAGGTCACACAGACCTGGGAGAAGAGTAAAAATAAATATCATATTAATCAAAAACTTCTACGATGCAGTGTGGTCCACTTAATCCTTGGATTTCTCTTATTTTGCCTCTCAAGCCTTACGACGAGCTCGCCAACTGTACGAACGGATTGGATATAACACATACCTCATGGGACCCACGTAATTTGGTGACGTCAACATACCAGCCAGGTCAGGTCGGCGGTGTGTGGTACACCAGCCAATCCGCTGTGTATGTAGAGAAATTTGCGACTGCACGACCCATTTATGGCCCATTTACGAGAGCAAGCCCACCTTATTTTACCTTGCAAAAATAAGCCCCAGCTGTACGGATGGCTTTCCAAAGGTCGAAAATGCCCTCTGCTTTTTCCTTCAAGCGGATCGGTGGTGCTCGAAGACGAGCGCTTACACTCCTCGAACTCCCAGTTGTACGAACGGTTCAAAAGATATCAAAGTTACATGGGCCTCACAGTTACCTATTTATTATATCCACATCGTTCATCTATATTTGGAGATCATTTGGGAGCATTATAAAAAAAAATTCATATCCAAAGATCAACGAGACCACACCACAAAGAGCAACGGCAAAATTGATTTTCACAGTTAAAAATTTTGCAGGGCCACCATAACATTTATTTTCCATCCAATCTATTCATGTGGTCACAAAGACCTAAATGAAGAGGAAAAACAAATTTCATAATAATCCAAAACTTCTGTGACCCTAAAAGGGTTTCAATGGTAGGCATTCAATCCTCTACAGCCTTCTACTGTGTGGTCCAATTGATAGCTAGATCTGTCTTATTTTTCGTCTCAAGCCTTAATACAAGTTTGTCAAATATATGGACGGTATGGATATAACACATACCTCATAATAGGACCCACAAAAAGTGGTGGGGATTACAACAGTTCAAAATAAAATAATAATAAATAAATAGGCCAAAGAACTACTGGCTACGGTGTTTTCTATAGCCACAGATTATAACCGTAGCCATAGCCGTAGCCCTTGCCGTTATGATATGTCCTCTTATATGTATCGAAGGTCTTTCGATTAATCGAAAAAGGTCTAGAACTGTCCAGCGAGTTTGCCCCAAAAATCGTACAATTTTCGATACATATCGAAGAGTATTCGATATGTATCGAAGGTCATATGACCAATAGCTACGGATTATAACCGTAGCCATAGCTGTCGTCTATGCTAGTTTATTATTTTTTTACATGAATAAATTTATTCTACCTACAATTTTCTCTAATACATATTTATATAAATATGTATATATAAGCATATTAAAAAAAATTTCTCTCTTTTTTCCATTTATTTCTTTATTCATTTAACAAGAATATCTTCTAAACCAAAATTAGTTACTTGATGTACCCTATATGATTTTGGGGTAGGAGAAGCTACTTTAGCCAACCAACCTGGTTATTTTTCAAGATTCCATCAGATCTATGGTCGAAAATCCATTTCATTCACTTCGCGGTCAATTTCAATCAGTTCGCGGTCAATTTCATTCATTTCATTTAATTTGTGATCAATTCCATGCATTTCACGGTCAATCCCAGCGATTCCATTTTTATTTACTGTCATTTTCATGCATGTCACGGTCAATTCCCTTCACTTCACGGTCATTTTCATGCATTTCACGGTCAATCGCTTCACTTCAAGGTCATTTCCATGCATACCACGGTCATTCCCGCCTGTTCTGTATTGATTCACGGTCATTTCGGCACATTTCACGGTCATGCCCCTTCACTACACGGTCATTTCAGCGCATTTCACAGTCCAATCGCCTCACTTTACGATCATTTTCATTCATATCGCAGTCATTCCCGGCTATTCCGTGTTGATTCACGGTCATTTCGGCGCATTTTACGGTCATGGCCCTTCACTACACAGTCATTTCCGCGCATTTCGTGGTACAATCGCCTCACTTCACGGTCATTTCCATGCATATCACGGTCATTCCCGCCTATTCCGTGTTGATTCACGGTCATTTCGGCGCATTTCGCGGTCATGCCCCTTCACTTGACGGACATTTCCGCGCATTTCGCGGTACAATCGCCTCACTTCACGGTCATTTCCATGCATATCATGGTCATTCCCGCCTATTCCATGTTGATTCACGGTCATTTTGGTACATTTCACGGTCATGCTCCTTCACTTCACGGTCATTTCCACGCATTTCATGGTCCAATCGCTTCACTTCACGGTCATTTCCATGCATATCACGGTCATTCTCGCCTATTCCATGTTGATTCATAGTCATTTCAACACATTTCACGGTCATGCCCCTTCACTTCACGGTCATTTCCGCGCATTTCACGGTCCAATCGCTTCATTTCACAGTCATTTCCATGCATATCACAGTCATTCCCGCCTATTCCGTATTGATTCACGGTTATTTCGACGCATTTCACGGTCATGCCCCTTCACTTCACGATCATTTTTGCGCATTTCACGGTCTAATCGCTTCACTTCACGGTCATTTCCATGCATACCACGGTCATTTCCGCCTATTCCGTGTTGATTCACGGTCATTTCGGCGCATTTCACGGTCATGCCCCTTCACTTCACGGACATTTCCGCACATTTTACGGTCCAATCGCCTCACTTCACAGTCATTTCCATGCATACCACGATCATTCCCGCTTATTCCGTGTTGATTCACGATCATTTCCATGCATTTCACAGTCCTGCCCCTTCACTTCACAGTCATTTCCGTGCACTTCACGATCCATTCGCTTCACTTCACGGTCATTTCCATGCATATCACGGTCATTCTCACCTATTCCGTATTAATTCATGGTCATTTCGGTGCATTTCACAGTAATGCCCCTTCACTTCACGGACATTTCCGTGCATTCCACAGTTCATCACTTCACAGTCATTTCCATGCATACCATGGTCATTCCTGCCTATTCCGTGTTGATTCACGGTCATTTCGTGGTCCAATCTCTTCACTTCACGGTCATTTCCATTCATTTCACGGTCATTTCCATGCTTTTCACGGTCAATTCCCTTCACTTCACGGTCATTTTCATGCATTTCACGGTCAATTTGCACCAATTCACGGTCCATGCATTTCATGGTCAATTTGCACCAATTCACGGTCCTTTCCATGCATTTCACGGTCAATTCCCTTCACTTCACGGTCAATTTAGACTATTTCAGGTCATGGAATGGTAACTTGTCAAGTTTCTAAATGGGATTAGAATTGCCTAATTCAGAGACCGTTCAATATCTTAAAAGCATGATGGAACTCATCGATCGTCATTTTTCAATATCATCTGGTGGAGGATCTGAAGTGGAGGAAGTGGGCCACCATCTTCCAACTGAGAATCTCTATTTGCATGAAGAGAGAGGAAACGATAGTGATTTAGAGGGTATGTTATTCCACCAATCAAGAGTCTTGATTTTCGTGAAGGGGCAAAAGGAAATGGTAATGTACTGGATGGTATGTTACTCCATCGATTCAAAGATAAAGGGTCGCCATCATGTTCTGGTGAAGGATTCCAGGTGGAGGAGGTGGGCCACCATCTGTTTAGCAAGGAGCCCGGTTTACATACAGATGGGGGTGCAAGAGATGTTAATGGACGAGAGAGTGCGACAAGGTAGGATTAGATATATCGAAAAAGGTCCACAAGTCTCTAAAGAACTTATGTTCATTTACATGATTTGAGGTCTTCGTATCGATCCGTAGTGGGGGTGGATAACATGGAGTGTGTACCGACATGGGTGTGTACTAACAAGCTAACCTTTTTTTTTTATAAAAAAAAAAAAAGAGTAAAAATTACCCTTCGATATATCGAACAGTATAAGATATATCGACATTTGCTGCATTTCGATATATCAAATGTCAGACGATATATCGAAATTAGTTCAAAACTGTCCAGAGATGACATGATGTTTTAAAACAATTTTTCGATTATATCGAGATAGTTTCGATAAATCGAAGGAAGAAATTTCGATATCAATTGAAAGACACTCGATTATAAAAATAGAATCCATTGAATTTTTGTAAGGAAAAAATAAAAGTACGCTTCGATGTTATCGAACTCTAATCGATGACATCGGGCTTAAGTTGTCGATAACATCGAACTCTAGTCGATGGTATCGAACAAAGTCATCGTTACAACGGAACGATACATCGCCTTGAAATCGATGTCATATATCGATATATGGACTATATTTCGATTTATCAAAAATGGTCAGAAAATGTCTGGAGATAAAATATTTTTTAAAAAAGAAATTATCAATAATATTGAGAACATTTCGATATATCGAAGAGACGATATATCGACTAAATTTCGATATTTCGAAAATGTTCCTCTATGGCACACTGCTCTTCTGAAATAAATTATCGATAATATCGATACTCCGTCGATATATTGAAGATTCGATATATCGATTAAACTTCGATTTGTATGTGCATATATATCTTTCATAATATCCTAGTGAAAGGAGTGAACGGGAACAATGTACAATCTCAGATTATAAATGTAGTTTACCTTGTGTAGTATTACGTTATATGTGTTGGATTAATTATGTCTTCATCATAACCACACCAAAAGTGCAGCTTCTTACAGGTTATGAACTTTTCTATCTGTTTTTTATTTGCATTTGTATGAATATTTCCGAAACTAGATATGATCGATATGCTTGAGATGCGATATGAGTTATCAAAATTATGACTTAATGATGTTGCATGTTTTTTAGATGTGATTTGTTCACTGCTTAGAAGAAGCCATGTATATGATTTGTTCCCTGCTCACTCTATTGGAATTGTTTGCTTGAAATAGAGTTCAGTGCTAATTTTGATTGTTGATGGTGGCCGAATATATCCTTTGATTTCTTTGCTGCAATGTTTTTCTACTTATTTCACAAGAATAGCAGTGGGAACAAACTGTTTTATTTTTTCCTGATTTAATTGTACTAACAAGATTCTAGAACCACCTTTGAGTGCTTTAGTTTTCATCCAATCCACACACAAACAATATAGAAGCAACTAAAGAGAATGGACTTTTCTATGAATACCCTTATACACAGCCACACACCCAATCTTGCACGTATGCAGGACATATAAGCTGTTCACTAAGACTGCATGGATGATGATCATCATCATCATCTAAACTTTATCCCAATTAATTGAGCTCGGCTACTCTAATCATGTTCTACCATTCTACTTTATCAAGAACCATGTCCTCGGACACCAGAGATAATCATGTTCTATCCGATTTTAATCTTAAAATATCATATTTTTTTCTATTCAGTGGCAATTTCACCTATAGAAGCAACATCACAGCCCAGAAATGGGGAGTATATAGTCTTTCCTTAGCATACATCACCAACATACAAATCCTCCTTTAATTTAGATTGAACATGATATGCGCCGAAATGACTGTGAATCAACACGGAATAGGTGGGAATGACCGTGAAATGAGGCGAATGGACCATGAAATGCACGGAAATGACCGAGAAGTGAAGGGGCATGACCGTGTATTAACACAGAATAGGCAGGAATGACCGTGATATGCATGGAATTAACCGTGAAGTGAAGTGAATGGACCGTGAAATGCACGGAAATGACCGTGAAGTGAAGGGACATGACCGTGTATCAACACAGAATTGGCAAGAATGACCGTGATATGCATGGAACTGACCGTGAAGTGAAGCGAATGGAACGTGAATTGCGCGGAAATGACCGTGAAGTGAAGGGGCAAACCATGTATCAACACGGAATAAGCGAGAATGACCGTGATATGCATGGAACTGACCATGAAGTGAAGCGATTGGACCGCGAAATGCGTGGAAATGACCGTGAAGTGAAGGGGCATGACTGTGAAATGCACCGAAATAACCGTGAATCAACACGGAATATGTGGGAATGACTGTGATATGCATGGAAGTGACCGTGAAGTGAGGCGATTGGACCACGAAATGCGTGGAAATGACCGTGAAGGGGCATGACCATGAAATGCGCCGAAATGACCATGAATCAACATAAAATCGCCAGGAATGACCGTGATATGCATGGAACTGACCATGAAGTGAGGCGATTGTACCGTGAAATGCGTAAAACTAACCGCGAAGTGAAGGTGCATGACCGTGAAATGCACCAAAATGACCATGAATCAACACGGAATAGGCAGGAATGATCGTGGTATGCATGGAAATGACCGTGAAGTGAGGGGATTGGACGGTGAAATGTGCGGAAATGACCATGAAGTGAAGGCGCATGACCGTGAAATGTCTCGAAAGGACCGTGAATCAACACGGAATAGGCGGGAATGACCATGATATGCATGGAAATGACCGTGAAGTAGAGCAATTGGACCTTGAAGTGAAGCGATTGGACCGTGAAATATGCTGAAATGACCGTGAAGTGAAGGAGCATGACCGTGAAATGCGCCGAAATGACCATAAATCAACACGGAATAGGCAGGAATGACCCAAATATGAATGGAAATAACCGTGCAGTGAGGCGATTGGACCGTGAAATGCACGGAAATGACCGTGAAGTGAAGGGCCATGACCGTGAAATGCGTCGAAATAATCATGAATCAACACGGAATAGGCGAGAATGACCGTGATATGCATGGATATGACCGTGAAGTGAGGCGATTATACCGTGAAATGCACGGAAATGACCGTGAAGTGAAGAAGCATGACTGTGAAATGCGCCGAAAGGACCGTGAATCAACACAAAATAGGCGGGAATGACCGTGATATGCATAGAAATGACCGTGAAGTGAAGCGATTAGACCGTGAAATGCACGGAAATGACCGTGAAGTGAAGGGGCATGACCATGAAATGCGCTGAAATGACCATGAATCAACACGGAATAGGCGGGAATGACCGTGGTATGCATGGAAATGACCGTGAAGTGAGGCGATTGGACCGTGAAATGCGCAAAAATGACCGTGAAGTGAAGGGGCATGACCGTGAAATGTGCCGAAATGACCGTGAATCAACATGGAATAGGCGGGAATGACCGTGGTATGCATGGAAATGAACGTGAAGTGAGGCGATTGGACCGTGAAATGCGCAGAAATGTCCGTCAAGTGAAGGGGCATGACCGCGAAATGCGCCGAAATGACCGTGAATCAACACAAAAGAGGCGGTAATGACTGTGGTATGCATGGAAATGACCGCGAAGTGAGGTGATTGGACCATAAAATGCGTAGAAATGGCCGTGAAGTGAAGGGGCATGACCGTGAAATGCGCCAAAATGACCGTGAATCAACACGGAATAGGCGGGAATGACCGTGGTATGCATGGAAATGACCGTGAAGTGAGGCGATTGGACCGTGAAATGTGCCGAAATGACCGTGAAGTGAAGGGGCATGACCGTGAAATGCGCCGAAATGACCGTGAATCAACACGGAATAGGCGGGAATGACCATGGTATGCATGGAAATGACCGTGAAGTGAAGCGATTGGACCATGAAATGAGCGAAAATGTCCGTGAAGTGAAGGGGCATAACAGTGAAATGCGCCAAAATGACCGTGAATCAACACGAAATAGGCGGGAATGACCGTGGTATGCATGGAAATGACCATGAAGTGAGGCGATTAGATCGTGAAATGCGCGGAAATGTCCGTGAAGTGAAGGGGCATGACCGTGAAATGCGCCGAAATGACCGTGAATCAACACGGAATAGGCGGGAATGACCGTGATATGCATGGAAATGACCGTGAAGTGAGGCGATTGTACCGCGAAATGCGTGGAAATGACCGTGAAGTGAAGGCGCATGACCATGAAATGCGTCAAAATAACAGTGAATCAACACGGAATAGGCGGGAATGACCGTGATATGCATGGAAATGACCATGAAATGAGGCAATTGTACCGTGAAATACGTGAAAATGACCGTGAAGTGAAGGGGTATGACCATGAAATGCGCGAAAATGACCGTGAAGTGAAGGGGTATGACCGTGAAATGCGCCAAAAGGACCGTGAGTCAACACGGAATAGGCGGGAATGACCGTGGTATGCATGGAAATAACCGTGAAGTGAAGCAATTGGACCGTGAAATGCTTGGAAATGACCATGAAGTGAAGGGGCATGATCGTGAAATGCGCAGAAATGATCGTGAAGTGAAGGGGCATGACCGTGAAATGCGTCGAAATGACCGTGAGTCTACACGGAATAGGCGGGAATGACCGTGGTATGCATGGAAATGACTGTGAAGTGAAGCAATTGGACTGTGAAATGCTTGGAAATGACCATGAAGTGAAGGGGCATGACCGTGAAATACGCCGAAATGACGGTGAATCAACACGGAATAGGGAAGAATGACCGTGATATGAATGGAAATGATCGTGAAGTGAGGCGATTAGACCGTGAAATGCGCCAAAATGATCGTGAAGTGAAGGGGCATGACCGTGAAATGCGCCGAAATGACCGTGAATCAACACGAAATAGGCGGGAATGACCGTAGTATGCATGGAAATGACTGTGAAGTGAAGCGATTGACCGTAAAATGCATGGAAATGACCGTGAAGTGAAAGGAATTGACCGTGAAATGCATGGAAATGATCGTGAATCAAAACAGAATCGCTAGGACTGACCGTGAAATGCATGGAATTGATCACGAATTAAATGAAATGAATGAAATTGACCACGAACTGATTGAAATTGACCGTGAAGTGAATGAAATGGATTTTCAAGCATAGATCTGATGGAATCTTGAAAAATAACTAGGTTGGTTGACTAAAGTAGCTTCTCCTACCCCAAAATCATATAGGGTACATCAAGTAACTAGTTTTGGTTTAGAAGATATTCTTGTTAAATGAATAAAGAAATAAATGAAAAAAAGAGGAAAAAAATTATATGTTTATATATACATATTTATATAAATAAGTATTAGAGAAAATTGTAGGTAGAATAAATTTATCCATGTAAAACAAAAAAAATCATAAACTGGCACAGACTACAGTTATAGCTATGGTTATAATCCGTAGCTATTGGTCATATCACCTTCTATACATATTGACTACTCTTCGATGTGTATCGAAAATTGTAGGATTTTTGAGGCAAACACGTTGGATAGTTCTGGTCCTTTTTCGATTAATCAAAAGACCTTCGATACATATCGAAAGACTTTCGATACATATAAAAGGACATATCGAAACAGCGGGGGCTATGGCTATGGCTACAGTTATCATCCGTAGCTATAGAAAACACTAGAGTCATAAGTTCCTCGCCTATTTATTTATTATTATTTTATTTTTTACTGTTGTAATTCTCACAGCTTTTTTTGCGTCCTATTATGAGGTATGTGTTATATCCAAACTGTCTATATATTTGACGAACTCGTATTAAGGCTTAGCCAAAAAATAAGACAAATCTAGCTATCAAGTGGACCACACTGTAAAAGGCTGTGGAGGATTGAACGTCTACCATTGAAACCCTTTTAGGGGTCACAGAAGTTTTGGATTATTATTATGAAATTTGTTTTTCCTCTTCATCCTGGTATTTGTGACCTTATGAATGGATTGGATGGAAAATAAATGTTATGGTAGGCCCTACAAAAATTTTAACGGTGAAAATCAATTTTACCGTTGGTCTCTGTGGTGTGTTCTAGTTGATCTTTGGATTTTTTTTTTTTTTTTTTTTTTTTTTGGATAATGCTCCCAAATGATCTCGAAATATGGATGAATAGTTGTGGATATAATAAATACGTATCTGTGGGCCCCATGTAACTTTGATATCTTTTAAAGCGTTCGTACAACTCGGAGTTCGAGGAGTGTCCGCGCTCGTCTTCGAGCACCACCGATCCGCATGAAGGAAAAAGCAGGGGGCATTTTCGACCTTTGGCAAATCATCCGTGCAGCTGGGGCTTAGTTTTGCAAAGTAAAATAAGGTGGGCTGGTCTCGTAAATGGGCCATACAGTCGCAAATTTCTCGGGTACGTATGTAAATTCCCACAACGCTTTCTCTTCCTCTGATGACTAGCTACTCTTATGAGCGGCTCTCGTGTGAAATTCACACGTATGACTCTTTACACTCGTAAAACCTCTTCACTTTCTGTCTATAAATAAAGCTGACGCTTCCTATTCCTACACATCCCAAACTCCCAACACCCTTCTATTATTGACCAGTGGCTCTCCTCTTTGCTTCTAAAAACCCATCATTTCCCATTCTCTTCGTTTTATCATCTCTTCTCTTTCTCAATACCCAACAATGCAGCCATCATCACTTCTCTGCTTTAATCCACCTCAAGCATCGTTTTAACTTCACTACTTCCACCCTCTCTACTCTCCCCTACCGATTGGTGCTCTTGGGAAGGCATCACGTGCGATGGACCCACTGGTGACGTGATCAGCCTCGACCTCAGTAGCTTCCATATCTCTGGTCGGATTGATTTTGAAAGCCTCTTTCGTCTTCGGAGCCTGCAGAAGCTCAACCTCGCTTACAATGATTTTGATGGCTCTCCAATCCCATCTGGGTTTGACCAGCTCACCAGTTTGACCCATCTCAACCTCTCTCTGTTATCCTTTTATGGCCAAATCCCACTGGAAATCTCCCGCTTGACCACTTTGGTTTCTCTCGATCTTTCTTTCAATGAATATTGGAATGTTTACAACGGTAAATACCTGAAACTCGAAAACCCAAGCATTAGAGCAGTCGTCCAAAACCTGTCCAATCTGAGTGAACTCTATCTGGACAGGGTACACATCTTACTGCAAGGCCAGACCTTAGATTTGCCACTCCCTACTCTCCGCAAGTTGAGCTTACAAGATTGTGGTCTTTCAGGCTCCATCTTTTCTTCCCTTTCACAGCTCCATTTCTTATCTGAAATCGACCTCAGCGGAAACAATCTCTCCTCTGCAGTGCCCAGCTTCCCAGGGAGTCTCCGCAAGTTGATCTTACGAGGTTGTGACCTTTCAGGCTCCATCTATTCTTCCCTTTCACAGCTCCATTTCTTATCTGAACTCGACCTCAGCTATACCAATCTCTCCTCTGCAGTGCCCAGCTTCCCTGGGAGTCTCCGCAAGTTGATCTTACAAGTTTGTGATATTTCAGGCTCCATCTATTCTTCCCTTTCACAGCTCCATTTCTTATCTGAACTCGACCTCAGCTATACCAATCTCTCCTCTGCAGTGCCCAGCTTCCCAGGGAGTCTCCGCAAGTTGATCTTACACGAATGTGGTCTTTCAGGCTCCATCTATTCTTCCCTTTCACAGCTCCAATTTTTATCTGAACTCGATCTCAGTCGAAACAATCTCTCCTCTGCAGTGCCCAGCTTCCCAGGGAGTCTCCGCAAGTTGATCTTATATAATTGTGGTCTTTCAGGCACTATCTTTTCTTCCCTTTCACAGCTCCATTTCTTATCTGAACTTGACCTCAGCTATAACGATCTCTCCTCTGCTGTGCCCAATTTCATAGGGAACTTATCCTCCTGGACGTCCCTGCTCCTTACAGAGTGTAGATTGCATGGAAAATTCCCTGACAGTGTTTTCCAGCTGCCTACTCTACAAATCATCGACATATCACACAATCCACTTGTAGCTATCAATTTGCCGGAGTTCCCTCGAAACAATACTCTACCGCAATTGATCCTTTCATACACCGGATTATCAGGAAAGTTACCAGATTCTCTCGGTAATCTCAAATTCTTGACTCTTTTACACCTCAGCAATTGCAACTTGTCTGGATCATTACCATCCTCACTTTCGAACCTTACCAAACTTCAATACTTGTATCTTTCAGACAATAGATTGAGCGACCCAATTCCTTCTTCCTATGGAAATGAGCTTCAGAATCTCAAACAGATCATCCCACAGAATAATTTGCTTAATGGGACCATTCCATCATCATTGTTTTCACTCCCATCATTACAAATGTTGGATCTCTCAGGTAACCAACTTGGTCAACTTGGTGAGTTCCACAATGCCTCTTCTTCACAGCTGGAGTTCCTCTATCTGGGTAACAATAAATTGAGCGGCCCAATTCCATCATCATTGTTTTCACTTCCATCATTACAAATGTTGGACCTCACAGGTAACCAACTTAGTGGTCAACTTGGTGAGTTTCACAATGCCTCTTCTTCACAGTTGGAGTTCCTCTATTTGGCTAACAATAAATTGCAGGGGATGATACCGTGATTTATCTTTCAACTTACCAAGCTTCAAAAACTTTCCGTTTCTTCCAATAATTTCAGTGGTGTTGTGGAGCTAGGCTTATTTCAAAACCTCAAAAAACTTCTCTATCTGGATCTTTCAGATAACAACTTGTCAGTCCAATATGGCAGTGGTAATTCCACATTTGTTTCCATCCCCCAGTTTCAATCTTTGTTGTTACGTTCTTGCAACATCAGCACATTTCCAAATTTCTTGAGAAATCAAGAGGGGTTGAGGGAATTGGACCTTTCCAACAATAAAATTAGTGGTGAAATACCCAAATGGATATGGGAGGTTGGCAATGGGAACTTGAACTCTTTAAATCTTTCTCACAATGTTCTACAGGGAATAGAACCATCTCCCCATCTTTTGTTGAGTGACTTCAGTGTTCTGGACATTAGCTCCAACAAGCTAGAAGGCTCACTTCCTATCTCACCACCTTCCATCTTTTTTTTTTCAGTTTCAAACAATAGCCTTGGTGGTGAAATCCCTCGATCAGTTTGCAATGCAACATCCCTTGCGGTCCTTGATTTGTCTCACAATCACTTCATTGGTCAGATTCCACCATGTTTGGGTGAGATTGGTGATGCCCTGTCTGTGTTGAATCTTCAAGGAAATGCTTTCAATGGCACCTTACTTCAGACATTTAAAGAGGGATGCCACATACAAACGCTTGATCTCAGTGGGAATCAATTAGAGGACCAAGTGCCAAGATCTTTGGCTAATTGCAAAATGTTAGAGGTATTAAACCTTGGAAACAATCAAATACATGACACCTTCCCTTTTTGCTTGGAAGATTTGTCCCAGTTGCGTGTTCTCATCTTGAGATCCAACCAATTTCATGGCACCATTGGGCATCCTCTAACAAATCAAGCTTTTCCTCTGTTACAAATTTTCGACCTCTCTTTCAATAGCTTTGAGGGTAATTTGCCATCAAATATGTTCAAGAGCTGGAAGGCAATGATGGAAGACGACAAATCCCAATCTTTGGTCCTTGGAAAAATGATAGACGGAAGTTCCATATACTATCAAAACAAAGTGTCTGTAGTGAGCAAAGGGCTAATGATGGAAATGGTAAAGATGCTTACTGCCCTCACTGTATTGGATCTCTCAGGGAACAAATTTTATGGGCATATCCCAGAATCAATCGGGGATCTAAAGTCACTCCTTGTGCTTAATTTGTCCAACAATGATTTAACCGGCGGAATTCCAACATCATTTCAGAATATGAGGGATCTAGAGTCATTAGATCTCTCACATAATAAATTGTCTGGAGAGATCCCTTGGCAGCTAACAGATCTAACGTTCCTTGAAGTGTTGAATCTCTCACAGAATTTCCTCATGGGAAAAATACCACAAAGCCGGCAGTTTCTTACATTTAACAGCGAATCATTCAAAGAGAACTCAGGATTGTGTGGACCTCCACTATCAAAGAAATGTAAAGATGTAGAGAGTGCACCACCGTCCCCTCTATCAACATTGCAATCTGAAAGGAAATTTGATTGGGAATAAATGTGGATAGGATTTGGAGTTGGACACGAAGTAGGTGTAGGGATGCTTTTCTGGACCCTAGCACTTTGGAGGAAGGGAAGGAGAGAATTCTATATATTTATTGATAGAATGCTTTCCTTAATTTTTCCTTCCATGGTGTTTCCTAAATAGTAATGATGGTGAGATAATTGGAGCTAGGGTAAATATGTTTGTATAGTTCGTGTCTGCAAAAAAAAAAAAAAAGAGGAAGAAGAAGAAGCTTTAGGTGTTTTCTCCTGTTTGTAATTTTGTGTATTTTGCTTGCTTTATATGATATGTGTGACAGTTGTTTCTTGTATTTGCACTTACCTGAATGGTCGTACATAACCATTTTCAAATCAATAAAATTACAGGTGGTGTGCTCCCACCTTTCTGCAAATAGATAAAAATAAAAATAAAAAATATGTCTTAGCTATCTCTTTGTTTTCAAATTTTGGCCCACCTCAGCAAGAAGATAACTTAATCTATGAGCTGGATGATCTAAACAATGTAGCCTACCTAGCCAGTGGTCTTTTTTTTTTCCAATGGTCTAGACAAATGTGGGTTAAGCAAACATTCAGACGTAGAAGAGTGGTGTTTTATGTATATTTTTATATTTTGTATTTTTCGATCATCACACACACAGTTCTTTCACCTTCCCACATCCATGTACGTAGGGTGTAAGAGTAACCAGTACTATATGGTGATTTTCAAGTTGGACTTTTGTGATGCCAAAAAGAAGTGTGGAAGTCATCGTCTGCTCTCAAGGCACCATAACATGCAGTTTTCTACTTGCAAGGGGACACTTGGCCAGTCTAACTAAGCAATATGGGTTGTGCGCGTCCAAGACATATTTCTTAGGCCACCATGTAAAATTCTCACCAATAAGATGATTCATACCATCTGAACAATAACTATTTAGTGGACAGTCAACATAATTTATGGGAAAGTAGGCCTATTCAGCAGTGAGCCATCCATCTGTTAGGCCTATCATCTATTGCTTATAGTTCTAAAGAATCAATTTTATCAGAAAATCCTAAGCATCCCATCCATAGTTTGGCAATAAATAAATATAAAAAGAAGTCTCACATATGGATGGATTAGATCATCCAACTGATGTGATTTTCATATTGTTGCCCATGAAATGTTTGCTAGAACTAGTAAACATCTTGTCCAATCTACTGGACCGTGCAAGTGTCCTCCTACGAGTAATTGATGAGAATAGAAAACTTGTCTTTAATTGAAAATTGTAACTGAATGCATCAAATGAGAATTGTAAAATGTAGATTGAAAGTAAAAAAAATGTACACGTGAAAAGTATGTAATTAGATATTGGATGAAACCTTATTTAATAGTATATTTAGTTTGGCTCACTTAGTCTCACATGCCATGGGACCACTTAGAACTCTTAGGGATTGTATGGATCCAAGTAAAGTTGTGCCCAACATGCACTGCCCGGAGCAAACATCTTCTCTATGGTTTAAAGCCTATTTATGCATAAGAATATATAAAACAATAATGATAATAATAAGGACATCACACCCTTGAAAGGTGGAATATGGCCACGATAGATTCGTACCCAAAAAAAAAAAAACAAAAAGAGGAGTAAGGGTAGATTCTTGTGAAGGGGTGGAAAAGCTCATCCCAAGTTCTGCACTTGGAATAAAATGCTCCGTACAGGCATCAATCTCAATTACATGCATGTGTGCCAGCGTCAATCTCGATTACATGTGCCAGATGTGTCAATGTGCAAATCCGTTGCATTTGAAGGTGCTTTACAAACAGCAAACAAAATAACTAATCAGGTAGCATTACCTTCTAGCCAATTCAAGGTGCTTTACAAACAGCTTTGCTTGCATCCAAATAGCCCTTTATATAAACATTGCTATGTTGCTTTGTGTAAGAATATAGAAATTAGGGAACTTTCCTTCTTTCTTCCTCTCTTTTCTCTTCTTCACTTTCTAATTACAATAATAAAGATAAGACTTCATGGTATTTAAACAACCAATCATCAAAACCTTATCACTCCTTTGACAGATAATAATCATCCTGCAAGTCATACCACCCTCAAAGAATATCCTTTCTTCTTTTCTTCCCTAAAATTTCGTTATAAAAGAATAAAAGATAGATCTACAATTTCTATGTTCTTCCATTTCTCCAACTTTCATGGATCTTTTACTTTCAAGATGTTTAACTCTTTTTCTTTTTTTTGTTTTGAGTCCATATTTACAATTTCAAGATCATCTATTTCTTCAAAACCTAAGATTCTCTTTACTTTTCTTTTACCTTCTCACATTTTTATTTACCTTCCCTTTCCTTTTTCTATTTAGACAAAAAAAAAACCATAAATTTTGATTCCATCACTCTCTCCAAATTAATCCCCAACTTCACCTCGCTCTCCAAAATCATCTACAACCTCGGTTCTCTTTTTTAAAACCATCTCCAACGACCATCTCATACACCAAAACTTATTCAAAATCATTCCATTGAGTTCTATAATTCCTTCTCTTCACGGGCTCTCCTTCTTCCTCAATGCATCCCTTCCTTCCCAATATGTCTTTAAGAATGCTTCTCTAACTGATGCAAACTAAATTTAAACAATGATGCCTTTCTTATTTGGAAAGGCCAGACTAACAAGCTGCCGTTAGAGGCAGGCAATGATGGGCCATATGGATATAACATCCATCGCTACCTATGACTACTAAGCATTCTTCAAATTAAAGAGAGATGGAAATCTCCAATCCTGAATATTCCAAATGGTTGGAAAATGATTACATGGCCTTTGCTTGCTCGTTATCTACCATTTCTCCAAAATTTTATGGCACATATTTTCTAGCTTAAAACCGGACCCTGTAATTGGGATGGCAATTCTTAAGATGTTCTCGCAACAGTCAAAATCCCATGCAAATGCATGATCAACATTCAAAAGTATAAGCAGAAAACATCATATATCAATGATTACTTCGGCAATCTCAAAGCCACGTATGATAATCATGCGATCATCAAGCATTCTCTCAGTCATTCACATACAAAGTCCACTACATTCTCCAATCACTTTTAAAGAACTATAGGACCCGGACCTCAATTTGAGCCTATATGGATAGTACAACCCATGCCTAAGGATTGGTGATGGCATTGCATTTCCTATTACTGCATGCATTACCTATTACTGCATGCTCGTCCTCACCACTTTTTTTCACACGTTTTATTTCAAATGTTTTACTCGACATGTATTCAAAAGAAAATTTATTCAAGCTTGACAATTTTCCTATGCTTTCAAATATAGTCTTTTTTTTCTACGTTCATTGTAAAAGGCCCAAAAGGAGGCGTTACGAAAATATTGATGACTTCTGATCTAATTAAAGGTACAGCCCTTCATGGAGTCAAATAGGGAAACAAGATTCATATAGCCAACCCCAGGTAGTTGGAATAAAGCTTAGATAATGATAATGATGCCGACACTACTCATTTGTGAAGGACAACCCAAGGTAGTTGGAATAAAGCTTAAAGAATGATAATGACGCTGACACTCCCGGTTTGTGAAGGATCTTTACACTTAGAAAAACCTCACTAAAGGAGTACTGAGTGGCAAACTATATTTTCTGAGCAATGAAGTCTGCCACATTGTCACAAGTAAAATCTCTGTTCATTTGTTCTGTTTTTCTTCTTTTGTATAGTAAATTAGGCCATATTAGTCACAGCACCTTGATACAATCATCCAACAAGCAGCTGATCTCTTGTAACAATGTTTCCAAAGAATGGCATGTCTTAATTTATAAGTTAGGAAAGTGCAAGGAAAGTGCATATGGCTTCCCATTCCTATGTCAAATAAACGCACTTCTTATTTTCTAAAATTTATGGACTGTGATTTGTGGACTAGCTACCTTCTATTTCTAATCGTCTAAGCTGATGATGATGTGGGACACACAAGGGATGCGCCATCACCCTGAAGCCTCCCAAGTTCAAAGATGTTAATCCATCAAACATAGAAATCATGCCACCAATCGTAGGCTTTGAACTCCCCAAAACTGAGAAGTTTCTAATGCACCACACATTCATAGTGGGAGTTTATTATCAAGGGCTGGAGATCGCCAAACGATGGACCCACATGAGATCATACACATTATTTGATGCACAGGATGCTACATAATTCATCATTTGTACTGGTGACAGGTCGCAGCAAATTTTAGGCCAAAGTTGTACTGTGACGCCAGAAGGTGGAGACGATCCTTTCACACCTCACACACTTCAGAAAGCGACAATTGTCACCCATCTCAAATAAAGGTGTCCTCTCGAATATAAGCAAAATGCAACTGACAATGAATGAACTATACCTGAAAATTCAATACATACTAGTCTAGCTAATGCACCTGATTCAGACCATCCAATTAATTAACCGCTTCTTGGATGGACCATAACTGAAACCCAAATTGAATAAATGATGTTAACAGTTGGATCAATGGACAAACTATCGACAGACAAAGTCAAAAAATCCAGAGGAAGCAACATCCAAGGGGTTGGCATACCAATTGAACAGTCAGAAATCGCACACAAGATGATTCCTTTCAATGGTCCATTTGAAGGAACAAATCAGATGGTTAGGATTGTTGGATGTGTAATTTTTTGGCTATGACCTATCCAAGATGAGTGGTTAAACTACTCTACATAAGATGGCTACAAACGCATGCTACATACAATGACCGTGGAAATTACATATACATGGCCCTTATCGCGGCATTTGTGTTACTATAGTTTATTAGCAGCATCTATTGTAGGTACCAAAACATCCGTCTTCCTTCAGCGACTCAGATCCACAGACCATGGTTGGGACAATGGCAACAAAGCCAAATCCAACATTTGAGTTTTCAAAGAGAAGGCCAGTCTCCAAGCTCTAGGCTACTTTTGCTCCTCGTACCTTCCACATACTCTGCATTGGAAGAAACATAACAAAATGAGGGAGAATAAATAGTAAGATGCTAAGCAATCTAGTCCAAAGATGAGAAGACAGAGGGATTACAAGGGGTTCATCATCTGAATCTCCTGCAGCTCCTCTGTCGGAAGAATCCATTTTCTCTTCTCTATCTGATTCTTCTAGGCCTGTTGGGGCTTCTCGTTCCTCCTTCGCAGCTGCTAAAGGTGATGCTTGTTCGTTTGCAAAATCATCTAATAAGAAAAAAGAAGGGCATGAGAAACCAAAAGAATAGAGAAGATCTCTACAATGGTTAAAAGACTCGATGATTCAGATCAACTCATTCAGTCCTCAGTCAAAGTCACAAATCACTCAACTCAAGGATGAATGGGGGGGATCACTCGAGGCGTCAAAACGGGGTTGGATATCACCTAGTTCGAGTTGACTCATCCAAGTTACACCCATGACCTGACTAGTACGTATCTTAAGACCATAATTAAATCCTTCCACAAAATGATGTGTTAAGTGCCACTCATTAATTTTTTAAGAGGTAGGTAAATCAATGTTTTAAGAAAATTTATCAGCTACACTGATTACAGCAGAGAGTACTATTCTCATTTCTCTGTGAGGGTGTGAAGAGCATGTAACAAACATCATAGCCACAACACAGAGCAGATGGCACTCAGTGAGGTTCAAAGGGTAAGGGCAGCAGTGCATGTGTTGAATTTGGCACCAACTACGGTAACAGTAAGCCAATGGATGAAACTATCATCTTGTGGGCATTTTGCATTTCCCTAGTTGAACAAGAGACAAACCATTGATTTTGAAAGTGGCAGTAGCTTTACCTGAATTAACTTCATTGACTTCAGGACTAGTGTCGGGGTGAGAATCTGATAATTCAGGGGTAGCTCTTCCTTCAGCGTAATTGCTAGTATTAGCACCAATGTTGCTTTCTGACATTCCACTATGGCTATTCTTTAGATTTTTCTTTATAGTCGTTTTCCTCCGGAATCTAGAAGGTGAAACCATGTTACAATTTTTCAGAATTCACTAAGCAAGAAAGATAGGTAAATACCCACAACATAAGAATTCCATACTTCTTATAAGGATTCTTATTTCGTCTTGAGGCACCAGGTATCCTACTTTTTTCCTCCTTGGCTGACCTGTAGCAACAACAATGTACGAGACGTATAATGGAAATTGCATTCTCGAAACCAAGTACCCTGCCTGGTATGGCTACTTGTGAGACTGGATTTTTTATTCCTAGCCCCCAACATATGCCAATTTGCCACCTGTACATCAGGCCATTCATCAGGTGGACCCCCACCTTGTAACTGGTGTGAACAGATAAAATGGCTCACCTGGCCATTAGGTGTGCCACACATATGCCAGATAATGATCGTAAGTGTCAATTATTTAATCTGTTGGCCTACCAGATGAGCACTCTGACCTAGCCATTGGGCCATGACACATACATGGGGACCATGGGTCCCAACAGATGAACAACCCAGAACAAGCACACACCAGTCAATTGGCATCTGCGAGGAGAGTAAGATTCATAGTCCTACCATCACCAGTAGTCATCTCATTGCTCAAAAACCAAATATTCACATAGGTCAGTCGGGTTATGAAATGACATCATTCTGCCCACTACAATGACAACGGGCTTGGCACCAATTAGTTGCATAAAGTGGAAGAGAAAGCAGTGGTGGATTTGGGTGCAGGAGCAGTGAAGCAGCATTTCCAAAACGTTGTGAGTATGAACTCCTAGGAAGTAAGAGCAGGCAAATTAGTTTGAACCAGAAGAAAGGTAGAAGCTTTTCGGACGAGTTTAAAATTGGCAAAGCATCCCACACAGCAGATCCATTCAGGACCCTCATATCAGTTTCTATAATGTTGTGGTTCAAAACTCCTAATATGTGCATCATATCAACCATATACTGCCCAAACTGTATTTTAATTAACTAAAATGACACAACTTAATTATGGAAAGAAAAGCTTTTGACGGTGATACTTACATTCCTTTGGATGGGGAAACATTCGATGATTTAAGTCGCTGGAAAAAGGTTGAACACATTATATTCCGTGCTAAAAAATTGCAATTTAGCCAAAGAAGAAAAGATTGCTCTATAATAGATAGATCAATACCTTGCTAGGCTCGGAACCTTCACTAATAACCTCCCACTGCTCCTTATCTAACTGGAGAACTTCCACTTCTCCATCATCATATAGTATCTTTGAAACAAATATCATTCAGCAAGTAAGTCTTCAAGAAAGGGGGCAGTTTGGACACGGATAATTAAGAGAAGTACACAAGTCTCATAGTTTACCACATGTTTCTTCTTTCCTGGGTTATAAGATTGCACAACACCTTCATAAAACCTGCAGGTAAGAATGGTAGAGTTTACAATAAATACGGTGTTAAACAAGTCCATCCTAACAACTCAGCTTCCTGTTATCTCAAAATTGTTTACTTCCATGCTAAGAAGCCATGAAGTTGAGCTATACCCCCACACACACAAAACAACAACAACAACAACAACAACCAAAAAACAAAAACCAAAAAGAAGATAAAATAAAATCGAGCCAACCCAACTAAAAGAACCAGGAGTTCAAGATTATAATGATTCAGGGCATGTTCGAGTGTGCCCCCAAGTTGTGCTTTACAAGGCTACCCAAGCATATTTAACGCCCTCAGTTTAGGCAACAAGGAAGACGGCCCCACACTGAGCACTCTTCTGCTTCACCACTTTTCCAGCCCAACATGATTGAAGTGGTAACAAGGTCCTACTATTATTTCAATCATGATTTGGCAGTAGCGCAGTTTGTCTTGGGAATTGGGAGCAGTAATCTTTAACTAGTAACAGAATTTTGTCCAAGAATAAAAGGTGGAAAAGAAAGACATCTCCAACCAACACATAAAGATGTGATTGATTAAATGTTGTTACCCAAGGTTCTCCAATACTGACAACTATTGTAAGTAACAGCCAACACGCACTACATATCTTTTTTTTCTTTTTAAAGGAAATGCTTATATGTTGTAAGTTCCACAAAATCATAATGTCAAACAAAACACTTACTGTTTATCCATTGGCCACCAAACTTTAACTCTGCACCCAACCAATTCCGAGTCATGTTTTTCAGATCTCTTTGTTGAACACTACATAGAAAACCAAAGAATAACATTGTGGAATGATCCTTTTTTTAGTGAATGGCAACCACTTAAGTCCAAAAACAAAACAGCAGGGAAAAACTAAACTACAACCAAAATGAGCCAGGAAAGGTATATTGTATTACACTGTTGAAACCATAGGGAGTCATCATTATAAAAAGGATAAGGAGAAGAGGAGGGGGGGTTACAAATTTTACCAGGATCCTGTACTTCATTATGGAGACAAAATGGGACAGAACCACTGCAAATTGATTGTAAAGACAAGAAACAAAAGAAGTTACCTTTGCCAATCTGGCAATACTTCGTCTTTTACGCTTTTTGTTAGCACCCATGGGGCTCTTGAAATTACCAACCGAGTTCTTTTCATCATTTTCTGCCAGCAAAGAGGACTCCTGCACACATGGGTCCAAACCAAATTGCTATTCACACCAACAAAACCCAGATATGGCAAAATTTAGGAAGCAAATTGTCAGTTTGAAAAGTCAACTTAGGAAAAAGCACACCTCTGGCTCATGGCTAAGAGTTTCTGAATCACCCATGTCATTCAAATGTCGCACAATGCCTTTCTTTTTATGTCTTGACGAGCTTTTAGTTGTTGGCGATAGTGATAGCAAAAAGTTCGACTCTGTGGGCTCTACCTTGCTTTTCTCCTTGGATAATTTTACTTCTGACCAATCCTGGAGCTCTTCGTCCATTTCGAGAGATTGCATGGAGGAAATTCCAATGCTATTTGAACTTGCTCTTGAAGCTTTGCCAAGGCCCTTAACAGAATTCCTCGAACGAGACTGCCTACGAGTGTCCTTACCAAAAGGTGATCTCTTGCGTGTTGGAACTGGTGTAGAAAATACATCACTGGTTTTTCTCTTTTTCTTTTTCCGTGATTCAGAAGATTTCTTTTTGCCATTTTGATTAGCTGTTTCTCGAGTTATAAAGTGCTCGTGACCATTGCCCAACTTGCCATATTGCAAGTTCGTGGCTCTTTCCTGGTTATCTAATTTTATTTTCCTTGAAGTTCCCAAAATATCAACATCATTTTCTGCATTATTTCCCTCAACAGTTAAATGTTTTCTCACTACTTTCTTTTTCTTCGTTCTCTGAGATTTCAGACGTTTCATCATCTTCCCTAAAGGTAATTCTGCCCCCTCTATATCACTATCTTCTAAACCCTTCTCATCTTTGCCAACATCAGTATGAACCTGATATTTTATCACAGTAAGGAAACCCAACGGAGTTAGAACAAAAGACAGAATTGAATAGAGAACAAAATTTAGCATAACAGAAGTCATCAACAAACGGTAGGACATACTGTTTCTGTGTTTTCAAACTTGAGTGATTCAAAATGAGTCAAGACTTTGTCATCCGCCAACCATGACTTCTCTTCATTGGCCTGGAAGGAATGGGAAAAGTAAGATATGGCCAAAATAACCGAATTATGATATTCTATCAAAAGTTTAGCCAATTAATAGATGACTACAGCATATCTATCTGGTAATAACTCTATAAGCATCCAAATGAATCAGACATGAAAAGAAGACAGTTACATATTTTAACCGCAATTACATTTCAATATGCTTCAATCTATCTATAAGATAAAAGTAACTTTAAAACCATTAACGACCATGAAACAATATGCCATTTCAAGCTTTCTAACTTGACTCTTGTATCGTATTCAATGAGATTTCAATTAGATCATAGGATCTGAATAGAAAACTGTAGGATTTAAACAACATTGAGCAAAACATTCTGCTCATAAGTTAATTGACATATCCAAATAGTGCGAAATTAAGCTACTAGGAAATCTCACACATCCGTAGGTTATGGTATCAACATTTGAATTGATGAATTCCCATAACTATCATGGTGGATATACAAGAGCCAGTAGAAACATAAGAATTGATGGGGACATCTCGCGCACATGCACGCCCCCCCTACGCACGTACGCGAGGAGGGCCCCGCCATCAATCTGGATCGATGATGACATCCAGGGAGGACCCTTTAGTTAGAGGACTGCGTTTTGGTTCCTTGGAGTGGACCCGATCGTCATGTGAATCCCACCATGGGTTCTCATGATCGTGGCCCACTATTCCAAACAATATAGTACTTTGAGTTTTGGTTATTATTGTTATTAGGAACATCATGGACGGTTTAGATTATTTTGATTAGTTGTTAATTGTGGTTATTTCGTCTCTAAGTAATAGGTTGCGCACATGGCGCGAGTTTTAGAGTATAGAATTTTATTATAAATAGGCACCCCTTGTAGTCTTTTTCCTCTTTGAAGATTGAATAAAATTTCTGCGTTTTCCACCTCCTCTCTAAATTGTGAAGCCTAATTGGGTGCAAAACCCTTCCTCTTTGAAGGGCTAACTACCGTGGTGCGAAGCCACATCCATCCCAAATCACCCCACATCTCCTATCCTCCATATTCCTCATCTCCTACAGTCATCTCTTCATCAAATACATATACATTTGCAGCTAATCTTTCCCCTACAGCAGATTTCTAGAATCTGACCCTACAGGAGGGCTGAAACTTCAGCGGAACACCTTATTCAAACCGATCATCCGTTTGACCTGAAATTTGGAGGGGTGGTGGCCCATCCCTGGCCGACCAGGCCCTAGCTGGCCGATTCCAGATTCATAGGCCCCACACACGTGCAGGCCACCATCCACGCACGTGCATCAGGCCGGTTTGCTGTCCACACGTGCGGGCTGATCACAGGTTCCCTCTCGTCTCTATTTCACTCATCTTTCGCTTTGTTTCCATAACTCATCTCAAATCCTTAAGTTCTATTCCACTTTTGAAACCCTAGGTTTTCCCGAATTGAAACATGAGAATCCCTTGGATTGGGAAATAATCATTTGCATATGTGGATGAATCTACTATCCTTTGAGCATTGTTTAGTCTATAATTTTTAATCGATTCAGCCCTAACATGTGTAGGCTTGGACCCGCATAGATTCCCCTTGTTGAATGCTTGATTTTTATGTGGGATATGGAATTTTTTGTGATTGTTTTAAAATTAATGTGATCTAAAGCCTGAAATCTTGCATATCATATTTAATTTTCATGTCTTGCATCAAGAATGATCAAGGAGTATGTGGAAGTCATACCTTGAAGACTTAGAACCATTACCGTTGTCAAGTACCAGTTAAAACTGCATGGCTTGAATGGCACTTTCCCCTAACACTAAACTATACCATTAATATCAGCAATGAAATGATCACTACAAATTCCATGCCTTCAAGCGAAAGATATCCCCTGTTACAAGTACAATGTAAGATCCTTGTTGGAGTCTAGCTAACCAATCTAGGACAAGGTAGTCCCAAGGCCGTCAGATCAGTGGATTTTGTGTTGCGACCATCAAGATCAAGGGGTCTGATGCCACAAAATGAGATCATATAATCTTAACTGGTGGATGATAAGAAATGGATGTCACTAGGTTGTGCATACAAACAGGGATGTCCATACGTGTTTTAACTATAGATCCTCTATGAAGAGCTGAAGATATTAAAGTTTACAGGCCAACTGGACATGGGTTCCACTCAAGACACCCTTGATTGAGAACTATAAATGTGCAGCACGAGTTTCCTAATTGAGGTGATATAGGTATTTGGTGGCCTAAACCAATTAAGAGAGAAAAGAAGCTGTGCAGTCTGTGTTAAAGGTTCTTTCCCTCTTTGTTATAAATACACTTGTTGCACAGTTTACAGTCCCTATCAAACGGCGTATCTATCTCTTTCGTACTCATAGGCATATGAGATATGCTTGGGGAAATATTCTCTTCCTAGTTTGGTTCTTCTTCCACTTCGACCTATTGAGTCTAAAAGGTAACCTTGGGAAGGCAGTCTACTTCGCAATACAACAACATTGTACTCACAGAGTGCACAATTCAAACTCTCAATTCCATCTTTGATTCAAGACCAATCAACGATATCAAGGATGTCTTCTGTGTTAAAGGATTTCTTTCCAGTTTGCTATAAATAAACTGATCGCATGGTTTAGAGACCCTATCGGCTATCACAGAGCGTCCTCTTTTTCCCTACTCATATGCATAAAATACACGCTTGGAGAAGGATATTCTTTTTTCCATTTCAGTTCTTCTACCACCACTTCCCTTTGAGTTGACAAAGGCGGCCTCGAGAAAGAGATCTGGTTCCCAATTAAACAACATTTTCACTGATAAGGGAGCAATTAGAACTCCAAAATCCTTCTTCTTATTCTTCTTTTTTGAAGGATACCAAATCCATCTTTATTACAAGCAGTGATTTAAATAGCAATACTATCGGCCTATACTATTCACATCACATGTTCCCAATACGGTATATAGTGGGAGTTATTCAATTCCCCTATATTGCACAAAATATCGCAATGAATTGCTGATATATTGCAATATATCGATACATTACAATATTTTGCAAAAACTCTTGACGAAATCCCCCCATATCATCAATACTGCAATACGTATCGGTGATATACTCTGGAACATTCCTCCACCGGAAATTCGGAAGTGGGAAAAAAAAAAAACGCAAAAAAAAAACCTCAAACATCCATTTCATACTCTTTTTTTAATCTGTTTTCATACTTGTATGGTTTGTGAATTATATGAACTCATTTTGGATATATTGCATCACTTCTATTAGACACCGCGCAATTTAGGACTCTATATAAAGGATACTTGTTGTGCACAGTTGTTTTTCGTGATATTGTGAGTTCTTAGTGTGTAATCAATGTCTCTTTCCCCTTACAGTTTTATTGGCAAAGTACATCACTTCCCAATGCTTCCCTCAAACAATATGGCATTCCGCAATACAAGAGATATTTACCCTGCAATAATGATATGTTTCTGTATCCCAAGGGTGGGATACATGCATCAACACCGATATTTAAATCAATGATTACAAGAAAGATAAAAGATATGGACTCTTGAGTCTATATGGATTCTTCGTATTTCTAAAAGAACAAGTACCATACCAAGTAAATTGTTATGAGACACGGTTGCCTAGATGTGTCCAAGAGGTTCCGTCAATAGACAGCAATAGCATGAAGGATAGCATCATCCAAAATAATGTGTTTACGAGACATCTATGATTGTGGCCTTCAAGGCATGAGGTACAAAAGCATGAGCAAACTCTGGCGGACAGTCTAGTAGGCGATCATAACTTGTCACCCTAAATCTTGGTTGAGAATATGATTATAAGATAGCCAAATAGCTATAGTTCAGTAACAAATTTTTTTTCTTTTTTTTCTTTTTTGAAACTCTAGTTCACAAGCACTTGATTAATGTATTCCTAAAGCCTAAACAAACATGTATAATATAGGCTATTACACAAATAAAGTGGGCGAAAAGAACACATTAATCCCTAGTGCAGCCTTTTTCTGTTGTTGTGTTCATTTGCGTGTGCATGTTTAATTCCAAGTGATTCAGATTACCAGAAATAATATATATATATATATATATATATATATATATATATATATATATATATATATATATATATATATATATATATATATATATATAGCTTTTTGAATGTACTTGATATTTCATTGTCCCCCCTCTGAATTACATCCCCACTGTAAATAGATTCAGTTTGATCCAGTCAAGTGATCACTATCTGTTTCTCCGTTTGCCATGGATAAGACCTTGGAAATTATATGGCCGCTCAATATTGCTTGAATATTACCATCAGCGGATAACTAAGAAGACTTAAACAGGAACTTAAGATTATAGTAACGTGAAATGGCACATAATGTAGTACATAAAACCAAAATCTTGCATCAGATAAGTAACTTTTGACAAGAACATGTGGATTTGCATACCCAACCAAACATACCACATGCAATCAGTAAATTTCCCTTTTGCAGAGTGGTCGTCCCGTTAACAATATAGATAAGCTAAATAAATTTAACAGATAAGGGTACTCACCCCAGAGTCGTCACCTTTCTTCTCGAGTGGCTTGTACAATACTAGGGGTAGCGGAACTGATGTGGCTAACTCCATAAAGTCTGCCTCATTACGAAGTAAACGCTTGGTGATTGCCAACCCAAGATCACATATTGCATGTGAGTTCTGTAAAATTCATAAGATCAAGTCATAAAATCACTCAGGATCATGGTTTGACAAGAGACATGATATTATTTAAACCTAGATGCAGGGTTAGCCTGGGCAACAGCAGAAAAGTCTCGACTTGAGAAATGGAACCCCTACCTTAGATTTCATTCCATCAACTACATCTTCAGAATACTTGATACTTTGGAAGATAGACAGTATTGTAGAAAGACTTTCCTTTCCCTTGTTAGGAGTAATGCCTGATTGCCCACCTTCATATCCGTGCATCAGCATAGAAAGAAACAAATGCAATTGCCTGGAAAATACAGAGCTTAGATTGCCAAAAAGAAAAAAGAGAAAAGATGCCCTACATCTCCTGTGTTGTTCATTTCTCGTCTTACAACCAGAAGCATTTGTAACATCCGTTAATTATTCTACGCAAATATACAAATAGCATCCCCATGTTGGTCCTGAGGAGTGGAGATGGCTAGGTTGGTTGAAAGATGATTGTTGGCTCAAGGACACAAGTTAACCTTGCATTTTCAGGCAGAGCAAGGGAAGTCTACTCTGACCGTGCATTTGCATTTCAAAATCAACATGACCTTAGTGCATAGATTTTTTTTCTAGTGCCATGTGTCAATGCAGCAACGATCATGGGGAACACAAGACCAAAAAACTAAGATGCATATAATGGTATGTATTCACAGTACCAAATGTAAGTAGCTTGTATTTAACCACTAATGTTTTTATGATAAAACCAATTAAAGCTAGTGATCCGAAACTTATATATAATATGTATTCCTTGAAGATATTTAAAGCATCCAAATCTGAGAAAATAAAAGCCAAAGACTACCTCAATAATATGACAGACAACAGCACCCTTGAAATTATTTACAAGCTATTATGTATAATTATATATATAATATGTATTCCTTGAAGATATTTAAAGCATCCAAATCTGAGAAAATAAAAGCCAAAGACTACCTCAATAATATGACAGACAACAGCACCCTTGAAATTATTTACAAGCTATTATGTATAATTATATATATAATATGTATTCCTTGAAGATATTTAAAGCATCCAAATCTGAGAAAATAAAAGCCAAAAACTACCTCAATAATATGACAGACAACAGCACCCTTGAAATTATTTACAAGCTATTATGTATAATTATAATAATAATTGACGCAGCACCCTTGCATACAAGCTACTTATATTTGATTTACACAGATCATGAGGGACACAAGGCAGCATACCCAAAATGCATATTTTTGTAAGAATTTCTGGTATCAAATGTAAGCAGTTTGCATATAACTGTTAATGCTTCTATGACAAAGCCAATTAAAGCTAATGAACATAATCTTACACCATGTACTCTTTTAAGATAACCTTCCAAATCCTAGAAAACAGAAGCCAAAGACTACCAGAATAATATAACAGATGATAGCACATTTAAAACTTATGTATATAATAATACTAATAATAATAACAACAACAACAACAACAACAACAACAAGTTACAAAGCACCCTCACGTATATTGTATCACCTATTGATGTGTATAAGCATTACTGTTAAGTATGTTCTAGAATATCATAAGGAAATTGAACCAATACAATGTTTTTTATACCAAAAGCACAACTATATCTGCGAAATCTGTAATTTTATGTTCATTCATTTTTTTTATGGGTAAAAAGCTATACTGAAGGAGCTAAGAAGCATTACAGATGCAAAAATCATTCCAACACACAAAGACGCTCTCTCAACTCTGGAATCCATTTCTTGTTCAAAAGCAACTTCTTTTAAATATTGAAATCATTTGTGGCCCTTGTATTTTGGTATATATAATGGCCATTGAAAATTGGGCTCAGACACTTCAATCAATATGTAACACCCAACACCTATGTCTGCACAATTTTCCCAAGTTGCATACATAGAACTGAGAAATATAAACACAGATTTAAACATAATTGGATATTGGCTTGTATTCAATCAAGAGACCATTCCATGTAGAATCCTCATTTAGAGCAATTAAAAGACAAGCAATTGTACAAAGCAACAAATGCAACAGAGAAGAGCAAGGATACCGGTAAATTGACTCAAATGCTTGAACCTCCTTGCATTCATCAACATTAGGAAATGAAGGATGATGTGCAAGTGCATGGACCAAATGTGAAAATATTTTCTGGATAAGAGGACAATTTCACATCACGTTGCATAGAAAGTTGTCGTGCCTTCAGTTGGTAACACATTTGAACAACCTCCATTAAGTTATGTTTGTCCTGTGGAATCAATATGACAAAGATAGAAAGACATTCGCTAGTAAAAGAAACTTCAACCCCATTCATATAGGCTAGAAAAGGCACAACATTCAGTGAAATGCAGCATAGAGAAACTTCGCGAAGTGAGTGCTCTATAGAATAAATTATAAGAAATGCTTGCCTCTTTAAACTCAAGTGGATGGGATCCAGTTATGTTGAATAAGAAGCCACAAGCATACTTCGCATCCAGAAGCCTTTCCTTTATATATTGGTGTACTTTGCTGAGGAATAGCTTCCTAGCTTGTGGGTAGACATCCTGCATGCCAAGATAAAATCAGCTGCTACTAGTGTGAAAGATATTAAAATCTCTGGATAAGCAAACATCATCTGCTTTTAGACTACAAAAGGCAACGAAACAATCAACACATTTTATCTTCATTCTAAGAACAGGAATACAATGCTTTGTAAACAGCCATTTCAAACAAACTTTCGCATGAAAGAAAGATCCAACCTGTGATAATCTTAAAGTCAAATAAAAGACATCAATCGGTATTCTTTGATCCCAGTACTTTGACAGGCGCAAGACAGCTTTTGCTGAAGCAAGCCTTAGATGGGCCTTGTCTACAGTACTGCAAGATGAGAAAGTCCTCAGGTATAATTCTACTGTCAGCTACTTAAAACAAGAGATAATTCCTATACAAATGATAAATGTAAAATGAAGGCAAGGATGCCCATCGCCAAGAGATGAAAAACTTTGTCATGTTAGTAGGCCTATAATACCTTGATTTTACATCCTTTGAAATGTCTCCAAAAGAGAGCATGTTTTTTAGGATTTCCAAAAGGTTTTCCATCCCCGGCCGCAGATGAGCATCTTTAAGAGGTAAAAAGCTTTTCACCAAGGTTTTAATACCAAATACCTGCGATGCAAAACCAGAGAGAGAAAACAATGAAAAAGAACAAAGTGGGGATATTAGCAGTGAAAGCAAACTTATATGGTAACTGGATTGCAGAAAATCATAAAAAATTTAAAGAATTTGTTGTTACATGTATTAAGATTCATAACATGAAATAACTAGAGGATAATAAACTAGTCATACCCTGACTGACCTTCAATAAACAAAGTTCACTTTGTTCTTCCCAAGAGGTTTTAGTGTTATCCTCTACTTCCTGGAACAGAGAGAAATATATCCAAATGAGAAGATCTAATCAAAATGGGAGAAACATACAATAGCATGCATAAGATGGTTCAGTTTTGTAAAGGCTAAGGAAAGCCTACGCTGCCGCACTCTAATATTTTGTTCGTTATAAAACCCACAATTTCCCCCTCTCTTGTTTCATAAACAGGCATTGCAGTTTGTGCTATGCATCCAAGAGATTGCAGTACAGCAGGCAGATGTGTCTTTGTCTCCAGTATATCCACAAGCTTCTGTAATCAGTAGGAAATTCCATTGTAAATAACTACATTGCCATTAGAAGCTGCATAATTTTAGGCTCAAGTAAAACCAATGGTGATACGTTAAAGAGTTGGGGAGGGAAAGAAAGAAAAACCTTGTATAGAACAGAAAGTGATTTAAGCCCATCATCTTTCGTAATTGCTGCTAGGGCCTGCACAGAATACTTGGCTTGCTTCCGGTTACCCTCTAAACATAGACCTTCTAATAGAAGGTCTACTGAACTGCAATTAAACCACTAAAAGATATCAAAAGAATGCTCAGTATGAGAAGCTAAAACTTCTATTGAGTTAAAGATCTTTTATGGCTTGCACCTAGAGGTCTTTGCAAATTGTTCCCGGATGGTTCCACCAGCCTTTGCTAAGACATGCACGATGCCCTCTTTGAGTATTTCATCCTCCTCTTTAAGAAGTTGAATGAGGTCCTCTTCAGCCCCCGTCAGAAACAATGGAGAGAAAGATGAAAGAATCTGAAAAGGCAAATTAAAAGTGATTCAAAAACATGGACTCACATATGTAATGGAGAACTCAAGACAGATGACTAACATAATACAGAGAGAACTCGTTCATAACACCAAGGAGGATTCAGAGAATAATAACAATGCAAGTATTTCTCAAGGGTTGACAGAAAGTAATCAAGGCCACCTCCATATGACCTCAACTACAGTGATCCAGGACCTATGCTACAGAACAGGGAGGTATATGTAACTAACTACAACCGAAGGAACCTGAGTAATGCAAAAGAATAACACAGTAACAATGAGATGCTGTAGGTTACGACATGTGAAGGACAATTTTTTAAAGGACACACATCTTGTTAAGATGTGGGCTTTTCAGCCATTGTAAAAGAAAACAAATAGATCAAATGAATCCAACCAACTAACGCTGAAATGAATAGGATGAAACCTGAAATTTGCTTCCAACGTCACCAAGAAGGGTTGTTGGGATAACTAGAAGCAACAGGATATGAACCACAACATGCTAGACCAAAGATCCGGGAAGTTTGCAGGTACCTGTTCTCAGAATTGGTGCCAGCAGCCCAACACACAACAATGAGCCCAGAAATGGTTTCCAGTGAAGCCGGAGCAACAACAGAACTCGTCATGCAAGTGGGGTTCCAAGAATAGGCTTCCTATCACATCAAAGGGGCTGAAAGATCCAGTGGACGATGCTGGATTTGCAGAAGATGGATGGCAGCAATGATAGAGGCGTTGAAAAAGGTTTTGGTGGGAAGGAAGACACTAGAAAAAGATTCTGACACAGATGAGTGTGCGCGGGATCTGAGATCGGGAGCTTTTGATTGCGCCAAATCTCACTAGAGGCATCAAATCTTGGGTCTGTAAGGTACATAGATCTTATTGGAGGCTGTCAGATCCTGGGTCTAGAGCACTTGTTGGTGTCACATTTTAGTTCTGGTGCAGGCAGTGTTGTTGGACCTTGGATCTGAAGTTGTGGCAGGCGCCGAAAAAGGGGTCAGATGAACTCCGTTGCAGCTGCTTTTTCTTGACACTGAAGCCTGCCGATTTCTTTCGGTCTATGAAGCCTTCACAAGATCACCATTTTTTAATAATTACACCTATATGATGATGATGGGAATTTCACCAAACTTTCATCATCTTACAAGTTTTAGGGAGAAAAGAGGAGATGCTGGACCCTCAAAACAGAAGAAAAAGAATGAGAACGAAGGAAGAAAGTGAAGAAGATTGCAAGGAGAGAGAATGGAAGATTGAAAAGCAGAAAACGGATCAGAAATTCTCTGATACTGTGTAGAATAAGAGAGGAATGTGTGGAAAAATAGAAAAGAGATTAGAGAGCTCGTTTCCTCTCCTCTCATGACATTTATTTATAGCTATCCAAGATACAGAGATAATCTGTAATTAAATAGAACACAATCACAATGCAGTTAAATCAAATAAACAAGATATTATATTGGCATGGTAGATTGCATGTACACACAGGACTGTGTAGACCAAGTTGACTAACATTATGGTGGATTGCATGCACACACAAGAGTGTCCACACTAACAATAGGTAACCTACCTAGAAAGAAGATAATGATATACTGCATAAATATGGGTAAAGAAGACCGCATCTGAAGGTGTCAGGAGCAGATGAGGGCTTGAACATTGAAAGACCCCCTGCATCAATCAGTGACTGCAAAAATCCTGAACTAGAAAAATAAATAATCTTAAAGAACTAGGCCTTCCCAGGAACATATTAAAGACCTTCATAGTGATATAAATCAAGTATCATCATCATAATTTAGGCCTTATCCCAATTAATTGGGGTCAGCATGGAAATCGAGTATCTATATAAATTCAAAAGGTCCTGATAGAATTCCAAAACGAATAATAATATGATGCACCATATAGGACTAATCACCTACAAGACTACGACCCTGAATATACTGTAGAGGTAATGCATGATGCTCAGGTTGAAAGTTTGCATCATGTTCAGCATCAGATTCCCATCTTCTCAGCAGTCGGGATACCTAAACAAGGGTGTCACTTGTACAAACTGAAAACCTGAACATGCTGTACAAACTCTTGACTGGAGCACTGTATAATACCTCTACAAAGTAACAAGAACACAAGACAAGTCTCAAAAAATGCATGTAACTATAAATGCCAAAACATTCTTTAATGGTAAAAGAACTTTATCAAAAGCAAAAGGCAATGAGAAGACAACATGAATCAAGAGAGAGAGAGAGAGGGAGATGAAGACAGAGTTAAGGAAAGCAGAATATTACCACTAATAGATTCATGCATGACAGAGTAAGTTTTGTATTTCCTGCAGATTTTTGTGTTGCAACCTCCAATAGAATTTCTTTGACATACTCCTTGTTGAAAAGCAGAAAGGAACACTTCATTGAGAGTGTATCCAGAAAATCATAAAGTGGGTGTTTCTCTCCTAGTATCTTAAGCAAGTCATCCTGCAAATGAGAAGGAGAAAGTCAAACCCTAAACATATTTGAATAGAAAACATGTCATCTCCAGTTTTTATCAAATATTTTCATTTACATCACCTGCTGTAATTGTTCCAACACCAATCTGCTTTCATTTGAATTATCAATAACAAGTGCAAGAAGAAAAATACCCGATAAGTATACGCTTGCTGGAAGCTAGTGTTAGGATCAAGTAGACTTGTCAAAATCTTCCAAATATTTGCATCCTTCAGGTGATTGAGAATGCGGAAACCCTCCTCAGCCTTCACAGGATCACCAAACAAGCGAGACATGGTCCGGAAACAGACCAAAATTCTCTTTTGGAGTTCAGGGGTGTCACCATCCTGTATTCGACAAGATTGGATTGTGATGGAACTTTAAAATATTGTTAGCAGCAGTAATTCACTTCGAAGAATGACAAACCCGATATGTCTGTCTAAGAGACAGATACTTCTGCATTTCTTGCTGTAACCTGCAATCCAAGAGGAAATGCCCTGAAAATCCGTGCAAACTCTATCAAATACTATAAATTGAAAGAGAGAACTCTGAAAATCACACAAAAATGCCATTAAGCTGAAATCAAGCATTTAAACAAACCTCTGTTTCTGTGCCAGAAGCTTCTCAAGTGCCTTAACATCAACTTTTTCGAATACTGAAAAAACTGTTATCCAATGTTTCACTTTATCCTTGACTGAGAACTCAATGGGGGATAGAGAACCACAGAGGATGCCTTCAATCATCTCAGATCTGTTGGTAGTAGTTCAAAGCGTGTTTAGATGACCTCTTTATCAGAAAATGGAAAATAGAATTATTCACAAGTCCTTAATTGCTATACATAATTCCCCATTGATGCCCTTTATAATTATTACTGTGGTAGGATTTTAGGGATGTCCATGCAGTGATTTTGCAAGATTCAAAGTAAAAATACCTTGAGTCAAGGACACCCTCTCAAAGCACAAATAGGATAGGTTATGCACTCAGGGGCCCACTCCCTAAGGCGTATACCTTATGTGCACAGCTTGCCCCAATAGGACAGGCTTGCACATACAAAGAAACACTCTAAAGGTAACGCTTCTAGACGCATATCAGCTTTATCCCTCATGCATAAATCTTCTTTTTCCACCCCACCCACCAGAGAGGCTGGGAAAGTAGAGGGGCCATTAAAATATATGCATGTGCAAAAATAAATAAAAAGGAAAAGGAACAGGGAAAGAAAGAAAAAAACAGAATCAGAAACAGACAGTGGTTCATGACAACTTTTAAGAAACTTTATATGATAGTACTTGTCTCACTGATGACACTAAGCAACAATCCAGGAAATGAATTCTTTTGAAAGGTAACAATTCGGGAAATGACATAGACTAAAAATACAAAAACCAGTACTGTACGAATGAAACTTGATATGACAACTTTTTAACATTTTTTCTCACTTTGGACAAATGAAAAGAAGAGAGGGTATGTTCAAAAAAGAAGTGAAAAGAAGAGACGCTAAGGAAAGTAGTTACTTGAAATCCAATTCATGAAAGATGTTCACGCATATCAAATATCAAGGGAGAAGGGGTTCTTACTCATGCCTCACTCTGTGTGTGTGTGTGGGGGGGGGGGGGGGGGGGGGGGGGGAGAATCAGTGTTCGAAATATCGGTATCGCGTAATATATCGCACCCTTGGGATACAGATACATATCGGTTATCGCACGGGATATATTGTTTGTATCGCATAATTTATCGCGCTTTTTGGGAAACATGGGGAAACATTGGGAAAATGATTGAATTTTTCAATGAAACTTCATGGATTGTTAAAAAAGACTTTAATACACTTTTAAATCATAACATCTCAAAACAAAAGTGCACACAATAGGTTTCCTTTGTATAGGGCCATAAGTCATGCGTTGTCTGATTGAACTAAGGCATATTCAAATATAATGCATAACATTTATAAATGTATCAAAACATGCATGAAAACACAACCAAGTCAACCCCACCACAAAATAGTGGAGATAGTGACGCCCACCGTTGAAACCTTCCTAGGGCCCACCATGATGTTTATTTGAGATCCAACTTGTTCATAAGGTCACACAAACAGTGTGGATGTAAGGCACATACCCCATATTCCCCCCCCCCCCCCCCCCAAATAGTTAGGGATCCATCGAGCGGAACGCGGGTTGCCTACTGATTCCAGGGGTTGCGTATTGACGTTGCCAATAGCAAGGTGGCTACTGGATACTGCTCTGTGAGCCCTACCATGATATTTGTTTTATCTGCATGGTCCATCTATTTTTTGCGGTCATTTTACGGCATGTGGCCAAAATTGAAACAGGTCCAAATTTCAAGTGGACCACACCACAATAAAACAATAGTGATTAAACATTCACCATTAAAAACCTCCTAGGGCCCACTATAATGTTTATTTTGCATCAAACCTTTTGATTAAGTTACACACACCTGGATGAAGGAAAACACAAATATCAGTTTCTTCCAAAACTTTTGTGGCCCTCATGAAGTTTTTAATTGTGAGCCGTCAATCACCACTATTTCCTTTAGCGTGGTCCAAATGAGATTTTGATCTACCTCAAAAATGATTTGAAAAAATGGATGGATGATGCAGACAAAATACATACATTATGGTGGGGCCCACAGGGCACCATAGCTATTGGTACAGACAGCGTTAGTAGGCAATCCACGTCCCACTGAGTGGATCCCAAATTTCCTATGAAGACCTTTGGCAAGAAGTTCCTACATTGAGATGCTAAGTGGGGCCCACCATAATGTTTATAAAAAATCCACTCCGTCCATCTGTTTTTCAAATCATTTTTTTGTTATTTCACTTCATCGTAGTGGAAATGACCTTTTAAATGGTTTGGATGGCATATAAACATCAAAGTGGAGCCTAAAAAGATTTCAACAGTATGAAACTCTGTATAGTTTTCCTTCTCCTATGGCCATCTTTAATTTTGAATCCATCTAATTTTTGGTCTCAAGTCCTAAAATAATATGGACAAACGAATGGGCGGTGTGGATTTTTCAAAAACATCACGGTGGACCCCACATAGCATCCCAGCATAGGAATTTCCTACGGCATTCACAGAATATGGACATCCCACCATTCTCGCGCCAACGCTGCTATGGAACCAACGATGTGCGTGGGACCCTAATCGTGGCCCTCGTCATTATGTATGTGTTATATCCACACCATCCATCCATGTGGAGAGATCATTTTAGGGCCTGAGCCAAAGAATAAGGCCCATCCAAAGCTCAAGTGGACGTACCACATATAACAGTGGAGCCAATGATGCCCATCGATGAAACTTGAAACCACTTCTATGGGGTCCACCATGATGTGTATTTGAGATCCAACTTGTTCATAAGTTCATAAAAATATGGACCAAGGTAAAACACAAATATCAGCTTGATCAAAAACTTTTGTGGCCCTCACAAAGTTTTTAATGGTAGGAGCTCAATCCCCAGTGTTTTGTGTGGTGAGGTCCACTTGAGCTTTGGATTCGACCCATTCTGTCTCATGACCTAAAATAATCTCTCTAAATGGATAGATAGAATGGATATATAATACATACATATATGTGGACCCCACTGTAAGGGCCACACCGTCTTTAGTTCAACCAAGTCGCACCCAATCCACTTTCCCTGAACTTAAGGGGCGTGGATTATGTGTTACGCGGCCAACTGCTTAGCGGGTGTTACCCTTACCATAGGGCCCACCTTTGATAATATATTGTATATCCACTCCGTCCATTTGTTTTTCCACATCATTTTAGGACATTGCCCCAAACATTAAGTAAATCCAAATCTCAGGTGGACCACACCACATGAAACAATGATGTTTGAACATTCACCATTAAAAACATATCAAGGACTACTTTAAGTAGATTTGTTATGTCTATTTGTCATCCAACCCGTTGACAAGGTCAATCAGAACTAGATGAAGGGAATATACAAATATTAGATTAAACCAAAACTTTCGTTGCCTGTAAAATGCTTTTAATGGTCATTCACCACTTTTTCTGGTGTGGTCCACCCGAGATGTGGATCTTCTTAAGTTTTGGTTTAACATCATTTAAGGATAGGAAAAAAATGGATGGATGGTCTGGATAAAACATATACATCAAGGTGGATCCCACAGAGCCATGACAGACCAACCATATATACGTCTCTCCACCACATTCATAAAAAAGGGCTTCCGAAGCCATTTTCGCAACAGAGATTGGGTTCCGGTCATTTCGGAACCCTAAATCCCTAAATTTTCTCCCAAAATATCCCCCAAATCCCACGATTTTTGGCAGATTTGTTGCCAAAATTTCCCTTTTGTAGGAAATCTACGATTTATTCGACAAAAAATAAAAGGAATTTGAAGTTTTTTCACATTTACGGCGCATCACTAGCTCTCGATCGTGTGGCCCACCAAATTCAACTTCTGATCACGCAATCTTCTTCCACAGGTACCGAAATCCCCTCTTACATGGATTGAAAGATTTTCCCTCTTTTTTTCCTTTTTTTTTATTGCCCAGTAAATCTGCATATATAACATGATATTATTGCTAATATCGGTGATTTCGCAAAAAAATCATGCAATATTGTACGATATATCGCACAATAAAAAGAATTCTGGTTTTTTTTTTTTTTATTTTCGAGGGTGTCGGATGGTTTTCATCTCGCTGACCAGCGATTACGATAATATCATCGGCCGATAGTATCGATATAAGGAACACTGGGGAGAATTTTATTTTATTTTTTTTTGAAAGATAACTTTGATTAAAAGAAAGCGGAAAAAACAGGAGGCAGAATCTGCTGAGGGAGCAGAAACAAACTAAGCCTCAAGGAAGGCTAAATCTACATTGATCCCATCCATTTTGAAAGATAACTTTGATTAAAAGAAAGCGGAAAAAACAGGAGGCAGAATCTGCTGAGGGAGCAGAAACAAACTAAGCCTCAAGGAAGGCTAAATCTACATTGATCCCATCCATATGGGAAGCCCATTCAACGATCAGACATTTAACGTAGGAGGCCACTAAGTAGGAAGTCTTTGATTCATCTCGGAAACAACGATTGTTTCTTTTTGTCCAAACAGCCCACCATATAGCCAGGATCGCCATCTGCCATAGCCGAATTTTCGGTTTGCCAATTCTTACACCATGTCAAGCTTTGAGAAGCAGGTCCACATCTCTAGGGAAACACCATCTGACCTTGAAACAAGAGAGGATCTCTGTCCAAATGGGGTAGACAAACTGGCAGTGGATCAACAGATGGTCGACTGTTTCTTCTGTTTTGAGGCAGCAAATGCAGGCGTTAGTTAAAATCATTCCTTTTCTTCTGAGGTTATCTAGAGTGAGAATTTTCCTATTTGCCGCTAGCCACCCGAACACATACAGTTTGGGAGGAACAGGATACTTCCAAATGAAATGAGGGCCTTGAGGAGTGGAGTTTCCGTTAATGAGGGAGAGAATTAGGGGCTCTAGATTAGTAGGTAATCTGATACCATACGAGGATAGACACGAATGCAAAGGTGGCATTCCACTTTCTATTCACCCTTTCCAAGTGCAAACATTACAATACTAATGTGAATTGAGCAAAATATTCCATATCCAAATAAAATACATATGACTACCTTATGAAAGAAGGCTAAATTTGCCATCATAAACAAATGGTTATAAAGACTATATCACCATCAGCACCATAGCCTTCTCCCAAACGTTAGGGGACGGTTACAAAGAATATACATGGACTTCAATAAATGCAACTCCCAAGATTCCAAATACAAGGCAATAAATGCATTCCCATGGGGTGTATCCCAAAGAACTTTATCCTTCAAAAAAAAAAATCCTAAAGAACTTTGATATCTATGATTTCAAAATAGCCACATTAGCAAAAACACTCCAAAGCTACATTGACACATTTGATAATTCAAAGTTTCAAAACTCATATTTACAGTATACATTTGATACATTGCTCTTATGCGATGCAGATCCATTAAAAGTGGACAATCTTCAAAAGATAATACATTTGATACATTGCTCTTATGCGATGCAGATCCATTAAAAGTGGACAATCTTCAAAAGATAATAACATGCTTTGACTTTGAGGTGGTTTCAGGGTTAAAAGTCAACAACAATAAAAGTGAGCTATTAGGGGTGGGTCTCTCAAAGGAAGAAGTTGACAATTTCACTAGGATCTTTGGATGTGGGGTGGGTTCTTTTCCTTCTTCATATCTTGGTCTTCCCCTATGCATAGGAAAACTGGCTAAACATTTAGGGGACAAAGTCATAGAAAGATTTGAAAGAAAACTTTCAAGATTGAAGTGTAGCACCTTTGTTTGGGAAGAATGTTAACGTTCATCAAGACAATACTGTCCAATCTATCGATTTACTTCATGTCTACTTTCAAGCACCTCAAAGTCAACATTGGATACATTGGAGAAGATTAGGCGGGATTTCTTGTGGAATTAGGCGGAAGAAAAGCATAAATTTCATCTAATGAAATTGGAGGAAGTATGCAAACCCTTGGATCAAGAGGCAGTTGATTTAAAAAATAATAAATAAATAAATAATTGGAGACTGTGGAAGTATGTGAACGTGGATTTATGACTGGGCTCACAAGTACATACACTTGGGCCTTGTATGTTATAAGCTTATGTTATGCACCTTTGTCGTTAATTTTTCAGCCTCTTATCTTTGTTTCATGCTTTCTTTCTTTGCCCCTTAACTTTCATTTAGTTTTTCCTTCATATAAGGGCATATGTGTAATTTTATATTTTCTTCTATTATTATAAATAAGAGAGGGCTGGACATCTCAGCCCATATCCTCTCTCTCTGAAATTCTTTCCTTCTTAACATGGTATCAAAGACTACAAACTCCTAGGGTTTCTTATTATTTTTCTCCTTTTCCTTCTTCTTCTAGGGTTTCTTCTTCTTCTCGGGTTTTTTTCTTCTTCATCTTTTCTCACTTCTTCTTTTCCCTTCACTTTTTTCTTCTTCTTCTCCATTCTTTTTCTATTTTGAGAGTCGTTAAGCATTTTCCTCACTAACTTGTGATTCAAGAAAGTTGGATAGCTTGTGGCTAGAATTCTTTTAAAGTTTTTAATTCATGGGTTGCTGGATTTGAAACCCTTGCTGATATTTCTACTGTCCAATTGAAGATGTTGCTAGAAATTCTTCTTCAATTCTTTTTTTTTTTAAAGGACTCGCTGAATGGTTAAGGGCAATGTTTTAAATATCGACAATATTGGCCAATATATCCCATAATATATCTTCTATCCCACCTATATGATACAAAACGCACAAGCAGTGCCGATATATCCTACATGTTCGATCCAGTGAGCATTTTCAATTTCCAATCCCTTTTTTTGGTGAAATTATGTTAAATCAATGTCAAATGATTACAAATTCGGGTTTACCAGATTTTTTAAGTTATTTGTTCTCTATATTTTCAACATTCGATTTAAGTTAAAGCAGATTTCGGGTTGTCTCAACTAAGGTTTATTGGATTTCTTTCTATTGAAGTAGATTTTGTGTTGCCTTGGGTAGGGTTTACTGAGTTTTTCTATTAAAGCATATTTTTGTATTGCCTTAGCCAAGGTTTGCTGGATTTTCCCTATTAAAGCAGATTTTTGTGTTGCCTTAGCTAGGGTCTGTTGGATTTTTCCTGTTGAACCAAATTTTTATATTTCTTTGGATAGGGTTTGCAATTTTTTCTATTAAGACAGATTTTTTGATATTTTTTCCCTCATTTCCAACAACCTTATTTTTGGACAACAATCAAATTATTAATCTTATTTTTTAGCCCCTTCTCTTTTTTTTTTGTTTTTTTTGTTTTTTTTTTTTTTTTTTTGCCTTAAGACCCCCTTGTATGTGATTGGGATTAGACATTCTTTGGAATTTTTTATTGCAGTCGTTCATTTTCCTTGCTATTGTTGTTTATAGCATTGTTCTGGCATTGGTTGTCTAAGATTATTACAGTCGTTCGTTTTCCTTGCTATTGTTGTTTATAGCAGATTTTTGTGTTGCCTTAACTAGGGTCTGTTGGATTTTTCCTGTTGAAGCAAATTTTTACATTTCTTTGGATAGGGTTTGCGATTTTTTCTATTAAGACAGATTTTTGGATATTTTTTTCTCTCATTTCCAACAACCTTATTTTTGGACAACAATCAAATTATTAATCTTATTTTTTAGCCTTTTTTTTTTCTTTTTTCCTTTTTTTCTTTTTTTTTTTTTGCCATAAGACCCCCTCTGTATGTGATTGGGATTAGACATTCATTGGAATTTTTTATTGCAGTCGTTCGTTTTCCTTTCTATTGTTGTTTATAGCATTGTTCTGGCATTGGTTGTCTAAGATTATATATGGCTTCATCATCCACATCTAAGACTATAGAACCTGTCAATTCTAGAATGCGACGATTAGTTTTCTTTCTGAGAACCCTTACTTGCATATTACAACACAAATTGCAGTATAAGTATTCACCTTCAGTAGTCTAAAATGAGTCAAATGACTGAGATGTTTATTGGAGGCAAACAGAAGTTGGGATATATAGATGGCAGCACGAAAGAGCAACCCTCTACCATTGATCTCCCATATGCTTAATGCGAAATCAAATAGAAGTTGGGATATATAGATGGCAGTATGAAAGAGCCACCCTCTAACAGAGATCCCTCATATGCTGAATGCAAAATCAAATAATTTGTTGGTTATATCTTGGCCCTTAAACTCTTATGGAACAAAAAGTTAGCGAAGATCTTTTGCCATCTATTGCTCGTGAAATTTGATTGATGGCCTATGAATTGTATGTTGATTAGAACAATATGACATGCATTTATAATATCTATTAGGAGATTAGTCACTTTCGACAAGAGGAGAGATCTCTGTCAGATTATCATGCCAAGATGCATGGTTTATGGCAAGAATTATCCTTTCTCGATGATCTTCTATTTTTGTGTTCTGCAAATGCGAAGGCATATAAAATAAATAAATAAATAAAAATTAAAAAGCATTCAAGAGAAATTATCTTTGAGTTATTGGTGGGTCTTAATACTGATTTTGAACCAGTTTGTGCTCAAATTCTTGGATCACCTTCTTTACCATCACTTAATAGTGTGTGTGCTTTGCTATTACGTGATGAAAAACGTCAGACATCATGGGCTCAGTTATGTTTGAAAAATATACCATAGTAACATGATTCAAAAACTTTGATCATACTGGTGTTGGTCATGGACACGGTATAGGAAGATGTAGTCGTGACGGTGGTAGAGGCCGTGGACAGTCTTGGCCTAGAATCTGGTTTCTATGGTTAGAAAGGAACAACCGATGTTCCAGGTATCAGAAGGGGCAAATCTCGGAGGTTTTCAATATGCCTAAACTAAATGTAATGAAATAGGAGATAGCATCAAAATCTATTGCTAGTGTCCATTTCCCTAATATCTAGTCAGATATATAAATTTTTACTTCTATGTTTCTGGTTTCTTTTATAATTCTTTACGCTTCGGCCTCAATTCCATAAAAGTATCATCATTCAAAAAAAAAAAGCCTACATTGACACGTGCCACATTTTTGGGTGCTTGAACTTTGATGATAGCAAGTGTGCGCATACAGGGTGCCTGAACTTGGATGGTCAACAAAATTGCACACTTGGAACATGCCCCACATGTGCACTGAAATTGTGGTTCGCCATTGACTAAGTTCCACCTCTTTAACAAAGACCAATGTTGTCAAAATCATTATCATATTGTATATCATGATAGGGGTTGAATCGTATCGAAACGCAAATCGTATCGTAAATTGGAAGATTTGTTCTGATTTCTTTTAAAAATTTGAAAACATCTGAAAAAATAAAAATTCATCAATAATACATTTCCCATCAATACAAACTCTGAAAAGTAATTGCATACAGTATACATACATGTGTAAAATGGTAAAGGGGTAAAGAAGGAGAAGAAGAAAATGGCTAGAGAGAGAGAGAGAGAGAGAGAGAGAGTGATTAAGCATAGGGGAGGGCCTTTTCATGTTTTAAAAGCAAAAGAATAAAAAAGAAAGAAGAAAAAAAAAAAAAAAACCATTTATAATTTTACGTAATTTGGGCCCATTTATGCAAAATTCTATGATTATCGTATGATTTGATACGATAATTGTGAGATTATTTAAGATTTGTGATGTGGATGTATGATTCATTGAATCGTACACTCATACAATACTATATGAATCGTACAATTTGGACAACACTAGTAGAGACAACCGATCCATGCTTTAATGGTCACGTCTTGACTCGTCATCCAAAAGTGCCCAGGTTTCCGCGCATTATTGGGGGTTGACAAATCACAGACATGTGCTTTAGACCCAACTACTTGTCAATGAAACAACTTGCCCGAATGCAAGAAGGCCCTAACACTTGAAACAAAATCTATGCCTAACTATTTAACTATAATAGCTATCAACAATGCAGGGAAATTTCGTAAGATAGGGTATATTTGTTGACCCACAGATCAGATGATAAGAATGTCCATACTGTCATTCCCAGATTCAGCCCAAAATATGAAGCAGCAAACATATAAAACCATATTCAATCCTGCAAAAAATGTATAATTCAGGATCCTACCTGAAATCCCGGTCATAAAGACACCTCAATATCCTCCCAGGCATCCACTCAAATTCATCAGCGCCAATCAAACCATCAGAGTATTTTGAGGAATAAAGTCTGTACAGTTCGGCTAGCCTCTCCATTGTATAACTTTTAACATTTAACTGAAAATTTTTGAAAAAGATATCAACCGATTACAAAGGTGGCCAACCTTTCATATGGGAATAAAATGAATAAATGAAAAAACAAAAACATTTCAGTACAGATTTGTCTCTAAGGCGCTCTGCAACAAGCCTAGCAGTCTCAGCTGGAACTGATTTCAACGAATGAGACGCCACATCAAAAACTGCAGCAACAACCTGCTTCCGGACATTTTCGTCATAGTCTAACAGCCGATCACAAAGCGCAGCTGGAAAATGTTCAGACAGCTCATGTCAGTCGAGGTATCCAACGTGATTCAACTTCCCCAGACGCAGAAAAAAAAAAAGTAAGGTCAAACAATTCACGAAGTTCCTCCTTACTCATGATCTCAGGGGCTTCAGCTCTCAAAGGATTAGAGAGCAGACAATTCTTTACATTTTCAATGACAGAAATACGAACTTCCACTACTCTGTCAGTCAACCTCTTCAGAAATTCAGAGAAAAGTGGCTTAAATGTTTCTGCAATAATGCAGTCGGGTAAAGCAAACAGGTCACCAAGCAACTGCACTGCTTTCAGACGAACATCTAACTGATCTGTCTGCAGAAGTTGAAACTTGAACAGTAAGAACCAGTTTGTTGGACTGAATTTATCTTGCAAAGCAGCAGTGAAATGAATAAAGTTTTAAAATCTAACTATGAAAGCAACATCATCTGAAATTTGCAGAGCACACAATAGCAATGTATATTACATCTAGAATCACGTTGCAAGTTCCGCTAAATGAAAAAACAGCTCCTAAAAGTTTTTTTCATAAATTGCAGAATTTGTCAATTTGAATTGGTAAAATCTATGGTTTGGGATTAGCAATCATACAATTACAAACTAGATAAGGCAGGAAAATCTAGAAAGCTAGCGATAAGGAATCATTACCAATAGTTCTCCTGTAATGTATGGGATGATCCCATGGAGGATCTGGGGAGCACACTGATAGATATTAAATATGACCTCATGATAATCAAGCCGACTATTCAGAGAGCTGTGATCGCCTGACATCGATGATATAAGGAACTGCTTTATGCAAGGCTCAAGTTTTCCTGCACAATGTTCTATAACATTCATAGCAAGCCTCCGTGCAGCCATAGAAACATCCTAGCGTCACAAATTCCACAAAATCAACTCTGTAAAAAGAAAAGTTGCGGGAAAGTAAAGTCTAAAACATGACTGCACACAGGTATCAGTGAAAAGTGATGAGGTCCAAGTAAGCAATGAGCAAAGCAAATAATTCTCAGGATCAGAGAATGCAAACTCACACTTTTCCCCCGGCCTAAAACAGATAATAAGGTAAGTAACAGGTTGTCCTGAACATCTTCACTCTCATCTAAAAGAAGGACCATGATTGTCTGCATTGATGTAAGAACACTTTCTGGATGATCATCACTGCAGACAGTAAAAGGTCAATAAGAACAGTGAACGCATTCACAACATCGATCCTACATCTGCATATATTTAAATATATATCAGACGCTGTCCCATAATACTAGATTAAAATGCAGAAAGCTAATATTTCTTATGCAAAAGCCGTAAAAATCTTCCACCAAGATACTACAATATCAAAAGTGAAACCCATGTTCATGCAGTTCCAAGCCAGATAAATGACATATTTGGGGGAATCGGACCAAAATATCCCTGAAACAATTATGGACTTGCTACGTTTTCCTAGACTAAACTGATAGATATGAGGGCTTTTTTCTGCAGGACAAATGGAAAACTTTTGGGGAAAGAAGGGATGCACATGGGTTCTAGTAATTCAAGAAGCGACTGTGTACTTAGAAGTTTCAGCACTCTTTAGGTACTGTTAGCTGCATGGAGATGAAGTTTGAAGAAAAATGCCTACATGTCCTTAGTCAACATGGCTGAATGGGAGATGTTGGTGTACATGCCTATGTGGCCATGACAGCTTCGTGCAATATATAAACAAGATAGGGATAAACTTGGATGTCAAAAAACCATGTACATGGTAAAAATTAAAATAACTGGTGTGTTCAGTAGATGTTTTGTGAAGAAGGTTTCCCCAAAGTACTTATTATCATATAAACAGTATAAGGATGTAAGTGGCTGCTTTCAGGCCCTGTTGCATGAAGATGCAAGCACAGGGAAAGAACTAGGAGAGGCCTGGGATCCCAGCAGGTCAGGAGCATGTGTACTATTGTAGAATTCAGGAAGGGAAGTAGAGGTAGCTTTAAGGCTTTAATAGGGATGAGAAAAGCAAAAGGCTATGGGGGCAGACAATATACCTATAAAAGTGTAGAATATATTGGACAAAACCATAATATTTTGGTTAGCTTGCCTTTTCAATAAATTTTTGCAAGCAAACAAAATACCAAATAAATTGAATAAAAGCATTGTTAACTAATACCTACCTACAAGAACGAAGGAGATGCACAAAGTTGCATGAGCTATCAAGATATCAAACATATGAGTTACAGAATGAACTGTGAAGGAGAGGATGGTGGAACAAACATGAAAATGAATCGAGGCATTCCGCAACAGTAACGGTGGCCATAATGGCCACCACCGTTACCTTTACAATATAGGGTGTAATGGCTGTTATGGGGGCTGTAATGGCCGTTATGATCTCTTTTTTATTGGGAAAAAAAAAAATGAAAAACCTTTATCAGCCCCATATGGACCGTTACAGGGCCTTTACGAGGAGCATAACAGGCCGTTACGGGGGACCATAATAGCCTTTACCAATCAATTTTTTTCTATAACGGCCGTTAACAACCCCATGGCGTGCAACGGTTGCCACCATTACCTTTACGTAACGGCCTTTATGGCCCCATAACAGCCTTTACGGCACACCATGTCACAAAGTGTTGCTTCATGCTAGACAGAACAACAACTGAAGCTATTTTCTACTTAGAAGGTAATTGTCGAAAAGTATAGATAAAACAAAAAAGAATCTACCCGTGAGTCTTATAGGTTTGGAGAATGCAAACGGTTGAGCACCTGAGGAGTTAATAGGGTAGGTAATGAAGAATGGGAATGCAGGCAGATACCACGACATCATCAAAGACATGCAAGAGGGTGCAACTACAAGAGTAACGACAGTTTGCCATGACACTAACGAGTTCCTAGTAGCAGTGGCTTTTCATCAAGGATCGGGGTGTTAAGCCTTAACCTTTGGGCACTTGTTGCAAATGAATTAACTGCTAGCTCCCCTTAAGAAGCCCCTTGTCTGCTGTTTACAAATGATATGATGTTGGTCAATGAGCCTAGACAAAGGGCAAATGCAAAACTGGAGGTTGGAGAAAGGCTCTAAAGCATCAAAGCAAATATTATCATAACCAGGAAAGAGTTTTGCAATGTGCCTTTAGTAAAAACAGTAATAGACAGGAAGTGGGATGATCTCTCACCATCCCTTTACTATTGTATCTTCCCCATTTTGTCCTTTGAGGGGTGGTAATAAAAACTTTGTACTACATTCAATAAAAAATTATAAATTTGAGCTTTTTGCTAAAATTGATGGACAAGAGATTCCTCTAAATGATGCATTTCGTTAGCTTGGTTCTATTACTCAAAAGGATGGGGTGATTGATGAGGATCTTTGCAATAGAATTAGACATGTAATACTCTAGAGGCACCCCATGTCTAATTCTATTGGAAAGATCCTCATCACTATTGAGAAAGCAGCTTCAGCAAAGTTTTGATGTAGAAGAGGTTGAGGATATTGAGATGGACATATGAAAAGACTAGGAAGGGTAGAATGAATATGGTCACTTGATGAAGCTGAGTGGCAGTCCCAACAGGATACAAAATGATGGAAATCAGATTGAGACGGTTCAATCATATGCAACAAAGGCCAAAGAGATTTAGCAAGGAGGGAAACTTGACTAAGGTCGAAGATATAAAAAGATGATGAGGGGAAGGACTTGGGTTAAGGTGGTGAGAAGAGATAAGAAGACTTATTCAATTACTGAGGATAGGGCTTTAAATAAGTTCGACTGGCAACACGAAACTCATAAAGCTGACCTCAAATAGTTTGGACAGGGTTATGATGATGAGGGTTAGGACTTGTTTGATTTTTCAATTCACAGGGAAATACCGTGAAAATATGTAATAATTATTTCCCCAGTATTTACCTACTTTTTCCGATGTTTGATTTGACGACATGCATTTTTGACACAAAAATCAAGAACGCCACAATATATTTGTGGGTCCCATCGTGATGCGTACCACTTATCCACGCCATTAATCTATTATGCCTGATGAACTTATGGCATGAGCCAAAAAATGAGGCATATCGAAAGCTCAAGTGGACCATGCCACTAGAAAAAGGGAATCAAACACTTACCATTAAAAACCTCTCAAGCCCACTGTTTCTTTTGGTGTGGGCCATTTGAGTGTTCAATCTGCCTCATTTTTCGGCTCATGCCTTAAAATATTGTGATAAAACTACTGGACGGAATGGATTTATCATATACATCACCTTGGGGTCCAAAAATTTAAAATAACTCTTTTAAACCGGTTTCTAAGGTAAAAAGTACGGTGGATTTTCAAATAATTTTCGAACAGGTGAAATGGTAATAATTACTCCTTTCACGGGTATTTACCCAGCCACTAAAAATAAAAAACGCCCTTAGTTTCATCCTGTATGGGGCAGTTTCGAACCAATTAGAAAGCCACATCAGCAAAGATTGAGGATCACAAAGATGAGGATGTTGAGATGGATGTGTGAGAAGAGTCGGAAGGATAGAATTAAGAATCACGTGATCCGAAGCACTCTAGCAGTAAACCTAATAACAGATAAAACGACTAATGATCAGGAGTAGATTGAAACAATTCAATTACATGCAACAAAGACAACAGACTATTCCCTTGAGGGGAGCATTGACTGATGTTGAACTGTTTGAAACAGGGACAAAGACCCAAAAGGACTTGGATTGAGGTGGTGAAAAGGGATATGAAGTCTTGTTTACTTCCCAGGATAGAGCCTTTAGATGGGACCAACTGGCGAGACAGAATTCATGAATCCTGCCCCAAATAGTCCATCCTTATTTCTCATTTATATACCCCACAAGGCCATCATGGCGACATTAACCAATAAAGATTCCAACAAGTAAAGAACCAGCAGCTTAGTGATAAACCATTGCGGAGAAGATAAAGAGTCGGAAACCTTTCGAAAAAAAACAAATATTCGATAAAGCTCCTGTGTAAAGATATGTGCAAACTCTATTTAGATGACAAAGGTGTACGAGCAAAGCAACTGGAGTAGAATGATAAATATATTGAATTTGCTCCTACATAAAGGAGACACCCTTTATGTCTTTTTTCCTAGTTTAATAAACTTGTTGATTATCAAAATAAGGAGATAAAGATTCTAAAACCAAATGTACTGACGACTGATATAAAAAACAGAAACCAGTGCATAACTCTCGGAAAATTAATCACAAGCCAGTTCATTGGCAAGCATTGCATAGATTAGGTCATAACAACAGGCAAATGTTGACCACAACCGACAGTACCTTGCAACAGTAAGAAATGTATGGAACATTTCATTGACTAGATCATCACATTCCAGATCCAACATAACAACACATGATCTATATCTTGCAAGAGTCTCCAAGATGACAACCCTCCTTCCAAATGATGGACCATTTATATCGCCTAATCCACCAAAGGTACCTACGATTAAATGAAAAATATCCTGCAAAAAAGAGCCATACCAATCAGGTAAAGGTGAATCCCCAAAATGGACTGACAAATTAGAATGTTGACAGAATTACATCCTAGATACTGTTCAACTTTGTAAGTGAAGAAGGGTACCCTTAGAACATCATCACTGTAAGGAGCTTCAGGTGCTGTAATACGAGTAATCTCACAAATGCAGGTTGCAACCAGGACTTTGACATCCCTATCTTGATGTTTGAGTAGCTCTGGCTTAGCAATTGCATTAAGACAAGGCTGCATTGACTCTATAATTGGTGGTGACGGAGACTGATCCAACTCAGAAAGACAAGTTGCCACTTGCTACACAAGCAAAATGTCAATGTTAGTGTTAAACAGAGGTACAATTACAACGTGACTTAAATAAGGTTTATCTATAAATATGATCAACGAGTCCTAGCATGGTCCCATTAAGTGTATGTGCACATAAACCACAAAAAAAGTTACTTATGTAGCTACTGGGGCATAGTTCACATTGGGAACCATTAATTGTCAAAGGAGATTCTGACTGAGTAAAAATCCAGATCAGATTCCTCTATAGCTTTTGTTAATAAAACACAAAATTTGGTGTATGAGACCATGAATGGCCATTTCAGGGAAGACATGCCATTTTTGTAATCCGCAACTGAGGAGAAGGTTGATATTTCATTAGCAGGAAGGGGAACTACAAGGAAGCCCAAGTAGGAGGATACAAGTGACACTTTTAAGAAGTCGATGCTTAAGATTTAAGGTTTAGGAGCTGTTCACAAGAAGAAAGATAAAATTACTATAAATTCTGTATGGCATGGTTTCAAGAGTTGAACATCCAGAATTCCAACAAAAACACTTCCACAGAGTTGGTTTCTTTCATTCTGTTTCTGTTTTCTGCCGAGTAATGTACTGTAGCTGTTTCAATGTTTATTTGGTTTCCATTGTAACATATCAAAAGAAATCCGTAATATTTTCAGGCCATTGCCTCTGACTCCAATCTAAAAGGGAAGCTACTAATGGAAATTGTGAACTACCATTCTCCATAACATGTGATGTATGTGAAATTTTTTGTTAAATTCCATCGTATAACTATGTTATCTGAACGTTAGCTACCATGTCTGCTTATTGGTGGATCCTGGATGTACATCTAGCCATATTTTGCCCTTACTGGAGTAGGAATATAATTCTAATTTCAGGCACTCTTTATCTTATTTAGCCAATTTATCTTCTTCTTCTTCTTTTGTGCATTGGAGAGAAACCCTTCGTATCTGAGAAAGTCATGAATTGGTATCTTAGCATGAAAGTTAGACCAGGTGGTTCTCCTTGATGATTTCTCTGATAATTTGGAATTCATCTGAAACCAGTAAGGAAAGCAATACTGCCGTTCTTGTGAGTCAGCTGATCCATCCATCGCTTCTGAGCTTCACTAGAATTGATTGCTGATCCATACAACTTCATGATTCGCCGAAATTCATTGTCACTGCTCAACCCCTGCCAAAAGGCCATCTCAGCAACTGCAACCAATCCAATCTCATCATTGCGCTCATAAGCCCCATCACCGAGAACAAGAAACTGATTCACATGTAAACCCCCTCCTCTCTTGCCGTATTTACCATTTCCTTGTTTAGTTATGCTGTTCTCCATGTGTATTGCAGTAATCTCTTCAACTCCCAAGTCTCCAACCATTACATCCATATTCTTCAATCGGCCATCTAACCCACCAATAACATTTTCCATTTTTCATCACTCTGTGCAATTAGCTAATTCACTTCTTTGCTGTATCCGCTTCAATAGTTTGATAGAGCAAGGAAGCCAAGTGTACATTTGTGTTCTGCAAGGATCTTTGGTGTTAGTCGTTTGAAATTAGTCAGACCTTTCTGAACTTAGGTATTTCAGATCCGGCCATAAACATTGCCACAAAAAGTTTAACAAAAAGCATGCACTACCATGCAAATGTCCATCCATATGAGAAGCCTACTCACTTATGTTGATGAATATATTCACTCTATCATCTTTGGATGAGAAGCTATCAATGTGCCAGAGTTGAGAAGAAGAAACTCGCTTATTCAAAATTGTTTCTGCTTATATGGAAATCGGCTTTCTAATGATCAAGATTCTTCAGCAGCATGGGATTTTCCAAGGTAGAACTTGAGAACTTTTCATATATTGGTCATCACAAATGAGATCCAGTGGACTCAGCAGCAAGATACTCGACTCAATTGAAATATCAAAGACTTCAAACTTCTTACTTGGAGATTCTGAACAAATCATTTGGAAACTTCAAACGTGGCACTTGGAGCATTAAACTTGAATTTATATCATTTCAGACAATCACTTCGAATATTCATTGAGTGACCTTGTCAGTTCATACAATGGCCTCAGAGTATATTTACTTCAACACCTGCACAGAGGAACCTCAAATATAAACCTTGGCGATTGTGCATAGCTTGGATGTACATAAATTCCCACAGAACCACGCCTCCTTTGGAATAGCATACTTTGCATTTCTATATCATCATTCATCTACCAATTATGTCATTGTGACAAAGATTTCTTCAGGACTTCAACTGATGTCATCATAAACACCACCCTACTTGCGGCTCTCTGTTGTGCTAAATGGATCTGAAGAATGCTTTCACTGTGCATGCAACCACCTCTAGGTTTTCGAGATACAAGTTCTAAATATGCATATCCCCTTAAAGGGCAGTACATTCAGAAGAAATACCCGATGCTTTGTCTCAGCAATCAACTCCCAAAATGCTATCAATTCAAAAGAGCAATATTCCATAGACAAGCTTAACTCCTTTACCCATTGCTTTTCATACTTATGTAGAACTTTTAACTCTTTTTCTTGTCCAGCAAAACCACAATTCTCCATTCTCCCTAGAGCACAAACTGAAAAAAAAGGCAACGGTTCTCCAACATCCATAACTCAGACTAAATCCTTGCACAGGATTGAAAAGCCTATAGCTTGTTAACTGTCAGAATCTTTCGTGCACAATCAAAAACCTTCTCAATAAAACTCCACTTTCTTCCAATTCAACCACATCAGAACTCAATTGCAGAGCCAAAAAAAGGCAAGTCTAACTGGAAATTCAACCGCACCATCTCTGCCCCGTCAACCAAATCAAGAAAAAAAAAAAAACCGACTGAAAACCTCAGCCAACCCCAAAAAATTGCAATAAACGACAGAAAATAATGCTTGATTTTTACAAATACCATCTTACAGACTCCATTACAACCAAAATAAGCACAAATAAGTAATCGAATTTGCATCTTTCTCGAAAATTACACATTTCTGCGTCGGTCAAAACCCTAACCGAACCAGGTTTTTTTCTAAAATCCCATCAAAAACATTAAATTCACCCAAAAACGGTGAAATTCACGACAAAGGCTGAATTCAAGACCAAAACCCATCAATCAAAGCCAAGGCAACGACGAGTATCCTAACGGAGCTCGAAAGATGCAAAAAGATGGATTTTTTTCCCAGAAATAGCCAAAAACCGTGAAATTCACGAAAAAGGCTCAAATCAAGACCAAAACTCATCGATCAAAGCCAAGGCAACGATGAGTATTCTAACAGAGAAGGATTTTTTTTCCCAGAAATATCAAGGAATTCAAAGAGAAGAGAGAGAAATCGATAGGCGCTTACCTTCAAGAGCTTGATTAGGGCATCTTTCGAGGCGGGAGGGCTCTCGAGCTTCGATCCGAGCTCTCTCACCTGCTGATGGAGCTTCTGCGCCATTTCCGTTGCAGAGAATGGAGCTTTTTTCCGAAACACTGAGACTCGCTCTCTTTCTCTCTCAAGAAAACTTCATCAGATCGGGATTGAGATAGAAATGGGGAGGAGACGAGAGGGAAGGGGCTTTCGTTCGGGTTTTCGGATGTGCGAAATGAGAGTGTAATGAGAGTCGAAATGAAGGTAAATGAAGTCCAAATGAAATGACGTTCCCGGAGAGGGGTTACGCTTCTGAGCACGTGTATTCAAAGGGGTTTTGGTTTGGATAAAAACTTTGATACGCTGGCAGAGTATGGTGATTGATACTCGTTGACTTATCAATTGCATTCGTGGAATAGAATAATTCAAATTAAACGGTACAAATTCTGGGAAATTGTTTAGATATATTCGTAACTAAAAACTAATCATATTCGATTGCCTGAATATTGTACTGTGGGACATTTATTGGACGGTTAAAAATGAAAATATACAGTGGTCCTATTTCAACAAACAAGTGTCCACTGATCAGGTGTTAGGATTGTTCAGCCAGCTTAATTTTGGATTGTGAATTACAGATAGTGAGTTCCACGGACCATTCGGAATAATTTGAGTTAATGTAGGCCACGTGTATAATTTCTAAATTCATGCGTATGAAACGTCATATGCAGTCCGAGTAACTCTTCGTCAGTTAGTTGTAGTGTCTGGTTCGTACAGATCAGAACTAGGGATTGGATTGCTCTCGAAAGTACAAAAATGCACGAAACTTTTGGAGAAATTACGGACGTGCCCTTTGCTAAGGCGGTGAAAGATTTTGGGAGGCTTCTCGAAGAGGGTATCTCAATCCATGCGCATGGGATGTGGAGCATGTGTGGCTGATCGGATGGGTTAATCAGGTGCAATACACTGTCTCCATCCCGACCGTCGTTGTTTTTACGTGAGAGACAAGTGGAGCAAATTACGTGTGATGTGTATGAGTCCGCCTGGTGGTGTATTGACGTAGGAAAGGACGTGAGGTTGAGCACTGTCTTCCTCGAAAGGATAACTATTTTGAATTCATGGAACCTCTCTGAACTCTTCGTAGAGACTTCTCGAATCTACAATAAAAGAAAGCAAAAAAATAAAAATAAATTTTAATAAATTCAAAATTGATTGATAAATGAATAAAAACGAGTTCACAACTCTTTAAATAAGAGTATCAAACAATGGAAAAGAAATCAAAATCAAACTACAATTAAAACTCTTAGAATACGACTTACTATAAATAGTAAACTTACTATAACTAAAACTACTAAAATTTGTGACTAACTATAAATAGTAAACTTACTATTTATAGACGGTCATGATGTCTACTAGTGTGCAAGGTTTTTGGCCAAAAATAGTTAGTATCCTATTGGGCTTCATCATGTTGTTCTCCTAAATTTTCTAAGTTCTTTTCACGTTGGACGCAACTCCTATATCCGAACGATGAAGAGTTATAATCAAACTAAAACTTACTATTTATAGTAAAAATGGAATTAAATTAGGGAAACGACCGTCGATCCTGGAGAATTTCGCAAATCCGGCTTGCGCAACTAGGCATAGCGGGGTTGGTTGGCTAAAGTAGCTCGTTCTGCCCCAAAATCATATATTTTACGGCCGATAACTCATTCCAGACTGCGAGATACTCCTGATTTAAGGTCTGACGATCCAAATCACTTTTGTTATCGATCGGGCCTTTTTTGATCCATCTTGGCCATGTAACTGTCCGCAACCCTCTCTACATCAAAAGAGGATGGTGCTGGCAGTAGAGATGGAGTGCATTACATGAGGTTGTGACATTGTAAGCGGTCGATAAAATAAAGATTGTGTAAAAGCAGTTATAAAAGCAAGTAAAAGGGGAAATGGAGTAGTTTAGGCAACGTTAAATGTTTATAACAACTATTAGAATGTGAAAATAATCTAAATGATTAGAATAAAGTTATAAATAAATGAGGAATGCAAGAGTAAGAGGAGTTTCATTGTAACACCCCGCACTTTCAGTACTCGTGTATTACCATGAGAATCAAATTTAGTATAAACACAACCTAATGTATCAGAACGTTCGGCCTCATCCTAGCTTGAACTGACAGTTGAGAGTAATCTTTGTTCATTAACCAACCTATCCATCCACAAAATTCCAAGATGGGCCATCATGTCATCCCAAAATAGAAACATACACTGTGGATCTTGAGTCGCAAATCGCGGGATCTGCCATCCACTATACCTTTAACGACCTAATGATCAACCCCTACCTGAAACCATGCAATCCAGTTGATAAATGCTTAGGTAACGGTCTAATCCCACCTAAGATTCCCTTAGGAACCCTAAATGTCACTAATGACCAAGTTAGGAATTGATCTGACCGTAGATTGATCGTTACCAACCATAAATTAGTGCATCCAACTATTGATTTTTAATATGGACCTACTTTTGGAGTTTTAATCTCCTTGACAAACAGATCAAACCATCACATTACCTAGAGAGCCGCGTTGGACCTCATGAGGCTTAATTCTAGGAACCTACTTGGGGTAAACCGTCAGACGACGTCCTGTTAAATTGGTTAAGCTGTGAAAAATCCCTTTCAAGACTTAAGTCACTAGGTTCACTATTCCTCAGGCTTACGACCAATATCTAGGCGATCCATCCCTACAAATCACCCCAATAAACAGGTTAAACCGTCCACTATCAACATCAAACACTAAGGATCACTAATGGTCAGGTTTGGATTCGATCAGACCGTCGGATGGATGGAAATCATAGTTTGAACCCCAAGAATAAATGTTGCGTGACCCATCTAGTTAAAATAATATCATTCTAAAATAAATGGTGGCCCTAATTGGCTCACAAGTTAAATGAACGGTCCTGATCTCATAAGTGAACCACAAATCATCATTGGATGGACGATATACGGCACTCAAAAGCTATATTTCAGCTGATATGGCCCACCTAAAACTTGGATCTGCCTCATACTTTGGATTGGACCCTAAGTCGGGCAGACAAAGCAGATGAACGGATCAAATTGGGTCATAAACCATTGTGGACCACACCTCTGTGTGGTGTGCGTACACCATGCAGTGCACCCGCAGTGCACCAGATCTCTGGCATGGTCAGACGAGTGCTGACCTGCGCTCGTCCGAAAAAGGAAAGATTTTCCTTTCTTTTGAAATGCTTCCCGCCAACGATGCTTTAACTAACAACGTTCGTTTGTAAGCGTTGTGGCCCACCGCAATCAAGCATATGCTTGATCCAAACCGTCCATTTCATTTAGAAGATATGGACGACCAGAGTCATGGTTAATCTAGTCGTTGGATTGCACACGTGTGCACACAACATTAGACACAAATCAGGCTACAAGCACACCTATTTTCGAAAACGGAAAGAAACCCGTTCCTTTGCCTTTCCAGGACGGCAATCCGCGTGAAACCCTCTCCTGAGATCTCAGCTGTCCATTGAAAATCAATCCCAACCCTACGAAATAGGGTGTCCCTAGCTGTAACTTGAGATTTTCACTCGCCGCCGCTGTTCAAGCCAAACCTTTAAGAAGTGATAATAGGTGTTCATTTTATGGGTCCCACGATGATACTAGGATAGATCCAAACCGTCCATATGCTTCTGATCATCAGATCAGCCATAGGACGATGACCCACCATTGACGGTTGGGTCATCTCCTTCGTTCAAGCAGGAAACCCATCAGCATGGGATGGGCCCCACTTGCTGATCTAAGGCGTCCATTTAGTGGATTATAAGGATGAGTTTACATTCGTATCGAAGGATTGCATCAATGCAACCAGATTCAAGACCGAATCAGCGTCGGACCGAGCCCCTGTTTCGGTTAGAATCGCAAAACTGCGACTAATCCTATGATTAATAGCTGGTATTTTGGATTGTTCGGGCCTCTAAGAAGCCACCCTTTTAGGGCAACCATCCGAAAAAGAAAGAAACAGAAAGAGAGAGAAAAAAAGAGAGAGAGAAGAAACGAGAGAGTGCTGAGAGACCGCCGTCCTCTCTGCTCATTGTTGCACCTCTAACTGTGGCATTGTTGGATCGGGTTGAGTTCGCTCGAGCTTCAGATCTACTCACGCCTGGGTGTCTTGCTGATCATTCCTGAGAAAGGAAGAAGGTAAGAAAGAAGAAAGAAATAAAGGAAAAGGGAGAAAGAGAGAGACGGGGAGGGAGGAGGTGTGGTGCAGTCGCACTCCATCCAAATGCAAATCAAAGGCCGTCGGACCGCACCACCTTCTCAACTGGGCAAGCCTCGATAGAGGTAAATCTCAGTGTCATGTGCTAGCTGTGGGTTGCACCTGAGATTGAAATCTCAGTGGGCCGCACCATGTGCAAGCAGTGGGCCTCCCTTTAAATCTCAGAGGGCTAGGAGTTTGGAATCAATCTACTAGACCAAAGCAGGCCTAGCTGGGCCACAGCCCATCTCACGTTGGCATGATATCTGGGCCGAGATCAGCCCAGAGAAAGGCCAAGCAAACCAGCCCTTTTGGACTGTGCACTTGACCATGCTGTTGGGCCGAAACAAGACAGCCCACTCAACCTAGGCTGCCAATAACATGCAGCAAGGCCAGGATCGGCCCAGCTAGCCTAGGTTGCTAGCAACACGGTTCGGCCCTCTCCTAGGTAGCCTAGATGTGCATAATCCCACCTTTAGATTAATGGGCCTGGGGAGGTTGCATTTTGGAGAGTGTATACACAATCCTATCATTCCATGTGGGGACTTGCCAAAACATGACTTATAACTTATGTAACCACACCATCAAACCCTTATACATTAGTTTACTAATTAATGTATGCATTTACCTTTGTCATAAGTGTTAGGCCTGATCCCATGGGTGCAGGCCCAATTTCCATTTGGATGGGACCTTTCAAGCCTCACCCACTTGTGATGGCTTAGATATTTAGGAGTCGTGGGAATCACTTATCTAATACAAGCTCTTAATTAGGAATGACCCTGGGTGATTAGTCGTGTAGTATTGGACCGAAAGGTACTCGCGGGAACTTGGATCAAGAGTGGGAATACGACCCTGCAGGTGGGAACTCACCCTTTGAGCTTCCCACCTAAATTCATCAACCATAGATGATGTCTTCATCCTTTCCATTTAGTATCTCCTGAGTTACTTGATTTTGTTACTTAACTTCTTACGTGAATGTGTGAATAGAATAATGTGTTGCGCACATGATTCTTGTGGTAGATAATGAACATGTCTCTTTATTTATAACAGGCATGAATGATTTGATGACAACATGCTATCCTTTGTTGTATATGTATTAATTTACTATATGCTATCACTTGCGCTCGAATGATGGAATGAATGGAACCTATCTTGGACTTATTATCCTGTGGCCCCCATTTGCCTTACACGGCTTAGATAGCACCTTTGACTTACGCGACTTGGATCGCACATTTGCCTAACATGGCTTGAACCACACGTTTGCCCTACGCGGCTTGGATCGCATATTTGCCCTTGTGGCTTTGATAGGTTATCGGTGCCCTTCATGGCTTGTTGATTATATTTGCACATCTTGTTGATTTCCAGGTCATTATGCGGAGTTCATTATGATTTTCGGGTGGAGTTGAATTTCACTTATCGATTTTTTAGCAATCTTGCGGAGTTTATACAATTTCTGAATGATGCCGAGGTTCCTATGTCGGTACTCTATTCATCTTGTGGTGTTCACATACGATATAATTTCCGGGTGAAGCAGAGGGTTATATGTTGATTGTCTCTTCATTTTGCGGAGTTCAGTTATACCATGATTTTCGGGTGGAGCTGAAGTTCATTTATCGATTTTCTAGTCATCTTGCAGAGTTCACGTACGATGCGATTCCCTGGTGAAGTAGATGTTTTAAGGTTAATTTTCTATTCACCTTATGGATCTCACTTGTACTATGATTTTCAGGTGGAGCTGAAGTTCATTTATTGATTTTCTAACCATCTTGCAGAGTTCACGTACAATGCGATTTCGGGTGTAATAGAAAGTCTTATGATTGATTTTCTTGACAATCTGGATGTATTCCCTTATGTCGCAATTGCCATTACATTTTACTTATGATGAGATCCTATTGATTGGTTAATTTTTTAGTATGTAAGTATAATTATGAAATGCCTTGTTTAACATATCTAATTACATGACTTGCAATCTATACTAGCTTATGAATGATGAGTGCGCAATCTTAGAGGGTGCCCTCATTGTAATAGCCATTGACATTATCAAACCATAATAGTTTATGCAAGTATAAGGCGAGCCGATGCTGTTTACTAGGTTACTAGAGTAGATCAAGTAGCTGGGGAGCTAGGCGGGGTTCTTGCGGGTCATATTGAGCTCTACCATTAATTGATAAATTCTTGTTTCTGCTTATATGAACTTTGTTATTTGGGATTGTATAAGTCCTGTATGAGCGTTACATTTGAAATTTTATGATATTCAGAATGTTTTTATTCAATGCATGATTTACTCTAGCTTCGTTGCTCTTAACTATGATCAATGATTAAGTGGTCCAAATTTACACTGAATTTTATAGGATAACACTCGGGTTTTTAGAGAACGGGTCATATACTCGGGTTTCAAAAATCGGGGCGTTATAGTTGGTATCGAAGCGAGTTTAGATAAACCATGCCTTAGGAAAAACGGGACTTATATGAATTCGAATACTCCAAAGTTCATTGATGAAATTAGAGACTTTAAGCTAGATTTAATTCCCTTAACTTTAGGGTATCTTATGAATATAGGAATCTAACTTTTAGGCTCCCTTGAAACGCTTAGGGTTAACCATTTGAACTTAGAAATAAAAACCTAAGTTCCTTTGTAAATTATGATTGTTGAATTCATGAACTAAAGAACATTGTACATTAGATCAAATATAAGCATTTGATAAACTTAAGAATTCATACTAGGAATTATAATTCAAATTCCTCAATACGTCTCTTTACTTAGAAGCGACATTTCCTTGCATGTTCCAACACTTATAAATAACTAATAGTAAAATTTTAGAGTTTTAGGTAAAATTGTCAACCCTAGACTAGGTTTATTGAGACTAAACCTTGAAATTTTAAATAAGTTAGCAGATCTAAAACCGATAATTTAGGTGTTGTAAGAAGCTAGTTAAACTTAAGAACTCACCAATTTAGACCCATTGTAATCCATCTCAGGACATAAATATAACCTTAAGATTTTTGTAGGTCGAAGACTAGAAGACGTGGTTATAAGGATGCTTAAATGGTCATCTTAGGACCTTGGGAGTCTTATTGCACCTAATCACAAAAGATAGGGAGCTGTCGTGCACCTATCGACTGAATAATACTCCAGTTATCCGATTCAGATAAACTGTTTTGTGATCTTAGGCTAAGACTTGTTTAGACTCACAAGGATATGACCACGATGAATCCTTTCTTTCGATAAGATTATGGCCTCAAATTCCCGTCATTCAAGATTGCAAACTTTCCATTTGCTAACTTTGCTGACAGACGAGGTGGTTAGAGAAGAGAGTCCTGAGCGCTCTCCTGCACCTCCAGTTAGGCCAAGTGACCCTAAAAGAGAGACTATGTCAGGAACTATCCCGTCTCAGTCGTTTGTGAGTCATGTGGGCACACCTTCACCAAATGCGCAACCTAAAATCTCACATGGCGATGTTGTTAGTCAGTTAACTACCATCATACTACAACAATAGGCTTCGATCGCCACACTGTTGGAAGCTCTCCAACATAATGTGAATGCATTGGCCTCGAAGACTGAAGAAGTTAGTAGGGCAAATCTGTTTGAAAGGTTTCAGAGGCCGAGGCCACCGTCTTTCTCAAGAGCACCAGATCTAGTTCTACCAGAACACTAGCTGAATAAAATGACCAAGATGATGAAACCGCTAGGTTATTTAGACACTCAAAAGGTTGTTCTCGCCACTTATGCCCTGGAAGGCGAGGCTGTAAATGGTGGGAAGACGTGTTAGAAAGAGTCTCACCTGATTATGAGTGGACCTGAAATGAGTTTAAGAAGAGGTTCGATGAAAAATACTTTCCTCGGTGCTATCATCACGAGAAAATATCCGAGTTTCTCAAGTTAGAACAAGAGAATACAACTGTGTCGCGATATGAAGCGCGCTTCGACGAATTGTCATGATATGTACCAAAGGCTTTTGAGGACGAGGAATATAAATTGTAAAAGTTTATGGAAGGTCTCCGACTTGAAATTCAATCGAGATTGTGCACCTTCGACTTTACTGACTTCATTGATATTATGGACAGAGCCATGCGAATAGAGAACTTCGAGCGTAGGGCCAAAACATGTACTCTTATTCGAGGTTCAACAAGCAAAGCCAAGACGGCGCCAATTGCATCTCCTATAGCTGAGGAGAGGATGGAATTGAGGTCTCACCCAACCCATTCTTTGGGTCAGGATAAGCTTTGCAACTATTGTGGAAAGTCAGGTCACTTCTTAAAGCAGTGTTTTAAGAAACGAAGAGATGATAGGATCTTCCCTCCAATAGAATGACTTCAGCCACCAAGGTATGACCTATATAAATCTTCCTTAGTAGTTATAAGGTAGTTCATAAGGATTATAAATTGTTAAGAATGTATAGTAACGTGACTAGAACAATTAGAAATGAATAAATTAAAGATTTTAAGATAGCACCCCAGATAGCTAAATCGCAATGTCGAAGCGTAATGAATCATTTAAGCTTATTCTTTAGAGAAGCAAGAAATTAAATAGAAGACTAAAGTGATCGGGAACACGAACCGACGGAACCGTGTCTAGGTGAAATATGCGCGGTTTGGCATAAATTCTAGATCTTAGTGATTATAATGATCTCAATACTCTGATGAAGCAAAAGATCGATACTCACGGGGATTAAAAAATATACTAGTAAACTCATTGCCTGGCCAGACAGAAGTTTGACGTATTAGGCTTAGACCAACTATAACTATCCCTTCGTATTTACCCAAACACTAAAAACATAAACTACCCTTCCTTTAAGATGACATAGAATTCTCATCATGAATTTCAAACTTATATATATATATATATATATAAATAGGATAATCATAATAAAACTCTTCTTTACGTCATGTGAGCAAATCTTTAATCCTAATCGATACTGAAGGAAATTGGGGTGAGCATAATCGAATCTTGTGGGCGAGATTCTTCTTTAAGGGGGGTAGATTATAACAACCCCAGTTCTTTAGTCAGACATGCTTCACAGGGAAGGTGGTGGATGCTTAGAGACATGGAAAATTGATTGTCCTTATCCCATTTAAGTAGAAGTATTGAATTTCGAGGACATAATTCTCTTTAAGGGGGGTAAATTGTAACACACCACACTTTTAGTACTTGGGTGTTACCATGAGAATCAAATTTAATATAAATACAACCTAATGTCTCTGGACGTTCGGCCTCATCTAGCTTGAACTGACAGTTGAGAGTAACCATTGTCCATTAACCAACCTATCCATCCACAAATTTCCAAGATGGGCCATCATGTCATCCCAAAATTAAATCATACACTGTGGATCTTGGGTCGTAAATCGCGGGATCTGCCGTCCACTACACCTTTGACGACCTAATGATCAACCCCCACCTGAAACCATGCAATCCAATTGATAAATACTTAGGTAACAGTCTAATCCCACCTAAGATTCCCTTAGGAACCCTAAATGTCACTAATGACCAAGTTAGGAATTGATCTGACCGTAGATTGATCGTTACCAACCATAAATTAGTGCATCCATCTATTGATTTTCAATATGGACTTACTTTTGGAGTTTTAATCTCCTTGACAAACAGATCAAACCATCACATTACCTAGAGAGCAGCGTTGGACCTCATGAGGCTTAATTCTAGGAACTTACTTGGAGTAAACCATCAGACGACGTCCTGTTAGATTGGTTAAGCTGTGAAAATCCCTTTCAAGACTTAAGTCACTAGGTTCACCATTCTTTTGGCTTACAACCAATATCTGGGCGATCCATCCATACAAATCACCTTAATAAACAGGTTAAACCGTCTACCATCAACATCAAACCCCAAGGATCACTAATGGTCAGGTTTGGATTCGATCAGACTATCGGATGGACAGAAATCATAGTTTGAACCCTAAGAATAAATGCTGCGTGACCCATCTAGTTAAAATAATATCACTCTAAAATAAATGGTGGCCCTAATTGGCTCACAAGTTAGATGAACGGTCCTGATCTCATGAGTGAACCGCAGATCATCATTAGATCAACGATAATTGGCACTCAAAGGCTATATTTCAGCTGATATGGCCCACCCAAGACTTGGATCTGCCTCATACTCTAGATTGGATGTAAGACCCGTATCTTAGACCGTACTGTTCCGTAGGCTTCCGCGGTCCTCCCGATTGAATTCCGGCAACCCTCAGCCTGTATCCGAAGTTTGCGCGCACTTCTAAGCCGAGTCCTGCATGCTAAGATTGGCTCGACCCAAAACTTGTACCTTAGTGACCGCATCGTCACTGCGGTTCTAACACTGCGACTCGCGCACCGATCCGATAGCCGAGCCTGAAGATATGGGTCCTCGTTCATTCCGAAGAAACACCGTGCATTGCGAATTTCAAGAAAATCTCTACAACATGTCACATCCATCAAGTCAAGTACATTACCCATACCCCATGCCACATCACCCTATCTTAAGTACAAATGACCACTCCTTTTCCCATGAGTCAAACTCTCTCTCTCCCTACCTATCACTCTTTTACCAAAATTCAAACAAGCCCATACCATCCATATCCTTTTCTTACAACACCCATTCCACCCACCCATTTTCATTCCATCACTCTCTTTCTCCATCTCATTCCATTCCAAGCTTCCATGAGAGGAAATCTCTAAGGAGAGAAGAATGCAAGAGAGGACCCATTTTCTTAACCCCTCATCCAACCATCCAACCCTTCAAAATTCATTTCACTCCCTTAAACAAGGATCTAAAGGAGGCCATAGGTGGGTGATTTTATTATTTGAATTATGATTTGAGGGCCCACATATGTGGAACCCATCTTAATGTATTTATTGTATCAAAGAGGGGCCATCTCTCCATCTCTCTCTCTCTATTTTTATTTATTTATTTATTTATTGTACCCACCTGATGAATGGATTAGATCCACACCTTCTAGCCATGGACGGTGGAGATCCATGAGTATAAGGGTTATATCTACTCTGTCCAGATTGTGGACAGTGGAAACCCCACCATGATGTGCTATCCACACTGTCCTTCCTGGACGAACCTGGGTGAGAGGCAGGTGCAAATATCAGCTTGAATGGTGGGCCACCACGTGTACCCACCTGATTTACCTATTGCATCCACACCATCCAGACTTTGGGGTCTGGACAGAGGCAAACACAAATACTGGCTTGATACAGGTCAGGTGGGCCACACTGCTGTGGACCCCACCTTGCAATGCTTTGTATATTCAAGCCGTTCGCCATTTGGACGGTGCCATGGGACGCATTGTGATCCGCCAGTTTCATCCACCGGTCCATCCACCTGACAGCAGGTGGGACCTACCACGATTGTATGTGTTGCATAGATAGACGGTGAAAACCTTGCAACTGGGGACTGCTGTGTACGTCAGTAAGTGTTGGGACCTAACGTGATGTGTGTGGTCTGTGCACACCGTCCATCTACTGGTGGGGCCCTAACCGTGAGATATATGTTATATCCTAATCGTCCATCTGTCTGGACGTGGGCCCCACATCAGCCATTGGCTACTGTGTACGTCAGAAGGTCAGGTGGGCCCTGACGATGATGTATGGGTTTTACCTGCACCGTCCAGCAGGTCTGGACGGTGGGTACCCACCATGGGATATGTGTCTTATTTCCCACTGTACATTTGTCTTGGGTGGGGCCCACCTTATGATGTGTTAGGCACCTTGGCCATACGTGGCCATCATGATTTGTGTGAATCCACACTGTACAGATGCCCAGAGGTCTGGACGATAGATCTAACCTCCCTCCTTCTCATATATCTATATATATATAATATTATATTATATAGTATAGTATATATATAGAATATTTAAATAATATTTTTATGGGCCCCACATGGGACCCACCTTTGTTGTTGGTTGGCTGACCAACGTACCTACAACAGCTATATATATGCTGTATTGCTGTCAGCACGTGAGGTGTTGTATGGCTCATGGTGTATTCCATCTAACCGTTCATCTATTATGGGCCATGCTCCTGGGCCCCACCATAATGCATGTGTTGTATCCATACCGTCCATCTACTGGACGCTGGTCTGCTGGCCCAGCGATTCAGCAGCATGGATGCCAGGTATGACCCCCATGACGTTTTCAATCTGCACCGTCCATGTAGTAACCCACCATGATGCAGGTGTTATATATACACCATCCATATGCCAGGGCGGTGGGACCCACTGTTGATGGATGTGCTCCATCTAAACTGTCCATCCATTTGGTGAGCTAGTCTCAGGGCTTGAGGAGAAAAATGAGACAGATTCAGTTGTCAGGTGGACCACACTACATAAAATAGTGGAGTGAACGCCTACCATTGAAACCCCTTTTGGGTTACAAAAGCCTTGGATCAATATGATATTTGTTTCTCCCCAGGTCCTTGTGACCATGGGGATAGTCTAGATGGAAATTACAAGTTGTGGTGGGCCCACGGGAAGTTGAAAGTGTGAAGTTAGTATCACCACTATTAGTTGTAGTATGGTCCAGATTATCTTTAGATGTGATTCATTTTATTATTTAATGCTCTATAATGATCTCTGTTGATGGATGATTGGCGCGGCCCATTCGATCGGTCAATTGATTCGGACCAATGTGATATACGAGACCCGATGTTGATGCCTACTTGGATATAAATGAGGCTCACGTGATTAGGCCCACTTTGATGTATTTTGTGGTCCATCCGTCAAGCCTACTTTGATGTATTTTGTGGTCCATTCAAGGTGACCACCTTATTATACTTGTGACCCATCTGCGAGGCCTACCTTGATATATTTATTGGGCCATATAGTGCGGCCCATTTGATATAGTCGAGGCCCATGCGGTACAGCCCATCATGATGTGTGTTAGGCCCATGAGATGTGGCCCACTGTGACGTGTATTATGACCATATAATACGGCCCACAGTGATGTAATTGCGGCCCATATGACGGGGCCCAATGTGATTTGTGGCCCATATGATGAGGCCCACTATGATATATTCGTGACCTATGGGCAAGGCCCATTGTGACATGTATTAGGCCCATGGGTTGTAGCCCGTGTGATATATCTGAGGCCCATGTGTAGGCCCCACCTGTTGTGTATTTATGGCCCATTTAGTAGGGCCCATTGTGGTGTGCATTATGTCGTGGGACAAGGCCCATTGTGAAGTATATCAGACCCTTGTGTGAGGCCATGGGCCCACTGTACACTTAGCTCTATGTGGGCCACTTCTTGGGAGCAATGTTGGTTAAATGTTCATATTGATGGGCAATAATGGTTAAATGTCCATATTGTGATCTTCCCTTAGGTCCTTGTTAGAGTGATTATCGATCGATCCCGATCGACGTAACCGATTTGCCGATTCTAATTATCGATTGATTCCGATTATCGTGACCGATTATCAATCGAGGCTAATTATCGTGGCTGATTACCGATTATGATTGTTGTGGTCGATTGACCGATTACCGATCGAGGCCGATTATCGTCGCCGATTGCCGATTATGATTGTCATGGCCGATTGATCGATTATCGATTGAGGCCAATTATCGTGGCTGATTACCGATTATGTTTGTCATGGTCGATTGACCGATTATCGATCGAGGACGATTATCGTGGCCGATTACTGATTATGATTGTCATGACCGATTAGCCGATTATCGATCGAGGATGATCATCGTAGTCGATTACCGATTATGATTGTCATGGCTGATTGATCGATTATCGATTGGGGCCAATTATCGTGGCCGATTACCGATTATGATTGTCGCGGCCGATTGACCGATTATCGATCGAGGTCAATCATCGTGGCCGATTATGGATTCCGATTATGATGTGTATTTTGCTCATGTTTAAGGCCTAATATGATGTATATGAGGCCTATGCGATGAGGCCCATTGGGGTGCATTTGAAGGCTAGGCTATGGAGCCCATTATGATGTATGTTAGGCCTATGAGAAAGGCCCATTGTGATGTACTCATGGCCCAGGATGCATGGCCCATTTGATGTATTCGAGACCCATATGTAGGGCCCACACGTCATGTATTTAAGGCCCATGATCAGGGCCCGCCTGTTGTGTATATGTGGCCCTTGAGTAAGGCCCACTATGTTGTATATCAGGCCTTTGTGTGAGGCCGTAGGCCCATTATATGTTTGGCTCTATGTCGGCCATTCCTTGGGGGCAATGTTGGTTAAATGTCCACATTGTCGAGGTCGATTGTCGATGCCGGTTGTTGACACCGATTATGAGTACGTGACAGCATAGCATCATCATACATGCCCATACGCATCATCTGCATGTTTGTTATGAGATGTGGTTGACCATTGCATACGTCATTGGGCAGGTTGTTATGAGACTTCCCGATAGGCAGAGGTTATCTCACATGAGTGCATGGTATGCGCACGATTGATGCATGATTGGATTGTATGACTCATGCATCTTGCATTGTATGCCCTAGCGACATCAGGGTCGTAGCCTCCACAGACATATCGTGGATGGTCAGATGGGACACCGGAAATGTTTGGTTCTAGCATACGGGCGCCATAGATGTCCCTGGGTGAAAATCCCTAAACCTCCGAGGCCAGGAGACGCCCCAACGTCTAGACCGAGTGGATACATGAGCGCCCGAGTGCCAAATACCAGGAGGCTGCGTCTCCCACAGTGTCGTGGTCGGTTGGGAGGGGGTGTGGCCTTACCTGCCCGATGGTAGGGGGCATTACTAGGCTGAGTTTGACCAGCTCGTGAATGGGTCCGCTATCGACGTGCCGGATAGGTATTGGCAGACTATTGGCCAGGCGGATAGTGAGGTTTCTTACGCTTACTTGGACTATGCTGCTAGGAGAGAGACAGTGCCATTTGGAGTGTACTAAACCCCGGTGATGATCTCAAAGAGGAACTGTACTGATACGTGGATTTGGTGAGCAGGAGTTGCATACTCATTCATGCATTCATTCATTCACTATCCACTCGGGTTGGTGGTGTGCAACTATTTGTTACGTGTGCCCTCGCAATGGCCAGGATTTCGGTTGGGGCGCGCGACTAACCTGAGATCAGGAGTTTACCACATTGAGTCTGACTATCCAAATTTAGGTATGGGACTGGTTTAGATAGAAGTCCCTTGTGATGGACCCCATAGCCCGCGATACTACGTACTATCATCCCGACTTCACACTCCAGTATGGTCATTCCATTCGCACCGCATATTGCATGACATTCGCGACATACGACATTTTGGGTTATTGTGTCTCTGCATTTATATGGTCTAGGTACGGCTGACGCTATTTGTGTTACTCATCAGGAATGTATATTGTATTGCATCCTCTGCATTTGATATTTGGCTATCTATGATTCCTCATTTACATAGTTGTTTTACATTGCATATTCTGATATTGATTGACTCATGGACTCGTCTATATTTTCACTTACTTTGTTATTATATGATTTATGATCTTGTCAATATTCTGTTTACTATGATAATTCATGCTCTTGTCAGTATTTCTACTTATTTCGACATTATACAATTTATGGATTACCAGTACTTTCGATATTGTGTGATTTATGACATTGTATCCTCGACATCTAATATTTGGCTCGCTTTGACTCCTCATTTGCATAGTTGATTTGTATTGTGTACCCTGATATTGTATGATCCATGGACTTGTCAGTACTTCCGCTTAATTTGATTATTCTGCTATAGAATACTTGGCACTTACCGTATGTACACACTTACACCACCCTTTAAGCTTTCTATAAGCTTATGCACGATAGATGCATGCAGGTGATGTTAAGTTTCACCAATGTTGAGCTTGGAGCGTGCGGCGGTATTCTGGAGCTTGGTTTTTATTTATGTACTTCCTTTCAGCATTGTACTCAACTGATTATATTAGTGGATATGCGATGATGATGTTGCCTTTGTGAATTAGGTAATCTTGTGGTTATGCTTATTACGAGTTAAATGTACAAAAAAAAAATCCTCCTTGTAGGATCCCAGGATCGGAATCTGGCGTATGGACGCTAGGAGCCGAGAATGGGATACTACGGAGGCTGTCGGCACCAGATTCGGCAATCGAAATTCCTATGAATCCGATTTTCGGATTTGGGGCGTGACATTGGACCCTAAGTTGCGCTGACAAAACTGATGAACGGATCAGATTGGGTCACAAACCATTGTGGACCCCACCTTTGTGTGGTGTGCGTGTACCCACAGTGCACCAGATCCTGGCATGGTCAGACGAGCTTTGACTTGTGCTCGTCCGAAAAAGGAAAGATTTTCCTTTCTTTTGAAATGCTTCCCGCCAGCGATGCTTCTTGAACGGACAACGTCCGTTTGTAAGCGTTGTGGCCCACCGCGACCAGGCATATGCTTGATCTAAACCGTCCATTTCATTTTGAAGATATGGACAACCAGAGTGACGGTTGATCCATCCGTTGGATTGCACACGTGTGCATACAACATCCCACAAATCAGGCTACAAACACACCTATTTTAGAAAACGGAAAGAAATCCGTTCCTTCGCCTTTCCATGACAGCAATCCGCGCGAAACCCTCTCCTGGGATTTCAGCCGTCCATTGAAAATCAATCCCAACCCTCCGAAATAGGGCGTCCCTAGCTATAACTTGAGATTTTCACTCGCCGCCGCTGTTCAAGCCAAACCTTTAAGAAGTGCTAATAGACATTCATTTTATGGGTCCCACAATGATCCTGAGATAGATCCAAACCATCCATATGCTTTTGATCATCGGATCAGCCATAAGACGATGACCCACCATTAACGGCTGGGTCATCTCCTCCGTTTAAGCAGGAAACCCATCAACGTGGGATGGGCCCCACTTACTTATCTAAGGCGTCCATTTAGTGGATTATGAGGATGGGTTTACATCCGTATCAAAGGATTGCATCAATGCAACTAGATTCAAGACCGAATCAGCGTCGAACGAGCCCCTGTTTCGGTTAGAATCACAAAACCGCGACTAATCCTATGATTAGTAGCTAGTATTTTGGATCGTTGGGGCCTATAAGAAGCCACCCTTTTAGGACAACCATCCGAAAAAGAACGAAACAGAAAGAGATTAAAAAAAAGGAGAAGAAACAAGAGAGAGTGCTAAGAGACCGCCGCCCCCTCTGCTCATTGTCGCACCTCTAACTGTGGCATTGTTGGATCGGGCTGAGTTCGCTCGAGCTTTAGATCTACTCATGCCTAGGTGTCTTACTAATCATTCCTGAGAAAGGAAGAAGGGAAGAAAGAAGAAAGAAAGAAAGGAAAAGGGAGAAAGAGACGGGGAGGGAGGAGGTGTGGTGTAGCCGCACTCCATCTGAATGCATATCAAAGGCCGTCAGACCGCACCACCTTCTCAACTGGGCAGGCCTCGATAAAGGTAAATCTCAGTGTCATGTGCTAGCTGTGGGCCGCACCTGAGATTGAAATCTCAGTGGGCCACACCATGTGCAAGCAGTGAGCCTCCCTTTAAATCTCAGAGGGCCTGGGAGTTTGGAATCAATCTACTAGACCAAAGCAAGCCCAGCTGGGCCCCAGCCCATCTCACGTTGGCATGATATCTGGGCCGAGATCAGCCCAGAGAAAGGCCAAGCAAACCAGCCCTTTTGGGCCGTGCACCTGACCATGCTGTTGGGCCGAAAAAAGATAGCCCACTCAGCCTAGGCTGCCAATAACATGCAGCTGGGCTAGGATCGGCCCAGCTAGCCTAGGCTGCTAGCAACACAATTCGATCCTCGCCTAAGTAGCCTAGATGTGCATGATCCCACCATCAGATTAATGGGCCTGAGGAAATTGCATTTTGGAGAGTGTATACACAATCATATCATTCCATGTGGGACTTGCCAAAACAAGACTCATAACCAATGTAACTACACCATCAAACCCTTGTACACTAGTTTACTAATTAATGTATGTATTTACCTTTGCCGCAAGTGTTAGGCCTGATCCCATGGGTGCAGGCCCAACTTCCATTTGGATGGGACCTTTCAAACCTCACCCACTTGTAATGGCTTAGATATTTAGAAGTCTTGGGAATCATTTATCTAATACAAGCTCTTGATTGGGAATGACCCTAGGTGATTAGTCGTGTAGTATTGGACCACAAGGTACTCACAGGAACTTGGATCAAGAGCGGGAATACGACCCTGCAGGTGAGGACTCACCCTTTGAGCTTCCCACTTAGATTTATCAACCATAGATGATGTCTTACTCCTTTCCATATAGTATCTCCTAAGTTACTTGATTTTGTTACTTAACTTTTTACATGAATGTGTGAATAGAATAATGTGTTGCGCACCTGATTCCTGTGGTAGATAATGAACATATCTCTTTATTTATAACATGAATGAATGATTTGATGATTACATGCTATCGTTGTATATGTATTAATTTACTATATGTTATCACTTGCGCTCGAATGATGGAATGAATGAAACCTATCTTAGACTTATTATCCCGCGGTCCCCATTTACCTTACACGGCTTAGATCGCACCTTTGACTTACACGACTTGGATCGCACATTTGCCTGACATGGCTTGGACCGCACGTTTGCCTTACGTGGCTTGGATCGCATATTTGCCCTTGTGACTTTGATGGGTTATTGGTGTCCTTCGTGGCTTGTTGATTATATTTGCACATCTTGTTAATTTTTGAGTCATTATGCAGAGTTTGTTATAATTTCTGGGTGGAGCTGAAGTTCGTTTGTCGATTTTCTAGCCATCTTGTGGAGTTCATACGATTTCCGAATGACGCCGAGGTTCTTATGTCGGTACTCTTTTCATCTTGTGGTGTTCACATACGATATGATTTCTGGGTGAAGCAGAGGTTTATATGTTGATTGTCTCTTCATTTTGTGAAATTCAGTCGTACCATGATTTTCGGGTGGAGCTGAAGTTTGTTTATCGATTTTTTAACTATCTTACGGAGTTCACGTACAATGCGATTCTCGGGTGAAGTAGAGGTTTTAAGGTTGATTTTCTATTCACCTTATAGATCTCTCTTGTACCATGATTTTCGGGTGGAGCTGAAGTTCGTTTATCAATTTTTTAGCCATCTTGCGGAGTTCACATACAATATCATTTCGGGTGCAATAGAAAGTCCTATGATTGATTTTCTTGACTATCTAGACTTATTTCCTTATGTCGCGATTGCCATTTCATTTTACTTATGATGAGATCCTATTGATTGGTTAATTTTTGAGTATGTAAGTATGATTATGAAAGTTCCTGTTTAACATATCTAATTTTATGATTTGCAATCTATACTGGCTTATGAGTAATGAGTGCGCAATCTTAGAGGGTGCCCCTCACTGGGATAGTGTTGAGGGTCAAATATTGCATATCAGACCCAGTTATTGCCTGGATTTATGAACATGGTACCGTTTAATAGCCCATTTTAATCATGTTTGTGTTGCAAGGTGTAATTGCGAGCTTGGACTGGATCGGGATGCTAAAAGCACGGATTTAACGTTCAGAATGCACCAAGGCAAGGGACGGACTCCAGGGGACCAAGATCTACGGAATTACACACCAGAGATCCGAGGAAATAAAGTCGTTAACGTTAAAGAGGTCCGAAACTGGCGTAGAATGCAAGATCACAGGGTTCTCGCCATCCGATTGGCTCGAAACTTTATACATGGCTCGAGGACCAAAAACTAATCGTACACGTCAAATTTTAGCCATTGGATCCCTCTGGAAGTAGCCCAACGGACAGATCAGCCCATAAATCAGTGATTTGGGGCTCGCCTGGTATCTGAAAATGCTTCAATCTTGGGCTCAACTCATTAAATGAGCTGACAAAACAAATGGATGGATCGGATCTTACATATACATTACAATGGACCCCGTATGTACAGCGTGTGTACAAAATGTGCACACGCTCCCGCCGCGCACCGAATCGAGTCAGCGGGTCAGCAGGCGCTGATCGGCGCCTGTTTCTAAAAACGGCAGCAGCCGTTTTCGCACTGCGTAACGGACAGACGGCGTCCGTTTTGCGGACGCTAGTGGGCCCCACAGAGTAACTTTTTGGATGATCCAAGCCGTCTATCGTGTAGAGGGCCTCGAATACTACAAAATCTTGTTGAAATTTTACACCCATGCATGCACATGTGCGCGATACAGAGGCCACAAACAGGCAGTCCTGCGACATTCAAAATAATTTTTGGCGTGATTTCTTCTCTGGGCCTCGTGAATGGACGTTCAAAACCACTCATTCTTGACCGAAATTTCGTCCTGAATCCAATGGACGGGGTGGATTTTCCCGAAAATACCTCTGTGGGGCCCACTGATCACGACAGCGAAGAGGTGCGGAAGCTTTCGCACATCCGCAAAAATCCGGATTTCCAGGCGGTTGTGGCCCACCATCTTTCATCATATGATAAATCTAAACCATCCATCATGTAGAACACTCAAAAACGTCCTAAGGAATGATGTTTCTTTAAAAATTGAGTGAGAAAAGTGGCAAGTTTGAAGGCTCCGAAGTTTGCTGCGAAAAAGCTTTCATTGCGCGTGTGTAGCTGCTGCGATAGCTTCTCCACCGGCCCTAGTAGCTATAAAAACGTCCCAGGAGAGCTGGAGAAAGGGGAGTTTTTGGGGGAACAGATAGGACGTGAAGCACAGGAGAGAGAGTTTGTTTGTTTTTCCTATTCTTTGTTTGTTTTCTTCTTCTTTTCTTTTCTTTTTGAGATTTAGCCTAATCATGTTTATGTGTGACTAAACCTCTTAGCTGGGGCTACGAGGGGAAGCTTGTGGCTTGATGGGACTGACTCTATGCCTTTGATTTATGCTAAACTGATTGATGTTGATTTTAGTTCAATTAAGAGGAATACTTTCAGTTTGTTTTAATGGTTTGTTGTGACTGAAATTACAATAGATCTGCGATGGCTTTGAGTATTTCTCCCTACTTTTGATGTTTATGACATCAGGAAGTCCTGTTGTTCACCATCGTCTCATGGGCATGGTTGGATGACGGTATCCTTCCTAACCTTCATGCATTATTGAGTGGTTGATAATTAGTTTAATTCTATTGGTTGCTTTGCCTCCTGGGCATGGTTTGATGATGGAATCCATTCTAATTCATATACCTTTCATCTCTTTAAAACTATATTAAAAGAAGTTTAGTTTAATTTTCATGGTGATGACATAAGATCTCACTGATCACTACAAGTGGATCCTCTAAATCCCCAGTTTCACTTCCCTGAATTGTTTAAAATTTTAGATAATTATTCCACAATTATTCCTTAAATTCTATTTGATTTAGATTACATCTTAGTCTAGTTCTAGTTCTACTTAGTTTCAGATAACGTACAGGTATCAGTCCCTTGGGATTCGACCTCGGTCTCACCGAGTTTATTACTACATCACAATCCTATACTTGGGGAGTGAACAGATAGCCATTGAACGCTATCAAACCGTAAATGTTGATGTAGGTATAGGGCGAGCTGATGTTGTTCACTAGGTTGCTGGAGTAGATCGAGTAGCTGGGGAGCTAGGCGTGGCCCTTGCGGCCCATATTGAGCTCCACCACTAGTTGATAAATTCCTGTTTTTGCTTATATGAACTTTGTTATTTGGGATTGTAGAAGTCCTGTATGGGCGCTACATTTGGAATTTTATGATAATCAGAATGTTTTTATTCAATGCATGGTTTACTCTAGCTTCGTTGCTGTTAACTCTGATTAATGATTAAGCGGTTCAAATTTACATTGAATTTTATAGGCTAACACTCGTGTTTTAGGAGAACATGTCATATACTCGGGTTCCAAAAACCGGGGTGTAACATTTATGTCCACCCAATCAAAAATTAAAATTTATCTTTCAACTATCCTTTTTAAGTATCAGACTTTTTTACATTTCGTTGTGTAAATTACTCTACTTTTTTTGTCAAGTCAATTACATTTTTTACTGTAATACTTTTCTTTATGCTTGTTGTTTGCATTTCATAGTATAATCGATAACGGTAGTCAAGTAGCTAGTAATCGTAGCCGTAATTTTGAGTACAAGCTCACACACTGGATTCAATTCTACTTCAGGAGAGGTGTTCTGCAGCTGTTTATTACGACCGATTGTAAGAATCTCTTTTCTCATTTCTATTTTATCCATATCGAAAAATTATTTTGTATAAAATGAAATGGTGTAACCCATCATAGATAACGAACCTTACCCTCTAAAAATCGTTTGATCATATTTAGACATTGAGCGAGTGGCTGAATAGGCGGTTGATCCTATTATATCTCGGTCATACACTGTGTGCCTGCCTATCCCAGCACTTCGGATCATAGTTGTTCGGTTTGAATTGTGTCGTAAATTTAATTATGGTGCACCCGCATTCCACATGCCAAAAACTAGCACCAACAATTTTTAGTACGTCGGGTGTGACCCTAAAAACTATTTAGCTGCCATCAATATTCATTTTACATTGGCCATACAATGAGCACCAAGTAGTTTTTGCCACGCTCGGTGGGACCCAGTCTCTAATTTACCAACGTAACATTGCCAATTGAAATTATGAATGGAATAAGTAATTGAATCATTGGGGTCGAGCCCTCTTGAAGGAGTATCGACCTCTCATAATCAGGAAGGAGTATCGACCTCTAGGAACCGTTCCCTCGGACAAGATAGTGGTCGCGCTTTGAGATGTACAGTTGAGTATCCAGCACATTTAAGAATATGAAAGAGCCCAAATTAAGCAATTCTGCATTCAAATTAAGAATACTAACGGATATATGGTTAGCCAAACTGATGTCGTGCATTAACTAATGACTATGATGGCCGAGCGAACGCCGTCAGCAATGCAATATAATTTCAAATGAAGTTCTATTGGCAATGCGGCTTAGCCGCCACCTATGCATCCTTCACAGAGGAATCTATCACCAATCTCAATTCATAAGATACGAAATGCTCCACTACCCGTTGAACTTGAACGACTAGAACCGAGGGGGGGGGGGGGGATAGAAATTTCATACCTAAATATTGAAATCAGGGTTTAATAAGAGGATATAAAAATTCCCTAAGAATTTGTTATTCCAAGAGGGACTGAATCGATTGGGTCTTGATCTTCCACCAGTCATCGAACCTCAGTGAATGGACCGTGACCAAATTATGCAAATTGTTCAGGAGGTCGCAAGCAAGGTACTTGACCACAATACTATCTCAATGTACCACAACCCCTATCCCGAATGGATATATCGGCAACATTTATTGCCGCGAAATTATTGACCAAATTTTGCCCTAATTTTAGGTGATCATGGTTAGTTGATTATCAAACGAGTTGGCCGATTCGCTATGCATTGTGGGGAGTTAATGAATGATGACTATCATAAGTTGAAATTATTTGGCCATTCACTAACATCAATGACTTTTACGCAGTATTCTAATATATTACAAAAATGAGTGCACATTTGACAATAAAATAGACGAAAATTTTCATGCACAATTTTTCTCTATGAATATAGAAATAATTATGGCCAATCTGGCCCATTTTTCACAATTACCAAGAGAGACTTGTGAGAACTATATTACTTGGTTTAAAAGGGCAAAAAGTCGATATAAGATTGTTATAACCGAAGTCAAATTTATTTAACTTGTATAAGGCGGATTTGAGTATAAACTTCGTAAGAATTTTATCAGGATAGAGTTCATGGACCTATATGACTTGACTAGGACGGTATCCAGCTATGAGGAACTTCTGCAAAAAGGTACTAGGAAAAAGAATTCGTCAATGGAGACTTATGACCATGACTCAAATTATGAAGTCATGATTGCCGAAGTAGTAGATAATAAACAACTTGTATGCTCGGCACCGGTTAAAGCATAATCGACCGAGTCGATTATATAAAAATCTCAAAAGGTTTAGACTTTTGACATCATAAGAGCTGATGAGATATTTGAAATTTTGTTGGTTAAAAAGTTTATCGAGATTCTCATAGATCATAAGATGCATTCGGCTGACGAATTATAAAATATTGAATATTGTAAATGGCACGGAACTCTGTATCATTTGACTAATAAATGAGTTGTGTTAAGGAACACGATCTAGGATAATATTGACTGTGGCATTTGAAGTTCCTCGAGAGAGGCAATGGGGCTATGTCGATCGACGCAGATTTATTCTTGTCTAACCTTGAAGTCAACATAGTTACAATGAATCTAAGGAAGGCTAATCGGTCATGGCCAAGGTTTGATCTTGGTTCGACTAACCAAGCAATCATACATGACGAACATCGGAAGGGTGACGTTGATCCTCTCATTTGAGCGTCACTCAACCGAACATGATTTGGTAAGACAAGTGAGGGTCACAATTATGTGAGCGATGTGCTAAAAGGACTATCCCGAATAGGGAGATCCTCCCGAATCATGGTTATAGGGTCGTTACATGATTCATAGGCAAGTTAAAACGAACAATCAGTATTGGCCACAACGAACAACCCATGATCACTACTTGTGAAGTGAGGTACCTAACCAAATAATGGTCATGCCTTCAACGACTCGGGAAGGAGTATGGAAGTAGGTTATGCATATGGAATTTCCGACAGCACCAGATGCATTAACTCGAACTAAAAAACACTGATGGCAGAGGTGTCGAGCTGCTATAAGGAGAGGATTAGAAAAAGTCACAGACCCGCCTTGGCCAGAAGTAGTTCAACCGTGACCATTCCGGATAATTCCTATGTCTGAATAACCAATGGTTGTAAACACAGTTGGAACAGTCCTATCTCCCATGTTATGTGACCATGATTCTGAGGTTTCGGCTAACTTGGTTGGTCGGTTAGCTCAAAAGCTAAAGATAATAGTGATAATTTATCAGATTATATCAACGATGAATACTTCCCAAGGGATGAATCGCTAGTGAACGAATTAGTAATAACTGTTGATGTATTACAAGTTGTCTTACTGATGTAGAGCAGGTCGCGGACAGTTTCATGGCCAAGATGGATCAGAAAAGGCCCAGTCGACGATAGAAGTGATCCAAACCATCGGACCTTAGATCGGGCGTATCTCGCAATTCGGAATGAGTTATATGACGTAAAATATATGATTTTGGGGTAGAACGAGCTACTTTAGCCAACCAACCCACTATGTCGGGTTGCGCAGCCCGAAATTGCGAAAAACCCCTTGATCAACGGTCGTTTTCCTGTTTTAATTTCGTTTTTACTATAAATAATAAGTTTTAGTTTGATTATAACTCTTCATTTGTCGAGCTTTAGGAGTTGCGCCCAACGTGAAAAGAGCTTAGAATAATTAGGAGAACGGTTTAGTGAAGCCAAATAGGACACTTACTATTTTTGGCCGAAAACCTTGCGCACTAGTAGACATCACGACCGTCTATAAATAGTAAGTTTACTATTTATAGTAAGTCGCAAATTCTAAGAGTTTGAGTTGTAGTTTGATTCTGATTTCTTTCCCATTACTTGGTACCCCTATTTAAAGGGTTGTGAACTCGTTTTTACTCATTCATTAATCAATTTCGAATTTATTAGAATTTATTTCTATTTTCTGCTTTCTTTCCTCGTGGATTCGAGAAGTCTCTGTGAGGAGTCCAGAGAAGTTTTGTGGATTCGGAATACTTATCCTCTTGAGGAAGACGGTGCTCAACCTCACGTCCTCCCCTGCGTCAGTTTGGTATCAAAGCGAGGTTTCTCCTTAGATTGATGGCTTCTAACGACGGGTCGGGTAACAATCCCATAAGTGGTGCTCCAGGGAATTTAACTTTTACGGCGGCAACTTTCGAAGTAGTTCAACGAGAGAATCAGTAAGCCATGCAAGGGCTGGATCTCTTAGAGGAAAACCTAAGGCAACTCCGTGTTCCTGTTGGCAATCCTCCACCCCCAATTAATCGCCCTGATCGCAGGATAGTACCGGCAGTGCACCTAAAGGTCATACCTGAGGAAGGGGGCTCCAGTGAGGAGGAAATCGACGACATAATCTTCCAACACCTCAGACATTGTGGCGATCGAGTAGATCGAACGGATCGAGAATTCAAGATGAGGGTTGATATTCCTAGCTTCAATGGCCAACTACACATTGAGGATTTCCTCGATTGGCTTTCTGAAGTTGAGCGGTTTTTCGACTATATAGACATGCCTGAAGCAAAGAAGGTCAAGCTTGTGGCCTACAAGTTGAAAGGAGGAGATTCAGCTTGGTGGGAACAACTGCAACTCGCACGAACTAGGCAGACGAAAGCACCAATCTGCACTTAGCAGCGGATGAAGTAGCTACTACGTGCCCGATTCCTCCCTAGTGATTATGATCAACTATTATTTCAACGATACCAAAATTGTTGACAGGGTAGTCGGTCGGTGAGAGAATATGGAGAAGAATTTTATCGCCTGGTGGCACGTAACGATTTGGTCGAGATTGAATCGCAGCAAGTCGCCCGATTCAACGGTGGATTGCGTATGGTTATCCAGGATCGAGTCCAGATGCAGTCCGTCTGAACGATGAATGATGCGATCAAGTTGGCTACTCGGACAGAAGCGCAACTTGAATGTCCTAACACATGGGCCTATCCTACTGCAAGGATTTCTATGGCAGGTCTGCCTCAGAAAACTGCACAGCCTAAGGGGAAAGAGCCCATAGGAGCACGCACTCAACCTCGTACGTTTGAGAACCGAAATCAGGGAAGTGGGCAAGCTAGACCCCAAAGGGGCGTATTGACTGCTGCTGGTTCAAGTAGAATCCCGAAACCCTATGCTCGGCCAAGGCCCGATAACTGTTATCGTTGTGGCTAACCGGGCCACCTATCAAATATTTATCCCCAGCGAAAAGTGGCAAACCTCACCATCAATGATGGTAGTGCTGATAACGCTTACGAAGATCCAGATATTGAAAAACAGGAGCATACCACCGAGGACGAGGCAGATGATTCAGGTTGGGTTCAGCAAGATCACGGCGAGTCATTCCTCGTGAGGCGGCTATTATATGCGCCAAGAAAAGAAGTGCATCCACAGCGACATAACATCTTCCGCACTAAGTGTACGGTGAATCAAAAGGTTTGTGACGTGATCATTGACAGTGGGAGCAGTAAGAACATCGTCTTTAAGGTCATGGTGGAAAAATTACAATTGAAAACGGAGCGTCATCCCTCTCCATATACAATTGGTTGGATCAAGAAGGTCAGTGAAACAAAGGTAACTGAACGGTGCACCATATCATTTTCAATTGGCAAACATTATAAGGATGAAGTAGTATGCGATATGGTTGACATGGAAGTATGTCACATACTACTCGGTCGACCCTGACAATCTAATCGTGACGCCACTCATAAAGGGCGAGATAATATATATATCTTCGTCAAGGACGACCGGAAGACCATATTGGCCCCTATGGATTCAGAGGGACCACCTGAAACTTCTAAAGTGGAGGGCTATTTTCTCTTAACCATACGAGACTTCATGGAAGAATCCAAAGAAACAGGACAGACTTATGCATTAATTGTAAAAGGGGAAGAACTCGAGCCTACTAACATCCTTGAAAGACTAAGGCCCCTGCTACATGAATTCAAAGAAATCTAGCTCGATGACCTTCCCGATGGGTTATCCCCCATGTGGGATATCCAACACCATATCGACTTTGTCCCTGGGTCCAGTTTACCTAATCGTCCCCATTATCGAATGAGTCCGAATAAGTGTGAGATTCTGCAAGGACAAGTAGAGGAGTTCATCCGTAAGGGTCTTATTCGAGAGAGCATGAGTCCATGTGCTGTACCAGCTCTATTAACTCTAAAGAAAGATGGGAGTTGGCGCATGTGTGTCGACAGCCGAGCCATCAACAAAATCACCATAAAATACAGTTTTCTTATACCAAGATTGGACGATATACTGGACATGTTAGAGGGTGCAAAAATATTCTCTAAATTAGACCTAAGGAGCAGCTACCATCAGATTCGAATACGGTCGGGTGATGAGTGGAAAACGGCCTTTAAGACCAAGGAAGGATTATACGAATGGATGGTCATGCCCTTCGGTGTTTTGAATGTGCCTAGTACATTTATGAGATTGATAAACCAAGTTCTAAAACCTTTCATTGGGCGGTTCGTTGTGGTTTACTTCGATGATATTTTGATATACAGTTAAGACGAAACCACCCATGTGAAACATCTCAAGAAGGTCCTTCAAGTGCTCGCTGAAAATAAACTCTACCTCAATTTAAAAAAGTACAGCTTCATGACTGATAGCCTATTGTTTCTGGGTTTTGTCGTAACATCCACGGGCATTCGGGTGGATGAGGAAAAGGTGAAGGCAATCAGAGAATGGCCGATTCCTACAAATATTCACAAAGTGCGAAGTTTTCATGGACTGACGATATTCTATCATCAGTTCGTGAAAAATTTCAGTACCATTATGTCACCAATCACAGATTGCACGAAGAAAGGGCAGTTTCAGTGGACTGACGAAGCCGACAGGAGCTTTGCCGAAATCAAGCGCAAATTATCCACGACCCCAGTTCTTATACTTCCCAACTTCGACAAACTGTTTAAAGTCGAATGTGATACCTCATATGTCGGAATTGGGAGAGTTTTGTCTCAAGAAGGTAGGCCGGTAGCCTTCTACAGCGAAAAACTTAGCGATGCATGCAAGAAGTGGTCTACATATGAGATCGAGTTATACGTGGTGGTCCAGGCACTGCGACACTGGCGACATTATTTGATTCAAAGGGAATACATACTTTACACGAATCATCAAGCTCTCAAATTCATTAATAGTCAAGCTAACATTAACAGTGTGCATGCTAGATGGATCTCGTTTTTGCAGGAATTCACGTTCGTACTAAAACATAAGTCAGGATAACAGAACAAAGTAACTGATGCACTGAGTCACCGTGCAACTTTGTTAGTCACTATGAGTAATGAGGTTGTCGGGTTCAAGCGCCTCAAAGACATATATGCCGATGACGACGACTTTAAGGACGCATGTGTTAGATGCCAAGAAAGTCACCCTGGTGACTTACATATGTAAGACAGGTTCATTTTCAATGAAAATCGACTGTGCATCCCAAACAGTTCGCTAAGGGGACAGATAATCCAAGAGCTACATGGAGGTGGCCTCAGTGGACACCTTGGGCGAGATAAGACGCGAGCTCTTATGAAAGAATGGTATTACTGGCCGCAATTGGTAGTGATGTGGGAAAGACAGTCCAACGTTGTTATATTTGTCAGACCTTTAAGGGGCAATCTCATGATACAGGCCTCTATACTCCGTTACCCGTGCCTGACGGCCCTTGGGAGGATTTATCTATGGAGTGCTTGGTCTCCCATGAACACAACGCGGCATGGATTTAGTGTTCGTGGTAGTAGATTGTTTCTCCAAGATGACGCACTTTATTCCATGCAAGAAGACTCTCGATGCAACATACGTGGCGAATCTATTCTTCAGAGAAATTGTGCGGCTACATGGGGTTCCCAAAACTATTACTTCTGACCATGACATGAAGTTCATAAGCCACTTTTGGCGGACTTTGTGGACTCGATTCGATACATGACTTTAATTCAGCAGCGCCCACCACCCACAGACTGAGGGTCAAACTGAGGTTGTGAATCGCACGATGGAAAACCTCCTTCGATGTATTTCAGGAGAAAAACCGAAGCAGTGGGATTTGGCCTTGTCTCAAGCGGAGTTTGCATTCAACAACATGGTGAACCGCTCGACAGGAAAATCCTCGTTCCAGGTTATTTATGGACGAGTACCTCGCCACACACTAGACTTGGTCTTTCTACCCAAGCTCCTAGGCATGAGCATTGCAGCGGAACATATGGCTGACAAGATCATGAGCATTCATGCGGAGGTACAAACCAAGCTACATGCCTCAAACGAAAAGTACAAGGAGCAAGCGGACAAGCATCAGCGACAAAAAGTGTTCGAAGTGGACGACCAAGTAATGGTCCATCTGCGCAAAGAACGATTTTCGACTAGAACATACAACAAGTTGAAGAATAAAAAGATTAGACCGGTACCAATCATCCAAAAGATCAATGACAACGCTTATGTTGTTGATCTTCCAGATGACATGACAATCTCACGGACTTTCAACGTCGCAGACCTAACCGATTATCATGAACCAGCGCAGGATGAGAACTCAAGGACGAGTTCTTTTGAAGTGGAGGGGACTGATGTAGAGCGGGTCGCAGACAGTTTCATGGCCAAGATGGATTAGAAAAGGCCCGGTCGACGACAGAAGTGATCCGGACCATCGAACCTTAGATTGGGCGTATCTCGCAATCTGAAATGAGTTATCTGACGTAAAATATATGATTTTTGGGTAGAACGAGCTACTTTAGCCAACTAACCCGCTATGCCGGGTTGCGCAGCCCGAACTTGCGAAAAACCCCTTGATCGACGGTCGCTTCTCTGTTTTAATTTCATTTTTACTATAAATAGTAAGTTTTAGTTTGATTATAACTCTTCATCCATCGGGCTTTAGGAGTTGCGCCCAACGTGAAAAGAGCTTAGATAGGAGAACGGTTTGGTGAAGCCAAATAGGACACTTACTATTTTTGGCCGAAAACCTTGCGCACTAGTAGATATCACAACTGTTTATAAATAGTAAGTTTACTATTTATAGTAAGTTGCAAATTCTAAGAGTTTGAGTTGTAGTTTGATTCTGATTTCTTTCCCATTGCTTGGTACCCCTATTTAAAGGGTTGTGAACTCGTTTTTACTCATTCATTAATCAATTTCGAATTTATTAGAATTTATTTCTATTTTCTACTTTCTTTCCTCGTGGATTCGAGAAGTCTCTGTGAAGAGTCCAGAGAAGTTCCGTGGATTCGGAATAGTTATCCTCTTGAGGAAGACAGTGCTCGACCTCACGTCCTCCCCTGCGTCACTTACCAACTAACGTATCGAACGACCTTATGGCCGATGAAAGCGTTAAGCATGTTGAAGACCTTGATATGAAAATGGATTCATAAACACTAAGGGGGGCAATGCCCGCGTAAATAGATTGTGTTTGGGACATTGCTACTCGTTGTGTTCCATTACAATGTGGTATTTACTTTGCCTTTTTAGTTTTTAAGCCAAGCCAGGCTAAGCCAAGTATAATGGCGGGCGATGTGGAAGAATTCAGTCCCCCGGTGATAATACATCATGATTCTTTTCCATATGAGGAGACGACCAAAAATAAACCGGAGTCAGATGAATTATCATATGTAAACACAGTCATAGTGGAATTGGGAGCCACGTCTGAAATGGTAGTCATAGAAAGACCCACTCACAGCATAATGCAACATCTTGAGCCGTTGTACATACCTACTTATCTTGAAGGACGCACAATCACCGAAATCCCGCTCAACAATGGGGTCGTTGTCAACCTCTTACCACTGAGAACGATGTCAAGAGTGGGAAAGACAACGATCGATTTGATACATTCGGAGGTTATTGTCGATAATTTTACTGGCAATGTTATGAACACTCGCAAGGTTCTGCCAGTCGACTTAACTGTTGGGACCAAAATAGTATTGGACCCATTCTTGTATTTGATACTTCATTCAGGTACAACACACTATTGGGCAGAGATTGGATTCATTCATTTGCATGTATCCCCGTCGTTTCTACACTAGGTCATAATCTTTTGGAATCGGAATAAAGTTGAATTAGTCATGACTGATAATAAAACCCTCCTTGGCCACTTCGAATGCAAAATGAAGCATATTACTACAGTGAAGAAATATGGCCAATTCGGTTCATTATGATGAACAAGTTTGGCCAACCAACTGGAATATCTGTTAAAAATAATGCAGATAGTGTTGTGCAAGATATTACAAAAATAATCCATCTGCTTGGTAACTCGCTGTCGGATATTGTTTCTCATTGGTCGATTCCATTGTGTGCCATCGAAGAAGTCTTGTGATTGGTATATCAAAAGATAAGTAGTATCAGGCTAAATTCACAGCCAAAATAACGATTATCAAGAAAGAATTGAGAGAAGCTAACGATGGTTGTTTTACGAACATTGCTGATATAGATGTTTATGTCAAAGAAGAGGACGAGGAGCTTAAAGAAGCCCCTGATAAGCTAGAGGACTCTTGGGCCCAAGTTCAAGATCCTTTGGTGGAGGTCAACTTAGGGATTAAGTAAGACTCAAAGCCTACATTCACCAGTGATGATTCACATCAAAGATGGATAACCCCATATTAATGAGCGCCCCACATAATAGATGGTCCACATCAAAGGCTGGCTTATAATGATAAATACTCACATCCAATGCAGGATGGTATGATGGACAATCCACTTCAAAGGTGGGGCCCACACAATGGACGATCCACATTAAAGACGGGTTCCAAATGATGGGTAATGGATATTGAAGCTAGGCTCCACATGGTGGATAACCCATATAAAGGTCGCTCACACGACGGATAATTTACATCAAAGTAAGCCCCTAATAATGAATGACCTACATCAAACGCAAGCCCGGCATGTTGGGCAACCCACATTGAAGGTGAGGCTCACATGATAGACAAATCATAACGAACGTGGGCTCCACATGATGGATGATTCACATCAAGGTAAGGCCCACATGATGGATGGTTCACATTAAGGTGGGCCCCATATGATGGACGGTCCACATCAAAGGTTGACCCTAATGATAAGTGGCCCATATCCAATGTGGGCCCTACATGATGGACAACCCGCACCATAAGTGGGCTCACATGATGGATGGTCCACATTAAAGGTGAGGCCCCCATGATGGGCTGTGGATATTGAAGGCGGACCCCATAGATGGACAATAATATTGATGGTGGGCCCCACATGATGGATGACCAACATCAAAGGTGGGCCCCATGTGATGGATGACCAACATCAAAAGTGGGCCCTACATAATGAAAGATGCACATTAAAAGTCAGCTCCTGAGGATGAATGACCCACATCTAAGGTGGGTCCCACATGATGGATGGCCTACATCAAAGGTAGGCCCCACACAATGAATGTTCCACATAGAAGGATGGCCCCACATGATGGAGGTGGATGTGAAGGAGACCAAACAAACTTAATGGATAATTACTCATGATGTTTAAAACTAAACATACTTCTCTATATATTTACTGATATGTTACTCATGGTGTCTAAAACTAAACATACATCTCATATCTTTATTGATATGATGTTGACCAATCTAGTTACGTGGCAAATAAGTAGAAACCAAGGTAAGCTAAGCTGTATAAGCCACTTATTTCAAGTAACTTAGGATCCAAACGTGCCTCATTTGTGAGCTGGTCTTACTCAACAAGGCACGCATCCATATATGGTTTAACAGCATCCGATTTGTGAGGGACATGTTGTAATGGTCAAAGCCATTTATGTGATTGAGACTGATTGCGATTGTAAGAGATATTCAATTTTGTTTTTTTTAGATACAGCAGTTTGAAGCCTTTGATCCTTTCAACCTTTTCCTTACACATTGCCTGCGGGTCCAGGCCAGGCTGAGGGGTCTCAGACCAGGCCCGGCACATTGCGACCCCGTCCTATAACAAGCGCGTTCCAAAATGTACACATTGCCTATTCTGAAATCCCGGCCATGATCGTACCCCATCGAAGCGGGGCCCCTCAAAACCAACGGCATGGATCACTGGAAGACGGACCCCACTTGTACAAAAACGGACGCGTAAGCACACTCCTCCAGTTCGGTTGCATCACGAACTTAAAATTTCCGAGCTTAGAAAACTCCCCTCGATTGGCAGCAGCGCCAGCGGCGGACGGGAGCTCTAAGAAGTCAAAAACCCTAGCAAAATCGCAAATGACCCAGACCGCTGAAAATGACCAAATTGCCCCTACAAACGACAGCAACGATCCCGGCCCTCATCCTCCTCAGCTCTCAAAGAACGCTCAAAAGAAACTCCTGAAGCTGCAGAGATGGGAAGCGAAGAAGGCGGAGAAGAAGGCATTGGAGAAGGAGAAGAAGCAGAAGGAGGCGGAGAGGAAGCGGTCGGAATGGGAGGAAAAGCTGGCGAGCGTGTCGGAGGAGGAGAAGACAAAGCTGATAGAGTCGAGGAGGGAGATGAGGAAGGAGCGGATGGAGAAGAGGTCGGAAGAGAAGGAGAAGAAGATGGAGAGGTTGAGGTGGGCCAAGGAGGCGGGGCAGAAGATCGTCGTTGATCTCGAATTCGCTGATTTGATGAGTAGTAACGAGATTCACAGCCTCGTCCAGCAGGTGCTTCTTCTTCTTATTTCGGATACTCTGGCTGCATATGATGCTTGATACGCGTACACTTATAAATGTAACATATTGGATATATAAACTCAAATTAAACTGACTAAATTGTGTAATTCACTGTCCCCGTATTGCCTCCTGAAAATTAGATTGATCGAACAATCCTAACCTTTGATTCTTGGACACTGGTTTCTTGAAATATTTTTCATTTTTAATCGTCCAACGAATGGCCATAGATCTAATAGTTAGATGTACAAGGGGTTGGTTGGATGACTGTAACTTTTTAAGTTGAAAAGGCGTGTGAGTTTCAGGTATAACTTGTTAAGACGTCATCCTATTTGGCTATAAGGTGTAAAGTACTTATTCCTGTGTTTGGGTAACCTGTAAAATGTTTGTAGGGTACAAAGTGTGTATTCACATTTCACACCAAACAGAGCTTGGAGGGATAAATTGCTTCAAAATCTTCAATCACATAAAAAAGGGTTGACATAGGATCTGCCATTGGGTTGCGTCCATTTAGATAAATCCTTTGAGCTGTTTTTTAGGCTAAACCAATCAACAAATGGGCTACAAAAGTGGGCCCACTGATTCAAATGATCTGCTCCATGTCATGTTGCCTTCCTTATCAGTCAATCGGGCTGATATTTTTTGCGCCCCATCCGGGAGATGCACACTATGGCTTGGATTCCTATGCGCATAGTAGCGGGCCCCACAAACTTTAGAAGATTGTAAAGGTGGGTGTCCCATCCAGTTGTTCCCTGTTGGGTGGATGTGATTAATTTATTAGCTTGATTTTTTGGGGCCCCAGGAGCACATCGCAAGACACATGATACACAGATTGGATTTATTGTGCACATCATCTGGGCCCCAAAATCCAGGTGCATGTCTATCCACCATTACACCAGTGTTTTAAATATCGATGATATCGTCCGATATATCCCACAATATATCTATTATCCCACCTGTGCGATACAAAACGCACAAGTAGTGCGATATATCCCACATGTTCAATCCATTGAGCATTTTCGATTTTTAATCCTTTTTTTTTTTCTTGTAAATCATGTTAAATCGGTGTCAAATTGTTACAAATCCATAAATTTTCATGTTTTGCATGAAAAATCATGTATTGGGAGCTTCGATTTTAAGATTTAGAGGAGATGGGCCAAGTTGCGGAAAATTGAAAAAAAAATAAATCAAAACTTTCCAATTTCTTACAAATTGGTTGCAATCTTTGTGTCCAAACATAAAATCAAACATATATATAACCTGAGCTAGTGATTCTTCTTTTGCTTTTGAAAGTATTACTTGTGTTTACACATGTCTTCGTACATTTATAAATTATATGAATAGACTTTGAATATACTTGCATTAATTCAGTTAGACAACGCATATATTAGGACCTCATACAAAGAAAACTTGTTATGTGCACTTGTTTTTTGTAATGTTTGATTTATAAGTGTAATAGTGTATTGATGTCTTTTTTAACAATCATTAAAGTTTCATTAAAACATTCGACCAATTTCCCAATGTTTCCCCATGTTTCCAACAATAGCCATACATTACGTGATACAACCGATATATCCCATGCGATAACCAATATGTATCCGTATCCCAAGAATGCGATATGTAACACGATACCGATATTTCGAACACTGCATCACACTATGCTTGAGAGTCAAATTAACCCCCTTTCTTCTTTGTTTTCTCTCTCTTTGAAAATGAGAAGGGCCATAGTCATTGAGAGAAATTAAGCCCTTTTCTTCTTCGTTTTCTCTCTCTGAAATTGAGAAGGGCTGCAGTCATGTAGAGATCATTGGGATGTATCTAACTTATTGGCAAATGAAATCACTACTTTTCCTTAGGGTTTCAATTGGGGTGAAAAGCCATAAATGACTTACAACTTGTAACTCACAGGCGAAAATTCTGTCCAAACACCACTTATAACTGAGTTACTAATAACTTACAGGCATCCAAACAACCCCTAAGTTTTATTAGTTGTAACGGGTTTACAGGCAAGTCATAGGTGCCATTTGGATAGGAAATTTCACTTCTAAGTGAGTTAAAAGTTGCAAGTCACTTACAGCTTTTGATCCCTATTGAAATACTGAGAAAAAAGAAGAAGTGATTTCACTTACGTTTAAGTTGAGTACATCCCAACAGTCAAAATTTAAAATTCTCAGCAACAAAGAGGCTCCACCCCACCCCCCCCCCCCCCCCCCTTTTTCTCTGTCTCCGTCCCTTCTAGCGACTACAGCACTCTATGGGGTACTCCTTCCAGTCACATGTCAGTTTATCCTCAATTGGTTTGGTGATATTCATGACTGCCCAGTATCAGGGGACCTTTGCCTTCCTTAGGGGTTGACCATTTGGCTATTGGAATTGGATTGGAGCCCTGCTAACAGGATCTGGCTATGTGACACATAGCACATGTGTGCAATATCGTGGCCATTTATTGGAAGGGGCAAATGAACATTCCGTAGTTAGAATGTCTCTGTTTGTATGGAGAGTTTCTAATGAAGCTGCAGCTATTGCTCTTAGCGAAGGTCGTCTCCCCCCCCCCCCCCCCCACCCCCCGAAAAAAATTTAGCCTCTATGCTAAGAGCTTGTTTTGGTATTACCTAAAAATGCGGACAGGCCAGCGACTCCCCTGCCAGAAAGAGAATGTCACTATAATGGGACCAACCAAACATATTGCATTCTCATTTCGGAGCCAATACCAACCAAACATATTGCATTCTCATTTTGGAGCCAATCTTCTGGATATAAATATTTAGCACATCGCGCTGTTTGTATTTTGTAGGTGGCACCAAACTGCTCAACCTCTATAAAATGAGGATTAGTCCGGTTTCATTCCATTTTAATTTCCATTATGTGGTACATCCAAACAGGTCTTGAGCATTTTGTTTATCCACGTAAATGGTTACACTAGAGTTATAGTCGACTAAGATTTGAGAAGCGTGAGTTATTGTATTGCAAATGCATTCCATCTTCCCTGATTTACCATGTTCTTCTTGAAGAAAGTTTGTTTCTTTTCAAAAAATACAAAAGTAAATAAAAAATTCCCTCATAGGCATTTTGCATGAGATTTTCTTCAGCCAAATGAATTCATCATTATCATTGTCATCATCATCTAAGCCTTATCCCAACTACTTGGGGTCAGCTACATGAATCCTGGTTCTGCCATTCTACTCTATCGAGGACCATATCATCAATTATTTGGCCAAATGAATTATCTTTGAATATTGACAAGATATCCTAATTCATCTGGTCTTTGAACACGCTTTACAAATGACTAACATAATCTTGAATTCCACTTATCCTCATCATCTCAGCCTTTCTCCTAACATATTCTTGAATTCCACTTATTAGGCATAAAATTAGACCATTGACAACTGACATACCTGCTTCTCACGTTATTATTATTATTATTATTGTATTTTCCATGCACTTCTATAATCCCTTATCTCACTGTATACAATTACAAATTCAGACCAACAATGTTTGATCTTTGTTTTTCGAATCTCAACTAATTGCAATTTGGTAGAATTGATTTTGGCTTCCATCTGATGGACACAGTCCTTACTACCTTTTTATTACTTGAATAGTCTCCAAAAAGGAAAAAAGAAAAAAGAAAAAAAGATTGCTAATTGTTGCGGCCATTCACCTAGCACTGCACTGTACTGCAGTTGATAAATTTCTGCCCAGGCTGCTGCTCTTTTTTCAGAATATCAGTGCTCTTAGATGAATCAGGTCCTAAAATAGCTTTATTTTTCACAAAGAGATGTATTGAAGGGGACCTTTTAGTACCACTCCTATTGCCTTTTCTTGCACTCAGTACCACTTGTTACTGTGGTTTGTTTTCTTATAGGGCCTCTTTGGATGGGACACTTTGATTGAATTGTGTAGGATAGCCCTTATCCAATTTGATTTGGGCTGGAGAAAAAATGGGAGGAATTTGAAAAAGAAAAAAAAAAAAAAGAAGAGAACAGAAGAAGAAGAAGATGCATTTGAGAAATTACCTCTTTTGCATGGTTCTTTTTGGGAAACCAAACACCTTATCTTTCCTATTCAAATCTTACTGGATAAATATCTTGAAAAAGTTGGCATTCATCCTCCACTCAGAACAGGCTGTTAAGTTTGTGATGTGGAAAACGTGTTGTTCATTGACTAATGGAAATTGCAGATTATGTATTGTTATGCAGTGAATGGAAGATGTACTTCACCGAGCCATCTCTGGTTGACAGGATGCAGGGGAGAGATCGAGACCCAACTACAAAGGCTCCCAGGATTTGATAAATGGATTATTGAGAAAGAGAGTCAGTCGTATATTGAAGTCTTGAAAGATCAAAAAGAAAATCTTGTGTATCTTACTGCAGATGCAGAAACTGTACTGGATGTACTTGATCCAAAGAAAATATATGTTGTTGGTGGCTTGGTGGACCGGAACCGATGGAAGGGGATAACCTTGAAGAAAGCAAAAGAGCAGGGGATCCAATCTGCGAAGCTGCCAATTGCAAACTACTTAAAGATGTCAAGTTCACAGGTATATTAAGTTTTTTTAAACCAATGGCAGTCATATCGTCTTTGAAGTTTAAGAGTCTTTAGGCTGCCTAACCAGTTGCTAATGCTAACTGGTAGTTGAACATACTTTTATATCAGAGCCAGCAACAAATATTTGTCAAGCCTGGTACCTGATGATTGACCAAAAGAATGACATTTCTTCACTTGATCCAGAAACACTAAGGTGGGACCCCCTTTTGGTGATCTGAACAGCCCAGGTGCTCTCCTATCAGATGATCGTAGCCATCTGTTGGTGTCTTGAAAATGGATTAGTTATGACCAAAGTCCACATGCGATGGTTAGGTTAATCCAATGGGGAAAGATTTTGTGGTATTGCTGATCCATGATGGGGCCACGATGTGAATGACTTGGATCACCAAAACGTGGCCTCATTTCCAGTGTGAGATCTGAGCTTTCCATCTGGTTGAAAATTATGCTTAGATCTTCTGCCCAGAAAATGAGATCATTTCACTCAGGTGCACCACAATGCGCAAACTAAACCGACAACTGAACAATTCTCTCTGGCCATTTATTTGTTTTGTATGTTGTGGCCTGCCTGAGGAATGAAATGGCCTGGTCTTTAGTCCATAAGATCTAAACAGTGTAGCCTACCTTCTGGAAAGCTCAGATCTTGCACGCGCACACACACACACACACACACACACTCCTTATTGGCATGTCTGTCTCGGTACGTGGATCTGGAACTAACAAAACTTTGATATCCATAGCAAGTACTGAAAAGCAAAAGCATACTATTCGATATGTGAGTGTGACTATTCAAAGCATCTCTGCTACAGATAATACAAGTAGCTAGGGGCAGGGTTGTTGATTGGCTTGGCCTGGTCCTGGGCCAAGCAAACTTATTTTTTTGAATAGGCTTGCCTGCAGGGCCTGGTCCGTGTAGTTCAAAACCTGGGCTGAATATGACCAAAGGCCTGGTCTATTGACAGCCCTAACCGGGGCTAAATTTTATACACAATTGGTTTCTCTCTCAAAAAAGAAACTTTGCCTTATGAATGGCCATTGGAAGTGTTTTAAATCTAATTCAAAGGGCATTTTGCCAATTTACAAGGTATTGCCGTATGTTAGATGAATTCAGTTCTCTCTCCACAAAAAGAGAGCTAGACTCCAATAATTCACCATTGTTTTGAAATTGTTGGTGACTTATCTCCTCACACTTGGGACTCATGTACGGCTATCTGCGCCACCAAAACTGTGGGTCACATTGTTGGAGTGTATCTCTAAAATCACATCAATCAAGCAATATTAACCATCCAATTGATGGTGATCAAATGGATTGTTAGGAGTACAACAGGAAGTGGTCCAAATTCCAAGAGCACAATCAGATGGCAAACATCATATCCTCAGTGCAATTTTCAGGTTGTGCTCCATCCAAAGTTGGTCAGCAATTTATGTGGTTTGGATTGCCATACAAGTATGCCATGTGTACAATGGAAGAGTCACCAAGGTATTTCATAACGGTAATGGTGGCCATAACGGCCACCCCTGATACTGTTGCAATACGGGGCCGTGATGGCCTATACGGTTCTTAACTATTTTGGCCCCATAATGGACCCTTAGGGGTCATTTTTTTTTTTCCGTAACGGCCATTACAACCCCATAATGTGTAACGGTTACCACCAGTGTGGTTACATAATGGCTGTTATGTGACCTTTTTGGAATACCTCGAGAGTCGCTGTCATTTTTAGATGGTGGTGAACAATTGAAAGAGAGAGCTCATCAAAAGAAACTCTTTTTTTTTCTTTTTCCTTTTCGTTTTCTTTTTACAACTGCTTCACCTCTCTCCACGTCTGATGACAAATGGTTTCTGCATGTTGAAGTAACAAAGTCCAAATCATTGTTAGCCAAACTTGAATTTAAACTTTGTATTGTTGAAAAACTCGTATAATTTTTTAAACATTCAATACTCCACATCTTTCAGAAGATAGGCAAAAAAAAAAAACAAATTTTTAAATAGCAAACCTAATTATGCACATTTCTTTTAAAACAATGTGATTGATTAAAAAAAATAAAATCTTTTGGGGGCAATTTAGAAAACAGAGATTGGTGGTTGCAATCCATTGGCAGAAGTGGGTAGAAGAGAAAATTTTCAGCAGAGAAGGATGATTTATACAGGGATTGCTTGAAAATGAAGGGTTTGAGAGGGGCAAAGAATAATTTTAACCCACCATTTCATTACACATGTACATTATTACTCATGCATATAGACTTCTATCCATTTTAGTGGAAGTTGTGTATCTTGTTCATATACAATATATCCACACCTATTTGCACATATAGCTGTTACTCTCGCTCGCTCTTCTTTGTCGAAACTATATTAAAACCGAACTTTTCATTCTCCAGTTTTTTTTTGGTGTTTCCGCTCTTTCTTTGACGAATTTTCACCCTTTTTTAATGATCGAAGCTGAAATAAATGCTAAAATTTCCTCTACCTTTTTTGGTTTAATGGCATTTTGCTAACCATGGTCCAGTAGCCACTGATGCCCCATGTTAGCAGGGACAAGAATTTGGTTGCAGAGAGGGTTTGTGTGGGCCCTCTTCTCCTCACGGGTTGTGGATCCGTGCTCTGGACTTCCTGGCTGACCTGCTCGATGTTGATATTTTTTGGGTGATTGTGGTTATGTTACTCTCTGGCTGCTATGTGAACTCTTTGCCTTGGGGCCCTCTTTTTTGGTGTTTATATTTTTTGGGTTTGGATAGACCAAAAAAGAAAAAAAAAACCCACCCATGTCTGTAAGCTGGATGCATCCATTGCTTGATGTCCTCTATTTTCTGTAATATCTCTTGCCATATTCTGGTGACGCAGGTTCTTACTGTGAACCAAGTGATTGAGATTCTGCTCAAATTCGTGGAAACAAGGGACTGGAAGACCTCATTCTTTCAAGTGATTCCTCAAAGAAAAAGAGGTGGATGTGAAGAAGCTGGAGAAGATAATGAAGAAGAAGATGGTGAGAAGAAAAGGAAATGTATTGAAGAGGAACCTTCAGATGACGGATAGCAATTTTACTAATTGGAGCCGTTGCGTGAGTTCTATGATCAAATATATTTTTTCCAGTAGCAACTGTATATTTTCTTTTTCTCTTTTCCTTTGTATTTGCTTTTGTTATTGCCCGTTTCTATGCAGGAAAGAAAAACTATGTACTGGAAATGGTGAGATACTGCAATGATACGGTTGGTTTGAGGAGTTCTATGGTTGATGCATTACCGTTTTTGGGTTGAACGTATCCATGAAAAGAAAATGACCGGTGATCATAGATGCACATGCATACGTGGTGTGTATGGTTATCTTGTAACTACTAATTTTTGCAAACTAACATCCAAGTTCTCCATCAAAGGTGTTTCCCACAAGACAATTAAAATAAAAAAGAAAAAAGAAAAAAGAAAAGCTTTTTATTGCGGCTATATGAGCAAGGGTTAAAGTATAGTTAGCAAAATGCCTTGCCACAAAAATGCGGTAGTCTGATTTGGCTTGTACCATTAAAATGATTGCGAAAAATTCGGTGAAAGAAACGAAACTACCAAAAAGTTGGAGAATGAAAAGTCTGGATTCAATATGGTTTCAACTCAAAAGAAATGGAGGGAGAAAACAGGTATATATGCACCCACATATCTGGATGTATTGTATATAAATTAGATTAAAATACAAAACTTCAGAAAAAATGAATAGATGTGCACATGGCTGCATGCATGAGTGATAATGTACATGGTTAAGCAATTTTTGGCTAATATCATTCTTTGCATCTCTCAAATCCTCTATTGTCAAGTAATCCTTGTATTAAATATCGTCTCCACTAAAAATATTCAACTTTCTCAATTCTATTCGTGTTTAACAATCACCAATATTTGTTTTTAGAGCTGCCTTCATTTTTTTAAATAAATTGTTTTTTTTTTTGTTTTCAAACAATAATGTTTAATTTGGTTTGCCTTGAAAAAAGAAAAGAAAAGAAAAGCCAGTTATGAGTTTTGTAAACCACAGGTTCAAGTGAGTCCTGTCATGATATCACGTTCCTTGTGACTTGGATTTTCATGTCATCCCTGAAAAACTGCAACATCAATCATAATTAGAAAATGTAGAGAGTGCATACACACAGATGGTTATTTTGTAAATGGTCTCTATAATTCTAGAACTCAGTAACTCGGCTCAAGATCTTGCAAGCTCATCGGCAGACTGAGAGGTGTTGGTAGAGCGGTGCTTCTCTTGATTCGGGGATTGTATAATGTAGACTCCTCATTGCTGGCGTTTCTTGTCTGAGGAAGAGGTGGGGAAATTGACATCACTATAAATTTTGCTATCCATCTCTTAGTGAAAAGGATAAGATGTGCTGGCATATAGATAAGTCTGGATGATTCTCGGTCCAATCCTTTTATTGCTTGCTCTTAGGCCACGATCCTAGTGAGTGCATGAATGGTGTGGTTGCTACCAAGTTTATTTGGTATTATGGAGCTTCTTCAAGAGTAGCGGCGTTTGTGTGGTTGGTTGGTCAGTCGGGACAAAGTTTTGACAATTGATAACTTTCAGAAGTGGGGAATGACTATTCCAAATGTTTGTTAAATGTGGAATCAATTAATCACCTCTTTTTGCACTGCCCAACAACATCCTTTTTTTGGAATAGTATCCTATCCTTGTTCCAAGTTTCTTGACCTATCTAGATTTTATTGATCTATTCTGTTTTTGTTTTGGTATGTGGTGATTGTAAAAAAGGAGTTGTAAATCTCACAGCGTTTATGCTTATTGGCGGGGCTTATTTGGGAAGAAAGAAGTGGAAGGTGCTTTAGAAATTTGAGCCACTTGTTAGGTTGGGTTGTGTTGAAAGTAGAAGCCTAGTTATTGAATAGGCTTCGGGTTTTGGGGAGGAATGATGAATTAATTATTCTTTTTTCTGTAAATAGTCAGGATACTTCTTGCCTTCTCTTTGTATGGTCCTTTGTTTTTTGGCACATGTTTATAATATACTTTTGTTACCTTTAAAAAAAGTAGAAATAGTTTTTTCTTTTAATAAAAAAAAATTGACTAACGTGATTTTCTCATGCATAGCATGTCTTTGTTGTAACCGCATCTCTTATCTTTTTTATGTCAAATATGCATTAATATCGAACAAATGGATAGCAAAAAAGCGTTGGAATCTAGTAAAATTTATTAGAAATATATGAGAATGTACTAAAACAAGTATGTTTGACAAACAAAAGAGTTTGAATTCTTACGTCTCTCTTTGTTCTTCTTTGTTTCTTATTTTTCTCTTCTTTGGATTTTGGGTTTTGATTTGCCTCTTTCCACTTATGCTTTTGCTTTGCTTGCATCAAATATGCCAGGGGTGTTTTTCTGCTACGCGTTTAGTCAAGCTAATTCTCTATCAATTCCGAAGGTGTGGCCCACATGATGAGCATACTACATACCAGCTTGCTTTTTGTGCCCAAGGTAGTTTTCATAGTAGGGTCTACCTTTACATGGTACTGGCGTCCTACACGAGTAGCACATTGGCGCAAAAGATGGTACAACACCCCTAGTTGTGATGCCATTTCCCGTACGTATGAACCCTTGAAGGCAAAAATAAATAGAATTTTTTCTTGGAATTCTTCAACGGATAAAGCTTATCAAACCAATTTGTGAGCTAACAAAAGCCACTCTATAAGATGGGGAAGAATCAGCAAGGAAGGTTCCACTTGAAAATTGATTGTTAGCGGTTTGTTTTCAGTCACGTGTAATGTGTGCGGCCATGCTAGAATCGATATATCACCTCAATCCAAACCGATCAATTTCAACCCCAAGCGCCGAAATATGTAGATATGTCCAGTATGAATGTATATGACTAGAATTTGAGAATATTGGTCGCTTACTCAGCCACTTGCAGAATTTTAAAATGATCACGCGATAATAGGAGGGTGGGGTTATTCTTCCGAAGATGAGTTGCGCTTTACCTTCTACAATAAATGACTTTCGGTATACCAATGCAAATCAAATAAAAGAAAAAGCTCATAATTGTCCGTTATGAGCGACTGCAAGAATGCGTTTCTTAAAAGAACTGTGTGATATTAGGTAAATGACAAATCTAACGTATGAGTGTAGATTTGGTTTATAATTAAAAATTATAGCTAAGAATTACTGTCACTTGATTATTGCTACTCCTAAGATAATCAAGATAAAAGATAGATCGATTTGATTTGATTGTTGGATTGTATTAAGTCGTGTTTTTTTTTTTTTCATGGATATCTTTTGCTATTTATATAGTTATGCTACGTAACTTATTCTTTCATATGTTTCTTTCATTACTCCAACAATTATAATAATCAAAGAGCCTCTATTTAGATTCTTCTCTTGTTATGTTTTTCCTTTTGTGGCTATTCCTCTTATGTCGGCTAAGTTCTGTATTTCTCAACCGCCTTCCGTATCTTGGATTGCTTGACCATGTTTCTCTCTCCTTTCGATTGCGTGCCACATTTAGATTCTCGGTTGTGTTCCTCTCCTTGCTCGATCGCATGCCACACATGGATTCCAGATATCTCGATCGCTTCACCGTGCTTCCTGCAATGACACGTTTTCATTCTTGATTTCTAGAAATGGACAAAAATAAGGTATAACATTGCCCTCCACATTGCTTCCCATTTGGGTAAAAGGTGAAAGTGACATTGATGCGTTGTCCAATGTAATTAATGCTATCGTCGTCTTTCCACATATCAATTCCCCATTGATTTGGCTTGACCGATACAAAAACATCAAATGTGGCCATCTTGGTCGAAAAACAATAAATTCGGTAGTCTTGGTCGAACTTGACCATCTAGATCGAAAAACGGTAAAGTCAGCCGCGACAATGAAGACTGTTGGTCAATATCCATTCTGATTAGAACCTATGGTTGACCAAGGTAGCAGTACAACCGAGAAATTGGCCTGCTACTTCCTGGGCTATTTGAATACTTTGGTTATGATTCAAATGATTAGATTCGACCATTGGAAGTGGCTTAGGGTCTACCTTGTTTTGTTTTCATAATATGGTGGATTCTCAGGGAAGGATTGCCCTTAAGTATATCATGGTTTCTTTCTTCAGGAACGACGCTCCTGACCTCTCATTTAGGTCGCCGAAACTCAACAAGTATCACAACGTTCCATATTTCTTGGATTGGGGCTAGATGAATATTCCGTTGTGGAAGAGGTAACTGCGACGCTGGCGGTATTAGTGCCAGATTTCCGATAGAATTAATATCAACAATTGACTTAGGCACGTTTTGGTGCGACGCGGTAGGTGTTCTTTTAGAACACAACCGATTCGAGTTTCCGGCCTGGATGGCCATTCATCAGTTGAAGGTTTCAGCCTGAATTTGTGATTGCTCGGCCTGAGTTTGTAACTACTCTGCCATATGCTAATTCGCCATTTGCCTATCACGTAGCTTAGCCATCATTATCTGTAGAAGATCTATCAAGTATCTCGCTTTCTCCTGACTTTCATATTGACTCATGTTATTAGTCCCCATCGGGCGTGCCAAAATTGTTGGCGCTCGGTTTATTTCCTGTCATGTGTAATGTGTGCAAGCGTGCTAGAATCAATATAATGGCTCGATCTAAACCGATCAACTTCAACCCCAAATGCCGAAATAAGCATATACGTACAATATGAACGTATATGACTAGAATAAAAGAAGATCAATCGCTTACTCAGCCACTTACAGAATTTTGCAATGATCAGGCAATAGTCAAATGGTTGGGTTTTTCTTCCAAAGATGGGTTACGCTTTGCCTTCCACAAGAAAGGACTTTCAATATACCAATGCAAATCAAACAAAAGGAAAAACTCACAATCAACTACTAGAAGTTGTTGCAAGAATGCGTTTCTTGAAAAAACTGCGTGATATTAGATAAAGGATAAGCCCAGCGTACTAGTGTAGATTTGGATTACAACTAAACACTATAGCTAAGAATTACCGCTACTTGATTATTGCTGCTCCTAGAATAACTGAGATAAAAGATAAATTTAATTTAATTGTTGGATGTTATTGGGTTTGTGCTGTTGTTGTTGTTGTTTTTTTGTTTTTTTTTTTTTGCTCCATAGATTACGCCTGCTATTTATAGAGTTTTGCTATGCAACTTATTCTTGCAGATGCTTCTTTCATTACTCCAGCAATTATAGTAGTCAAAGAGCCTCTCTCTAATTCTTTTCTTATTACGTCTTTTCTTTTTTTAAATTGTTTTTCTTCTATCGGCCAAGTTCTGTGTTTCTTGTTCGCCTTTTCCTTTTGTATCTTGAACTACTCAACTGCATTTCTCTCTCCTCTCAACCGCGTGCTGCATCTGAATTCTTGGCCATGTTCTTCTCCCTGCTCGACCGTGTATTGCACTTGGATTTTGAATATCTCAGCCACTTAACAGAAAGTCCTACAATGACAAGTTTATGTTCTTGATTTCTAGGAATGTTCAGAAATATGGTATAACGTTGATAACATTGTCTCATTTCTTTTTTGAAAGACAAAATTTCTCAACTCTCTTACAAGAGAATGGCCCAAATTCCTTCTCTACGAAATCCCAAACAAATATTTGGATAGCAACAACTTCAACTCAATTTTGTCGGACAAATGCAACAGATCCATCGATGCCCACTATGGCGATTGACGCACTGATGAGCCTAATTTGTCAGTGAAGGTCATGCTCACGCGACAATGCACCTTTTTAAGTGCCAACTACAAATGAATTTCTCTCATTTAGCTCACTGTAATTATTATTAGAGATGTTTTTGGAATTTAAAATAATCCTGACAACCAACAATAAACTATGATCTCTAATACCTAAGCTAAACCATGAACTATATCGGCTTTTGAAACATTTCCTGCTCACATATAATTATTTATGCGGAAGGTATTTTAATAGAAAAGTGAATGTAAATTAGTAGAAAATAAGTTATGACCGTTGACTTTGATAATTACCGATGTTGACAGGGAAAGAGAGTTTGATCGTGCCAGACCATGATGTATGTGCTTCATCCATGCTGTCCATTCATTTTGTCAGATTATTTCTGGGAATGAACCATAAACTGGGGTAGTTCTTAAACTTTTGTAGCGCCTAAGAAGTTTTCAATGATAGGAGTTCAATTCCCGCTGTTTTCTGTGGTGTGACCCACTTGAGCTTTGGATCGTCCTAAAATGAATTGAACCAATGAATGGACGGTGTGGATGAAACACATACACCATGGTGGGCCCACAAAGGTTACTACACAATCAACTCTTTTTTCAAGAATGGTTCCTGTCAACACAAGTTAACCAAACAAATCGCTGAATGAAGGCATTTGTATTATTTTTGTTCATCCATGCAAGTAACCTGCTCCCTATCTTCTCCTCTACATGGTTTAGCCTACATCAATCATGTATATTAGGGAGCACACGTAACAAAGGCTTTGTGACCCTAACACCAGGCAGATAGCTGGCGTCAAAGCTGTATGGCCCCACCATGATGTATGTATTTTATCCATGCTATCCATCCATTTTTCTAGTTCATTTCAAAGCAAGAGCCCAATAAAAAAAGGCAGATTTAAGTCTCGAGTGGACCACATCATAAGAAAATAGTAATGTTTATTTGCCATCCAACCTATTGACAAGGTCACACAAACAAATGAAGGGAAACCACAAATATCAGCTTGATCCAAAACTTTTGTAGCTTCTAAGAAGTTTTCAACAGCAAGCATTCAACTTCCAACTGTTTCCTCTAAGAAGTTTTCAACAGTAAGCATTCAACTTCCACTGTTTCCTATGGTATGGTCCGCCTGATATTTGGATCCACTTCATTTTTTGGCCCACTTCTAAAATAAGCTGGCAAAATAGATAGATGGCATGGATAAAATAAATACATCATGGTGGGGCCTATAGAGCTTTCAGTGGTCCATGCTCTACCCATACAAGTAAGGTTATCAAAGGATTAATGATTGAGCTGAGCCGTAATTAGCTCTACGTGGCCCATTCAAACTTAGGCATGACCTGGTATTCTCTAAAAATTAGGACGGCGTTGGCCTGTCACAAATTTAAGCAGGCCTAGAGACTATCTTAGTAGGACATTTAATAGAAAATGTTGTTAAATTCAGACAATGGCCCACCTTATTATTTTTTTGGGGCAATGGGCCAAAGCTCTCCTTACATGCCTAAAAAAGCAAACCAAAGCTGGTCCATTGTAGTCTGGGCCGCTGGACCCATGGTTAAAAGACTCAGTAACTCAGATCAGCTCATTAGGTCCTAAATTGAGTCGTGGCTCAGATAAACAGATACGTTACGTGGTCCTCCAACATATCTGGTCAGACGGTCCGGTTCGTGTGACCTTATAAACAGGTTGGATGGCAAATAAACATCATGGTGGGCCCAAGAAAATTTGAACGGTGAGCATCATTATCATTGCTCCTTCCTGTGGTATGATCCACTTCTGCCTTGTAACTACATTAATTTTGGTCTTATTAACTAAAATGATCTTAAAAAATGAATGAACAATTTGGATAAAACACATACATCACCGTGGCCACGCCATGATGCATGTGTTTCATCCATGCCGTCCATCTATTTTTCTAGATCATTTTATGGTATTAGACCAAAAATGAGGTATATCCCAATCTCAAGTGGACCACATTACAGGAAAAAAAATGTTAAATGAACGTAGACCATTAAAAAGTTTTTGGGGGCCATGAAAGTTTTGGATCGAGCTGATCTTTGTTTTTGGCCTTCATCTGGGTCTGTATTTCCTAATCAACAGAAATAAAAAGTACAGTAGGCCTTAGAAGGATTTTAATGGTGGATATCTAATCACTATTGTTTTCCTGTGGTGTGGTCCACCTGAGATATATATCCTTCTCATTTTTGTATTGAAGACCTAAAATGATCTGTTAAAATGGATGAACGGAATGGATGAAACACATAAATCATGGTAGACCCACAGAGCACCGACCATCAGCCACCGGGCTGGTGGCAGGCGGAGTAGCCAATCCGTTTCCTGCTATAGCCGGAAAACGATTCACTCCATTGTCGATATAAAGTTAGATACTCCTACAAGGTGTGTACTTGAAAAACATCACACGTGTGTAGTAAAAAAACCATCACACGTGTGTCGTGGACGTAAGCCAAATTAGCCCGTCCATTGTATGGGTCCCACTTTAAATGTTCCACGATCCAAAGTTTACACTTAAAAAGTATCCTAACTAGCCGATTGGTGGACATTTTAATGGACCATCTGAATGACATATATTCAACCGTCCAAATTCAACGAAACAATACATACCGATCGGAGGTTATTGTGATTCAATAAAGTTTAATTTGGTTTTATTAAACTATCTACGAGGGATTCTGCGATTTTATGATTTATTAACAAAATATACGCCACGTGTCCAATCGTTGAGTAGATGTGTATGAACTATCATACTCTGCCGGAGTACCAAATAACTGCAATTCATTTCTGCCCCAACCCTGCGGTTTCAAACTTTCAAAAATCCGTCCTCTGTCTGTCTTTCTCTCTCTCGCAATGAAATGTCGACCCTTGAGAACCTGTTCATGCAGATCTTTGATCGGAGGACCTGGATCGTCGATCATCAGCTCAAACCCCATCGACAATCCTACGACCAGTCCCTTGCGTCTCATCTCCTAATCAACGGCATACACCCGCCTTCCTGGCTTTGGAACTCCACCACCCTTGGATCCGATGCCCAAAAAGCCGATCCCAGGGGTGCACTCTCTCTCTTTATCGATCGCCATTCTAGGGTTTTCTTTTCCCCTCTTGCATTCGTTTTCTTGCCTTTTCTGCCTGCAATTTGGTTAAAAGATTGCTAGATTTTGTTATAATCTCATAGTTTTTTTTTTTTTTTTGGGGGAGGTTTTCTTCCGCAAATGATATTTTCATCCGCTCGATTGATCAATACGACCTTTCTTTTCCGCCTTCGATTATAAATAGTGCAATGTTTTACTATTTTATTACTAAAAGTGGAGAGGGTGAGTTTAAAATTGTAAATAGTGGCTTCATTCCCTTCCCCCCCTCCCCTGTTCATTGCCTTCCTTTTCTTGCTTGAAATTTGGTGGGAAAGCAAACTGTTTTAGCTGTTTTCAGGGGAATTCGCAGAATGGATCACTTCTTTGTGATATGGGGATGCAATGCTGGGTCCCATATGCATCTTCTTGACTGTCTGGATCGTTCATTTGGTGGGTCCACTGTGGATGGGCGTTTCCTCTTTTTTTTTTTTTGATGACGACAGGGTGTCCCTGCGGATGCACGCAATCACCTGAAAACCACATGCATCGGGTAAAGCATGGTTAGGGGAATCGAACTTGTCCCTGTGGTGTGTCCTCTTTTGAACCATAGTTAGCGGCAAAACCTATTTTCCACTCATGGGTGCTTACATTTGTCACTTCTGTCGTACATTTCAATGCGGCCCCCTACTTAGAATACTCCGTTTTGATACGTGCTGATATGGCATATGTGTGCAAGGTATGTTCTGCTGTGGCCCAGTAATCAGGAAAGGAGATGTGGGTGCAATGTGGACAATGGTCTGTCCTTTTGTATCATCATTTCTTTTTGTACACGTGGGCCACCTGATGATCAGTTGGCTATTTTCTGGCCATGGGATGTATATGGTGGACTCATCTGATGCATGGCCAGATGGTGTCAAGTGCTTTATTTTTTTTACTTTCAAATGTTATCATCGCTGTCATTGTCATCCAACCTTATTCCAACTAATTGGGGTTTGCTACACAAATCCTGCTCTGCATTTCCAATCTATCAAAGACCATATCCTTGGTTAAACCATAAGTCATCCAATCGCTTCTTACTACCTTCACCCATGTTGTTGTGGACCTTCCCCTTGTCCTTTTATAGCCTTCAGCTTGAACCAACTCACTCATAACCATTCTTTGCCTCCAATAAACATGACCAAACAATCTAAGCTTACTTTCCCTCATCTTACTATCTATTGAGGCTACTCCTAACTTTCCTTGAATGTGTTCATTTCTAGGTCTGTCCATCCTTGTCTTGAGATGCATCCATACAACATCCTCATTTCAACTAGATTCAATATACAAATGTATTATTCCTTGACTACCCTACATCATGTCCCGTAAAGCATGGCTGTTCTGATAGTTATCCTATGAAATCTCCCCTGGTATGCAGTTATTACATAAAATTCCATTGGCACACCTGCACTTCATCTACCCAACTTTAATTCTATAAGCAACATTCATTTGAATCTCTCTTTTCCTATTTATTATCGACCCAAGACATCAGAAGTGTTTTTTTTTTTTTTTTCAAATATTAAAAAGGCTCATTATAATGGAGCCAAACATTCAAAACTCTAAGCCTAGTGTAAATAGGGAAGTCCATATAACCCGAACTTCCTAACTATTGAAATTACTAAAATCCATCAACCTTAACCATGGAGGAAACTAACATACTTAGAAATTAAATCTCACTAAAGTAACATATAAGAAAGCAGAAAACTATCTTAAACATTCAATCCCAAATTAAAACTACCAAAGCCATAGAACACGCTCAATTTATCTAAACCCTGAAACAATCTCTCTCTCTCTCTCTCTCTCTCTCTCTCTCTCTCTCTCCATTCTAAAATCAATCACCCATTGCATTCAACACCTTCTTTCCTGTCATGTGTAGGACATGCCCTCACAGTTAATAAAGATCACCTGGTGCAAATATTAGGCCAATCCACTCATGACTTAGATTGCACCTACTTGATTTCGACAATGTGATCTGCCTGACTTTCATGTCAGATGATGTTCATGGTGACTCCGTATTTTTCTCTGTTAGGATGCCCTATACATGTTTGTTGATAGAAAAGAAGGGTGCATGCTTGCTTATTATACAATGGGTTTCAGGTGATCTTTACTTCACAGAAACACAATTTTTTTTTTCTTCTGCACCATACATGGTATACATGGACAATATCCAGGTTGTTCATCCAGGGGTCCAATAGAAAATGGGCCTACTGATCGAACAATCCAAAGTGTTAAGGGCTTGTTTGGTGTTGCTTCTAGCAACTGTAGAATTGATTCTCAAGAAACAATTTCGGGAATTGTTTCTTGAGAATTGCTTATCTGAAAAGAAATTCACGTTTGGTAAACATGCATAAGAAAAGCAATTTCCCCACGAAGGTTTCAATACTGATCATTGAATCTCCACTGTTTCCTATGGCATGGCCCACTCAAATCTTTAATGTACCCAAGGTATTCAGTAATAGTAATAACTGGCCATATGACCATTACGATACCGGCTGTAATGGCCTTTACGATCCCCATTACGGCCATTATGGCCTTGTAAGGTTCAAATTTTTTTTTTTTTTTAAAAGGAAAACATGTAAAAGAAATAATGGAAAAAATGAGGAAAACGTGAGGATCCCAAATAAGTTTTATTTTATTTTATTTTTTATTTTTTTGGTTTTGAACACAAATATTTGATGGGGTAAGGGGCCTTTTTTTAGTGAACAAATATTTGGTGGTGTAAGGGGCCATTTTTAGTGAGAATGTTGTCTTGGGCTGCCTAATACTATTAACCTGAGACTAACTCTAAAACATTAAAACTCTCATCTTTAGGCTTCTAAATGTTTAATATCAATATATAATTAAGATTATAACTTTATATATGAATAACGATGAGTTGATGACACAATTATAGACCGTTATGTAATCACTATATTTAATTTCCAAACACAAGTCAAGCATAATATGGTGGATTGGGACCCATTACATATAAGTACAACAAACGAAGATGGAAAAATGAAAAAAGAAAACGAAAAAGGAAAAAGAAAAAACATGATAATTTACCCCTTCCAATATTTCCCAACATGGTCCACTCTGTTTCAATTCATCAAATCACACTCAATTTTGTGTTTTGATCTCTGAAATAATCTTACATATAATTCAAACTTAGTTTCTAAGCTTCCTTCAAGGTTGAAATGAATAAAGAAGTGGAAAAACAAGAGAAAATTTGAATTTTTTTTTTTTTTCAAAATGGGGCTTTTATGGTCGAATTGGCCTGTAACTACGTATCGACCCGTATAAGCCAATACTACCCATTTTTTCATAACAGACTGATTCACCCTCATATCGCGTAACGGGGGTGACCGTTTCATTTACTTAAAGGCCTTTATGGTTTTTCAATACTGTAGATTTATCTCATTTCGGAGTCATAACTTAACATGATATGGTGAAACAGATGAACGAAGTGGGTGTTGCACTCTCATCGTGGTGGGCCCCACAATGTTGCAATGGGGTTATAAGAAAGTCGCGTTCGTCCAACTTCTTTACTGATGAGATTTGCCAAGCCCATGCGTGTGTGCAATACAACTCACGTACACGTCACACTTTTGCGATCATGACATGTAGGCTCGAGATGTAATCCATCCATTAGAAACGTACCACTATATTGATTCCCTGGCCTAAGAATTAGGTTGACCGCTCGTTAGGTGGGTCACAGTTTGCAAAACAAATATATAGCTCTAAAACACTTGGTTGAATTTGTCTAACCCATCCACTTGTTTCCAATATTGGGACCCACCTTCTGAGTGGACCAAGTTAATTTTAGGTTAAACATGGTAAGACCAACTAGTGGATGGATTTGATCTAGGGTCTATGTGCCATGATGGCACATGTGTGCAGGTGTATGCCTCTACAGTCGTGTGTTGGTGTATGCCTCTACACTCGTGTGCAATTAAAACACCTTCCACCAAGAGAGAGGGATCTTCAATTTTATGAGTGCTTTTCTACAAAGTTTGTAGAAGTGGAAACAATTGCAGGAAATGAGAGGCTAGGTGTTGTGGAAAAAGGCATAGATTTGGAAAATTATTTTTGTAAAATTTATTGATCAAGTGGCTAACCAAACACATAAAGTGTAAAAAAGTGATTTTCAAAATCAAAATCTCTCTCATGCGTGCGCGCACACACACACACAAAAACACTTATTAGCAAATCAAACAGACCCTTAATTGGAAGAACACATTGTGATTTTTTGTGCTATGTTTCTTACATCCATTTTGGCCCTTGCAAAATGTGGGGTTTGGTTTTTGTTCAAGTGTGCCATGTGTCCTTATGGAGGTGCTTGTGATGTTAGCGCTCATAAAATTATATCCACATAAATATGAGAAGTTTGGTGCAACTCACTTATCGAGTCAATGAGATCTCGTCACCCAAATTGTAAAGGAATTAAAAAAATACTCACAAGAACAATGGCATAGAGAGGGAGAGAACTTTTATTGATATTCAAATGACTAACTCCTAAACTACCACACCCTTTTTTAAATCCTAAATGAATATTTGATTGAAATCCCCCCCAACTAAGAGAATCAATTACAATTTATTACAAACCAATCTAATTTTCCTTAATATAGTAAAAACCTAAAAAAGAAAACATGGAAACTAACTATATTTCTAAAATAAGCCCATATCTTTAATCATATCCATTACACCCTCATCACATCTTTAAAAGAGCTCCCCATATCTCCAAAAATAGTAAATTATAATTTTTTATTTAGGCCCCTAAATTTGTAATAATCAACACATGTTGGGCCTATGGTGGGCTATGGGCCCACATCTTGTTGGGCCATGCAGTAGGTCTATATGGGCCCAAGTGGGTTGGGCCCTACCAGGGGTTTGTATGGGCCTAATTGGGCCATGGGCTTACATCATTCCCCCTAGGTTAGAAAGAACTTAACTCCGACGAGTTAGATGCTTCATACAAATAGTAGAGGTCCAAATCCATATATATATATATATATATATATATATATAGGGGCATGCTCACCTACGCATGTGCGCACCTTTGCACACGTGTCATGGGTGTCGAATTTGAACGGTCCATAAGATGCGGAATCCCATGAAACCTTAGGGTGTGAATTTTCACCTTGATCTAAGATTCTGGTGGGCCATAGCAAAGAGAAATTCAAATCAAGGGAAGAAACTGTTTGCATTTTTCATGGCCCACTGAAGTTTTGGTTCCAAGTAAAAATTCGTACCAGGGGGTTTCATGAGGTTCTGCTTCATGTGGACCATTCAGATTTTCTAGACTCATCAGATATGATGAGTTCTCAAAAAAGTTCGTATGTAGTACATACGAACTAGTTTGCAGGTGAGCATTCTGCTATATATATATGTATGTATTTATGTATATATATTTCAATTCATCGCCTGTGATCCATGTGCATTTAGAATTGGGCTTGTTTTTGCATTTCATCAAGTATTGCTTGTATTGTCCCCATCGAGTGTTAGTAGCAAGGTGTTGCAAAACGGTAACAGTGGCCATAACGGCCACCATTGTTACCGTGATGATATGGGTCGTAACAGCCGATACGACCCATGTATCGGTCGTTGCGACCCTTTTTATTTTTTGAAATAAACTGTTATAGGATCGTTACGGGACCATTACAGAGCCTTTGCGACTTGTTTTTTCTGTAATAGCCATTACGGCCGTTTCGACCCCGTAAGGCATAACGGTTATGACCATTACCATTACGTAATGGCCATTATGGTCGTTATGTAACCGATTTTGAATACCTTGGTTGATCTAACTTCGGTCTTCGGATTCCCTCCACATTGGAGCTCTTGCACTTTATTAGTGAGGTTGCTTGTTGCATGCATGAGTTGATCTACTCACTCTGTGAGTGTGCAGATCAATTGAGTTACTTGCACAAACTCTTTCGGTATCACCCCATTCGAAGCCAATAGAGGATGACGTAGAGTCGAAACATCCTTAAAGACAACCTTTCTCTGATACCAAAATGGTGTAATCCGGTTATTGAGTCAATGAGATCTCGATGCCTAAGTTGCAAAGAACAAAAAAGTCATAAGAACAATGGAGTAGAGAGGAGAGAACTTTTATTGATATCAACCTCTTCTTTTACAAAACTTAAAGAAAAACCACAATTAAAAATATTTGAATGACTAACTCCTACACTACCACTCCCTTTAGATCTTAAATGAATCTTTGATTGAAATCCCTCCAACTAAGAAAATCAATCACAATTTATTACAAACCAATTTAATATTCCTTAATATGGTAAAAGCCTAAAAAAAGCAAACATGGAAAGTAACCATATTTCAAAAACCAATTTATATCTTCAATCATTTTAATTGCATCTTTAAATTGACCCTCATATCTCTCAAAAATAGTAAATTATAATCATTGATTTAGGCCCCCAAATCTGTAAATAATTGGTAAAAAAACAGCACATGTTGGGCCTATGGTGGGCTATGGGCCCACGTCGTGGGGCCATATAGTGGGCTTAAGTGTGTTGGGCCCTACAGTGGGCCTATCTGGCCCATGGGTCTGCACCAATGTTTCAAAAAAATAGTAGATAGTAAATGGAAAAAAATGAGGGCTGATGTATCCCTTCTTGGGATTAATGATCCCTCATCTTCTGATCTCTTTTAGCTGTTTTTTGCTGTTTGATTTTCATCTTTTAAAAAATTACATTATTGTTCGACAAAAAAGACAACTACCAAAGAAAGTCGAAACGTGGTTTGGTGTTGTCTTGTCCAATACCTGTGTCTTAGTTGCAAAACTTTCCTTTGTATGCATTGGGTAACTGAAATTAAAAATTGTTTAGCCTTGCCCTTCTTTATTGTTTGCCCAAAATCAAGATATTCTGGTGTGTGCTTGATGCTCATTTTCTGCTATTGTCTAATCCATGTTCTCCAAAATCACTAATCTCATGGCAGAGTTGAAGAAAGAAGAGCTGATTTCAGGCCTCCTATTCCCACCACCGCGGCCACGTCCTGTTCCTTTATCTACTGGTAACTGCACTATTTACAGCAAGCACACTGTTAAGGGAGATGATCGGCGACTTTCTGACAGCTCAGCTGCAGAAACCTGTGGTTCAAATAAATGTTTTGACGCAGTGGACAGGTCAATAGCAGTACCGAAGAGCTCACTTAGTGGCAATGAGCTTGGCCACAAATCTATTGTAAACGAAGTTCCTAGGTTACCTCCTATATCCACTTCTCAAATTCAGACGGATGCAAGAACCTCTGAGATTCATTCCGAACCAGATCCCATGTCAACGATTCTGAAGAGCTCACTCACTGAAAATGTACTTGGGCAGAATATCCTAAATGAAGTTCCGATTCTCAATCCTATTTCTGCTTCTCCTCAAGTTGAGATGGAAACTAAAATTGCTGATACTTCAGATCAATTGCTGCCGAAGAGCTCACTCAATGATAGTGAGTGTGGCCAGAAATATATCCCAAATGATGTTCCTCAGCTAAATCCTATTCCAGCTTCTCCTCAAGCTCAGATGGATGCAAAAGCTTCTAATACTTTCTTTCGACCAGATCAGTCACTGCAGAGATTCCAACGGTCCAGATCAAGGCAGAAGGCTCTGGAGCTCCGAAGTAGTGTTAAAACAAAAACAAAACGGCGTTCCCTCAAGGAAAATATTGCCAATGAATATACTGGTAGAGTTACAAGGTCCAGAACTTCTTGCTTGCATTCTACTTCTGTCATGGAGTCATTGAAACCGAAGTGTTCCTCAGAAATCACCAGTGAAAATAATTTGAGAATTACGCAGCCTAGATCCACTAGGCAACTTTGTTATGCTGACAAATCATTGAAACCAGCAGAACATTTAAACCAAGTCGGAGGGGATGAACCCCAAAAGGAAGCAGGTGCTGACATGGCTGCTCTATCAGAGCATGGAGTGAAGAAAGTTATCCAGTCTGATGATGTCAATGATATTCACCCACAAGCTTGCACTGTTGGAATTGTAGTGACTGAGCTTGCTTCAGGTGCACCAGAGGCATCCCCCTCTGTTTGTTCTGAGTTGAAGATGGTGAGTGCTGACAGTGAAGTTGGTTTGGCATTTATTGTCTCGAGGCCTCCTACTGATGCTGACACCTTTATTGAGCCGAAGCAGCTTGTCTTTGATGACATAGAAGACTGCAGTTTGATGCTGGCTGTTAGTCGTCCCTTGGAAGAAGAAAAGAAGGAGACTTCTTTGGAAATGAGAGCTGTTAGCAAATTGGTGCCTTGTCAATCATCAAACGAAGTTACCAAGACTATGGATTTCCAGGAAATGAATGGTATTTCTGCAGATGATCTGGTGAAGGATAAGGAACTATTTCAGGCAGATGAGCAGGCAGGTGATCAGGTGCAGGAGAAGCAAGTACCACTGGCAGATGAGCTTGTGTGGGAGAAAGAAGTTTTGCAGAAGATAGAGTATTTGAACAGAGACAAGGAAGCTGAAGATGATGTTTCCCATTCCTCATTTACTTGCAAGCATTCAAATTTATCTATTTTATCATCGAAGAACAGAATGTCCATCTTGAGTAAAAAGGTTTGTGTGGGTGCACTAGGTGATACATCCCCAGTAAGCAATGGTATGTCAAACCACCAGGCCAAAGTAGCTACCAATGATCTATCTCCCTCTCAAGTGGATGGAAGAAAAAGCCCATTGAGAAGCCAGCTGCTGAGTGTCATGGATTCCAATCTGCCTAAAGTAGCTAGTGAGTTGCTGCCTGCTCAATCATTAAAGGAAGTTACTGTAACAATGGATTTCCAGGAAATGAATTGTGTTTCTGTGGATGATTTGGTGCAGAATAAGGAACTATTGCAGGCAGATGAGCTGATTCTGGAGAAGGAAGTACCGCAGGCAAATGGGCTCATGCAGGAGAAGGAAGCTTTGCAGAGTATAGAAATTTTGAACAGAGAAAAGGAAGCTGGGAAGACTTTGATTGATGAAAGGCAAGGAGAGGAAAGTCTTGAACTGTTAGCGACAAAGGCAGATGAACGTGATGTTTCCCGTGCATCATTTACTTGCAAGCCTTTAAAATTTTCTACTTCGTCATTGAAGAACAGAATGTTTATCTCCATTAAGAATGTTTGTGGGGTTGCTCAAGGTGATACATCCCCAGTAAGTAATGCAATGTCAAACCACCAGACACAAATAACTACCGATGATTTATCTCCATTGCAGGAGGATGGTAGAGAAAACTCATTGAGAAGCCAGCTGCTGAGTGCAGTGGATTTCAATCTGCCAGGAGTAGCACAAACAGCAAGTGTTGCTGATCACAAACATATTGGTGAGCTGCATGTTGAACCTACTGAGACATTGCTAGAAGATTGTGAATTCAAAGCTGCTGCAAATAACAGTCTGATAAAATCAACAAGCACAGATTTAAGTGATGGTACTGCTTTTCCTGTCTCTAGAAAACCTGACATGTTTTTGGAAGCTCAAGACAGTGGGGTTTCCTTGGTTGCAACAGATGCAGCAAATGGGAGAAGTGTTCTCAGGCAGACAATTACACCAAGGGGTGCTGAAAATCAGATGCAAGAAGCTACATTTGTAACAGATGCAGCAAGGAGAAGTGTTCTCAGGCAGACAATTACACCAAAGGGTTCTCAAATTCAGAGGCAAGAAGCTACGTACTTCCTAAGGAGCTCTACTAGTTACAGTAAGAAACCTCATTCTTCAAAATCAAATGGACCTCATGCTGTCAGGAAGTCCGGAGGAATGGCAAAATCTGCATGTAATGCATGTCAATCTTCATGGCCTATGCATAAGAGGAGAAAGACTGAGTGGCAATCAGATAACATATTCAATACTTCTCCAAGGATAAGAAGAGTTATACCACTTCTGCAGGGGCATAAGAACTGTCTCAGTAAACAATCAAAAAGTTCAGAAGATGCTTCGGAGGTTATCCTGGAGTGTCAGCATTTCCCTGTATCTCATGAAGTGGAAGTTGAACAATCAAATGTAATCACTGAGAGCCATGGGGCAGAGGAGCATCGGAATAAGAAACGTCGTATCACAAAGGAAACCAGAACATTTCCGAAGCTGCAATTACCATTCTCTATATTACGAGACTATGAGGTAACTTTGACTCTACGAGGTATCGTTTTTAATTTATCAATAGTCCAAGTCCAATAAGGACCCGTTTGGATGCACCTTTCGAAGGGTTGTTTGAGGCCTATACTATATACCATTTCGATCTAAACAGCAGTTGGTGTTGCGCATTTTAGACGCAGTTTGCAAACCTCCGTCTCATCTTCCACTTGTCAAAATAGGCACTAAAGATGCTGAGTCAGCACAAAAGGCAGGCTTGAAACCCCCTTTTCAGTAAGTGCATCTAAACAGGCCTAAGGAAACTGTCCAATTTGGTTATAAGTGAATTTTTTGTTGAATCAAAAGTACAATCTTCTTATTAGTGAGTACAATGTTAAGTATGTAACAATGCTAAAGTAAGAGAAGTCTATACTTCTCGCCATTTAAATTCAACATGAATTTCTTCTTTCTAAGCATGCTTAACAGTTTTTAAGTAATTTTCTGGTAGATTATTGCAAATATTTATTAGTATGCCTTTGTTATTTAACCTCTTTATTGTATGACCAAAACATTCTTCTGTTTTGAATAGAATATTTTCCTGCTCCTATTAAAGCAACTCGTGTTCAGGATTTTATGGTTTAAAATTGTGCTTGATAGGGTGATACTGAGATGAAAGGGAAAGATCAAAGTGGAATCATGGCATCTAAAGAGACCCATGTTGAGGCTTCCCTTGACATTAGTGTGAGAAGTCGAGCAGATGAAGATTCGCCGTGTTGCTTAAAGGATGCAGGGGAAACAGCAGAACCTGCTACTGTTCTCGATGCCAAAAGACAGCGCACTTCAAATGATGCTCTAGATTTTCTGTGTTTTGATGGTAGGCTTAGAGGGGAAGGCCTGAAAATGTCTGATTCAACCAAAATGTCTGATTCAACTGTGGAAGGGATCAAATCCACCCTTGGAGAGCATGGTTTGTCTTCATCTTATTCAGTTAGCTCATATTTTGGAGATCTAGATTTACTTGCTGCTGACAAAACCATTCCAGAGTTTGAGGGGTTCAATGGTGGTATGCTAAGACAGGAAGGGCCAAACATGTCTGATTCTCCTGAAGGAACCATGGAAGAGATCAAATCCACCCTTGGAGAGCTTGGTTTGTCTTCATCCTTTTCAGCAAGGTCCTCGTATCTTGAAGATCTAGATTTGCTTGGTGTTGACAAAACCATGCCAGAGTCTGAGGGGTTTAGTGTTAGTGTGCCTCCTGAGAATAGACCACCCTCAGTTGTTTGTGAAGGATTTAACTTTTATGATCAATATTTTTCAAGCATAACAAAAGAACACGTTAGGGCTCTTGAGCAGCTGTGCAGATCTACTTGTATGCTTACCCCAATGTCTGATCCTTCAACAATGTATCAAATGCACACAATGCCAGATGTCTGCCAATCTTTACCTAATGGGCTTTTGGAGCACAAAGATTTGAGGAAAGCTCGTCTGTTCAATTTGGGTCATGTTAAGCAACCTAATGGCAGTGAAGATGGTAAGCTTATTGATGGTTATTGCAGCGTTGGAACAGAAAGAGACGGTTCTTTGCTGGGAAGATCTTATTTTGATTGCATGCCCTCTTCTAGTGCTCAATATGGGTGCGATGCTACTAGACCTCCTTATAGCCCCCCTCTTGGGAAACTTTGCTGGAGTACTAGTTCGGAGAAACATGTCAATCGAAATCCAGAACTTACTTGTTTCCGGATTGATGAAGATACTTCCATTAATCAAGAAAATATGCATCTAGATGAGGTGGTGAATCAATTCCAGAAAGGAAGCAACTCAAGGAAAGAAAATATTCCAAATAAGAGAGAAGCGCTTGCTGTTGTGAGCTCAAAATATCACAACTCACCGAAATTGGATTCTGCTGCTGGGAATTTTTTTGACAGGGGAAGTCTAGATTCCATGAACATGGAACTCAACTCTCTCGGGGCACAAAAGGGTGGCAGGACAAACCTTGAAAATGGATATGAAAACGGTAGAAAATATAAGAATGAGGATAAGGAGAACCGAAGTCCTTCACTAGTTGGAAATGATGCAGGAAAGGCCACTGAACATCATCAGAACAGGTTCAGTAGACCAAAATTATCAAGGAAAGCAAGCGAGAAGAAGGGAAGCCAAACTTTCTCAGAGAACAGGTGCAAGCCTATGAACATTGTTTCTAACATTTCATCGTTCATCCCACTTGTTCAGCAAAAACAACAAACAGCGGCAGCTTTGACAGGTAAATTTTTCTTTTTCTATTTGGCAGATTACCTTTTCTTCTTTGTGTCAAGGATACAGTAAATCCATTTCTAAAAGATATTGTTAGCAGTTCTTTAATTACCTTTATGAAAAGGACACAACAATACACAACAACTTGGGCGAATCAGTTTCAAAAAGGCAAGAAAAATTGACATTGAGCTGTACTCTTTCTTGAGTCTCTCTCTCTCTCTCTCTCTCTCTCTCTCTCTCTATCTCGCGTCTCTATTTTCTAATACATTGAAGGGAAATAGTCTTCCATTGCTTCCTATACGGATCACATAACCATCTCAAGTAGGAAGTGAGAGCCATGGATAGGTTCTTGGGAGATTCAGTAATGTTTTAGAACCATAATGCATTCATATTGATCGTGATATTATACCATATGGATATTCAAATAGAAATCATAATTCATAACCATTATATTTCGTTCAGCTTGTAATTATCCAATAATAGCAAGTTGTATGAGATTTCAAGTTTGCTGCTTGTTTGGGTGTGTGACTATGATGCCTAGATGTGGACATGATATGTTAAACGAGGATATAATGCTCCATTTCCCAAATTTTTGGACAGCACACGGTTACACCTATCCTATTCATGGCATACTATATTCATATTTGCCTTTAGTCCCACAATTTCACCCTTGACATAAACTTTAGTTTTATTACTGTTTCAGGCTTCTGGCTTGCTAACTTTAAATGGAATATTAATGTCTACATAACTTATTTCCATAGGGCGCTTTACAGCATTCATTTGATTTCTTATGTGTATGACTATCATATAAAAAATTCGTAGGTGTTTGAAAACACTGAAGCTAATAAAACAGGATTCAAATGAAGCACATCCTAGGATGATCCATGCTGGTTTTAACAGTGTGCCATGTCGAAACCAGTACACTGAGCAGACACAAGTGTCTGCCCATCCAGGTATCTTAGGCACACGTGTGAGTAACTAAAGCTAATCTAGTGGCACATAAAAAGAATTTAGGAAGTTTTATTTTTAACCACATGCATACACGTGGGTGTAATATATTTATAGAGATCAGTTTTGTCAAAATCCTATGATTTATGATATACAATTTGAATCGAATCTTAAGCAAAACGATTTGAATCCCACATTTGAATCCTTTTTCATATGAATCCTACGATTTACGATTCAAATCCCAATATACGATTCAAATTATAACTGATTTCTTCTATTTTAAGCTTCATTTGACTTTCATTTTATGTTTTTAAATTGGTTTGGGCTTTAAAAATCATTTAGAAAAAAATCTTTCAGAAAAAAAGAATCGTTTAGAAAAGGTAAATTATTTTATTTTGTTCTTTAGAAGAGATTAAATGATATATATTCTCTTCAACGTTAAATTATAGAGTTTTTTTCTCCCCTTTTACGATGGCTTACTTCTTAACTGGTTGAAACACCAAATTGATGTATGACTTATCTAGAATGTTTTTATGGATGGTTACAATCATGTTGACTTATTTATTGTGGAATGATGGTTAGCAATCAAAATTTCTTCTTTGATTGGTCTACATAATCAAATGCCGCTTTTCCAATATGATTCTACATTTAAGAGAGGTAACATGAACATACATTATAAAAGGATCCTTGTATGTTTTTAAGGAAAATTTCTTGAAAGTAGGAAAAAAAGGAAAGATAAGAATCCTTTAACACTATCATGACATGGTATTACTTGGTGCATATTGCAGGTAAAAGGATGATTGCTAAGTTTTTAATTTTTTCCGTTTATTTATATTTTTCATATTTTTAAGAAAATCATAAAAAATCCTACAATTTACGACACAATTTGTGATTAGATACGATTCAAACTCCTATTATGATTTGCGATATGATAACAATTTTGACAACATTGATAGAGATACTCATCTTGCTAATAATTTAGAAAAGCCACCCTTTTATCGTAATTGTGCTGAAGCAGCCAAATTATTTAGTTATCTGAACATTTTATGACGTTGATACCAATTGTTAGACAAACACATCTTACCCCTATAGTTGGATCCGATGGTTTCATCATGAAATGATCTTGTTTGAACATCTACATATATTTGGACTACTTTCTTTTATGCCTGACCTGATGGATTAGCTTGGGCTGCTAGGCACGTGTACAGATGTGGAGTATACAGCTGTGCTTCTTGGTGGTAACTTGATAGCTTGACACTTTTTACATTCTTCTATAGGGAAGAGAGACATTAAAGTGAAAGCCCTGGAGGCTGCCGAGGCTGCAAAACGTCTTGAAGAGAAAAGAGAAAATGAGCGTAAAATGCGGAAAGAAGCTGCTAAGCTTGAGAGAGAGAAGCAGGAAATTGTTAAACAATTGGAGCTGAAGAAGAAAGAGGAGGAAAAGAAGAAAAAAGAAGTAGTTATGGCAGCAAGGAAGAGGGAGAGGGAAGAAGAAGAAAGGAAGGAGAAAGAAAGAAAAAGGAAGTGTATCGAAGATGTGCGGAAGCAGCAGAAAGAGCGAGAGGAGAAAGTACGGGCCGAGAAAGAGGAGAAAGAGCAGCGTCGAAAAGCTGCTGTAAGATCTTTTTTCCATCAACAAATTAATTATTGATGTTGACCCCCCCCCCCCCCCCCATTTTTACTGCTTGTTTGACTACTTTTTTATCTTCTATAGGATGAGGAGCGTAAGAGGAAAGAATTAACAGAAGAGGCAAGAAAGCAGCAGAAAAGAGAAAAAGGAAGGGAAGGAGCCGGGTCTACAATAAGGATGGAATCTGAAGCAAGGCCTGCCAATGCCATGATGGGAAATGCCATAAAAGGAAGCAGTAGTCAAGAAGATCGTAAGGCTTTTAACGAGCCTAATCATATTGAAAAGGTAAGAGATTACTGATCATTTTAACTTGCATATTATTGAGCAGTAACTGTGTGATCAGTGATTAAAAAGGTAACTATTTATAAGAATAAAGGAGATGTACAGGAATCTGTAGCCACCAATAAGGGTATAAGGGTTAGATGATGATGAACTATTTATGATGCTTTACTAAGCCCACACACACCTCCACGCATGCAGCCACTGTTCTAAATTTGTGGTCCATCCGGTCATGCATCAGGCGGTCCATCTTGCAGGTGACAAAGACAAAAAATGAGGCACAGACATGAAAAGCAGGTAAACAAAGGAGCAGTGAAAAAAAAATCCCAAGGGCGCATATTCAACATACATTTGTGCATGTCTGATGAGCACAATAGACTGTTATTTGTGACAGGTTATCGACATGTGGTACTGTTTGGATGTCCCATGCATGTGCCATGTTGCCACATGTGAGGGTGCGTGGGCTCAGCAAATCTTGCCATTTACGTCCTCTGGAAGTTATTTTGAGCAGGTGTTGGATAACCAGTGGCCATGGCTTCCTAGAATATGCCACAATGATTAGTCATTGCTTCCTGATAGTCTGCATACCTCTATATGGTTTTCAGAATCCTATGGATGTAGAAGCTACAAAACTAGTGATCACAAGAAAATGTCCTGCAGCATCACTTCTTCATAGTTTTGTACAACTTGACATTTTACTTACACGCATATACTAACCAATAGTTAGGAATTACATGAACCCTGGCGGCATAAAGATGTCAACATGTGCAGAAATTTCTGTGCAAGATTCAAGTCATTCAAGGGGTGGCCCCACCGTGTATGTATCGTGGCCGATGATCCATTGTTGAGTGCACTTTTATGAAAGAGCAATGCTGACATTATCCCTTCATGGAAGATGAAGGAAGCATTTTGCACACACAGTGAAACATCAAACTCGTATGAGATTTGGTACCATTCCTTGATTGAACCAACTTGTAAGATATGCAGGTCAAAAGTGAAGCAAGGCCAATCATCAAGTGGTCACCAATCGCATGATTGTATCACATGGGGCATTTGGGCTCATTTTGTTAGAACACCTTGAGAATTTCACCAGTTCCAAAAAGTTATTTTTTCCATCCTAAGCAGTTACTGATAATCTCCTTGTTGGGATTAAAAAAAAAGGGAGAGAAGGGAGAAAAATGGAAAGAGCTTGACAGAGGGGCTGTTGCGTAGGTGCCCCATGTCTGAATGTTCTTTATATTTCTTATTTCACATTTCTTGGTACTTGATTTTGTAGGTGGTCAACACATCAGATAATTTACACAAGGCAACTGAAGATGGCATCTCGTTCATTGAAGGAATCAAGGTACTGGAGTCATATGTAATTTCTCCATATCAAGGTTCAGACAATGAAGAAGAAGAAGAGGACGATAACAATGACATATCTGAGAAGAAATGTATCCCTTTGTGGGCCAGGTGAAAACCGAAATTTCTCACAAATAATATCTGCCAAGTATATGAGAGATCATTGATGTATTAAATTCTATCAATACAACTGGACATATATTTCTATCAATGAATCATATGACTTGACCCAAGGGTATGCATAATATCCTCAGCTTCTTTGTTCACATGATTGAGGCCCACATTTATTTACCATACTGGTGATCTGATGAACCCTACAGTGGATGGACCATGCCCTGAAGATATACCCAGTTGGGCCATTCTAATTCTTCAATCTGTGGCTGAGACCATGCCCTGAAGATATACCCAGTTACTAGCAAATATCCTCATTGAACTGAAAAAGGGACCAAAGCTTGGAGGGTGAAGATCTTGGGATCTGGGATATTTGTGGCATAACGCATCCAGGATTGGTCCCATTCTACCAATGTTCTGATTGCTGAACTTGTTCCCACTTGCACATGGCTCCGTGTATCCTTGGGTCAGGGGCCACACAGTTCCTCATTTTAGGTATATACACCTAGCTTGTAATATTTCTTTTATTTGTGGAATTATTTTACCAGGAATTTCCGATAATGAAGTCGTGACACTGATTTCCTGCAGGGGAAAATGCGTGGCTCAAAGTCTATTCTCCATTAAACATATAGATCCAACTGGAATTTTTCTTCGCGAAAGATGTTCCAGATTAAGTGAAGGTGATCATCTTGAATTCTGTTGTCTATTTTATAATGACTATTAGACTGAAGAAAAACTTAATCATTTCTCTTTCAGTTCTTTTACCTCGGAAGCAAAAGCCATCATAGGTGGTGATTTTGATGCACATAGCAGGATGGTGTAATGCTTGCATGATGGCCAAGGTTGGACAGAAGAACACGGTAAAAGCTTTGTGGGGTATGCCTATTGTGCAAAAAGGTATTTTCTTTGCTCCATGGGTTTTAGTTGGGAGGTATTATAGGGTCCTACAAATTAGTAAATGTACAATTTTCTGACATTTGATCCCATTCATGCCGGCAAGGAAGACATTTATCCCAATGTTTTAAATATCAACGATATCAGCCGATATATCCCACGATATATTTCGTATCTCACCTGTGTGATACGAAACACACAGGTAGTGCTGATATATCCCACATGTTCGATCCAGTGAGCATTTTCAATTTCTGACCCCCCCCCCCCCCTTTTGTTGATATCATGTTAAATGAGTATTAAATGGTTACAAATCCATTGGTTCTTCATGTTTCGCATGAAAAATAATGAAGTTGGAGCTTTGATTTCGGTATCCACTGGTTTTTTAATTTGTTTTTGAAAATTTCCTTCAACCAACTATCAAATGAGACTAATTTCGAAGTATTTAGGAGTATTTGATGAAATGATCATCACATGTGCTTTAATTTCAAAATTTGAATGTAGGTGGTCTGATTTGGGAAAAATTCAAAAATTTCCCAATTTCTCCCAAGTTCCTAGCAAAATTGCACTCTAAGGGCCTGTTTGATTTTCTAATTACCTAGGTAATTCGAGGTAAATGGGTAATAATTATTTACCTCTGTGTTTCCGGTTGGATTTCCAAGGTGATTTGACCGCCACCTTTCATTTATAGCACTCCTCACGTCATCCGAGGAGAAAAAAGTTAAATTGTGAGGCCCACCTTGATGTTTGTGTATTATCCACACCGTCCATCCCTTTAGCCAACTCATTTTAGGGCATGATCCAAAAAAAGAGGCAGATCCAAAGATCAAGTTGGCCACACTACTAGAAACAATGGGAATTGAACTCATACCATTGCAAGGTTCTTGAAGACCCTGGAAGTTTTGGATCAAACTGAAATTTTTGTTTCCACTTTATCCATGACTGTGTGACCTTATTAACGGGTTGGATGACAAATAAACATCACTGTGGGCCCTAGGGAGAAAACAACTTTCAACCATTGACGTTTTAATGATCCTTGTTTCCTAAGGTGTGGTCCACTTGAGCCTTGGATTTTACTCATTTTTGGGATCATGCCTCAAAATGTATTTTTTAAAAGGATGGATGGTGTGGATAACTCATATATATATATATCATGGTAGGGCCCACATATTTAAATCAGTAATAAAAAGGTTTGTGTGGACCGATTTTTGAAACGTAATTCCCGGCGACTTTCAAACAGGTGTAATAAGTAATAATCAGGTAATTCCGTGTATTTACCAGGGGAAATTAAAAATCAAACAGCCCCTAAATATGAAATCAAGCATGTATGAGTGCTGATCAACTGATTTGTTTAGTCCTTGTTAATTTTTGTAAAATAAAAATCAATTTTTAATTAATAATTATAAAAAATTAATAAAATATTATTATTTTTCAAAATTTCCCTTCAACCGGCTGTTAATTGAGACTAATTTCGAAGTATTCTGGAGTGTTTGAACTTTGATGAAATGATCATCACATACACTCTAAATGTTATGCATTCAATTTGAATATAGTTGCATTAGTTTAGTCAGATAGCACATGGCTTAGGAATGTATACAAAGGAAACATATTATGTGCACTTCTTTTTTGAGATGTTATGATTTAAAAATGTGTATTAAGGTCGTTTTGTTCATTGAAAAATTCAACCATTTCCCAATGTTTCCCCATGTTTTCCAAAAAGTGCGATAAATTACCCAGTACAAACGATATATCCCGTGCGATAACTGATACATATCTGTATCCCAAGGATATGATATTTAATGAAATTTCGATATTTCGAACACTGATCAACAGCCCAAAATAGCGATAAATTACAGACATGGCACACACTCAACAGAAATTAGTCCATTGATCATTGGGCTGGGGACTTTCCACCTGGAAGATCCAACAGATTTCCGCATCCACAGTGGGGAACAATGGGCTCCACATGTAAAGAATCCTATACATCTTGAAATTTTGTGCTTGCTCATGCCTGTTGTTATTGTTCTTTTAACACGAGCCCATGTCACCAAGATCTCAACCTAGAAAAGAGTTATTTCAGTAGATGTTCTTTGAAAATTTTCTTTCGAAGTAATCAGTTCCTGTTGCGATTTTCACCTGTTTATCTTCCAGGAGTTCATTGGACTGTTTCCCTTGGTTAAAAAACCCAGATAATTGATGCGATTCAACTCCAAATTCTTCTGGTTAAGTTGGCTTGAAGACTCAACCGAAGCTGAACTTTAAAGTTAAAAGCCTCTGATTAATTAATAACTATTATAATTTCATAAATTGATGAAAATATGAAACCTAATAGGATAAAGAAAAAAAAATCAGTTCAACTTGGTCAAGTTTTTTTACTCAACTTGAATAGACTCAAGACAACAAACCTCGATAAAGAAGACATTTATCCCCTTTAAGTGATGAAGCTGTGACTTTGATTGAAAATACATTTCCACAGTTAGGACTATCAGACATACTCTTTAGAATTTCGTTCGTGATCGTGATTTCCACCTTTGCAGCGGGGCCTAGAGCCGGTGTGTTGATTATAATCCATCAGTTGTGGGCAATTCGTCTATCATACACAGTTGCACAGGACTATATTGTCCAAATCATGGGCCCTATTCTGGTCGGATCGTAGCCTGAAAATGACACTGATGACTCCTCTTAGCCATCGCATTTTTCTTGTTAAATTTGGATTGTCAACTGTCCTCTTCACTGCCACCAACTGGATTGTTGTGATCATCCAATCCATGATTCTTGGTCTGTGCTCCACCCATTGTGGGACCCACAATTTGGATGCTCTGGATTGACAAAGAACACATGCTGCCTGTGAAGTATGAGTCATCAAATTTTAGTAATTTGTGGCAGTTGCACTACATAGTCTAAGCACAGCAGCAGGGGCTGGACTCCGGTGAAAGTTCAACACCATTTCTCAAGTTGTGGCATCCACCATACATGCATCATAAAGTAAATTCTGGGCCATCCAAAATTTGGACCCTGTTATAGGAAAAGCATAGCCAAGTTCTCATTGATTTGAGTCTCTTAACCATCTTACTTCACTCATTGAATTTGGACTACTGGATGTTTTAACTGTAACCATCCATTCAGTAGCCACCAATACGATGGTTAGGATCATTAGGCCAGTGTAACTCATCTATAATGGGCCTCATGATTCGGACCATCTGGACCCGTTGTTTAAAGTGGACATCATCACACAAATTACAAAATGATGGGGATCCATCTGAACCTTTGCCTTTTAATCCCTCTCTCCATGGGATGTCTTCTACCACCAATTAGTCAGTACCCTGATTTTACTACCACCACCTCAAACTCACTCGATTTTTAGTCACTATCATTGCAATTTCCTGAATCTACAAAGTCCAGTAAAGTACAGGGGATCCCGCAATATTGTGATTAAGCCTAATCCTGATTTTAGCGGGCTCCATGCCCTCCACATCAAATTTTCCACACTACATAGGCACTTTTTGTCACTTTTGTATATTGGTATGTTTTTTTTTTTCCTTCTTCTTCTAGGACTTCCATGATTGCAATTAAGAGGAGGAAAGAGCGGTGATTCTGATGTGGAGAGCATGGAGCCACTAAAATAAGGGTTAGTCTTAATCCCAATTTTGTGCTATCCCTAACCCAAATAGACCCTAGATGCTGTTAAGATTCAACAAAAACAATGGCTGAAAAAACAAACACTTTGAAATCAGATTACTGACCCTTTTTTTTTTCCCGAACATTATTTGATGCCAGTCAATGGACGGTTAGAATTGTCCAATCAATGTGATCTTCAGCTTACTCCCATCCACAATGGGCATTTGCATGTATGCCATTTTTCCGTGGATGAGCTGCTATGATCTAGTGAATTGCGGCTCTTGACGGGAGTTTCTTTCTTTTGTATTTAGGAGAGCAAAATGCTATGGAGCAGAAGCGTAAGATGGGCTGGTTTGAAACTAAAGTGGACCATGCTTGTGTTTTGTTCGCAAATGTTCCCCCACCCGCACTCTGTAATCAACAGGAAAATCCTTTAATAATAGTGTATGCTCTTCTATCCTCTTACATGCATTTTTTCCCCAGTTTTGTTGAGTTTGAAGTTTTTCAAACACTCAGGTTCAAGTGGAGCCAGTCATTCGGTAATCCAGACCATTAGTCTTCTCAGTCCATGCATGATTCAGCTTTGCCTTGGAAATCTCCGCAGTGGGAAAATCCAAACCTCTAGATTTGTGGCCTACTGTTGAACAAATGAAGAGAGAATGCACAGTCCCCATTCGACTGAAGAAAGGCCCAAGATTGTAAGTGAGGATCTTTTGATCCAGTAGAGTTTTGGTGCATGGTTCATCTACGGTTTGCATGTGACAGACTAATGGCCTAGATAATTAAACCATGTGCTGCACTTGTCAGAATTAGAACCCTACGAAAGCAGAGAGATCTGTGGCCCAGGGCTTAACCATGACTTGTATTAAGTGCTAGTCATAGCTGTACATGGAATAAAGCAAGAGGACGTCTTAGGCCATGTTTGGGGTTTCGAATTCTAAGGTAAGGTAATGGATTATTGCGACGTTTGGATGAAGACGTATTTACATGATAACATGAGTTCGCATGTTTCGTAGACGATGAAATTTCCAAGACAAATTTTGACAATTGGTTTTTGTTCACCACGACAGGGTACCGATTTTGACATTCATGTTCTCTACTCACAGCCCTAAGCTGTGGTTCGATTATTTGAATGAGTAGTCCCCACTCAATCGGCACACATCTAAGGGTTGGAGAGTGAGCGGGCCACCATCATTCTGCCCTACTTGTGGCCTCAATGCAGACTTCATGCATTAGGGGGCTCGATGGATCATCGGATTGTTCGAGTTGGCTAAGGAACCCTAACAGTGGGGCCCTCCTTGATGTGTTTTCAAGACATGCAGGCCGTCCAAACTTTACATTATCTGTCCAAGTGGGTGGACATCATCGACGTAATGAACATACATCTCTCTTCCGTTGGCCCCACAGTCCGAGATCCATTTGGACACCAGTGGATCCTCGGATTCGCTCAAGCTATTTAAATAGTTAATAAAACTGTATATAAATGCATCTATAAAATTATTTTTGTGCCCAATAATTTTTAAGGTGGGACCTACCTTTTTAGGGATAGGTGCCATATACACTCTCACTTTAGCTCTATAAATTCTTACTAATGGTAAGAAATTCGAAAATTCCAAACTTTGTGATAAGCACAGAAACCTCTAGTTTCATGTGTTGGCCCTCAGAACTGTCCATGACTGCAAATAGTCCTATTTGCTAAGCAAGCTCATGTACAGCCAAACATGTTGCCATCATGGAACATGGGTGCAAGATCCAATTCATCCATTAGATTGGTCCAGCCTTTTACACGTTTTCTCAAAAATAAATCTGGTCCACTAAGCATGTGGCTCCAAGATTGGGAACGCAGGGAGGGTGCGTGCTGATTGGATACCTACCCTCACCGTGGTCCTGTCAGGGGATCTATAGGGCCGACAGTGATATATATATAGGGAAAAGGTACTATGCGCTCGACCTCACAAGACCGTCCCATGAGGTTGAGCTGTGTGGGTCCCACCGTGATGCGTTTTGAACATCTACCCCATCAGTTAGATGCACCATTCCATCGTGGGCCTAGGTCTCAAAAATCAAGTCAATCCATGACTTGGTGGGCCACACCACATACAGAAGTGGAGAGGGGCCGTGTACCATTAAAACATTCATAATCATTTTTTGGGCCCACCGAGATGTGGTTTGCAAATCCAGCCAATCCATTATGTGTGTCCCACTTGGATGAGGGTTCAGACCAAGTTTCAGCAGCATTCAAAACTCAGGTAGGCCCCACCAAGTGCTTTTATATGTTTTTGGCATGTCTTCACATGGTTTTAGATGGTATGGTCCAACTGAGTTCCGTATACGGCTGATTTTTGGGATATCCCATAATTTAGAGGGGACCCATCAAATGCACAGTGTTGATGGTTGACACGCATCACGGTGGGGCCCACATAGCTCGACCTCATGCGATCATTTTGAGCCACACCACAGGAAGCAGTGGGGGGCGAAAGCTTTATTTATTTTTTATTTTTTTAAGGATTGAAAGCTTACTATCCAAAACTTGGGGGAGTCAGTAATTTTGCATCAAGCTGATATTTATGATTTCCCTTCATAGAGGTCTATGTAACCTTATGAGTAGCTTGGATGGCAAATAATAAAGATCACGGTAGGACTTAGGAGTTTTCAACATTAGGAATTCAATCCCCATTGCTTCCCGAGGTGTGGTCCACTTGAGCATTCAATCTGCCTCCTTTTTGGGATTATGGTGAAAAATGATCTGTCAAAATGGATGGACGACATGATAAAACATACATATTACAGTGGGCCCCATAGATCCCCTGTCAGGACCGTACATCTGTCGCTAAGTCCAGGTGGTGGTGGATCCCGGTACAGGGGTTAGGAAATTTCAGCGAGATCCATAAACTATGGCCCACCTTAAAAGTGGATCAACCAGATTCTTGGACTAGGGAATGAATATGGTGGTGCCTTTCTGATGAATAGATTGGATTTCGGATTCACCATGCCACGTTAGCAAATGTGTGGCATGTATACGAACTTTGTTATACAGAGGTATGAGCTTAGCAAGCGTATAAAAAGTTAAAAGTATGCAGGGCTGTAAATGAGATGGCAAAAGAATGATATCTAACCCGGCAACTACTTGGGTACATATTCCATGCATCAATAAGCTCTTCTTTTTCCCTTATGCTGATCTAACATGCCTGTAGAGTTAGGCACTCAAACATAAGCAGTATGACAAACGATTTAATGACCAAGTCTCTCTATCACCAACCTTTTTTTTTTAATCTCCCTCTCTCTTTTTTACAGAAAGGTGGGAGCACACCACCTGTAATTTTATTGATATGAAAAATAACGAGCACAACACACAAAAATGCAGAAAAATAAAAGCCATCACTTATGAGAGAACATTTCTCAAACAAACTTAAGGTTATCTAGGGAGAAAAAAAATCAAAACAAAGACAAGATTGAACCAAACAAATCTAACAGCCTACGTGCTCGAACATTGCTCGGACAAGCTAGGAACCATGAATAGCCATAACTTTTCTCAGACAAGTTAGGCACCATGAATAGCCATAACTTAAATGCACTTATGGTCGTCGCTTTGGGGCAAATATTGCAGAGGGAAAAATTAATGAAAGCATCCGATCTATAAATCTGTTGTATTCAATGCTTCCCTTTGTCCATAGTGCTAGAGTCCAGAAAAAAGCTCCCATTCCTACTCCATATCCGACTCCAAATCCTATCCACATGAATTCCCAGTTCAATTTTGAAGTTGCAACTTCAAATGTCGGTATTACTGATGGTGGTGCAATGCATTTTCTTGATAGTGGTGGTCCACATAATCCCGAATTTTCTTGGAATGATTCATTTGTGAATGTAAAAAACTGTTTAATTTGCGGTATGCTTCCCACAAGGTGATTCTGTGAAAGATTCAACACTGAGAGGAATGTTAGTTTTGTCAGTTGCCAAGGAATCTCACCTGAGATATAATTTTGTGAGAGATCCAATGACTCGAGCACCGTTAAGTTCTCAAGTGACGTTGGAATCTGGCCTGTGAAACCATTGCGCGACATATTGAGCAGACGGAGTGACTTGAGAATCCCTAGAGATGCTGGAATATCCCCCTGAAAATAGTTGTTGGAGAGATCAACTGCTGTGAAGATGGTCAGGATCTTTGTTAGTTCCCTTTCTAGTCCTTTGATCATTACTGTCACCGTGTCTTGATAGTATACCGTATTTTGTGTCGAAGTTACGATTCTACCAAGGAACTTAGATTGAGATTTGTCCTCCTCCATCATTGCCTTCCAGCTTTGAAACATGTTAGATGGCAAACCACCCATAAAACTATTGGAAGAGAGGTCAATGATCTGCAACATTCGGAAGCTTTGATTTGTTCGTCGAAGTGTAATGGGGCCATAAAATTTGTTGGATTTCAAGACAAGAATGCGCAACTGGGACAATGCGTCTACCCATGAAGGAAAGGTATCATTTATTTGGTTGTTTCCAAGGTTTAATACCTCCAACATTGTGCAATTAGCCAAAGACCTTGGCACTTGGCCTTCTAATTGATTTTCACTGAGATCAAGTGTTTGTACATTGCATCCCTCTTTAAAAGATTGAAGCAAGGCACCGTTAAATGCATTTCCTCGGAGATTTAGCACATTGAGGACATCACTGATTTCACTCAAACATCGCGGAATCCAACCAGTTAACCGATTTCTGGATAGATTGAGGACTTGAAGGGATGTTATGTTGCAAATTGCCACAGGGATTTCTCCACTAAGGCTATTATTGGAAAGAGAGAAGAAGGAGGTAGAGGGTGACGGGATTGGAAGTGACCCCTCTAGCCTGTTGGAACTAAGGTCGAGAACAACCCAGTTACTCAACGGAACATGGGAAAATGGTGGTTCTATTCTCTGGAGTGCATTGTGTGAAAGATTTAAATAATACGAAGTCTCATTTCCAACCTTCCATATCCATTTGGGTATTACACCCGTGATTCTATTGTTGGAAAGGTCCAGAGATTGCATCTGCTCCTGATTTTGCAAGAAATTTGGAAACTTTCTCATGTTGCAAGAACGCAGTGATAATTCTATAATCTGGGGGAAGTCGAAAAAGGAAGAATTACTACTACCATCTTTGACTGACAAGTTGTTATTTGAAAGGTCGAGAAGAGAGAGATTCTTAAGATTTTGAAACAACCCTAGCTCCACAACACCACTGAAATTATTGAAAGAAAGGGAAATGGTTCTAAGCTTCGCAAGTTTGAAGATAAAGCTCGGCACCATTCCCTGCAAGTTGTTGTCACCCAAATAAATGAACTCCAACTGTGTAGAAGAGGCATTGTGGATAACATCAAGCCGGCCGCCCAATTCATTACGTTTGAGATCTAGCATCCGCAACGAAGGGAGCGAAAACAATGATGATGGAATGGTCCCATTAAGCAAATTACTCCCTAAGATGATCACTTTGAGATTCAGAAGCTTGTTTCCATAGGAAGAAGGAATAGGGCCGCTTAAACTATTGAATGAAAGATCCAAGTACTCTAGTTTGCAGAGGTTCACAAGGAAGGATGGTAATGGTCCTGACAGATTGTTTCCATTGATGTAGAGTTCAGATAGGAAATGGAGTTTGGAAAGGGAAGAATGGATGGGGCCTAAAAGACCACAATTTCGTAAACTCAACTTGCGGAGATTCCTTGGGAAGTTGGGCATCACAGATGAGAGATTGTTATAGCTGAGGTCGAGTTCAGATAGGAAACGGAGTTTGGAAAGGGAAGAATGGATGGGGCGTGAAAGCTCGCAATACTGTAAGCTCAACTTGTGGAGACGAGGGAGTGAGGAGAATAAGGCCTGGCCCCACTCACTACCCTCCGCTGGGAAGTTTGCACTGTCAAGGTGTAATTCTCTCAGACTCGACATGTTTTGGAAGAGTACTGCAATGCTTGGGTTTTCGAGTTTTAGGGTTAGAAGCCCGGATTCATTGTAATAATAATTGAAAGAAAGATCGAGAGAAACCAAACTGGTTAAGAGTGATATTTCGAGCGGGATTTGGCCATAAAAATACAACCGAGAGAGGTTGAGATGGGTCAAACCGATGAGCTTGTCAAACCCAGAAGGGATTGGAGAGGAATCGAAGTAATTGTCAGCGAGGCTGAGCCTCTGCAAGCTCCAAAGATGAAAGAGGCTTTCAAAATCAATCCGACCTGAGATATGGAAGCTACTGAGGTCGAGGCTGATCACGTGACCAGTGGCTCCATCGCACGTGATGCCTTCCCAAGAGCAGCAATCGGTATTGTTTGAATTCCATGTGGAAAGAGTAGAGAAGCTAGAAGGATAGAAGTCGAAGCCATTCTTCAAGTCGAGTAAGGCAGAGAAGTGTTGATGGATGCATTTTTGGGTACTTGCAAAGACAGAAGATTGGAAAAGAAGACAGCATGAGATAAGGAAGAGCATCAGAAATGATGGGTTTTTGGAGGAGAGGCGAGCCATTGCTAATTGGGAGTTGGATTGTGTAAGAAGAGAAAGCATGAGGGGTATATATATAGGCACGAGTGAAGAGCTTCAATATGCTTTCCTACTCATAAGTCTCATACGTGTGAAACTTTCACACGGGAACCACTCATTGAGCCGGTCAGCACTTTGTAGATGCCATGTCTCAGGGACGCGGATTAGCTACTGAACTCGACAGCAGCAGTGTCGCTACTGAAGTGACGTCACCACATTCTATGGGCCCCATCATGATGTATGTGTTGTATGCACACCGTACATTGGAGAGATCATTTTAATGGAATGAGCCAAAGAGTGAGAAAGATCCAAAGCTCAAGTGGACCCCACCACAGAAAACAGTGGGGATTGAACGCCTACAATTAAAAACGTCTATCTTGCAAATACCATCAATCCAATATTCTTGAGAGATCTTTATAAGTTACTGCCGATCTATCATGCAATTTACATCTGGGTAACTTTTAAAAAGGTTTTGTTTAAGCTGCATCATCAATTTAGGTAAGTTTCATTATAGAACCTTTGGACAGAATTTTTCTAATGAGGTTAGATTAAATAAGTTAGTTTGCATTAATGTTACCCTATGATGATAATGCCTTTTTTTAAAAAAAAAAAAATAAAAAATTTAAATAAATCAGAAGCTAGAATTCAAAAGTCAGAGGCCAAACCATCTGTTATACAGGAGCTACTGTGCAAATGCCCTGGCGTAGAATCAGGATGGTCCACTCATAAAATGGACAGAAATTAAAAACTTGTGGGAGGTTTAAGAAAATCAGGCCAACCTTTTTATTTATTTATTTATTTATTATTTATAATCCGCTGCTTGTTTTGTAAACTATGTGGGTAAGTAAACTATCCTAATTCTTTATCTAAATCATCAAGATGTGGGGCCCACCTTTTAGCGTTACTTTCGTTGGCTGCCAAGTAGTTAGGAACATAATGTGAATTTCTGTCCATTTAAACTTGCCAGTTTAGAAACCACACTGATCAAAAAATCCCAGCCAGATGGGAGGCTATTAATTGGACTACTGAAAAGAAGATTGTAAGATGGGTTTTTCTTATTATCTGATTTCATCCGTTGCATCGACTTATGACTAATTTCCTTATATGATTTTCTCAATAAAAACTGCCCCATGATTTAGATAGCCTAGATGACACATGGGACAATGCGGTTTGGCGCACCATCTCTCATATGATTTTAGATGAATCACAACTGAGTGGGGTCCACTGGTATTTCTGATCACACTATCCAACCCTTAGGGTAATTTAGAGTACCATTGATCAATAAGGCCCACCTTATAGAATTCTTACCGTTTAGTCCTTTCATTAGCCGCGAGTCCATAACTCATAGCTCATTAACCTATGCTTGGCATATAATTATCAATCTAGGATGTTGAAATCATGGGCCTCATTGTTCACAGAGTACAGCAAAAATCACATTAATCAGTATATCTTAACAGTCCAATAACAACCACTGAATTTGTACAAGTGAACTGTTTTTTTAAAACATTGAATTTCATTCCAAATTCAAGTGGATGGTCGTAATCACCCAATATTTTCTAGATCATTAGCCCGGAAAAAGTAAATTGATAAACAAGAACCCTTTGATTAGTAGACATTTGTTTGATGAGAGTTCATTCTTGCTGGAAGTCATTAACAAAAAAAATAACCTTCTTAATCTAATTAGTGTTAAAAATGTACACCCTGATCCATAGCTCAAGTGGTAGACTGAGTGAAAGATGCCTCGTTTCAACACTTGAGGTCTTGGTATTGATCCTAGCGGGGGTGGCTAACATGGAGTGTGTGTACTGGCATGGGTGTGTACCAAGCTAACCCAAAAAAAAATAAAAAAATAAAAAATTAGTGTTAAAAATGTGGATGGAAATTAAGTACTTTATTAAAAATCATTAAATTACTGATGTGGCTTAATGAAAAACTTCTAAAAAAGTATTAGGATTAAAATTACATACTAATTAGGTAGTAATTTATAATATTCTTTTTCTTAAGAGGACCACTTCCAGTGAAACACGGGTCACAACACAAATGCATGACTTCGATTGTGGCCATTAGATGCGGCGCAAACTCGCCTTAATTTCCAAAACCTCTCTCAACAATCTCAACACCCCACTGAGAATTAAGCTATTTTCAAGCAATTCATGATGTTGGATCTGGATTGCCAAAGTTAGTTGGTTACAGCGGTATTAAAGTAATAGACAGTGAGAAGAAATTGATAATGACAGACACTCAATGTTCCTTCATTCCACCGTTTATAATTATTTATCTGAAATTGATAATGGCAGAAACTTAGTATTTGTTCATTCCAAGGTTTGTAATCACTTATCTCTCCGGGTCAAGCGACTCCAGATAGAGTGGGAAGAATAAACGGGTCACACACGTGATGCCATTTTTTCATGCAAAAAGATTCCATTCACATTTTTCTTGATGCTGTAGTCCAGTTGGCCCCATCGTCTGGAAGAACCAGCAAAAATTTGAGGCCGTTAGATCCCTTTTTATTTATTTATTTATTTTTTTGCAGACTGTGCAAACTAACAGCTTGGAAAATTAGCTAGCCGTGTCTATTGAACCATACACACATTATATGTACAGGAGGGTAACGTGCACTACACGCTATTGTATAGGATAAGATAAATATTGGTTACATGATGCAACTGGAATGCTACGTACGGATTTATATTAACAATCATAAATGTCATAGTCCAAAAACTCAAAAACTCCACTTGACATGATGTCTAGGTGGGTTGGATAATGGCACATGGGGGTGGAAAAGGGTGGAAGAAAGCATCATTTTCTTCAAATGAATAATAAAAGAAATCTTTAAATCCATAAAATAAAAGAAAAACCCTAAAAAAGATCACGAAATTAGAAATAATGAACTCTGGATATAATACTCTTAATATAAATAGTTCATAATGCCCATAATATAATTACTTATAGAGTATTAATCTCACGGGCTAAGTGCACATGAACCTTCGCGATGAAGGACGTGGCAGAGACACATTCTTAGCATGGTTGGACCAAAAGAAGGTGAAACGTTAATTGGCTATAACTTTTGATCTGGGTATTATTATGGAGCGTACAACCTACCAACCGACTTACAAAGTGGATTGTGTCTGTTTGTTTTGTCAGAAAATGCGCGTTTTTAGTTCAAAAATAAAATTTTAAGAAAAAATGATTATTTTTTGTAATTCATATTTTTTAAAATATTTTTTTCATTTTTAGAGTTTTAGGTTTTTTTTTCATTTTTTCGAAATAACTTATAATCATGTTAGGATTGTTCTAGCAAAGTTTATTTATAATTTTTATTTTTAGAAATTAGGATTTAAAAGAGTTTTACTAGAATTAGGACTTTTATTAGTGTTAGAATTTTACTATTTTTGGTAATTACGATTTTTGATTTTTTTTTTTTCTTTATTTAATGGTGTAATAGAAGCATATACACAAAGGACACCAATCAATCAATTTATTTTGAATTTGTTTATAATTTATTTTTATTTTCTATCTCTCCTCATGGGTTTGAGGAATCTAAACGAGGAATCCAGAGAAACTTCCTGGATACAAAGTAATTATCACCTAGGAAGACCTTGCTCAACCTCACCACATACATTCCTGTGTCACTTTCTATGCAAGTAGTTGCATCCGTAAGCCTCTGTACTCAATTCCTATCATGCCTTGAAAAAATCATGCTAATGGGATGCTCCAAACCAGCCAATCAGATGGCATCCAAAAATACGTGGACAAGATCATTTTCACAGTTTATACTGGCTGAAATAAGAGAGTTTTTGCAGCTGCATAGGCCCCGGTTGGAGTCCTGCCAATGTCTGTGTATTGATGTCCTGCTTCCTTATTTTCAGAGTGCTTTGCTTTTCCATCAAGGTGCTATCGAGGTGCACAGCGACCCTATCTATTCCTGTCATTTGCTTGTGCCGTGGCATTGTTCCTTGGGTCTGTTTAGTTTTTTTTTTTTTTTTTTGGTGCCCACGGTACTCAAGCTAACAAGATGACTGAGGATGGGTCCCAAGCGATGCAAGGTTTGATGATCCGATGAGAAATTTTGGGATTTGATATGGTTGGAATTTGGGATGTGAGAATCTATCTAATTAAACTATATATAATAAATGAATAAATAAATAAAATAGAAAACTTATTGAACTGTAAAAGTCTTGACATGATTTGAATAACTTTGCTTGAAATTGAATTTGTGTTCTTTGAACAGTGTCCCAAGTATTGGGGGTGTGGAAGAAACTTTAGAGTTAAATTACAAAATCTTGTAATAGGGAAACACAAACAAAGCAAATATAGAGAGCACACAAATTTAATTTTACATGAAGAAACTCTTCTGAGAACAAATCAGAACATAAAGGGACTAGCAATTCACTATTAAAACAAATGATGATAGATGAGATCAACTTACGGGTGCAAAACTAAAAAATCTTTCTCAAAACCCTAGCTCCTCTCTCTCTTTCTCTCACGTTCTAAAATGCATTAGGCTTTGTGTTGCAACGTGCTTAACCCTAATTTGCACAATAACAAGCCCTTACATAGAGTTACACCTGAATTAGGAAACAAAATATGCATAACCATCAATTGAACCTTTCGATCGATCGACTTCAATCAACTGGTCTTTGATGTAGAGCGGGTAGCGGATATTTTCATATCCAAGATGGACCAGAGAAGGCCCGATAGGAGGCGAAAGTAATCAAGATTGTCAAAACCCTAAAACAAGCATATCTTGCAATACAGAATGACTTATTCAAAGTATCATATATGATTTTGGGGTAGGAGAAACTACTTTAGCTACACCCAACCCCATTATACTAGGTTTCCCACACCGAATTTCCGAGATTCCATCATATTGATGGTCACAAATCATTTTTAATTTTGTTTTTTCTATTTATATCAGTTTTAGTTTAATCATAACTCTTAATCCTTTGAGCTCAAGGAGTTGTGAATAACATGAAGAAGGCTTAGAAAATTTAGGAGAATACCATGGTTAGGCCAAATTGGATGCTTACTATTTTTAGCCGAAAACCATAAAGTCTAGTAGAAATCATGACCGTATATAATTAGTAAGCTTTTCAAACAGTCAAGGTTCAAGTAGAGCCAGTCATTCGGTGATCAGACCATTGATCTTCTTGGTCCATGTATGATTAGGCTTTGCCTAGGAAATCTCTGCGGTGGGGAAATTCGAACCTTTAAATTTGTGGCCAACTGGTGAACAAATGAAGAAAGAATGCATAGTCCCCATTCGACTGAAGAAAGGCCCGAGATTGTAAGTGACGATCTTTTGATACAGTAGAGTTTTGGTGCACGTACGGTTCATCTACTGTTGCCATGTGACAGACTAACGGCCTAGATAATTAAACCATGTGCTGCACTTGTCAGATTTAGAACCCTAGCAAAGCAGAGATGTGTGGCCCACTTAATCCTAATTGGTGCACACACAGAGAGAGAGAGAGAGAGAGAGAGAGAGAGAGAGAGAGAGAGAGAGAGAGAGAGAGACGCTCAGTTGTGCACCGGTTCGTACATCAACCGTTGGATAAGGCAGACGGTCTAGATGAAGGCGCTCTTATGCATGAGTTTGAAAGAGTGAGTTTCCTTCTCTGGTACGCCTCTTTAACCTATTCTCTAACTCTCCAAAGGATGCGGTGGAAGCCTTTCACATGAAGTTCTTTTGTTGGGATGCTAGGTGGGTCCCACTAAGATGTTAGTGATAAATCCACGCCGTCCATAAATTTTTAAAAATAATTTTATGACATGAACCCAAAACTGAGGTAGATCAAAATCTCAAGTGGGCCACACAGTGTTGATTGAACTCTCACCATTAAAAACTTCCTGGGGCTACCAAAATTCTGGATCAAGCTGATATTTGTTTTTTGCAATCATCTAGGTCTGTATGACCTAATCTACAGGTTGGATGTCAAATAAACATCATGGTGCGCCTTAAAAAATTTTAATGGTGAGAATCATTATCACCGCTGCTTCATTTGGTCTGGTCCACTTAAGATTTGGATCTGTCTCAGTTTTGGGATAATGCCCTGAAATGACAAGGAAAATGGATGGACGGTGTGGATAAAACCCATACATCACGTGACGACTCAAAGCTCCTGCCCATTCATAGCTGGAGAGGGGCGGTGGTAGGACGCGATCCGCGTGAATTTCGCGAGAAGTTACCGGACGCAGATTAGCTACTGACAGGTTGAGTAGCGTGACTGGATACTGAACTGATGTCATCAAGTTCTGTGGGATCCATCATGATGTATGTATTACATCCACACCGTCCATCCATTTGGAGATATTATTTTAGGGCATCAAACAAAGAATAAGGCAGATCCAAAGGTGTAGTGGACCCCACCACATAAAACAGTGGGGAGAGTGACGCCCACTGTTGGAAACTTCCTAAGGATTACCATTATGTTTATTTGAGATCCAAACTATTTGTAAGTTAACGCAGACATGAAAGAAGGGAAAACATAAATTCAGCTTGATCAAAAACTTTAGTGGCCCTTAGAAGTTTTTAATGGTGGGCGTCACTCTCCCCACTGTTTTCTGTGGTGGGTCCACTAAAGCTTTGTATGTGGCTCATTCTTTGGGTCATGACCTAAAATGATCTCTCCAAATGGATGGACAGTTTGAATACAAAATATGCACCATGGTGGGGTCCATAGAACCTGGTGACATCACTTTAGTAGTGAGTCTGGCTGCTCAACCTATCCGTAGCTAATCCGCTTCCCAAGTCACCGGACGTGAATTTCCTGCGAAAGCCTTCCGCAGGAAGTTCCTCCATTTGAAACCTAAGTGGGACCCACTGTGATGTTTTTGAGAAATCCAATCCATCCATCCATTTTGTGAGATCATTTTAGGACATGAGGCCAAAAATGAGAAGGATGCAATACTCAAGTGGGCCGAAAACGTAAGGATTGAACACACACAGTTGAAATATTCTTTGGGCTCAGAAGCTTTGAATTAGGCTAATATTTGTGTTTTCAGTTCATCTCAGTGGTAATGACATTATAAACGGTGTGGATGGCAAAAAAAAATAAAAAAATAAAAATCACTGTCAACCCAGGGAGGTTTCAACGGTAGCAAATTCCCTACCCACGTTTTCCTTTAGTTCAGCCCACTTAAGTCTTGCATCCTTCTAATTTTTAGTCTCAGGTCCTAAAATGAGCTCAAAAAATGAATGGACGGGGTAGATTTCTCAAAAACATTATGGTGGGCCCCACTTAGGTTTCCAATGCAGGAACTTCCTGTGAAAGGCTTTCGCAAGAAATCCGCATCAAAAGTGACCGCGTTGGAAGGGGAAGCAGATTGCATCCTACCCCTGCCTGGACGGTAATCCGTCTGGTCAGACCTTTGTGGGGCCACTGTAATGCAAACGTCTTATCCATGTCGTCCATCCCTATTTACAAATCATTATACGGTATTAACCTAAAAATGAGGCAAAACCAAGGCTTAAGTGGGCCACAGAGTGGCGATTGAAGGGTCACCATTAAAAACTTCTTGGGAGCTACAAAAGTTTCGGATCAAGCTGATATTTGTGTTTTCACTTCATCTGAGTCTACATGAACTTATGAATAGGTTGGATGGTAAAAAAACGTCACAGTGGCCGTTAGAGAAGTTTCAACGGCTGGTGTCATTATCACCACCGCCTCCTTTGGTGTGGTCCACTGGAGATCTGGACCTGCTTCATTTTTTGGATCATGCCATAAAATGATCTGTTAATAGGTATGGACGGCGTGGATAATACGTTTACATCATGAGGGCCCCACAGAGCTCTGCCTAGACAGATTATCATCCAGGCGGGGGTAGGACGCAATCGCTTCCGCTGGAAGGATGTGGATTTCCTGCGAAAGCCTTTCGCAGGAAGTTCCTGCACTGGAAATCTAGGTGGGGCTCAACGTGATATTTTTGAGAAATCTACCCTGTTCATCCGTTTTTGGAGCTCATTTTAGGACTTAATACTAAAAATGAGCAGGATAAAAACTTAAGTAGCCTGCATTAAAGGAAAATGTAGGTAGAAAAATTTCTACCATTGAAACCTCCATGGGGTCAATAGTGATGTTTACATGCCATCGATACCATTCGTAACGTCATTCCTACTGAGATGAACTGAAAACACAAATATTAGCCTGATTTAATGCACTTGTGGTGCCACGAATATTTTAACTGTGTATGGTCTATCCTTATTTAGGAGTATTTGATGAAATGATCATCACATACGCTTTAATTTCAAAATTTGAATATAGATGGTCGAATTTGGAAAAAATGGGAAAAATTCAAAAATTTTCCAATTTCTTCCAAATTCCTAGCAAAATTGCACTCTAAATATGAAATCAGCATGTATGAGGGCTAATCTACTGATTTGTTTAGTCCTTGTTAATTTTTAGAGAATAAAAATTATTTTTTAATTAATAATTAATAAAAAATTATTAAAATATGTTTTTTTTTTTTTTAAATTTCCCTTCAACCAGCTGTTAATTAAGACTAATTTCGAAATATTTAGGAGTGTTTGAACTTTGATGAAATGATCATTGCATACACTCTAAGTGTTATGCATAATTTGAATATAGTTACATTAGTTCAGTTAGATAGCACATAGCTTAGGAACCTATACAAAGGAAACATATTATGTGCACTTCATTTTTAAGATATTTGTTGAAGGCATAAATGTGCTCACCAAGATCCGACTCCTCCGCCATATTCAGATTATATAGTTACCTCTTCAGATTTAGATAGTTTGAGAGATTTCCTCATGTACAAACTTTCCAACTTCGTTCATAGTCCACTGTGGCCGTCTGATTAATTGGATAGAGTTAATTACCCTTTAATCAAGTTCTTTCCATTCCACTTCCTTCACAGATTCTGATGAAATCGGCCATTAGGAGTCGTTCGATCTCTTCCTTAATTTTGAGGGTGACTTCAACTGTCATTTGCTTTAGTGGTTGCTTGCATGGCCGATAGCCTTCTTCCGTGGGTAGTTTATGTTCGACTAGGGATCTATCAAGCCCTGGCATATCATGATAATCCCATGTGAAACAGTCAGTGAACTCAAAGAACAAACTGATTAACATTTCCCTTTCAGGCGGTCGTAACAAATTACTTATGAAAGTTGGTTTTAGATCCTGATCTATCCCCAAGTTTATTTCGACCAGCGGATTCTGGACCTACGGCCGACTATCTTCTTTTTCTTTTGAGAGGTCTTCAAGCTTAAAGCTATGTTCTTCGACCGATTCATCTATCTCGGCCAAGTTCACCAAACTACCTTCATCAATTTTCTTTAGGCTTTCTTCAAGCTTCTTTATTCTGGTCTTGAAGTCGGCCTCGTGGACTTCACTTCTTGATGTTCTAATCATGGGATCTCCTCGATGACATAGCGAAGTCAGCTGATAAGGGACGATGTTCTTCAGTTGAGCATTACTGGTCCGGGTAACTTTCGGCATAGCTTGCACAATACTATCTGGATTCTTTTTCACTGTGATCCCAGTAGGGCGACCGAGCTTATTTCTCCTGATGAACCTGATGGGGCCCACTTCTTCACCATAATAATAAGCTTTACTGGCATTTGATATGGCTAAGAAGGGTTTATTATCAGCCGAGACCAACTCAACCTTGTCCTGGTTCCAGAAAATCACGAACTGATGGAAGATAGATGGAATACACGCAAAGGAATGGATCCAATCTCTTCCCAATAATGCATTATAGCTTGACAAAGTGTTTACTACGAAAAATGGTGCCAGAAATGTCTTGGTTCCTATGGTTAGATCGACCGGTAAGACACCATGTGTGTTCGTGATATGACCAGCAAAGTTATTAACGGTTACTTCTGATGGGATCAGATTGGCCGAAGTTTTTCCTAACTTAGCCATCATTCTCCATGACAATAGATTCACTGTGGCCCCATTATCTACCAAAGTCCTGGTCATGGGACATCCAAGTGGGCTGATTTATATAGTGGCTTAAGGTGCTGTGTGATATCTTTGGTCGGTTTGTCGATAACTATTCTTTCGAACGCACCGTTGGTCGCAATGGTGACTATGTTGACTTGTAATTTTTACCAACCTTAACTTCATCTTCCTTACTTTCTTCAAATGGGAAAAAAAGCATGTTGTATGCTTATCGGGGGAGCGTACTCTTCTACATCCCGTGGAATTGTGTTTGGTTGAGTAGGCCATGCCTAAAAGCTAGATGGCAATGTGAAAACCATGTTACAAGGAAAAGTCACTGGTGACACGAACCAAACACAATCTTACCACTCAAACCCTGCGCCCTAGTGTTTCAGACTTGACTTCTTTAACCTAACTAAGGTGTTTTTTGGCCATGGGTTTGGCCGAGAGATCGATAGTCGAGGAATTCTCCTGAGTATCTGCAGATGACGAGAGTTCATGGGCTAACCACTCCTCTATTAGAAAGCAATCTTCGCTGAGGTAGTCCGATAGATTACCGCAACTATTATCATCTTTGAGATCTTCCGAAGGAGCCATGTTATCTTGTGCATTTTGGTTTTTTTTTTTTGTGCCGTAATACAGATTCGACCGCATTTACTGCCACTTGCTCATCAAGCACGGGAACCTTCCAAAACGGATGGGGAAGTTTAGCTTCTAGCCGAGGGAGCATTCCTTCCTCTTCGATTTCTCTTCTTGCAGTGGCCCTTTGTCTTTGCAACTTGTGCTTTTGAGTCTTTCTCAGAGCTTCTGGTATTGCTAGAAACTTTGGGTGAATAACTCACTTCCATACTCCCTCTTGTGTGGTGTGGGAGGCTTGACCCTCCCTGTTAGGGGAGGTCCCCAATGTGAATGGTGATTGGAGGCCGAGTATGCACGCCGACTAATAGCTATCTTGACTGTTGTTGCGATATTCTCTTTCCTTTTTAGGAGGATTTTTCGGTAGAGACCCAATTTCCTGTGCACATCGATCGCAAATCCAAGGACCTTGGTACCTTCCTCGGATGGCGGCAGGCCGATCATTTTGGGTACGAGGGGTCCAGTAATATCTCTGCACAGGTTGGCCGCTCATTCCTCATAAGTTTCCTGTGCTGAGATCAATCTTTAGCTTTAGACAGTCCCTCATATTGGCTGTGACCATGTTCACCTTCATGTTAGCTGGGAATGGATTGGTATCGATCAACATCGCCTTCCTTCTTTAGGAACTTCAATAATCCACGGTCCATGTGGTCCTGAATAACTTTCCTGAAAACAACACATTTGATAGTTGAATGAGACCGAGATCTGCGCCATTTGTAATATTCAATCTTTTACAATTCATTGGCCGAAGTTAGTTTATGATTTATAAGAATCTTAATGAACTTCCTGGCTAACAATTTATCAAATATTTCTTCGGCTCGAGTGATATCGATGGTATACACCTTCTGAGCCTTTTGCGCGGTCGATTCTGCTTTGACCAATGCCGAGCATACTAGTGGCTTCTTGACAACTACTTCAACAATCAAAATTTCATAGTTAGGTTCGTTGTAGTACGTCCCTATTGATGAATTTGTTTGTCAAGCTCCTTCTTGGAGCAATTCCTCATAGCGAGAAACTTTTTTTAGTTAAGTTATATAAATCTGCAAACTCCGTGACTATAAACTTTTTGCAGAGCTTGTATTCTAGACCATGTTGTGCGAATTGCATGAATTTGGCCTCAGTATTGACTATTTTATAGCGCTTGAATCGCATAATATAACTCTCGCATGGTTCGCTAGGCAATTGTCGGAATCGTATGAGATCGGCCATGCTTATTTCCCTGTTTCTGGAGAAGAATCGAGTATGAAACTTCTACTTTAATTCCTACCAACTATATATATGTATTGAGTTTGGCAGTAAGTTTGAATACCATATGAAGGCTGCGACAGTTAATGAGTGAACGAATAACTATAATTTATGATTGTCATTATTGGCTAACTCACCACATTGCATGGTGAATCGGCCAATGTGCTCAATAGTCGATTGACCGGGCTCACCAAAATATAGCGTGAAATCCGGTTTATAATTCCTTAGCAATGGATGCTTTCGATCTATCTACTCTGGGTATGGTTTGTGATAAATAGGGATAGTATTTTGGCTAAACACTTAACCATCAACCTTTTGAACAAGTTGCATTATCTGGTCCCGATCGATTCACTGAGGTTCTATGATCGGCGGTTGATATGGCCCAAATCGATTAAGATTATCTTGAAATCTAGGGCTTTGCAACGGATTGAATCCAACTGGAGGTCCATCATTTCTATTTTCAGGCATGAATTCCGTGGCCTCCCATTTAGGTCGCCTGACTTACATGGGATGTGGCGCATTCCTGACCTCCGGGGGAGGGATTAGTGGTGGGTTACGTTGTAATGGTGGCATAGGTGGTAATGGGACTGCATTCCCGACCGAGCTTCCGTTATGTTGGGATCTGGGTGGCGTCCGTTCTGTTATCATATCCAACAATCGCTGCATAGCTTCAGTCTAGCTGGCCATGTAATGATTGGTAGTCTCGGCCTGGACACGGAATTGCTCCGCTTGGGCCCTTCTATATTTATATACCATCTGGATGCTCATTTGAACATCTCAAAGTACGATAGATACCTCATCTGGGAGTACGGCTCGAGACATGGATGGTCCAGCCTGATTTTCTGTCAGGTTAGCATTCAAATTAATCACCTCTACGGGCTCCTGGACCTGCACATCATCACCTGGAGGTGGTGCGGTCGGCATTGCGGGTTCGGCCCTGGCAATTTGAGCACTTCTTCTTTGCATTTTTGGCAACAAACAAACCGGTAGTCAATAAACAGTGTCCCACCGGGCATGCCAGAAAATTATTCGACGTTGTTTTCTCACACAGTGTATGTGGGCATGCAAGAATTGGATTTATAGCTCCAATTTGAATCGAACAACAATGACCCACGATAAGATAGTTAGACACAAAGTATGATCGAGATCCAAGGAGATCGACCGCCTATTCAGCCACTCGTTCAATGTGTAAATGGATCAGGCGATAGTCAGAGGGTGGGGGTTTGTTCTCTGAAGATGGGTTACTCCTTCGCCTTATATATGAAAGGACTTTTCGATACATATTAAGTGAAACAAGAAAGAAATTCTTACAGTCAGTTGCTACAAACTGTTGAAGATAGCCTCTCCGATGTAGAACTGAATCCAGTGTATGAGTGTAAGCCCAAAATTATAGCTAAAAGTTATCAGCTACTTGATTAACATTACTGATTACGCTACGAAATGTAAATGTGTTTGCTGAAAAGTAAACAGTTACGTTAAGGAATGTAAATTTGTTTGCTGAAAAGTAAATGGTTACACTAAGGAATGTAAAGAAATTGGTAATTTGAAAAGATAATTGAAAGATAATTGATTTGGTTGATTGGTTTAGTATAAAATAGATTATTCTGTTGCAATATTCTTCTATTTATATCTCTGATCTAGCCATTCTGGATTCTTCCCACATTTTGACGATTATGGTAACTGTTCACCATTACTCTGCTCATGGATGCTTCCCACGTTATGCTTCTTTTGCCTCTCCTTTCACCACCAATCATGTGACCGTTCAAGCTTGGTCACTTGTCTCTTGCCACTTGTCATATGGTCATCCAAGCTTAGTCGCTTGCCTCTTGCCACTTGTCATATGGTCATCCAAGCTTAGTTGCTTGTCCTCTCGACCGCTTTTTTAGCGTTTGGCCGTAATTGATACGTTATGGCTCTGCTCTACCAGACATAACCCTACATATCTGTAGGAAATTCTCTGACTGTTATATGTATATCTGTATAGATCACAAGTAAATGAACCTGCTTGGCCGAGCTGTTATACGTATATCTGTATAGATCACAAGTAAATGAACCTGCTTGGTCGAAACAAGGCTCGGCCGGAATGGTTACCAACAATAATCATCTGATGTTTTTTGGATCATCAGCCGGTGGAGTCATGATCACTAGACATGGGCCAGCCTATGAGTGTCCTGGATCTCACAAGTGGCCTAAGATGCTCCATGAACCGGTGAGGTGACTTGATAAACAAGAGCCCTTTGATAAATAGACACTTGTTTGATAAAAGAGCATTCTTGCCCGAAGATAAGTGTTGTCATTAACAAAACAAGAAAATAAACCTTCTTAATCTAATTAGAGTTAAAATTATGGATGGAAAGTACTTTATTAAATAATATTAAATTACGAATATAACTTAATGAAACTAAAAAAAGTATTGGGATTAAAATTAAATACTTATTAGGTAGTAATTTATAAATATTCTTTTTACGAAAGAGGAGCATTTCCTAGTCAAACACGCGTCAAAACACAAATGCATGACTGACAATGGCCATTAGATGGGGCACCAACACGCCTTAATTTCCAAATGCTCTCTGAATTCCAAGCACGGTAATCTCAACACCCCACTTAGAATTAGGCTATTGTCAAGCAGTTCATGATGTTTTTGGTTGGTGACACTGATATAAAAGTAATGGACAGTCGGAAGAAATTGATAATGACAGACTTAATGCTCATTTGTTCCACCGTTTATAATCACTAATCTGAAATTGATAATGACAGACACTCAGTGTTCGTTCATTCCGAGGTTTATAATGACTTGTCTCACCGGGTCAAGCAAGCGACGATCATCAGCGAATCATCAGCGGATCACGCTCGTGATGCCATTTATTCATGGAAAAGGGGCCCATTTACTTTTTTCTTCATGCTGATATTGGCAGCTGTCGTTTATCTTTTCTCGATCGACAAGGAATTGTCAGCCAGGTGAGCCCCGACGTCTGAAGAACCAGCAAATATTCGAGGCAGTTCGGTTTCTCTTTTTATTTATTTATTTATTAATTTTTTTCACAATATGCAAACAGTGAGTATATAGTTTGGAAAATTAGCTAGCCGTGTTTACTGAAAGATACACACGTTACATGTACAGGAGGGTATAATGCGCACTACGCACCATGGTACACGTGCTACACGTATTAGGATAAGAAAATATCATTTATATGATACAACTAGAATGCTACGGATGTATATTAACAATAGTAAACATCATGGTTCAACAACTCAAAAACTAGACATGATGTCTAAGTGGGTTGTGTAACGAGCTGTACATGAAGTGAGTTAGCTTGGTTAACTAGCTTGATTCGATTTGAAAAAGCTCACTTGATTCGGCTCAAAACTGGGTTCAAGCCGAGTTGAGCTAAATTTTTTTTAGCTCGAAAAACCTCGAGCTGAGTTTGAGCGAGACCGAGCTCGACTCGACTCGGCTCCAAACTGAACTCAAACTTGACTCAATTCGAATCGATTTAACTTGAATTGAGTTCACTTAATATAAATATTTTGTAAATATTTATATATTTAAATATATTATATATTATGTAATATATATTACATATATTATGTATTATATATATTTAAAATATTAAAACCTAAATTCGAACTTAGCTTGTAAGCTTGAACTCGAACTCAAAAGATCGAGCTTAAGCTTGGCTCGAACATGGCTCAAACTGGCTCGAGTTGGTGAACGAGCCGAGCCAAGCTGACTAGATAGGCTCGAGGATCGAGCTGAGCCGAGTTTGAGCTGGGGTAGCCTGCTGCTCGAGCCGAGCTGAGTTAGGCCAAGCTCGACTCGGTTTGACTCGTGTATAGCTCTAGTAACAACCCTGATTTTTTTCAAACCACATAAGACCAGACTAACTAGAATTAATAACAAAAATAAAAAAAAACTTAACCCAATGGTAGAGGTAGCCTTGGTGGTAGGAGATCAGGATCATGTCCTAACCCTGCAGTATTTAAACCGTAGTATTTATTTTTTTATTTTTACAAAAATTTACAAAATTCCGATGAAATCTTCTAGATTCATGGCTCTTTCTTTATTTAGAAGGGGGATCCATTGGAATTTTTTGTAGAAACCCTAAAATCCTAAAAACTTAAGAGTAGCCAAAGAGAGCGAAGGTCTGTGAAGTAGAAAACTCCACCAGTAAGTCCCTAACCATTTTCATTTCTAAAAATTTCTGTAAACCCTAGATCTAAACAACGAATGAGTTGGATCACACATCCGTTGTTTTGATTTATGGAGAGATCTTAGAGGAAAGAAAGAAGGCCTTGCATAGAGTTAGTGTCACAGAGATCGGGTGGGCAATCTAGACATGTCAGTCTAGATTAATCTGAATAAGAGAATTAGAAAGACTAAACCATACCATGACCTTAAATTTGGAAGCGATCTGACTGCTAGATTGCCCACAATGATCTATGGGTAGTGTTGTTAACGATGGTCTATTTTTCAGAACGGTTCCGACTAACGGTTCTAGATTCCGGATATTTCAGATATGAATGGTCCATTGTTTTTTCCCAATTTACCGATGGAGAAATCATTGGATGGTTTAGACCTAACCCTTGTATTGCTTGAATTCCTAAAAGGTTAAGAGATGGAGAAGAAACTCTAAATTTTTTAAAAATTGGATTGTATGTCGAAACTCAGTCGACTTCGGTCGGTTAATTGAAGTAGGTGTTTGATTGATCGAGTAAGTTGATTTTTGTCCAGTGACCAAAAGTATTAATTTAAAAGTTTAATCAATTGATCAGAGTCGAGGATTGATCGATCGAGGAGATCCTTGAGCGGTCTTAATCGATTGAAGTCATCGACCCATAATGGCCAAATATGTCCAATGAGTAAATTGAATTAAATCCAACCTGTTTTAATCGATCGATAGGCAAGTTTGATCGATCGAAGGTGATCAAATTTATCCAGAAACTTGAGATATTAAAATTTGAATTTCATCGATCTATAGTCAATTAATCGGAAGATCGATTGAGGGCCATTAAGTTGGCTCGATCGATTGACTACATTGATCGATAGTTCCCTGTTGATTTTCAAATTGAGTTAGCAATTAATAAAGCTAGTGGGTCATCTTGGTTTGATCAAGGTTGTATCCCACTTGATGGAAAAACCTAATTGAATTCGTGAATTGTTAAATAATTTTAATAGGGATCCAGGTTCTAGATTTCCAAGCGTACGACTATTCGACGGATTTGACTTTAATATGAATTGGTAAGTGAATCCCAACATGTCTCATACTTGTACGGTTAAGATAGAGGATATGATTACTATAACTGTTGAGATTGCTATATTTGCCATGACTGATGTAATTATTATGATGCTATGTGACTATGATTCCTATTGTATGATTTACATTCTAAATAATTATTAATGTAAATTGACTATGTGAGATGTTGAACATTGATAACATGAATTCATGGTTTTCTCTCAGAGGATTAAGCATGCATTACATGCATTCATGGCGTTTCTACGCTAATTCCTAGAGGCCTGCTCTAGATGACTGCATACACACCTCGTGCATAGGTTTCTGGGAGATCTCCTTGGATGGTTTTCCTAGTAGTTTTGTTGCCAGTGCTCACTTTAGTAGAAGACTACTCACGTAGTAGATGTGTAAATTTCCCATGCCTACATACGGTAGATGCTTGACGGGTACAAATTTGGACAATTATCATAATTGACATGCATTTCATGACATCTCAACATCCCTACAGTGGATTAGAGTGTCTACGAGATTCTCATAAGATGGTGAAAGCAAATTCAATAGAATTAATGCTTAATCTTCTTCTCTAATCTTAACCTCTGTATTCATCAGTTTATAAAGAAATTCATTAAATGTGCTCATGTGTTTATTGATATCAGACCTCTCTTTCATCTTAAGATTATATAACTATTTCTTAAGATACAAATGACTACCTAAAGATTTCTTCATGTACAAACTATTAAGTTTTGTATATATCCTTGTGATGATCTTTTGATCCAGGACATTGTAGAGAACATTGTCCGCTACTCACAATTGGTTTGAAGTTATAACCCTCTATCTAGTTCATCACACTCTTCATCACTCATGTATGCACACTTCACCTTACAAAAGAGAGCATGCATGTTGCAATCCTTGCTGAACTGGAAGGCCTTTCATCTTAACTTTTCATAGTTCAAAGTTATTTCTACCGGTGAATTTCTCCATTCACGTTAAACTCTTTCATCAACATATTACAGATTAGAACTTAAAACCCAACGTTAGCTCTAATATCACTTGTTGGGGATCGCATGGGAGCAAACTTGAATTCAATCAAATAAGACAAAATCAAACACAAATAAATCACAGAGAGAACATATGAATTTTACATGGAAAAACCCTTGTAGGAAAAAAACCATTACACAGAGAAAAGCAATCCATTATGAAATAATTTTACAAGAGATGGATGGACTTGCTAATCTGTACAACCCCAAAATCCCTCACAAAACCCTAGCTTTGCTCTCTCTCTCTCTCTCTCTCTCTCTCTCTCTCTCTCTCTAGAAGCCCCTTGAACGTAATTCACCCTAATTTCCCTGTTTACAACTCCTCATCTAAAGTTACAACCGAATTAGGAAACAAAATACGCACTTGCGTCAAACCACGCACGTTTGTCAATGAGACCTTCGATGGAATCGATAGCTATCGAAGACCAGATGATGGCATCGAGTAGCAACTCCAAGACTATCTAAAAAGAAAAAGATAAAATTTAGGAATTTCTTGATGGATCGAGCATATTTGTTGATGGCATCAGTAGATGCTTGATGGGATTGATTGGTTTGTCGATGCCATCAACAGACCCTTGATTTCAGTCAGATTGAAGACATCTAACAACAGGTTTCACCTGTGTCACAAGTCATAAGAGGTTGCCACGACTGATCAGGAATGACAAATGCAGTGGACTGAAAAGAATAGGGAAAAGAGCAGTCATAAATCGCATATTCTAGAAAAATATCTCTTGAAATGTAGATATGAATCAAAGCTAACCTTCCCAGATGGATTCCTATGAGTTCTATTTCCACAGCTTATGGACGGCATTGGAGGCAAGCGCTAATACCGCAAGACTAGAGTTCGTGTATATCAGTCGCACAACCTGCAGCTCATGACATAGTATCTCTATCTGAACCAGCTGAGCTAGATGGTAGCAAAAGGCAGAAAGATATAGAGGAAGTACAAAAACGAAAGTGATCATTGGCTATCAGAAGAAACACTCTCTAAATAATCAACAAATCTCCCTCAAATTCTCTGGAAAGGGAAATTTATTTCCAAAATTGGATTCAGGTTTTTCAGAACTAACAATCTAGATAAAATGTACGTTGAATTTATATCTGTATAATAAAACGTTTGATAATGCAAACAAAAAGAAGTAATCATCATTTGATGCAAACTCATATCCGGAAAAAAATGGTATTTGGGGAGTCAGATGATGTGATACAGGGAAAGCCAATTTTAATCCTTGCAACAGACGAGCCTTAATGACCAAGAAGATCTCTATCTATTTTCTGCTCCAAACAGTTCAATGTCTTTAAATTAGATGATTTCATAGATCAATAGATAGATGGGCCTATGATCAAGGCACAGATCATTCCAGACAAATAGATAGATTGGGATCAAGGCACAGATCATTCCAGACAAATAGATAGATGGGTCTTATGCAGCAAGCTGGTGGTGGAGGCAGCTTCAGATCCCTCGGTTCATTGCCCCTGGAACATATGGTATAGAATGGGGGTGTCATTCATCATCTCAGCCACTCCCTCAGCATCTCTTTTAGGCACATTTTCCGTGAGGGCAATTCAGTGGCTGATGCATTGGCAAGGCTGGCTAGTGAAGGGTGTGCGAACAAATTCTATAAAACTCGGTCAGAATTGCCTCGATGTGTTAGGGGCTATTTGGTTCTCAACCAAGCGGGCCTGGGCAACTTGCGAACATGATTTCTTTCATTGGGGTGGGTAGGGGCATTGGTGTCGCCCAGCCTGTTTCCTCAGGTGGTCCCTGGTGTGCTGCTGGTGAAGCGTTGTGCTTAGTTCTGAGGGTATTCTTGTATACGATAGGCGAGGCCCATATCTTTTTGTTGGGGCCGCCCGAATGAATGTACATCCTTTTCGTTTATAAAATTTGGTGGGCCGGTTCCACCTTTTCTTAAAAAATAAAAAAATAAAATAAAGTACCTGTATTTGGTATCTACTATATTAAGCTCCAGTCTAAGCCAGTGGCATGCCTAACCTGATTGCATGTTGCCGGTTAGCCCAGTTATATAGTTCCAGTGAATAAACACCCCTGGATTGACAATGGCCCAGATTAATTCGGTCCACAGCCAAACTCTTACTCAAAGAAGGAAATGTAAATACCATCTAGCAACGAGTAAACCTGTCATCCAAGCATACCATCCGAACATGAGTGATTTCCAATGATTTAGAAGAGCGACAAGCAACAGATTGACTGTAGCCTGTGATGTAGAGTGGGTCGCGCATACTTTCATGCTGAAGATGGATTAGAGAAGACCTGATCAGAGGCGGAAGTGATCCAGACCGTCAGAACCTTAAAACAGGCGTATCTTGTAAACTGGAATGAGTTTTTCGATGTATAATATATGATTTTAGGGTAGGAGAAGCTACTTTAGCCAACCGACATCGCTATTCTGGGTTGTCCACACTGGATTTGTGACATTCCATCAGATTGACGGTCGAAAGTCCATTTTATTTTTGTTTTTAATTACTATTTACAGTAAATTTTAAGTCGATCATAACTTTTGATCCTTCGAGTTTTAGGAATCATGCCCAGCATGAAAAGGGCTTAGAAAATTTAGAAAAATAACATGATTTGGCCAAATTGGACACTTACTATTTTTGGCAGAAAACTATGAAATATAGTAGAAATCATGACCATCTATAAATAGTATGTTTACTGTTTATAGTAAGTCACATTTTTTTAGGGGATTTGATTCTGTAACTTCTTCCTAGGTTTGATATCACTATTTAAAGGATTTTAAATTCATTTTTTTTTTTTTTATCATCAATCAATTTATTTTCAATTTTATTAGAATTTATTTCTTTTCCCTCTTGGATTTGAGGAATCTCTATGAGGAGTCCAGAGAACTCCGTGAATTTAGAGTAATTATTCCCTGAGGAAGATGGTGATCGATCTCATCACATCCTTCCCTGCGTCATTGGTATTAGTGTGAGGCTTTCTCCTCAGATTTATGGCTTCTATCGATGGGTCGGGCAACATTCCCATGGACGGTGCTCTAATGAATTTACCTTTAACAGCTGCGAGTTTTGAAGTGGCGCAATGAGAGAATTGGCAAGTCGTGTAAGGGCTGCAGGTTGTCATCAGTTGCATAATAGAGGCTCTGAGGTAACTCCATGTTCACAGTGGTGATTCGCCCCCAATAGGCGTTGGAATTTGTAATCGCACTAATCGCAGGGTGATACCAGCAGTGAACCACAGGATCACTCCTAAGGAGGTGGGATCTAGCGATGAGGAGGTCGACGACATGATCCTCTAATATTTAGACAAGGCGATGATCGAACAGATCGGACAAATCGAGAATTTAGGATGAGAGTCGAACTTCCTAGATTTAATGGCCAACTTCATATTGAGGATTTCTTTGATTGACTTTCTGAAGTTGAGCGATTGTTCGACTATATAGAAATCCCTGAAGTGAAGAAGGTCGAACTTGTGGTCTACAAGTTGAAGGGCGGAGCTTCAACTTAGTGGGAGAAACTTCAGCTCGTACGGATGAGACAAATGAAGGCACCAATCCGCACAATGCAGCGAATGAAGTAGCTGCTATACACGCGATTCCTCCCTAACAACTACGATCAGGTGTTGTTCCAACAACACCAAAATTAATGGCAGGATAGTCGGTTGGTGAGAGATTACACAGAAGAATTCTACCACTTGGTGGCACAGAACAATATTTTGGTTGAAATCGAATCACAACAAGTCGCCCGATTCAATGGTGGGTTATGCATGCGATCCAAGATCGGATTCAGATGCAACCTGTGTTGATGATGAATGATGTGATCAAGTTGGCCACCAGAGCGGAAGCATATCTTGAGTGTCCCTACACAGGGATTTATCTTACCACTAGGGTCACCATGGTGGGTCCTTTTTAGGGAGCTTCACAAGCCAAAGGGAAAGAACTTGTAGGAGTGCATACTCAACCTCCTACACCTATGAGCGAAGATCCGGGAAGCAGGCAAGTTTGGCCCCAAAGGGGCGTAATGACTGCTGTCGGTCCGAGAAGGATCCCGAACCAAGGCCCGACCATTTCTATCGTTGTGGCCAACCTGGTCACCTGTTAAACACTTGCCCCTAGCGACAAGTGGCTAACCTCACCAGCAATGATGATATTGTTGAAATGCCGATGAAGACCCAGATGTTGATGAATTGAAGCACGCTATAAAGGATGAAGCACATGAGACAGATTGAGTTCCATATGATCATGGTGAGTCGCTCGTCGTGAGGCAACCATTGTATACACCAAGGAAGCTACACCTACAATAATACAACATCTTTTGAACTAGGTGTACGGTGAATTGAAAAGTCTGTGATGTGATCATTGACAGTGGGAGCAGCGAGAACATCGTCTCAAAGGTCATGGTGGAGAAATTATAACTAAAAATGGAGCGTCACCTCTCCCCATATACGATCGGTTGGATCAAGAAAGTTAGTAAGACGAAGGTAACTGAATAGTGCTTTATATATTTTTTAAGTGGCAAACATTATAAAGACCAAGTAGTATGCGACATTGTTGACATGGAGGCTTGTCACATTTTACTAAGTCGATCATACAATTTGATTGTGATGCCACTCATAAAGGGTAAAATAATGTGTACATTTTTATCAAGGACAATTGAAAAACCATACTAGTCCCTATGGATCCAGAGGAGTCACCCGAAACTTCTAAAGTGGGGGGTCAATTTCTCTTAACCATACGGGAATTTGTGGAGGAATCTAAAGAGATGGGGCAAGCCAATGCATTAATTATAATGGGGAAGGTACTGGAGCTCACCAATATTCTTGAGAAACTAAAACCCTTACTGTATGAATTCAAAGAAATTTGGACTGATGACCTTCACGATGGATTGCCTCCCATGCGAGATATTCAATACCATATCGACCTTGTCCCCGAGTCCAGCTTACCCAATCATTCTCGCTATTGAATGAGTCTGAAGGAGTGAGATATTCTGCAAGGGTCTAATATGAGAAAGCATAAGCCCATATGCCGTACCGGCCTTATTGGAGCATACGTGTCGACAATTGGGTGATCAACAAGATTACTATGAAATATAGATTTCTCATACCACAACTGGATGATACGTTGGACATGCTTGAGGGTACAAAATTATTTTTTATATTATATTTAAGGAGCGGCTATCATCAGATTTAAATACGGCCGTATGATGAGTGGAAAGATTTTAAGACTAAGGAAGGGTTTATATGAATGGTTGGTCATGCCCTTTGGTCTTTCCAATGCGCATAATACATTCATGAGGTTGATGAACCAAGTTCTAAAGTCATTCATTGGACATTTCGTAGTGGCCTTCTTCGATGACCTTTTGATATACAGTTAGGATGAAGCGAGCCGTATAGAACACCTCAAGTAGGTCCTTTAAGTGCTCATTGAAAACAAGTTGTATCTCAATTTTTTGAAAAATATGGCTATTTGACCCATAGCTTGCTGTTTTTGTTTTGTTTTATTTTTTATTTTTTATTTTTTGTTTTGTTTTTTTTTGTTACGTCCATGGGCGTCCAGGTGGATGACGAAAAGGTGAGAGCTATCAGGGAATGACCGATTCTAACAAATATACACGAAGTACAAAGTTTTCATGGATTTGCGGCATTTTATCGCCAGTTCGTGAGGAATTTTAGCATCATTGTCTCATAAATTATAGATTTCATGAAGAAGGGACCATTTCAGTGGACTGATAAAGCTGATACGAGCTTTGCTGAAATCAAGCACAAATTGTCCACAACCCTAGTTCTTGTACTTCCTAGCTTTGACAAACTATTTGAGGTCGAATATGATGCTTCATATGTCAGAATTGGGAGAGTTTTATCTCGAGTAAGCAGGTCGATAGCCTTTTACAGTGAAAATTTTAGTGACGCACGCAAAAAGTGGTTGACGTATGAGCTCAAATTGTACGTAGTGGTCTAGGCACTATGACATTGGTGACATTACTTAATTTAGAGGGAGCTCATTCTTAAAATAAACTATCAAGCTCTTAAATTCATTAATAGCCAAGCTAACGTGAATCGTGTGCATGCTAGTTGGATTCATTATTGCAAGAATTTATGTTCGTGCTAAAGCATAAGTCTGGGCAGCAGAACAAAGTGGCTGATGCACTTACCTAATGTATAACTTTATTAGTCACCATGAGCAATGAAGTTGTCGGGTTCGAGTGCCTCAAGGACATATATGTCGACGATGACAACTTCAAAGATGCATGGATTAGATACTAAGAGAGTCACCCTAGTGACTTACTTATGTAAGATGATTTTCTTTTTAAAGGGAATGAAGTGTGCATCCCCAAAAGTTCTCTAAAGGAGCAGATTATCCAAGAGATATATGGAGGTAACATTAGTGGACATCTTGGGCGAGACAAGACGCGAGCTCTTATTAAGGAACGATATTATTGGCCATAATTAGTATGTGATGTGGGTAGAGCGGTGTAATGCTGTCATGTTTGCTAGACCTCCAAGGGACAGTCTTAGAATACAGGTCTCTACACCCTATTTAACTATACTTGACAGCTCATGGGAGGACTTATGTATAGACTTCATGCTTGGTCTCCCACAAATGCAACATGAAATGGATTCCGTTTTCATGGTGGTATATATTTTTCAAAGATGACGCACTTTATCTCATGTAACAAGACACTTGATGCAACACACATGGCAAATTTATTCTTTAGAGAGGTCGTGTGGCCCCACGGGGTTCCCAAGACCATCATTTCTGACTGTGACACGAAGTTCATTAGCCACTTCTGGCAGACTTTGTGGAATCGGTTTGGCACACAACTTCAATTCAACAGTACCTAACATTTATAGACTGATAGGCAAACTGAAGTTGTGAATCACACATTGGGAAACCTCATTCGGTGTATTTCAGGTGACAAACTAAAGCAATGGGATTTGGCCTTATCTCAAGTGGAGTTTGTATTTAACAATATGGTAAACCGCTTGATAGGGAAGTCCTCGTTCAAGATTGTTTATGGTTGAGTGCCCTGCCACACACTTGACTTGGTTCTTTTGCCCAAGCTCTCGAGCATGAGCATTGCTGCATAACATATGATAGACCAATTCGTGGGCATTCATGCGTATATGAAAGCTAAGTTGCATGCCTTGAACGACAAGTAAAATGAGCAAGTCGACAAGCGTTGGCGATAAAAAGTGTTTAAGGTAGATGACCATGTTATGGTCCATCTACTCAAGGAGAGATTTCCGATTAGGACTTACGAAAAATTAAAGAACAAAAAGACTGGACAGGTATCGATCCTCTGAAAGATCAACGACAACGCTTACGTTGATGACCTTTCGGATGACATAGAGATTTCGTGTACTTTCGACATTGTGGACTTGACCGAGTATTATGAACCGAAGCAGGACGAGAACTTGAGGGCAGGTTCTTTTGAAGTGGAGGGGACTGATGTAATGTAGGTTGTAGATATTTTCATGGCAAAGATGGACTAGAGGCGGAAGTGATCTAGACCGTCAAAACCTTAAAATAGGCGTATCTCGTAAATTGAAATGAGTTTTTCGATGTATAATATATGATTTTGGGGTAGGAGAAGCTACTTTAGCCAACCAACCCCACTATGCTGGATTTCCCATGCTAGATTTGCGAGATTCCATCAGATCGACGGTCGAATGTCCATTTTATTTTCATTTTTACTATTTGTAGTAAGTTTTAATTACATCATAACTTTTGATCATTTGAGGTTTAGGAATTGTGCCTAGCATGAAAATGGCTTAGAAAATTTAGGAGAATAACATGGTTAGGCCAAATTGGACACTTACTATTTTTTGCCGAAAACCATGAAGTCTGGTGAAAATTATGATAGTCTATAAATAGTAAGTTTACTATTTATAGTAAGTCACATTTTTTAAGGAGTTGAGTTAGAGTTTGATTCTGAAACTTCTTACTAGGTTTGATATCACTATTTAAAGGATTGTAAATTCATTTTTATCATTAATTAATTTATTTTCGATTTTATTAGAATTTATTTCTTTTTACTCGTGGATTTGAGGAATCTCTGTGAGGAGTCTAGAGAACTCCGTGGATTCGGAGTAACTATTCCCTAAGGAATACGTGATCGACCTGATCACGTCCTTCCTTGAGTCAGCTCACCTTGAGAAATGCTTAATAAAATTAATTTATCAAGTTCCAAAATGTCGTCTCTTTTCCATATCTTGCTAGCCATTCCTTTCATTGCACTCAATAGAATGTCGGGTTGGGCTAAAAGTCATGCCGGTGAAGCTTGCTTTTTACCTGAGTTGAATTTAATATCTCATGTTCCCAATAAACTAGTGACCACGAATCAGAGGTTGGTATTATTCAAATAATCTGATCTAGGATTTAAACTCAACAAGTTAAAACCATGAAAAGAAATAGAAACATTAATTAAGATGCATGCATGCATGCATGTGCAAAAGGGATAATGGTATCTAACCTGATAGAGACGAAAAAGACATAGATTTGCGTCCAAACTGTATGTTTGTGATGAAACCAGTATACAAATGATAAGGGAATTCACTGCGTTAAAAAACGAGAGAAAGAAAAAGAAAAAGTCCATGCATATATACATTAAAAAATAAAATAAAATCCATTGAATTGCCACATCTAAAAAGGAAATGATAAGGACAAACAAGTTAGCGTCCATCAAGGGAATTCCGAATCCTAAGAGAGTATATTACTCAGCCATACCTGTATTTCCCATAATTGTTATGAAACTCTTGGAGTTCAGTGTCAAGTTCATCTGCATCAATTAGCACCAAGCAGTAGTTAAATATCAAGCTCACAAGTCCAGAAACCATTACCAACATTTCTGGGTTTCCTTACTCCAGTGACTTAGTGACCCAGCCCAGAACCAGAGAAAGTGCACCAATTTTATAGCAACGAAATATAAAAAAGCCAACATCTGAGCCAGAAATAATGCAAGTGATGCTTCGTAGTTTGCCATTAAAATACAATGCAAGCAGATATAGAAAATATGATTGTTCTTACAAGTGTGGAAAATTATCATTCTTACAAGTTTCCTACTGTGCATTGGTTTGGAGCAGACCCGGTAAAATTGTTGTAATATAAATCCCTACAAGATGTCATCATCTAGTGCTATGTTTGCATTGTATTTTAATAAATCAGCATGAGTCTGAAAGGCCGAAAGTAATCTCACAAGAGAGTTAAAAAAAACATCAATAAGCATGTGAAAAGTAGCCAGCAAATATATAAATCTCATGGGTGGTGAAATGTGACAAAATATTAATATACATATGAAAGATTACACAAATAAATCCCATAATAAAACCACCTAATGATTTTTCGACCCTTTTGATTGGGGTCCCTCGGCAATTGGTCTCTCTCCCTCTCTCTCTCTCTCTTTCTTAAGGTGTAGTCGTATCAATCCATGGGCCCTACAGGTCAAATCTATAGTGTGGATGTACAAATCTATCCAAATCTAGACAGACAATTGTACCTAAAAGTGCACAGATTAAAACATCCAATTGATCACAAAAGATAGACAGATTTTAAACATGTAAATGCTACAATATTTGGGGATTAATTGGTCCATTCTAGTTCATCCTAGAAAGATGGCGAATCCAACCCGTCCGACAAGTGCCCCACCATGATGATGATCATACCAACAAAAATTAGGTTGATTTTTATTAGGTGGGCTATCTGACATAAAAAAGCAATGCAGACGTGCCGAAACCTCAAAATTCATGTGAAGTCTGCCTTATGATTGGATTTGACTGATCTACTATCATTTGATCATCATCACGGTGTTGTAAGTACACACATCACATCAGTGGGCCTCACAATACTCGATTCCACCCATTCAATTCACACATCACGAGTAACCCCCACGCCGTCCAAGCCAGCTGAATTCCTGATCTTGGGGCGCCTCAACATTGCAGGCCGTATCCAGCCTCGCGCCTCGCCCACGCTGGTCAAGTGGACTCAGCCTCCAAATGGATGGGTTAAGCGCAATACCGACGGGTCCTAGCGGGGAAACTCGGGTCCGTCTGGCGGAGGAGGAATTTGCAGTGCTGATAACGGGTCGTTTATCTTTGCCTACACGGTGGGGAACGGTTTGGGTTCCAACAACCAAGCAGAATTCAGAGCTATTTGGTATGGGGTGACCCATTGCCTTTCCCTGGGCCTATCTTGGATTGTGGTGGAATCTGATTCCAGATTGGTCGTCAATATTCTCAATCATTCTTCCAAGCATTCCTGGATTTGGAAGAATTGGAGAGCGAAAATTTGCAAAATGAAGTAATTTGGGCAGCTGTCCTTCATCCACACCCTTCGGGAAGGCAATGGCCCTGCAGATGGTCTGGCGCACATCGGGAGTGAGTCCCAAATCTCGTCCTTCTTTTCCAGCTCCGCCTCGCTCCCGCTTTCGATACGTGGCTTGGTGTTCCTCGATAAGGTTGGCTTGGGCTCTCTGAGGGCCTCCTAAGCCCTCCTATCCGGGTTTTTTTTTTTTTCTCTCGTTTCGTTTCGTTTCTGGTGCTGTTTTGCCTTTTGTTTATCATATGATAGGCGAGGCCCGCTCCTTTTTGTTGGGGCCCGCCCAAAATGGCTGTACAGTTTAGTCCTTGAATGATAGTTGGTGGCATCGTTCCACCTTTCTTGAAAAAGAAAGTAATTTTAATTTATTCAACAAATTATTGCATTTCAATTTACTAATATATACAAACACAGTCACACTTAGTTGCACAAAATGGGCCTATATGAAAAAATAACGAACAATTGGGATACAAAGTTTAGTCCCTTAAACCTGAGTTATGGTCCATAACTTATACACTGAGTGCAAACCAACAAGTCATATAATTGTTTGGAGGCTTTACTTAATTATATTTCAAATTTATTCCAGAATTTACCAACCACACATCTATACATATCATATAGTTCCACAGACTTTCATCATTCACCACCATCCCATCCCTCAATCACACAATACGTAATTAATAACTCAACATAGTTCACGTAGCCATTTGGGACTTTAATCAGCCATTGTCATAAAAAATCATTCAACATAAACTATCAAAAGACATACCATTAAACTATCCAAATCATCAATGGAAACATATAAGAAACTAGATTTTCCTAAGTGATGGTTTTAATTATGTCAAATGATCCATCTAATTAATTCATCCCAGCAAGTTTGTCTTCATTTAAATAGGGCTGTTGTTACTGTGGATTGTCCACTGGCTTGACTTTATTCTCTAGCACCTGAGTTACAGTCCTAATCATGATCGACCACCTCTCTAGGGTTTTTCATTCAACATATGTTAGTTTGCCAGGCCTAGTAAGTAAACTCATCATGGTTCATGCACGGTATAATTAAGATAGCACAATACATATATAGTACAAAACAACAATTAAAGCAACAAAATGCAAAAAAATGGTATGAATGTAGGGATGGCATGCAATGCAATAATGATGCATCAAGTGGAAAAATTGTCCACTTACTTGGGTTGGATATCTGCCAACCATAATTTGTACTTGGTAGGCTTCTACTAGATTGGGTAGGCATGGGCATGGCCTGCATCCATCCCTTTGGTAAGCTTCTATATATAATAGGCATCTAGAGATGGTTCATTAGGAACTCGGCATGAAGTGTGTATATACAAATCATCTAGAGCATCCTTTAGGAATCAGAATAAGAGAGCTATATATTGTCACATCTTAAACTCGGGAACCAGGCTTATTAAATTTTCGGCAGCCGAATTTGGTGCTGACAGTCTCTATAGTACCCCATTCTCGACTTCTAACTTGCATACGCCAGGTTCCAATCCTGGGATTGAAGAAAAAGAATTTTTAGGGTAATTGTTTTTGTAAATGAGCATAACCACAAGTGTACCCAAGTTACAAAGCATTATCACTACATATCCATTAATAAAATCTTCAAGTACAGTGCTAGAAGGAAAATACAAGATATAATCAAGAACTCAACAGATCAAGCTCATGCTCTGGGCTCAATATTATTGATACACCCGAGCATCACCTACAATGTAAGCAAACACGCATAAGCCTCTCATGAAGCTCAGTAGAGTGCGTGTGTGCGCACACAGTGTATATGATAAGAATATAGATATCAGAGTATGTGGAATATGATGGATGGCTAAGCTGCCAAGTCCATGAATGTTGTTAACTATACCAAGGCTATACAACGCAAGGCCTATTTGGTCGAATGTCATATACTAGATATGTAATCCAAACATGCCAATCCTTAACTAGTCCACATATCAGGATAGTTTGTTATTGGAAATATCACCAGGATTTAGTACACTCCAACATTGGCTACCGCCCATCGGGCGCATGACCAAGTGAGTGGAAGAGACCTCACTATTCGCCTTGTTAGTGGTATGCCAATGCCCACACGGCTCATCGATAGTGGACCCATTTAACGAGCTAGTCAAACTCAACCTAACGTATACCTTCAGGCGGATAAGGTCACACCCCTTTTCAACCGACCTCGACACAATTGGAGACGTGACCTACCAATATTTGGCACCGAGCACTCATATTATCCATTCGGTGTCGACGTTGAAGCAACCTACTGGTGCCACATAGTTTAGGGACTTTCACCCAAGGCCAGCTATAGTGCCCAAGTGCTAGAACAGATATTTTCGGTATCCAATCACCTACAACATAAGCAAACACGCATAAGCCTCTCATGAAGCTTAGTAGAGTGCGTGTGTGCGCACACAGTGCATATGACAAGAATATAGATATTAGAGTATGTGGAATATGATGGATGGCTAAGCTACCAAGTCTATAAATGTTGCTAGCTATATCAAGGCTATACAATGCAAGGCCTATTTAGTCAAATGTCATATGCTAGATCTGCAATACAAACATGCCAATCCTTAACTAGTCCACATATCAGAATAGTTTGTTATTGGAATTATCACCAGGGTTTAGTACACTTCAACATTGGCGACCGCCCATCGCCCGCATGACCAAGTGAGTGGAAGAGACCTCACTATCCGCCTTATTAGTGGTATGCCAATGCCTACACGGCTCATCGATAGTGGACCCATTTAACGAGCTAGTCGGACTCAACCTAACGTACAACCCCTTACCTTCGGGCAGATAAGGTCACATCCCTTTCCAACCGACCTCGACACAATTGGAGACGTGACCTACCAATATTTGGCACCGGGCGCTCATATTATCCATTCAGTGTCGACGTTAAAGCATCCTATTGGTGCCACATAGTTTAAGGACTTTCACCCAAGGACAGCCATAGTGCTCAAGTGCTAGAACAGATATTTTCGGTATCCAATCACCTACAACGTAAGCAAACATGCATAAGCCTCTCATGAAGCTCAGTAGAGTGCGTGTGTGCGCACACAGTGCATATGACAAGAATATAGATATTAGAGTATGTGGAATATGATGGATGGCTAAGCTGCCAAGTCCATAAATGTTGTTAGCTATACCAAGGCTATACAATGCAAGGCCTATTTGGTCGAATGTCATATGCTAGATCTGCAATGCAAACATGCCAATCCTTAACTAGTCCACATATCAGAATAGTTTGTTATTGGAATATCACCAGGGTTTAGTACACTCCAACATTGGCGATCGCTCATCACGCGCATGACCAAGTGAGTGGAAGAGACCTTACTATCTGCCTTGTTAGTGGTATGCCAATGCCCACACGGCTCATCGATAGTGAACCTATTTCACGAGCTAGTCAGACTCAACCAACATACAACCCCTTACCTTTGGGCAGATAAGGTCACACCCATTTCCAATCGACCTCGACACAATTGGAGATGCGACCTACCAATATTTGGCACCGAACGCTCATATTATCCATTCAGTGTTGACGTTGAAGCATCCTACTGGTACCACATAGTTTAGGAACTTTCACCCAAGGACATCCATAGTGCTCAAGTGCTAGAACAGATATTTTCGGTATCCAATCCGACCATCCACGATATATGCTTGTGGAGACCACAACCCTGATATCATTAGGGTGTAAAAGTGATTGTGATATACATGATTCGAAATGTATGAGTCATACCATCCAAGTCATGTACAAAATCTACGCATACCACACAATTATCTGGAGTGACCTTATCTTATATAGAGTCCCCTAAGTGTCTCAAGTCGAATGACATATGCTATGAAGAATCATTGATCATACACAATATGCATACAAATGATGCATATAGGCATATAACATGTTATCAGTGTATCTTATTAGGCCAAGTACACTAGCGTGTTATCAAACATATCATGAGATAAATCGTCCTTGATTGACACATCATATACAAAGACCCGAATGGTAGGCCCCCACTAGAAATATAGAGGTCTATGTGTTGTGGCCCATGTTAGACTAATATCATTTCTTTCATTTATCCTATACATTAACAAAGTCTAGTAACCAAATGTAAGGCATTGATAAAATACATATGCTAAGACGGGGCCCACTGGGAATGACCCGAGTGGACACCCACATGTGCAACATGTGTGCCACTAGGTTACCAATCTATTGGGCACATGGCCCACTGATGATATCCCAAAACAATTAGATTATCAAAGACATTACTATAATTACTTGTATAAGATGATCTGCACCATTTGAACATTGTTGACGTAAACCGACGGTTATAGATCGATGGTTAGTCACTAGTATGTGATCCTATACTTATGGCTCATCTGAGTCTTGGGATTTCATCATTTCAGGCAAGGTGTATGCTTCAACAAATTTATCACAACCGTATTGTCAACATTACATATGTACACTAATTAGAGATATTAAATTTGATCTAATAATTAAATTTAAACCCCTACAAATATACTATGCATAAATAACCCACGGTTATAGGGATTTAGAATCACGGTGACAACCATAGCTAATGGATTCTAGAATTCCAAGAATCCTAAGTCCAAGGGAACTCCAAATCTAAGGGATTCCAAATCCAAGGGACTCAAAATCCAAGGGATGCTCAAACAAGGGTTTTCAAATATAAGGGATTAAAAAAATACATGAATTTAAAATACAAGGGATTAAAAAATCCAAGAATTCCAAATCCAACGGGTTTCCACTGCCACAGTTCCCTGTGGTGTGGCCCACCTGAGGTGTGGATCGACCTGAAATTTGGGCTCATGGTCTAACATGATCTGTAGGGGAGGATGGACGGCGTGGATGTCACATAAAAATCAAGTTGCGTCCCACGAGTGGGGCCCCAATTTCTGCCAAACAGGGGCAGCCCTCCCTGCCTAACTGTTCCTCTGGGTGCGGTCCACCTGAGATTCGGATCGGCCAGATTTTTGGGCCCCTGGCATAAAATGATTCAGAAAAATAGGTGAACCATCCAGATTTAACATATGCATCATGGTGGCTCCCATGAGTAGCCCCACTCCAGCGCTGGCACCTGGCAGCAATCGTAAGCGCTGCCACTTCCCTTTTTTTCTTTTACAAACAAGGTGCCATTTGGATGATTCGATCCATCCACTGAATTGGATGGCTCGAGCAGGGTCCAATGGGCTCTAACTTGGATTAGTTTGGATGATCAGGACCCCACGGTAGGCCTTGATACTTTTCAACAGCAGGTGTTAATCCTTGCGGTGGGGTCCACTCGAGGTTCGGATCTGCCTCACTCTTCTGCCCATGGCAATGAACAGTGTGGATTCAAAAATTACACCAAGGAGGTGTCAACAAGTGGGGGACACCTCTCCCCACGTCTGCACGCAATGACGTGAGGGGTGGGTTCAAGCCCACCATTCCCTATGGTGTGGTCTACTGGATAGTTGGATCGGCCTCAGTTTTTGGATTCAACGGCTAAAATGAGCCACGAAAACATATGGACAATGTGATCAATGAAACACATCAAGGTGGTTCCCACGGTGGGAACCCACTCGGTAGCCCTCTACATGCGCAACGTCAGCGACGCTAGGCTTTTCCCAGCTATTGGTCGATGTGTTGTGGCCAACCTAAACTTTGGATCAGCTTCATTTTCGAGATCAATGGCTGAAACGAGTGGGTCAAGTGAATAGACAGCGTGGATGAAAAATATGAAGCATGGTGGGGCCCAAGAGTGGGCCCACACGGTGGCCTCCTCAACGTTCAAGCAGCACCCACTGATGGGCAGCGTCTCCGGACGCTGTTGCATCCATCGGCAACCGCCGCTGCCCCCTCTTTCTCTCCCTGATTTAAATGGCAGTGGGGCCCGCCTACTAGACCTACTCCTTCCATTAGATTGGCCCACTTGTGGTGGGCCAATGAGTTTTGGATCAAACTGATTTTGGAACCTTGCCACCATCCAAATCTACGTCCACCTATCCATGGGTATAAATAGAAAATAAATATCACAGTGGGCAATACAAAGTGGTCAACGCTGTGATATTATGAGAGGCACGCTGTCCAATAGCATAGCCCACTCATGGGCCCCACGGCATCATCAAAGCCAGGAAAGAAATGGCAAGGGGAGGAGATCTTATGTAGAGCAGGTCGCGGACACTTTCACGTCCAAGATGGACCAGAGAAGGCCCAATCAGAGGCAGAAATCCTCAGAGGCAGAAGTCATTAAGACCGTCGAAATTTTAAAACAGACATACCACGCAAACCGGAATGAGTTACTCGACCTATCATATATGATTTTGGGGTTGGACGAACTACTTTTGCCGCCCATGCTGGATTTGTGAGATTCTATCTTATTGACTGCCGAATTCTATGTTTAGTTCTGATTTTACTATAAATAGTAAGTTTTAGTTTGATTATAACTCTTCATTCGTTAGGCTTTAGGAGTTGTGTCCAACATGAAAAGTTCTTAGAATAATTAGGAGAATAAAGTGGTTAAGCTACATAGGACACTTACTATAAAGTAAATTTACTATTTTTAGTAAGTTACGAATTTTAGGGAGTTTTATTTATAATTTGCTTTTGATTTTTCTCACATTGCTTGGTATCCCTATTTAAAGGGTTGTGAACTCGTTTATTTCATTCATCAATCAATCATTCAGAGAGGTTTCTTTTATATATCTTAAAATTATTTTTATTTCTTTTCCTCGTTGATTCAAGAAGTCTCTGTGAGGAGTCCAGAGAAGCTCCGTGGATCAGAGTAGTTATCCTTGAGGGAGACGGTGATCGACCTCATTACATTCATTCCTAAGTCAATTGGTATCAAAGAAGGGTTTCCCTTGGGCCGATGGCAAACAACGAAGGTATGAACAAAAATTCTGTAGATGCTGATCTAAGGATTCATTATCTTTTGGAAAAAAATGGAAGCTTTCCACCGGGAGAGTCAGTTCCACCAGGAGATTCAATTGACAATGCAAGGACTACAAGCAACCCTCAACCATATTACGGATGCACTAATTCCGCCCCGAGCTCAACGTGAAGCTCAACTGCCCATGGTCGCTGTATGACACAACCTCGATTCTGCAAAGCACCATCAGATGATGGTAAATCGCAGGCCACCACTTTGATCATGAGGAAGCCATTATACATGCCAAAGGTAGAAACAGAATTACAGCGAGACAACATCTTTCGAACAAGGTGCATTGTAAGCTGAAAAGTCTATAATTCTGTTGGTTTTATTGATCATCGATGTCAGGAGCAGTGAGAATCTTGTGTCGAAAATAATGGTGGAAAAACTGCAACTGAAAATAGAAAAGCATCCATCTCCATACATGATTGGATGGATAAAGGAGGTCAACAAAACATACACTGTCTTATTTTCAATTGGTAAAAACTATAAGGATCAAGTACTTTGTGACATAGTCAACATGAAAATTTATCGCATGTTACTTGGTCAACCATTTCAAAATAATATTGATGCTATTGCTACGCATAGAGGTCGGGATAACGCATTTGTATTTACTAAAGATGGTAGAAAAATTGGCTTCGTCTCTATGAGAACGGAGAACCAACCTAAGACTTCTAAAGTTGAGAAATAGTCTCTCACAACTAAACATGCTTTTGTTAAACAATTTGAGAAAATAAGAGATATATATATGTATTAGTTAAAAAGAAAGAATATATGGAGCCTATGAATATCTTAGGGAATTTGAAATCAATGTTGTGGGAGTTCAAGGTGATTATGCTCTATGAACTCCCTAATAAATTGCCTCCCATACGAGTGTTCATAACCCCAAGTGTAGGGTTGTGATGTAGTAATGATCTCAGTAAGACCGAAGTCGAATCCATAGGGACTGATCTTTGTACGTTTTTTAAATTAACTAGAAGTAGAACTAGAAGAAGATGTAAACCTAAATCTGAATGAATTGAGAGAGTAATTGTGATTAGATTATTAAAACTAATAAATTTAAAGGTGGGAACTATGGTGCTAAGGATTCACTTGCAGTGACTAGGGAGCCTTCTTGCTTGATTCAAGTAACATAATTGGAATTGGAGTCTTATCCTATCCATTTGGAAGATATATCAATAAAACCAAATTAAAACTTCCACTGACCTTATTCTCAATGAAGGAGAACTATGATAATTGGCAGGAATTCCATCACCAAACCATGCCTAGGAGATGATGGCAAACAACATGATTTATCAATCTCATAATCTCAAAGTAGGAGAATTGTGAAGATTAGGAAGGATTCCATCACCCTACCATGCCCATGGGATGATGGTAAACAACAGGATTTACTAATTTCATAATATCAAATTAGGAAAAGAAAATACTTAAAATTATTGCAGATTTATTGTAATTTGAGTTATAATGAATCATAAAAAACTAAAAGTATTCCTTAAATATCAAATTAGAATCCATGAAGGTTCATTATAAACATGAATCAAAGCAATATAAACATCCCATCACGCTATAAGCTTCACCTCTTAGCCTTAGCTAAGAGGTTTAACTAACCATAAACATGATTGGATCTAAAACTCCAAATGAAAGCATGAAAAACTAAAGAAGAAAGGAAGAAAACGCTTGGCGACGACTCTCCACCCTTATGCTTTGTTCCTCCAAACCCTAGGTGATATTTAAGAACGTCTTAGGGACTCCTATTTATAGTTTTACAACACTCCTTTAGCACTAACTTCAAAAAATCTAGAAACTGTCTCAAAATTACGCAGTTTCGATTCTATCGAAGTGTCTTCGATATATCCTTCGATTCTATCGAACAGTCTTCAATATTATCGATAAATAGGTCCAGACTTATTGAGGGTCAAATATTACATATTAAACCCCAGTTATCACATGGTTTTACGAATATGATAATGCTTAACGTCCTATTTTAATCATGTTTTTGTTGCAAGGTGAATTTAAGAGCTTGGATTGAAAAAGGGTACTAAAGGCATGGATTTAATACTCACAAATCACCAAAGCAAGGGATGGATCTTAGGAGATCGAGATCAAAGAATTCAAACGCTAAAGATCTGAGAAGATCAAGTAATTGAAGATGAAAAAGCCTGAAAATCGTCCTAAATGTAAGATCACAGGGTTCCCAACATCCATTTGGCTCGAAACCTTATATCTGACCTAAGGATCATAAAGTAACCGTACACATAAAATTTCACCCATTGGATATTTGTGGAAGTGGCCCAACGGAAAGAATAGCCATAAAATCACCGATTTGGGGCACACCTGATCTTTGGATATGCTTCAAACTTGGGCTCAACCCCTTAAATTGGATAAAAGAGCGGATGAACGGTGTGGATTTACCAAAAAATCACTACAGACCCCACCTTGAGGGTGTGCGTGTGCACAACACACGTGCACAGTCAACACACGAGACCAGGGGTCGGGTCAAATGTAGTTTGACTCGACCCGTCTTCTTATTTACGCAGACATGTGCAGGGGTCCCCGCTGGGACGTGTAGTGGCCCACCACCATCGTTTCGAAGGTCGATCCGGACTATCTATTCGATCTAAAGTGTGGGGCCAACCAAACCCAAGGTGATCATATACTCCCATGCACGTGCACACACGAAGAACACCATCAAATATAGGATGAATGGCTGGAAGATTTGATACAGTGGGCCGCACCAAACTCGAGAAAAGCGTCCATTCCTAACTGAAATTTCACCACGAATCCAATGGACGGAGTGGATTTCTCTGTTAACGCCAATCTGGGGCCCACCAATCATCATAGCGCAAGGCATGCGCAATTATGCACGTCCGAATGCTGCTGACCAACGTGGGCCACTGTGTTATCTTGGCCGTGATCGGATCAGCGATTTAGACCGTCTAAACGCTCAGAAAGGAGGTCTTGAACCCTTCCATGAAGTTAGATTCCAAGCTGAGACGTTCAGCCATCCCAAAAATGGTATCCAACGTAAACTAGGTTGCGTTTTCTGCTGCACAAGGTACGTAAGGGCTACGCACACACACAACCGACTCTAGTTGACCTCCCTCGGCTATAAAAGGAGAAGAGAAGAGAGAGAGAGATTATCATCATGGGACGTGTGGAGAGAGAGAGAGAGAGAGAGAGAGAGAGAGAGAGAGAGAGAGAGAGGGTGGACGGCCATCAGCGTGGAATTTTCTTTTCCCTTTCCTTTTCTTCTTTAGTTTCTTTCTTTCCTTTGATGTTTTAAGAGCCTTTAGTTTCATCATGTCTATGATGAGCTAAACCTCTTAGCAAGGGCTAAGAGGTGAAGCTTGTAGCGTGATGGGGCATTTTCTATGCTTTGATTCATGTTTGAGTTGAACTATCTTTGCTTCTAGTTTGATTATAAGGAATGCTATTAATTTTTAATGGTTTATTGTGACTTAAATTACAATAGATCTGTAATAGCTTTGAGCATGTTCTTTTCATTATAGAGATTATGAACTTGGGAACCCTATTGTTCATCATCATCCCTTGGGCATGGTTAGATGATGGAATCCTTCCTAATGTTCATAATTCTCTCAGATTGGTTGTGGATTGGTACATTTTGTTGTTTGCTTTGTCTCACGGGCATGGTTTTGTGATGGAATCAATTCTAATTCTCAAACCTCTCATCTCTTGAAAACTAAATCAAAGGAAGTTTAGATTTGGATTTTAATGAATTATCTTTCAATTGGATGAAGATGAGACTTTGATTCCAGTTGTGTTTATGAATCAAGCATAGATCTCCCTAATCTCTACAAGTGGATCCTTGGAAACCTTAGTTTCTCACCTTTGAATTTTACAAGTTTTAGTTACTTAATTTACCATTATTCTCTTAAATTCTCCTGATTTAGATTATATCTTCTTCTAGTTTTAGTTCTAGTTACCTTCAGATTATGTACAAGGTTTAGTCCTTGTGGATTTGACCTCGGTCTTACCAAGATTATTACTACATCGCGACCCTACACTTGGGGTTGTGAACAAGTTTTTGGTGCCGTTGCCGGGGATTGATGGTTGCATTTTTCTGAGATTGACTAGTTTTAGAATTAGGTTAAGATTAGGGTTTTCTAATTTTAGGCTTGGATTTTTTTTTTTTGATTTTTAAAAACTAATCTAACTTTTCTGTTTTGTAGGATTCTGATATATACTCTCTACATTGGTAATCTCTTCCTAATTTTTCTATTTTTCTACTTTTTTATTTTTAGGATTAGGGTTTATTTTTCTGTTTTTAGAAACTTTCTAATTTTAAGATTTCTTTTATTTTTAGAAATTAGTTTACTTTCTATTTTTGTTTTTAGAAACTTTCTAATTTTAGAATTTCTAATTTTAGAAACTAACTTGTTTTGTTTTCTTTTGTAGGATCCTAACATCGAACTCTTCAATCCGGTAAATTCTTTCTAACTTCTTCCCACTACTTACTTTCCATATTGCTGTAAGATTTTTCTTTTTTTAGGATTAGATTTATAGTTAGGGTTTCACCATGCAAGAGTGGGTACGTCAGTATGCTGAGATGGATAAGAGATATTGATGAGGGATGTATGATGATTATGATAGAAATTAACTTACGTCTCAAAATTTTTCTGAAACATCATCGAGAACCGACCAGAATATAATGCTCCAACGGTTAAGAAGTCCTTACATGATTATATGCGGGAGAACAATTACACCCCACGGATTAAGGAAACAATATGTGAATGTTGAGGTTGTCAGAATTATGGGAGTGAAAAGTATTATCAACCATTAGATAAGAAGAAAACAATGCGTGATTATATTATGGGTGATAATATATATCAACAACCATCAGATTCTCCCACCTATGATCTGTATGACTATGATCAGTGGAAACATCAAAATTAGGAAGATGAACTAGTGATAAATCATACTGATAATTCTCTTGGGTCCTCTACCTTTGAAACTAAATCAGAAATGATTCAAGATGAGTCACTGCAGGATGACATTTACGATTTTTCTGGCATTAGAAAAATGATTGAAGCGCTTGCATTGCGCATCGATAAGACATTGGAGGCTCATTCGTCTTAGCTACAATTCAATTTAGAAACACAATGCGAGGAAAGTGATCCTAACTCGCTTTTGAAGAACTCTAAAATTTGGAATGAAGAGTAGGATTATATTAATGAGCATATGGTTCAATTCCTTGAAGAGTCAATTTCAATGACTATTCAAAAGAATGATCAAGAGACATGGGTATCTTTCAAATATAATGATAATGACACACTTCACTCACATGATACACTAAGTTTCAATGATGAGGGAGAGGTTAGTTTATTCGAACCTCAACCCAATCTAGAAAAACAGTGTGAGATAAGTAATCTCATCTCACTTGTGAATTACAATGAATTGGACGATGATAAGTATTGGGATGAGATTCATGAGAGCACAACCCAAATTTCATTGGAATCAACTTCAATTATGGTCCAAAAAGGTGATCATGAGGCACAGGAAGTTCTACTCCATCCATATGACATGTTTGATTTAAATGACGAAGAGTGTCTTCCAGGTGAATCACAGGACTCTTTTGGGGCTTGTTCAATCCACTCCCCTGATTTAAATTATAATATGATTAGGGAGATGGACGACTTGCCCAATATGACTCTGGAGTTTGGAACCACCCAGTTAAGGCATTGCATAGATCTCCCTGTCTCATGTGCATTGCATGCTTATATCTTTTACATTGAGGACAATGTAGATTTTAGGTTGGGGATGGAAGATTAGGTGACCTAATAAGTTTTCTCAGTCTTAAGCAAAAATTGTGTGAAAATTTTTAAATTTTTTCTGAAAATTCTTGTGAATTCGAGTGATTTTGAAAGTCATCCATGATTTAGAAGTATAAAGATACTTAATGTTGATGATTTATGACTCTTGGATTCAGTTTTTTGTTAGATTTCAAAGTTAATTTCTAATTATTAATCCATGATTAGAAGTTTTAAATATTGATTGAGTCATGATTTCACATGTCACATCTAGCTTACACATTAAGGTTTTAGTTTGATATTGAATTGATAACTTGATGATTATTAAGCATGGAAGGAACCAGCCTGGGGACTTTGTCCATCACGTTTAATGAAAAAAAAAGAAAAAAAAGGAAGAATACCCAACTAAAAAACAGTTGTCATTGAAAACGGCTACCTATTATAGATATTGAAAAAGGTTGATACAATGTGAAGCCATCGATGGAAATATCAAAGCTGGAAGAATAAAAAGGCTAAACTGTAAGACAAGTTTTGGTTTAGGTTCGGTTATCCGGCATGCTCTTTTTGGTTATAATGTAGTCATGAAAATTGAGAATTAGACCTTTAATTGTGATAAGTCGAGGTTGCACTATACACCCATGGAACTCAACGTTAAGAATTTTTCTAATTGATGGATTAATACTTTGAACTTGACCATAAAGTTTACCATGCGCTTGAGTTAGGAGAAGGGAATGCCCAACGTTGATGTATCTTGGAATTCTATTATCTAGATTGCTTTTCAAAAATCACTTGAGTTTATAAAAATTTATCCGGTGGTTCTTGGATTGTTTATTGCATACTTTGCTCGAGACTAGAAAAATGCTAGTTGAGGATTGTGTTCAGGGTCAAATATTGGATATTAGACCCTAGTTATCACATGGTTTTATGAACATGATAATGCTTAACATCCTATTTTAATCATATTTTTGTTGCAAGGTGAATTTAAGAGTTTGGATTGAAAAGGGTACTAAAGGTATGGATTTGATGCTCACAAATCACCAAGACAAGGGACGGATCATAGGAGACCGAGATCAAAGAATTCACATGCTAAAGATCTGAGAAAATCAAGTAATTGAAGATGAAAAAGCCCGAAAATCATCCTGAATGCAAGATCGCAGGGTTCCCACCATCCGTTTGGTTCGAAACCTTATATCTGGCCTGAGGATCATAAAGTAACCGTACTTGTAAAATTTCAGCCATTGAATCTTTGTAGAAGTGGCCCAACGAAAAGATCAGCCACAAAATCACCGATTTGGGACCCACCTGATCTCTGGATATGCTTCAAACTTGGGCTCAACCCCTTAAATTGGATAGAAGAATGGATGAATGGTGTGGATTTACCAAAACATCACCACAGACCCCACCTTGAGGGTGTGCGTGCGCACAACACACGTGCACAGTCAACACACGAGACTAGGGGTCGGGTCAAATGTAGTTTGACCCGACTCGTCTTCTTGTTTACGCAGATGTGTGTAGGGGTCCCCACTGGGACGTGTAGTGGCCCACCACCTTCGTTTCGATGGTCGATCTGAACTTTCCATTCGATCCAGAGCATGGGGCCAACCAAACCCAAGGTGATCATCTACTCCCATGCACGTGCATACATGAAGAACACCATCAAATGCAGGATGAACGGCTAGAAGATTTCGCCATGAATCCAATGGATGGAGTGGATTTCTCTGTTAACGCCAATCAGGGGCCCACCGATCATTATGGCGCAAGGCATGCACAATTACGCACGTCCGAACGCTGCCGACCAACGTGGGCCACTGTGTGATCTTGACCATGATCAGATCAGTGATCTGGACCATCTAAACGCTCAGAAAGCGGGTCTTAAACCCTACCATGAAGTCAGATTCCAAGCTGAGACGTTCAGCCATCCAAAAAATGGGATCCAACGTAAATCGAGTTGCATTTTCTGCTACGCAAGGTGCGTAAGGGCTACGCACGCACACAACCGACTCCACCCGACCTCCCTTGGCTATAAAAGGAGAAGAGAAGAGAGAGATGATCATCATGGGATGTGTGAAGAGAGAGAGAGAGAGAGAGAGAGAGAGAGAGAGAGAGAGAGAGAGAGGGTGGACGACCATCAGCGTGGAATTTTCTTTTCCCTTTCCTTTTATTCTTTAATTTCTTTATTTCCTTTGATGTTTTAAGAGCCTTTTGTTTCATCATGTCTATGATGAGCTAAACCTCTTAGCTAGGGCTAAGAGGTGAAGCTTGTAGCGTGATGGAGCGTTTTCTAAATTAATTCATGTTTGAGTTGAACTATCTTTGCTTCTAGTTTGATTATAAGGAATGCTTCTAGTTTTTAATGGTTTGTTGTGACTTAAATTACAATGGATCTGCGATAGATTTGAGCATGTTCTTTTCATTATAGAGATTATGAACTTGGGAACCCTGTTGTTCACCATCGTCCCCTGGGCTTGGTTGGATGATGGAATCCTTCCTAATGTTCATAATTCTCTCAGATTGGTTGTGGATTGGTACATTCTGTTGTTTGCTTTATCTCACGGGCATAGTTTTGTGATGGAATCAATTCTAATTCTGATACCTCTCATCTTTTAAAAACTAAATTAAAGGAAGTTCAGATTTAGATTGTAATGAATTATCTTTCAATTGGATGAAGATGAGACTCTGATTCCAGTTGTGTTTATAAATCAAGCATAGATCTCCCTGATCTCTACAAGGGGATCCTTGGAAACCCTAGTTTCCCACATTTGAATTTTACAAGTTTTAGTTACTTAATTTACCATTGTTCTTTAAATTCTCCTGATTTAGATTATATCTTCTTATAGTTCTAATTCTAGTTACCTTCAAATTACGTACAAGGTTCAGTCCCTGTGGATTCGACCTTGGTCTTACCGAGATTATTACTACTTCGTGACCCTACACTTGGGTTTGTGAACAAGATTGTCTAGCGAGTTTGGCCTGAAATCCTGCAATTCTCGATTCTATCGAAGTATCGTTGATATATTCTTTGATACTATTTAAGAGTCTTCATAGTACCAAAGTCTATTCAGGTAGTTTTTCGCAATTATACTTTTCTGGTTCCGGGATCTGTTTTTAGGATAATTTTCAGGATTCCGCTTCTTCACTTCAAATCTTCGATTATCTTCCTTCATCACTTGGTTTCCTTAGATCTTTGGCATGTGAATTATTCAATCTTGGTCTCCTAAGATCCATCCCTTGCCTTGGTGACTTTTGAGCATCAATTCCATGTTTTTAGCACTGTTTTCAATCTAAGCTCTTAAATTCACCTTTTTTGTTTCCAAAAAATATGACTTTGTTCATTTCCAAAAAAACGTCCTATACAACTGGGAACTCCTTTACATAAAATAGGAGACCCAACATGGAAAATGGCAAAATACTTACAGAATGGCACCACCTGGGATCACACCATTTTAATTGATCCCAAACCAACTTTGTCAAGAAAAATGAAACCACGAACCTGACAAGGAAGCTTTGATTGATTGTTAAAACAAGCACGAGACTGAGAGGCACTTCCTATGCGAGCCATAAAATTTGCCGGCGAATTTCCTTCCCTTAGGACGTGCACAACATTAGTTGTAGCCCTCCTCCTCAACTGATTAATCCTATACAACCACACCTTCCATTTCCAACCTGTCTGCGCCACACCATTGATCAGGTCTACAACCAGCCGCGAATTTGACTCAATAATGATTTGGGTAAAATCCCTCTGAAGACCAATCGATAGGTCATTATGCACCATGTGCAGTTCAACAATTGTGTTTGAACTGATACCATAACCAGTAGAAAAATATAAAAATGAAATCACCTCTTTCCCCTCTATCAATTCCACCTCCACCTAAATTCCCCGGATTTCCTCTGGCTAATCCATGTACATTGATTTTCACCCATCCACTCAATGGCCTCTCCCACTTGATCACAACTGTCGGCTATTGGTTCTGGAAATAAAAGGAGAGACACCACCTATATCTGGCCACCCTATCCTAGTCGAACGACCGCCACTGCTTGATCCGTTGAGCAGGGCAGTCTACCATTTGATTTTGTGAACTAAACGATCTGAGGACACTGGTCGACTTTCAAAAATAGCAGCATTTCGTACTTTCCATAGTTCCCAGATAATAATGCAAGGAATCAGCATTTTGCTTACCGATCTTCGCTACATGGAAGAAACTATACCGCTCACCACTGATGAAGCCTTGCTTCAATCGAGAATGCTGGCATGACACTAATCCCTAGCCAAGACCCAATAGCCAACTATACTGTCTGCGCCAATGTACTGTTTACGAAAAGGGGAAAAAGAGTTTCGATGGCAAAGTATTGGGAGATCTGAAAATTACAACAAACACACCTAGACGCAAGCTGAACTCTCCGGGATTGCACCGCACTATCCATCGGGACTGCATCTTGAATCACTTTAAAAATGAGGAGGGAAATTTTAGGAGGAAGTTTCGTATGCCATACCCATCGTGACCAGCTCCGACTCGGATTAGGGACCTTGGTGATCGACTAAGCTGATTTAAAGGAAAACACCCCTGAAGGGTTAATGGCTAGAATGGCAAATCCACTTCCTCTGAGGTACAGTAACCTGCCTGAAAGACTTGATCAATGACACTCTGAGGGAGAAGAAGAAACACAGCTGAGGGGGGGCAGAGGACCAAGTGGTCCCACCACGTCACACATGTGGGCATCCAGCAAATCGACCGGCACTTCTGCTTCAGCTAGCAGATGGAGAGGACCCAGCCCAGTCCAATTCACCATCTAGAAATTGCATTACTTGCACTAATTTGCCATTGAACACAGGATTCCACCGTAGAAATAAGCTCCCTAATTCGCTTCCACATGGGAGAAACTTGCCGGCTTGACGTATCCAAACATCCTAATGACATGTCAAGTTGATGCTTCGCCGTCGTAAATGATTTTCAGACATTCCCCTCCTTCCCGAATTTAACTGTTCAAGCCATTTTAAGGTGAAAATCCCTCATTATGTCAGCAATTTTTCTAAAACCAATACCCCCCTCATCAAGCGTAGTCATCAAATTCCAAGCCTTCCAATGACACTTCTGTTTCCCCTCTATCCAGCCGCAAAAGAAATTTGCCATGTGCCTCTCTATTGACTTTAGCACCTGAGCATGAATATGGACCGCCGTCATAGAGTGAACCGGAATACTAGAGAGGGCGTTCTTTATGAGAACCACTCTCCCTGCCTAGGTTAGGATATGGGCCTTCCACCCATTAATTCGCCCCACAACTTTATCCACCAAAGGCTTAAGCACTCTTGCTTTTAGACGCCCTTCCGCTATTGGAACCCCCAGATAATTTAACGCAGAAGGCAATTTGCTAAAACTGAGAATTCCTTCGATTGACCTGAGTCGAGAAAGTGACATCTTGTTAGAGTAATAAAAGGAACATTTTTGCTGGTTTATTCTTTGACCCGAGGAAATTTGGTAGGAATCCAAGAATTTCTTGATCTCTTAGGGAGATGATTTGCTTCCATTTGTGAAAATTAAAGTATTATCGGCATATAGTAAATGAGATATTAGAGGGCATCCTTTACATAATGCAAAAGGCCAGCTAACCTGACTGGTTAAGATGCTTTTAATACCCATGCTAAGGACCTTGGCTGAGATAATGAACAAGCTGGGAGAAATCGGGTCCCCCTGCCTTAAACCCCTTAAAGACTTAAAGAAGCTAGCCATTTCTCTATTTATAAGAACTGAGAACTAACTGTTCGCCTAAGATTTTTCGACCATCTCAATCCAAGGCCCGCTGAACCCAAAGAGAATCAAAACCTGAATTAGAAATTCCCAACTAACCCTGTCACAGGCTTTATCCATATCTAACTTTAAGACAATGTTTCCCTCATGGACTGGACTATTCAATTCCCTAAACAATTCTTGAGCTAAGGCAATATTCTCAGCAATCGATTGGCCATGCACAAAAGCCCCCTGTTACGGTGAAATAATCAACAGAAGAATCTGACTAAGTCTTGATGCAATGAGCTTGGAGAAAATTTTATATAGATAGTTATACAAGCTGATTGGCCGAAAATCAGTGAAACGCTTAGGAGAGGCTGATTTCGGGGTTAAACAGATGATCGATGATGTAACTGACCTTGGGAGATTTCCACCTTGGAAGAAGAAGGCGACCGCCCTATGAATATCCTGACCAACCACCTCCCAGCAAGACTGAAAAAAGCTAGCTGAGAAACCATCTGACCCTCCCTCACTATCAGTCGGGATGGATTGAATAGCAGAATGAACCTCCAACATCGTAGGAATCACCATCAACATGTCATTTTGGGCCTGCGTTATGGTTTGGGGAATGCTTTGAAGGATATTCAGATCAATTTGACACGGCTCAACACTAAAAATCTGTTGGAAATGAGCTACCGCTGCATCTTTTAAATCAGCCTGATTTTCTGCAATTTGCCCTGACTCCAACTGCACCTGACAGATGATTGCACGCCTCTGTTTTTCCATAATAGTAGCATGAAAAAACTGCGTATTTTTGTCCCCCTCCGTCAGCCAATCCACCCTTGATTTCTGCTCCAGAATATTTCCTGCATAAGATCCAAAGAGGCTAACCTGGCCTAATTGGTGTTGAGCTCCTATGCATTCTTACAAGCTGATCCGTCAGACCACTTAAAATCTAGAATTTGGACCTCCAGCTCGACCACAAGCCGCTCTGCTGTCCTTATTTGCTCAAAGACGTTCCCAAACTCATCTTTGTTCCAAATTTTAGATCATTTTTCACCTGCTTTAGTTTGGAGATCACATTGTAGATTGGATGTTTTGACTCCACCTTGTTCCATGCTGCTTTGACCACACTGATAAAATTTTCATGTTTCGTCCACATTCGTTGGAAACGGAAAGGTTTTGAAACACTGTTCTGCTACTCTGGGAAACTCAGGAGTGGTGCATAGTCCGAATGAATGTGAGGCAAGTGGGAAACCTAGAATTGAGGGAAAAGCATAGACTACCTGACATCGATGAGGACCCGGTCAAGCCTCGCCCAAACACGAGAGGTACCCGCATGATTATTATTCCAAGTGAATCTATTGCCAGAAAAGCCTGCATCTAGGAGACCCGTGCAATTAATTGCATCAGCAAATTCTACAGAGGAAGCTCTATCTGCAACCCTGCTGCTTCTTCTTTCGGAGTCGTCAACTATTGCATTAAAATCCCCACATACCGCCCATGGGCCTTGAATCGAAGACGAGAGGGAAGCCAGGTCTGCCAGAGAGTTCATCTCAACACACGAGCACACCTGGCATAAACAAAAGTAATATATAACAGAGCAGCGCTATTCTGTACTATTGTAACAATCGACAAACACTGGTCAGATTTGAACAGTAAAGAAACAGAAACTTGAGACTTATAAAATAACCAAATCTTGCCTCCCTCATCACAATTTGAGTAGGATGAGTGAAAACCCAAAGATAGACCTGTTTACACCCTTTTCTCATCACCAAGCATTGGTTTAAGAGGCGCCACAATCCGGGGATCATGGTTTCTGATAATCCTTTTAGCAGTCCTAGCCGATCTTTGATTGCCAATGCAACGGACATTCCACACAATAGTCTTATTTATCCGTCAGACATCCTGTATTTACAGCCCTTCTCTTCAACCTTCAAAGCCTTGAACTCCAGTTCCCTTTAGCGTAAAGAATTCTGTGTCTTCTTGACAGCTTCATAGTTTTGTCCACAGTAAGCATTGACTGTCCCTCTTGCAGCCCTTGTTCAGCCAAAGCTTGATGCCTGAACTCCCAGTTAAAATCGTGGCCCATTTCTGAATCTTGTTTCTGATCCTGTCCCACACACTGATTGGTAGCTGGGCTCTCATACTCTTCTTCCGAATTCCCATCAGATTCACTAACTGGTCTGATAACAGAGGAGAAATATGGAGAGAGGTCCACCTCGAGGGCAGCTCTCCCCTGCAAGTTTTTCCTTCGATCAGATTCTGTAGCTGGATAGGAATGTCTACCACATCTTGACATAGCTCTGCATTCGCCGAGAATACGCACTTCAGTTTTGTTATCACCATTCTCCGTCACCTCAACCGAATTGCATGTAGAAACATTCCTTAACTGTGGTGGACAATTCTCCTTTCCACACAGATATATCATTTCCTGAAGCTAAACATGAGGTTGCCGCGGTTTCCTCGTGTTCACTGGAGCTGTTGTGACGTTCCTTTCCACAAAGTCATCAGGTGTATCATATCCAAATGGCTTACTGTGAGAATTATGTTCTGTTGTGGCTGAACATATGGCTGCATTCCACCCAGCATATTTACTTCACCTTGACTGACAGTAACTTGGTCCATATTTAAATCTACATGAAGAGGCTGTAAACATCCGTGTGTGTTAGCCAGCTGGCACACCTCTCGTAGTTCTCCTTTAGCATTATCATCCTACCTATGGGTGTCTTCGGTTCTGGGAAGCGGAGGTATAACAAAAGGTGGACCAATCAGAAGGACTTGACTTGAAGTTTCTCTTCCTCCCCTATTTCCCATTATGGTAGTCGCACCAACACCCGTAGCAGCCTTTCCGCCTGTGCTGACATTGTCACCTACACTGACAAGTTGTCGAGTAGTGACATTTTCACAAACACCTTTTGTAACTGTTCCCCTTGCACTAACATTTTCACAAACTTCTGTATTAACAATTCCACAATCAACTGAATTTATTGGAACACCATTACCCACAGTGACATTTATGTAAGCGTCTGACGGATTGCCTAATATACCCTTGCTAGTATCTTCCACCCTTACTGAAGCATTTCCACAAACAGCTGATGGGGGCCTTAAACTATCATGGAATCTTCTGAGAACCCATTCCTTGGTGCTCTCATTTCTAGCTTGTCTGATGAATGAAGAGCATCCAAACTTGAACAGAGGTTCCATCTCTGCAATAATGGGATATTCCTTCCCTAGAACCTTTAACCGCAAAACATGGTTGAAGCTAACTCCTGGTCTGGGAATGACTTTAATCCGTGCAAATGCCTGAAAGTATCCGAATCTAGAGTTAGAATCTATTTGATTGATCTTACCAAAATAGCTAGCCAGATCAAGAAGGAAAGACTCAATCCAGGCATGGGCTGGAATACCAAACAGCCTGACCCAGACACCATCTCCCCCAATTACCTCTTCCGGAGACCACTTTTCAATCAACTGGAGCCCCATTTCCTTATGTAAAGCAGCGTTTCTACTGAAGGCGTCAATCTCTACCTCTGATTTGAACACAAGCAGGAATTTCATTGCTGAGATCCGCACAATCTCCACATCAGAGAACTTTGGATTCGAATTCTTCAAAGGTCCTGATAATTTGTTAATGCGAACATCCTGGTCTACTGCTGTCCCTACCATGGCGAGATTCAACCTTTAAAGCCGATTCTCCACTGCTCTAGAGTCTGCGATGGTAGTGACCCCCGAACTCCCTTCCGTGAAATTGGGTCATCCTGGTTTTGATCGGGTAATTGCATCCACAAATGGTCGATCCAAGTCAGGCTTTTTCTGCTAGTATTGAGGGTAGGAAATTGATGGCATTGATACCCGAGTGTCAGATTGCCCTTTCGCCCAAGCTATATGAGCCACCCTACCATCAATCCTTCTTTCATGAAGACAATGGATTGCATTGAGAGCATCCTATTCACAACAAAAACAGATAAAAGCGAATCCATGAGATCGGTTCAGATGATGATTCCATGGAATGAAAACATCCCGTATTTTCCCAAAATGGCCGAAAATATGGAGCAGATTTTCTTCCGTGGTATCAAAAGTTAGGTTTGCTGCAAAGAGGGAGAAATGGGTTTTTGAAGGCCGAGATTTTTGGGCAAAAACCCTCTCCCACAAACCTTCCTGATCTCGATCCCCTTGCCGAACCTGCTCTCGCTCTCGTTCCTCCATTTCATTCAATCTGCCTCCCCACAGTGATGAGTGTTCTTAAATTCACCTTACAACACAAACATGAGTAAAATAAGACATTAAGCAATATCATATTCATAAAACCAAGATATAAATGGGGGATAATATGCAATATTTGACCCTCAATACAATCCCCAACTAGCATTTTGCTAGTCCTGAGCAAAGTATGTGAAAAATAATTCGAGAATCACTGGATAATTTCTATAAGCTCAAGTGGTTTTAAAATCAATCTACATAATAGAATATTATAATACATTAATGTTATGCATTACCTTCTCCTAAACTTTAGCACTCAGTAAATTTCATAATCAAGTTCAAAACATTAATCCTATAATTAGAACAATTTCAAATATTGAGTTCCATGGGTGTATAATAAAGTCTAGACTTATTATAATCAAATCTTCAATTCTTCACTTTCATGATAATATTGATAATCAAAAGAGCATTCAGGACAACCAAAACCTAAACCAAAACTTGCCTTATAGTTTAACATTTTATTCTTCCAACTTTTAATTTTTCCATCGTTGGCTTTCATGCTATGTTCAATCTTTTCAATGATCTTCAGTAGGTAGCCCTTTTCGATGACAATTATTTTTTAGCTGGGTATTTTCTTTTTCCTTCTTTTTAATTCTTCTCATTGAACATGATGGACAAATTCCCTAGGTTGATTCCTTCCATACTTAATAATCATCAAGTTATCAATTCAATATCAAACTGACACTTTAATGTGTAAGCTAGATGTGACATATGAAATTATGATTCAATCAATATTTAAAACTTCTAATTGAGGATCAATGACTTAATTTTGAGATCTCCCAAGTGATCAAAATCCAAGAGACATAAGGCATTAACATTAAGTATCTTGTAATTCTAATTCATGGATTAACTTCGAAATCACTTAAATTTACAGAAATTTCAGAAAATTTTCTTAGTTTTTCACAATTTCGCCCAAATACTAAGAAAATAACTGATTAGCTTACCTAATTTCCTATCCCCAACCTAAAATCTACATTATCCTCAATGTAAAAGAAATACGCATGTAATGCAAAAGAGGCACTGGAAAGAAAAGAGAAGTGATGGAGAGATAATACCTGAAGAAGAAATTTTGAGGCTTTTCCAATGATCTCAGTGTGAAAAATGGGTTAGCATTAAAGACTCAAACAGATGATAAGTAAACTATCCTAAAACAGCGGAAAACAAACTATCCAAAATAGCAGAAAGAAAACTATCCTAAATAGTGGAAAGCACGGGAAAAGCTACTCAGTCATGTCGTAAGGTTCCTCCTCCCGCCAATATCTTGATAAATTTCTCAGTAGGTTTCTCAACAAAATGATTCAAAAGCCCTTTTTGGAATAAGCTTGGATGTCCCGAAGCATGAATTTCTAGAGAAATTTGTGTACCTCAACATAAAGTGTTCTTTTAATCTCTTGAGGTGTCCAAAGTTTATATGATTCACCTAAGACAGAAAAAGTCTTAGAGTTAGCGCAACATGGTGAATTAGAGACTACAAGTAGATAAAATTCAGAGAAATTCTCAGTAGGTGATGTAGTCTCAACATATTCATAAATTTCAGTCTTCAGTTCAACTTTCATCTCCTCCTCTCTTAATGGTAAACATTTAAGATTTGAAGAAGGAGAGACTTCTGAATAAGAGTTCTCTCGGTCAGTAACAACACCGAGGTATTGTTTTACAATGCATCCATTATTTCTTTTATCATGTGATCATTTGAATTCACAAAATATACCAAGCAATCTTTCAGAGAGTTGAGATAGTCAGTTGAGAGAGGCTCATTTTTCACATTGAGGTATGTATTAATCTGTCCAAGGATTCCATCGTCTCTGGAAGTGGATGGAAGCATGATCTCTTACTCTTCATCACGATGAGAACAAATCGTCACCGGATGTATATTGTCTTGCCTTACATAGATAGATTGAAGATCAATAGGCAAAGAATTAATGTGAAAACACTGTTCATCGGTACTACTCAGTAAAGGCATTATATTGTCAAGGGTTGACAACTCAGATGGTGGCCTTAAACCGGATGGTTTCAAATTCCAGAGTCATTTAGAGCAACTCGTCCATCTCCCGAATCACATCATTATTCAATTTAAGGGAGTGGTCTAAACATGCCTCACAAAGGTTGGAAGGGTTGGTTGAAAGTGGTTCATCTTCCACATTTAAATCAGACATGTTAAATGTGTGGAGAAGATCACTATGGATGACAACTTCCTGAATTTCTTGATCATTGATATGGGCCAAACTTGATATTGAATCCACGGGAATATGAGCTATACATTCATGATTGTCATCCTAATACTCATCATCTTCCAATTCAGTATAGTACACACGTGGAATGAGATTACTTTTCTTACATTCTATTCCTAGATTGGGTTGAGGTTCAAATAAACTAACCTCTTCCTTATCATTGAAACTAGGTGTGTCAGTATCATTATATTAGACCATCATCGAGATCAACTCTTCGAAAAATTGAACCATGTGCTTATTAACAGAATCCAACTCCTCATTCCAAATTCCCAAGTTCTCCACATGTGAGTTAGGATCACTTTCCTCATATTATGTTTCTGAATTGGGTTGTGGCTGGGATGAACGAGCCTCCATTATCTTATCGATGCGCAAATCAATTGCTTCTAATGTTTTTCTAATATCTGCAAGATAGCCCATGTAACTCTGAAGTGAATCCTCTTGGATCGTTTCTGATTGGATTTCAAAGGAAGATTTAAGAGAATTGTCACTACGATGTGTTGCTGTTTCATCTTCCCAATATCTCTATTTTTACTGTTCATAATTATACGGGTCATAGGTGGGAAAGTTAGATGTTTGTTGGTATACATTATCACTCGTAATATGATCACGGAATGTTTTCTTATTGCCTGATGGGTGATAATCATTCTCATTCCAATAATCATGTACCAGTTGCCTAATCCGTAGAGTGCAATTATTCTCCCACCTATAATCATTAAAGGACTTTTTAACCCATGGATCGTTATATTCTGGTCGGATCTCGATGATGGGTTCAAAATATTTTTAGGACATAGGCTGTTTCCTAATGTAATCATCAAACATCCCTTCACAATATCTCTTAGCTATCTCAGCATATTGACGTTCCCACTCTTGCATGGTGAGACCCTAATTCTAAACCCAATTCTAAAATAAAATAAAAGAAAATCCTACAGCAATAAGAAATCTAAAAATAGAAAGGGAGAGAATTAGAAAGAGGTTACTAAATTAGAAGTTTCTATATTAATATCCTGCAAAATAAAAAGGAGAAAACAGTTAGTTTCTAAAAACAGATTAAGAAAGTTTCTAAACCTTGAAATAGAAAAAAAAAGTTTCTAAAAACAGATTAGGAAAGTTTCTAATTCTAAAAATAGAAAGTCAGTTAGTTTCTATAAAAAAATTCAGAAAAAATCCTAACCTAAAAACAAGACAAAAAGTTAGTCATAATTTTAACATAATTCCAAAACTAATCAAATTTAGAAGATGCAACCGTAGATCCCCGGCAACGGCGCCAAAAACTTGTTCACAACCGCAAGTGTAGGTTGTGATGTAGTAATAATCTCAGTAAGATTGAGGTCGAATCCATAGGGATTGATCTTTGTATGCTTTTGAAATTAATTAGAAGTAGAACTAGAAGCTACAAACCTAAATCTGAATGAATTGTGAAAGAATTTTGATTAGAGTAATTAAAACTAATAAATTTAAAGTTGGGAACTAGGGTGCTAAGGATTCACTTGTAGTGATCAGGGAACCCTCTTGCTTGATTCAAGTAATACAATTGGAATTGGAGTCCTATCCTATCCAATTGGAAGATATATCAATAACACCAAATCTGAACTTCTATTAACCTAATTCTCAATGAAGGAGAACTATGATAATTGGCAGGGATTCCATCACCAAACCATGCCCAGGAGACAATAGCAAACAATATGATTTACCAATCCCATAATCTCAAAGTAGGAAAATTATGAAGATTAGGAAGGATTCCATCACCCCATCATGCCCATGGGACGATGATGAATAATAAGACTTATTAATTTTACAATCTCAAATCAGGAAAAGAAAATACTCAAATCTATTATAGATCTATTGTAATTTGAGTCACAATAAACCATTAAAAATTGAAAATATTCCTTAAATATCAAATTAGAATCCATTACTACCAAAAAAATGACCAACGCCGATGGTCATGTAGTGGTTTCCCCAATGGATTTTAGTCGTCGGCATCACCGATGGATAAAAGCCGTCGCGAATCATAATAAGCCATCGGCAGACCCAACATGTTAATAATCATGTATTGCATGTGCACTAGAAAAAAAGTAGACTATGACACTCACCATAATGTTTGTGTTTGATTTAAGTCATCCATCCAATTTGAAAGCTCATTTTAAGGAATGAGCCAAAAAAGGAGGTAGATCGAAGGCCCAAGTGGACCACACCTTAGGGAGCAATAAAGATTAAGCATCTACCATTGTATGCGGTGTGTTCCACTCTGAGCTTCTATTTACCTCCTTTTCGAGATCATGTCCTAAAATAAATTATAGAATTGGATGGCTGGAGTGAATTAACAACACACATTAAGGTGGGCTCCACGAACCCTTTACTGGACCGTCCCTTCTTTGGCTCTGCCCTGCGCCCAGTTCGGCGATGGATGGACTGGTGTACCACACACCAGCAACCTAGTTGATTTGTTGATGTCACTAAGTTCTGTAGGTCCAATCATAAGGTATGAGTTATATCTAAACCGTTCGTCCACTTGGTTGGTTAGTTGTAAGGCTTGAGCCAGAAATAAGACATATCCAAAAATCAAGTGGACCACATTGTAAAAGGAACTGGAAGAATGGACATCTGCCATTGAAACCCTTTTGGGGTCACAGAAATTTTAGATCAATACAATATTTTGTATTTCTCTTCATCTATGTCTATGTAACCTTATGAACAAAATAGATGGAAACATCCCATCACGCTACAAGGTTTACCTCTTAGCCCTAGTTAAGAGGTTTAGCTAACCATAAACATGATTGGATTTAAAACCTTAGAAGAAAGCATGAAAAACTAAGGAAGAAAGGAAGAAAATGCTTGGTGACGACTCTCCACCCTTGTGCTTTGCTCCTCCAAGCCCTAGATAATCTTTAAGAACGTCCTAAGGATTCCTATTTATAGTTTTGCAGCACCTCCTTTCACACCGACTTGGAAAAATCTAGAAACTGCCTTAAATTTACGCAGTTTCGATTCTATTAAAGTGTCTTCGATATGTCCTTTATTTCTATCGAATAGTCTTTGATATTATCGACAAAGAAGTCCAGACTGTCCAGCGAGTTTGGCCTGAAATCCTGCAATTTTCGATTCTATCAAAGTATCGTCGATATGTTCTTCGATACTATCTAGTAGTCTTCGATATTATCGAATCTATTCTGGCAATTTTTCAGAATTATACTTTTCTGGTTCCGGAATCTGTTTTTAGGACAATATTCAGGATTCTTTTTCTTCACTTCAAATTTTCGATTCTCTTCCTTTATCACTTAGTTTCCTTGGATCTTTAGCATGTGAATTCTTCAATCTTAGTTTCCTAAGATCTGCCCCTTTCCTTGGTGACTTTTGAACTTTAATTCCACGCATTTAGCACTGTTTTCAATCTAAGCTCTTAAATTCACCTTGCAACTCAAACATGAGTAAAATAGTATCATGTTCATAAAACCAAGATATAAATGGGGGATAATATGCAATATTTAATCCTCAATAATGAGATATACAAAACCACATTGATCTTGTCACAGGGATAAGTCTGCCCAATTGCCCACATTATCAGAAGGAATGTGAGATCTTGAAGGTAGAAGTGAAGGAACTGATCCATACCAGCTAAGTCAAGGAGAGCATTAGTACATGTGTTGTGTCAACTCAAGAGCCTAATGCCAAGTACTAGAAAAGGAATAATAAACATTGGCGTCAAAATTTATCTTAGAATCATGAGCCAAGTTCCCTGAGTAACTCAATGACAAGTTTTTTTCAAGTTGAGGAGTCTAATGTAGAACGTGTCACAGATACATTCCTAGCATGGTTGGAACAAAAGAAGGTGGACCGTAAATTGATCATAACTTTTGATCCGGGTATCGTTACGGCGCACCAGACCAAGTATCAAGAACCAAAGCAGCACAAGAACTTGAGGATGACTTCTTTTGAAGTAGAGGGGACTGATGTAGAGCGGGTCGCAGACACTTTTATATCCAAGATGGACTAGAGAAGGCCCGATCAGAGGCAGAAGTCAACTGTCAGAACCTTAAAACAGACATATCTCACAAACCAGAATGAGTTACTCGACGTACCATATATGATTTTGGGGAGGATGAGCTACTTTAGCCAACCATGATGGGTTTCCCACACCAAATTTGTGAGATTCCATCTTATTAACGGCTGAATTCCATGTTTAGTTCTGTTTTTACTATAAATAGTAAGTTTTAGTTTGATTATAACTCTTCATCCGTTGGGCTTTAAGAGTTGTGTCCAACATGAAAGGTGCTTAGAATAATTAGGAGAATAACATGGTTAAGTTACATAGGACACTTACTATAAAATTAAATTTACTATTTATAGTACGTTACAAATTTTGGGGTGTTTTAGTTATAGTTTGCTTTTGAATTTTCTCACATTGCTTGGTATCCCTATTTAAAGGGTTGTGAACTCGTTTATTTCATTCATCAATCAATCATTCAAGAAGTTTCTTTCATATATCTTAAAATTATTTCTATTTCTTTTCCTCATGGATTCAAGAAGTCTCTGTGAGGAGTCCAGAGAAGCTCTATGGATTCAGAGTACTTATCCTTGAGGAAGATGGTGATCGACCTCATCACGTTCATCCTTGCATCAAGATCCGGCCAGTGGGGTGGCCCCACGCCACTATGGGGTCCACCATACACTCCATACATGCTCAAGGTAGGTCATTCTCTTATGGGCCCAACAAAAATGGGATATCACAAAGAAATGGAGGGTTTTATCCACCCATGCACTCACAACAACGGATGAACAATCGGATCGACGATTGGATAGCCTGCCATGCTTTTCTCCACTCCTAATATCCTCTAATATCTTTTTCTCTTATCTCTTCCTCATAACCTCTAGATTTCTCCCTAATCTCTCTCAAGCTCTTTCTTTCTCGAACCATCTTTCTAATTTTCTCTCTAATCTTTCTTCCTTCTCTCTCTCTCTCTCTCTCTCTCTCTCTCTCTGATGTCTCCCTAATTAATCACTCTAATATCTTTCTTTCTACTAATCTCTCTACTCTCTTGCTAGGAAATGTGTGGAAATGAGAAGGGTTAAGGGGATTTGTGGTATAATTTTTTAGGATAGAGAGGGCATTAACAATATATAGAGGGGTAGAATGGGGAGAGAGAGAAGCATAGAGGAATGGCTTAACATGGGCAAGGCGTGGGTTGCATGGCATGTGTATCGGCTTATTTGACTAATGGGGAGAGAAAGGTGATGAGTTGATTGATGGATTGATTGATTGATTAGACAACATTGGATTTTTGCAAGAGAGGCCCACCTTAGATTGTGCCAAAACCGCAACTTCTAATTTGGGGTAACAATGAGGTGTGCTAACCAACATTGGAATCATATCGCTCGTGTGGTTGCTAGGGTACAAGTTTCGGAGTGTTGCGGTACTAAAATAGGGTCATGATCAAAACTCATCGATCTGGTTTGCCCAAAACATGCCGGTGACGAAGTTGATGCGTACAAAAGGTCTCACAAAGTTACGAGAGTCTTACAACTATACAATTCAAGTGATGAATGCTTAATCGTGAATGCATCAATACGCACAAGTTATCACATACATCTCTCCTTAATTATGAGAGGAAACTCTGATTTCATGCCTTCATTAATATAAGATTTCAATTCTAATGATTCATGGTGTTTAACAAATCACGTAATCATTCACTCAACATTTACACAATTTAGCAAACAATACAACAATTATAGCAATCACATCAAATCTATCTTATTCATAATGAAGAGGAGATATGTTAGGATCACTCATCTGTGCTCGGTAAAGATGATTCCATAGGATAGTTGGATCGGTTCGGATTTAAGATTCCTAATAAATTATTGAAATGTAATTATTATTTGTTTCAATAATTCCATATACTGGGGCCCACCTTTACTTAAGTCAGTTTGTAATTAGTCTAAAGTAGGTGAATAACATGTATTATAGACTTGTTAATTCAATTATTAGATTTTAGAATATGATAGATCAATATAGGAATATGTCCATCGAACCTATTGATCGATTGAATCAGATCGAATGTCCCTTGATTGCCTTGATCGAATTGATCACTGATCAATCAAATTGAGAAAATCATAATTAAAACAGTTTGGTCATCGGATCATTTTCAAGCCTTTTGATTGATTGAGTTCGATGAATGATCTATCGATTGAATTGACCATAATTAATCGAATAAAAAAAATGAAATTTTACAGTTTAAGTCTTTGGACATATTTTGACCCTTTTGATTGATCGAAACTTCCTTCAATCGAATCGATAGAGGTGTGATTTCAATTGATTACATGATTCGTTTCTGCATATTTTGGGGATTTTCCTTATTTCTAAAATTTCAAGGATCTATCATACATTTGGGTTAAATCTGTACATCCAATGATTCCCACACTATCAACTTAGGAGGTGGCCAATGAATTGTTCGAATCTAGCCCATCCAAGATTTATGATCATCATATGACATATTTTAACATCATTATTATCATTTGATCGTTGTGGAACATCCGACATTCAGATCCATCCAAGATTTTGGATAAAGTTATAAATCTATCATATATATGGGTTAAACTTTTACATCCATTGATTCTCACGATTTCAAATTAGGAGACGACCAATGAATTGTTCGGATCTAGGCCATCCAAGATTTATGATCATCACATGACATATTTTAACACCATTATTATCATTTGATCGTTGTGGACCATCCAACATTCAGATCCATCTAATATTTTGGATAAAGTTACAAATCTATCATACATATGGATTAAAGCTGTACATCCATTGATTCCCACGTTATCAAATTAGGAGATGGCTAATGAATTGTTCGGATCTAGGCCATCTAAGATTTATGATAATCACGTGACATATTTTAACATCATTATTATCATTTGATTGTTGTGGACCATTCGACATTCAGATCCATCTAAGATTTTGGATAAAGTTAAAGATCTATTAAAAAATTTGGTGAACCCTAAGAAGTTTCTAATGGTAAGTGTTCAATCACCACTCTTTCCCTTGGTGTGGTCCATATGAGATTTGGATCTTACTCATTTTTGGGACTCATGCCATAAAATAGTTCGAAAAATGGATGAAAGGCGTGGATATGATACATACATCATGATGGGGCCCACAGAGCACTGTCAGTAGCTACTTCGTTAACAATGCTGTCAATATGCAATCTGCGTTTGAAGTTAAGGTTCGCAGTTAAGGCCGTGCGAACCAGTGCGTAGGTGATCATTCCTCTCTCTCTCTCTCTCATATATATATGTGTGTGTGTGTGTGTGTACACATACATACATGTATATGTGTGCATACTTGTGCATGTTTTGTACCTTTGCATACATGTCATGGACCCAAAATCTCACTACAAGAAAATGTGGCTTTACCGACGCAATTTTTACCAGCGCCCATGTATAACTGCTGGTGATAATGAGAATCACTGGCAGCCGTCCAAAACCACCCCTGATTTTGGGGCATGGCCAACGGTAAAATGTTGGTTATTAAAAAAAAGGTGCCAGAGGGGTTTTTCATTTCCCTCTATATGTTCCCTCTTTTGTCGCTCTCCCTTCCTCATCTCTCTATCTCTCTCGTCTTGTGCACTTCTCCCATCTTAGATTTGAAACTTTCGATCTCCCATCTTGCCTCCAAATCTCGATCTCTTGATGACACTGGCATTTAGCAATGGGAAGAGGAGTTTCTTTTGGAAATTTCGGGAAGAGATAAGGAGGCAGGTGAAAGCATGGTCGAGGAGGAGGTTTAGCTTCAGATACGACCCTTTCAGCTATGCATTGAATTTTGATGATGCTGGGTCTGGATTACTCTGTTGAATTAGATAACAGAGATTGAAAATGGTAGAAATAGGGTAAATGGGTTTTGTCTTGGGTGGGTTCTTTTCGCTTCTTGTATATGGAGTTTTTCTTTTTTATTCTTTTCAGCAAGGAGTGTAGGTGAGGTAGCTTTTTGTACTGGGATTTCTATCTCAATTCTCCTGGGTGTTGATTTTGTTTTATTAAATCTTTTCCTATCTTAATATCAGTAATGGGTTATGTCTTCTTCTTTGCGTTGGCTTTTGGAGAAATAGGTGCGTTTGATTTTCCAGAAATGGGTTTTTTTTTTCCTTGTTTGCGTTTGCTTTGGAGAAACGGCTACTAGATTTCTTGAACTTGTCTTAGAGAGAGAGAGAGAGAGAGAGAGAGAGAGAGAGAGAGAGAGAGAGAGAGAGAGAGAGAGAGATTCTCTTGTGGTCAATTTTCTGAAAAAGATGAAGAAGAAAGTGATTTTCATTAAAAAAATCTCATTCTCTCTCTTATAGAGGTGTACATGAGCCGAGCCGAGCTTTGCCCAGCTCATGCTCGACTCGGACTGCTTGAGTCTCAGCTTGTGCTTCGCTTGGCTCAGCTCGGCCTTCGAGCTCGGAACAGAAGCTTGTGCTCAGCTTGGTCGAGTTCGAGCACGGCCAGTGGTCGCTGGTCGGATGGGTTCCGCTACTCGGACGGCTGGAAAAAATGGCGAGAGTGGAGGATAGGACTCACTTTCGAAGAGAAGCTCATCTAGATAGACGTTGGAAGAGGGAATGTCACCGGGCAGAGAGTATTGGGCAGAGCTCATCCGAATAGACGCTGGAACAAGGAAATGCTCATCTGGATAGACGTTGAAAGAAAAATATGTCACCAGATAGTCGCTAGAAGAAGAAAATGTAGCTGGCCAAACGACCAATTTGGGCGATTTGGAGGGAGAAATGGGGCGATTTGGGCAAAAGGGAGGGAGAATGGGTAGGGTTGCTGGTTTGGGCGTACTAGGTAGGGTCGGGCGACTGGGTAGTATTTTTTTTAAAAATCCTTTATATACTAACTTAAAGTCGAGTCGAGCTTAAAACCGAATCGAGCTACGTCCAGCTCGGACTCAACTTGAAATGTTTTGAGCGCTCAAAATATGACTCGACTTAATTCGAACAGTGTTTCGATCCGAGTTGAATCGAGCTTTTTCGAGCCGATCAAGTCGTGTGAATTACCGAGCTTAGGCTGCTCGTTTACAACTCTACTCTCTTATTTCTCTTCCTTTCTTCTCATTCTCGGGTTCTTAAATCAGATCTAGAGCTACAGATTGAGTAGGCCTGGTAACTTGCGGGCGTGGTCATCAACGGTGAGCAATCAAAGGTACTCTCTCTTTCTCTTTCATTTCCTCTTTTGATGGCCAGAAATTGGGCAGCAGCCAGGGTAGCGGCACCCATATCTGCCGCTGTCCATGGCCCCCTACATGTTTGAAGAAATGCTTCAACCAATATTCTACAGTCCTGTATCCAGCCTGTGTACAATGATACTGCAGTTCTCAGTTTAGTTCGTGTAGTCTTTTGTTGTGCAACTGTTGATCTCTAATTTGCTTCTAATAGAAATTGCCTATTGCGAAGGAAAGCAATCTTTTGATTGCCCAATGTGAATGCAAGTATCGTGGAACATGACAGTTTCATTAAGTTGTACAGGAGTTTTGTACCTAATGCATTGAAGAATCTCTCAAATAGTAGGTTTGTTTCCATTCCCTTGTAGCAGCTGAGTGCTTCACTCGTATAATCGCTTTTTAGAACCTTACTGTTAATACATTTGTGAGTATTTTCTCTACTAGCACCAATTCAGTTTAGTTATCATCTAGTGCATGCACAGATTTTTTTATAATCATTTTAGTGTATACAACCTGGCTTCTTGTATACAAAACAGATTTTTTTTTTTCCATTCAAATTAACTGCAGTTTACTGCGCTGGTTGCATTGTTCAGTTTGCTGATTCAGTTTTTAACACGTCAAAACTAAGAGAAAGATAGGCCCGATAGTTGTATGCCTCTTTCTTGTGGAACCGAATGCAGTATAGTACAAGTATATTCTGGAACTATCTTATAAAATCCATGTTAAGGAAGTATGTTTGACAGATGAAGCTACCAAGCAATACTTTTTGAGCAGCCACAATTTACACCCACCTTTGTCACTAGCATACTGTCAATTTGTCCATTTGGGAATTGAAATAGTACAAAAGCATAATATTTCAATTCTCACAATGGAAAAATGTCGGGTGTGGACGATATCAACTCCCGCCTTAAAATACATCAAACTCCCTTAATAAAATACATCATTTCTTAATCCATATTCATGCCAGTCCTATGACAAACTTGTAAAGGCTCCAAAAGCATAGGTCAGCCCAAAAAGCTTTCCACCAACACGACTATCCATGTTCACAGAAACTTTTGAGAGATTTAGTGCAGAACAAGTTACCTTTGATGTGTCAGTGACGAACTGCAAGAGATGAGCTTTATCCTCCTTGCTGAAACCTTGGACCACCTCCCAAAACCATTGGATAACAGGCGATGCAGCAGTGTAGCCAGAATACTGTGTTTGCCCTCATCTCATCCACTGCAAGGTGGTCAAACATTGAAAGATGTATGAAAAACTACAAGAAACGACTGCATTGCCGGCACATTTTTGACCTGGCTAACATGCACCGCCGACAGTTCGTATGGGCCACACCTGCAGTTGAAAGAAACGAGCCAATAGTAACAAAACCAACCGCCCACGAAGGTCCTGTATTTTTTTTTTAAAAAAAACCTACCCCCTCTCTCCTTCTCTCTCTCTATTCCCTCCTCTCCCAAAACCAACAGCCTCTTTTTTCTCTCTACGCCTCCCCATTCCCACCTCTCTCTCTCTCTCTCTCTCTCTCTCTCTCTCTCTCTCTCTCTCTCTCAAGTTTTGGATCACCCTGATTATTAGGTTTGATTTTGACGACTTAAATATGCGATGAGCACAAGGATGTCCTGAGATGCCCAATCTGAGTAAAGAGTGGGGCTCAGGGCTTGATAGTCCAGAGCAATAATCTAATAAACCCAACACAAAAATCCCTCCAATGAGATAATGAAAAACCCTTCACTAAGTTAGCAATACTGCAATGGTCCACATCAAATGGGGAAAAGCCAAAGCTCAGCTAGGATATTCTAACCACAGTTATTTTTTTTTATTTTTTTTTGGGCGTGACCATCATGGTGCCCATCAAAGCAACAGTCTGAATTTCTGATATGGGACGCTCACCATCATGGCCCCACTTTCATGAATTGGTAGCCTCACGACACTATGTTGAGACTCAACAATTTCCAGCAACTATGAAATTTAGACTAAATGAATGATTTTTAAGATCAATTAAACCGACAGAATTATATGGCTCCCAAGTAGAGGATATGCTCAGTAAGCTCGGGCCTTGAGTTGGGACAAGTGGGTGAAAGACCGTGACCCAAAATCTCCCATATAGGACGCTCACCATCCAATCTTTGTTTTCCCATTGATTTTGAATATGGACCATTCATCTATTCAGAAAGAGAGGATTGTTCAGTCAGGGAAAACTTTGGGATATCTCCCATCGACAGTTGGTATGGATCACTGAGCCATAGTCCACACTTGTTCAAACTTAAGGCTCCAAGATATTGTGAATCCAGACTGATTGTTATGAGGAAAACAAAAAAAGAATCTTCCATCCATTGCTTGTGAACTAGTTCAACTCTTTGGGATGGACGGGGGGATGGCAGTGGACCTTGGAACTAATTGGTTATTACTCCATGAATGCATTTCTTTTTCTTCGCTATTGGAGTGCTTCATGTAGCTTTTCCTTGTTTGATTGCAGGTTTGTATCTGAATGCTCCATGTGATGTGGCACCCCATGAAACTTCAGGACCAATTTTCATCCCTGATCCAAAAACTCTGGTGGGCCATGGTAAAGAGTGATGAAAATCAAGGGAGGAAACTGTTTTCTTTTGTCATGGCCCACCAAAGTTTTAGATTAAAGTAAAAGTTGGGCCTTGGGGGTTTTATTTGGTGTTGCATCACGTGGATTGTTAAGATTTTGGGCTCACATCATATGTGATGAGTTCTCCAAAAGTTCTCACAAGAACTTGTGAGAATCAGTGCACAGCTGAGCATTGGGCTATACACACACACACATACAAGAGGGACGGCCTAACGAGGTTGTTCTAGTAATCTTCTAGCCTTTCTCCAGCTAGCATAGGGGCTTTATTCCTTAATCGGGTTGTCCTGAGAGCTCTCAATGGAAAACTTGGCTCCGATAGTTTTGTTGACTTTTCTTTTGTTTCTGATTTTAAGAGGGGCAGATTTTGGGAGAGGCGCAAAGGATAGGTGGGCCTGTGTCTTTTTATATACCGAGGGTCTGCCCAAATTAGGGTTGTATGGTTGTACAATTTTCCTTTAGTTGATACAAATTTCTTTCTTTAAAAAAATTTAAAATAGTGACAAGGTCCTTACACTACTTAGCCAACCAAGGCTATTAGAGAGAGAAAGAGAGCACGTCACAACGTACATAAGAGACTAGGGCTGAAAGTTGGGCAGGTTGTGTCAGGTTGGTGCTCAACCCTAGCCCAACCCAAGGTTCCTATACCTCAACCCTGACCCAACCTCGGGTTAGGAATTCTCAACCCAAGCCCAACTCAAGCAAGCTCGGTCGGGTTGGTCGGTTGCTAATGTTTTCATTATTACATTAGTATATTATATTTCAATACACATTTTATTTTTTGTATTTATAATTTTATTAATTATATATGTAATTATTTATCGTAAAAAACCTTTTTTTTTTTTCTAAACAAACAAGCTAAAATATAGGACAAATACTTCTTTAAAAGTTGTGTTGTGTAGCACACAATCTATTTGGGATTGAGAAATCTGGTGTGTCTTATTAGCTTGAGCCTAAAATGACGTAGACCAATGAGACCCAACGACACTGGAATTTCAGGTGCCTTCAACATAGATGATCCACACTCAATTATAATTTATAAGTAACTTATATGTCGATCGGGTTCGGGTTGAGTTGGGTCGGGTAACTCAAGATCTCAACCCAAGCCTGACCCAAGTTTAATTGGGTTGGTGTTTGTATAGCTCAAGCCTAAGACCGAACCCAATACATCCTGCCCGAGCCCAACCCAATGTTGAGTAGGTCACGGGTTGGCCGGGTTCAACCCGCCTTATTTTCAGCCTTATAAGAGACATCTAGCACATGGAGATGTCACCAACAACCATCATCAATTGCATGATTAAGAAACCACATGACCATCGTGGGATGATTTGCTGATTAAAATCACATCTTACAGCGCAAAGCATGTATGATTGGCCCAAACTTGATGAAGTGTCACATGCTCATCTACATGACATGAAAAAATGACAATTTTGAAAGATTGTAGTGGCATTGCTCATCTGTCTGTGGTCATGTGCAGAGCTTTTGGTCAGCGGCTATCTTTTTCTTGTACTTCTTGTACAAGGAAGAGAGGTAACCACATTTAGGGAAGTACCACCACAGCATGTGGCACCCTACCATCTCGTCGACAGGGAAGGTACCATCATAGCATGTGGCATCGTACCATTACGTAGACAACATCTTTCGAACTAGCATCGATGGAACCTACCACGCTGTGTATGTGAAATTAACCTTGTCGGTTAGCCGAGAACACTCATGCTCACTCAACATTAAAAGAACAGTCCAAGAAAGGTCATTAATTGCTTTCCCAAAAACAAATATTAATTGTTTTCCCAAAAAATTTAATCGCTCTAAAAAAAAAAGGGAAAAAGAACAGTCCAAGGAAACACTTAAATAGGCCATGCTAATGGTAAAATGAAAAATTTGCCAAGAACATGTTGTGGTCTACCCAAGGTTTTTATCAGACTGAATTTGTATATTATCTTTATCCCCGCGAGTCATACTAGATTAACGGGCATAAGGAAAGGTAACTACTACATTGACTCTACCCACAAATCTATAGCTGCCCTCCCATCCATAATTTTCCTTATGGTGTGTCCCACTTATGGTTGTGGATGGGGAAATAGTTGTTGCATCGGATTCCTGTACTACGTACCATCTTTCCCTTTAACCTATCACTTATGTAGGATATCAACCCTATGAAAACCATAGCTCTGCCATCACTGGAATTGATGGACGTACAGTTGATGGTCCCCACATAGTGAGCAGATCATCCTGTTGGTTTTTTTTTTTTTACATGGCTGATCTTCTTGGTGGGGCCTTCTTTTGATGGTATATAATGATGTTGTATTCAAGTAGAATGTTGGTGGGTCCTTACGCATGCCTCGGTGGTACACACCTTGGAGTTTCAAGGTCATGGGTTCCATTACTAATGTAATGCAGTTTGGGCAGCCGAAACCTACCTCAAGCGTTCAACCGGCCATGAAAATATGTACTATCCATCCAGTTTGGGCAGCCGAAACCTACCTCAAGCGTTCAACCGGCCATGAAAATATGTACTATCCATCCAGTTTGGGCAGCCGAAACCTACCTCAAGCGTTCAACCGGCCATTAAGAGACTTCAATGGATGATACCCACGTCACGATGCTTCTGAAAATCAACATGCTTAAAAAGTCTCAGTTGGGGTTTGCAAGACAGAGAAAAAAAACACATGAGCGAGCATTCATGGATCAGTTAGGAGTTCGAAAAGGTGCATGGACCAAAGGAGAAGATCTTCTGTTGAGGAAATGCATTGAGAAGTATGGAGAAGAGAAGTGGTATCTAGTTCCTCAAAGAGCAGGTAAGTGATTTTAACCTACTCAATCTTTTAAATGATAGAAAATAGCTAGCTTGATTTATTACTAATGCAATGACTAACATGTATAGCGCGAGGACTTTGATGACAACATATCTCCCACGATGGGAAATCTACCGGAATGGTCACCCATGCTTATTGGGCCTACCATATTGCATTGTATTCCTAAAATCTACTCCTGTTCTTCAGATGAAGTTTCTACTAAAACCTCTTAAGTTTACGCGATGTGGCCCGTGTAAGTTTGGATCAGGCTGATATTCGTATCTTCTCTTCATTCTCGTGAGTGAAACCTGATTAACGAGTTCGATGAAAGATACACAACATGGTAGCTCCCATTCTCATCATGATCTTTGGGGCGTGACCTGCCTGAGTTATATATCTGGCTGAGTTTTGTTCCCAGGCCTGGAAGCAAAGATAGAGAACCTAAGTGTCAATTTTACATATACAACATAGTACACACGAGTATGGAAATTTTATGCACTTCGTAAAGAGGGTGTGGTAGGGATTCTGGTCCATTCCGCATGGAGATTTTGAAATTTTCTACTAGTCTTTTGATGTAGAAGTTAGATGACTTTGTTCACATTTTCTTTTCTATTAATTATGTAGAGTAAGAAAGTAACTAGATCATCTTCCATTGAATTTTAAGGTCTCAATCGGTGTCGTAAGAGCTGCAGATTGAGATGGTTTAACTATCTCACTCCAAACATTAAGCAAGGAGAGTTTGCTGCCGATGAAATAGATCTCATCATCAGGCTTCACAAGCTTTTGGGTAATAGGTAAGCTGAATTTCATGTTCTCTTTTTAGTTGGAAAGTATTAGAATCCATCTTCCTTTTATCTTAGATATCAAAAGGTTACACAAGATTCATGTGTGTGTGTGGAAATGGTACTATGAGGTCGACCTCATGGGAACTTCCCATGAGGTCGAGCTGTGTGGGCCCCACTGTTATGTGTGTCGAACATCTAGACCGTGCATATGACGGGTCCCCTTTAATTTATGGTATATCCCAAAAATCAGCCGTATATAGAATTTAGGTGGGCCATACCATCTAAAACCATGTGAGGACATGCCTAAAACATATAAAATCACTTGGTGGGGCTTACCTTAGTTTTGGATGTGGCTGAAACTTGGTCTAACCCCTAATCCAAGTGGGACACACACAATGGATGGGATGGATTTGTGAATCACATATCAGTGAGCCTAATAAAGTATTATGAATGTTTTGATGTGAAAATAGCTCCTCTCAACTGTTGTATGTGGAGTGGCCCACCCAACTCATACATGGACTTGATTTTTAAGTTCGTAGCCCAACATGGAATGGTGCATCTGACTGATGGGGTAGATGTTTGACCGACATCATGGTGGGCCCACACAACTCGACCTCATGTGAAGTTCCCATGAGGTCGAGCTGTGAGTGCCCCACCGTTGTGTGCCGAACATCAACACTGTGCATATGATGGGTCCCCTTTAGCTTATTATATCCCAAAATCAGCCGTATAAGGAATTTAGGTGGGCCATACCATCTAAAATCATGTGAGGACATGCCTAAAACATATAAAATCAAGTCAATCCATGACTTACATGACCCACACCACATACAAAAGTTGAGAGGGATTACCCTCCCATTAAAACATTCATAATCATTTGTTGGGCCTACTGAGATGTGGTTCACAAATTCAGCCCATCCATTATGTCTATCCCACTTGGATGAGGGGTCAAACCAAGTTTCAAACACATCCAAATTTCATGTGAGCCCCACCAAGTGCTTTTCTTTGTTTTAGGCATGTCTTCACATGATTTTAGATGGTATGGCCCACCTGAGTCCCATATATGGCTGATTTTTGGGATATCCCGTAATTTAAAGGGAACCCATCAAATGCATGGTGTTGATATTCGACACACATCATGGTGAGGCCCACACAGCTCAACCCATGGGCATATATAGAACCATTTGCTTTCAAAATTATTTTTAGGTGGGAGTGTTGTTTTTTTTTTTTTTTTTTTAAAACACATGGCTCACTCCCCCACACCCCCACACACTAAAACCACAGTTGTTTTCACCACCATGGGTACTTGAACCCATGACCTTCTGTTAAACTCTTGTGAGTTTACATAGAGGCATGAGTAAACAGAAACCATGACATGGTGTTAAAACTCCTGTGAGTTTACATGGAGGCAAGAGTAAGGACCCAGGTGGGAGCTGGTGTACCTAGTGCCATGGATCTTTCATGAGATCCAACCTGTTCATCATGTATGCACTGAACCCAGAAATCATGAATATCCAAGACTCATAAAACAGTTGGTATGGAACGCCCACAAATTAGTTTTGTGTAGGGTCCACCATGTTGTCTATATTTCATCTAATCCATTCATCAAACTTGCCTCATTAAGATAAAATCAACCTCGAAAAATCACACTATTCCAAAACCGAGTTAAGCCATAACACATGAATTTAGAGGTTTTAGGTACAATTCCTTGCAAGATGGCCGACCTGAGATCAATGCCAAACAAGGGATGTTGTACCTGATGAACGAAGTCGATCTCATGCACGTGTAATCATTCCTCTCACACAAGTTGTAAGTCACATATGTTTTTCATCTCAAAAACCTACTTCAAGAATTAGAGAGATCTATCTAAAATATACCATCTTCTGTTTTTTCTGCAGATGGACGTTGATTGCTGGTAGAATTCCAGGAAGGACAGCCAATGACATAAAAAACTATTGAAACTCGCACTTGAGTAAAAAGGTCACTTCTCATGATAACAAGGATACTACAAAAGTACTAAAGCCACAAGCCAGGAGATTGTCAAAGAGTTTCATTAGTTCTGAGAATATTGAAACCTCTAGAAGCCAAGAAGAGCGTGGCCAGCCACCGTTGGATTCACCAGAAGATTTGTTCCAAAAAGGGGGAGAGAATAGGGCCTTAGGCAATAGAGATTCAATGGGAAAGCTATTACTCCCTACCATAGACAATGGAGAAGCTGAAGGAATCAGAGATGAAGATGGCACTTTTGTTGAGGACAATCAAGAATGGCATGATTGGATTTTGGACCCAAGCTTTTGGGTGCAATTCGAAGGCCATTGTTTGGTTGACACTTAAAATCATTTCATCTTAGTTAGTATTAGTGTATGTTTATTTATTTTTGTCAAATTTACTCTTATTAGTTAGTATTAGTGTATAAGTCTGTGTAGATGTGTAGTCTTTAGACTAACTTACTTTTCTTATCTATAAATAAACAGCGGTCTTACCTTTTCTCTATAAATAAAGAGGTGAGGGCCCACAATTTTAACCTTTTTTGGCATGGTATTGGACTTGGGTCTCAATGGCCGGGCCAGCCTTGGTCCATATCCGGCCCTCTTTTTCCAACCAAAGTCTAAACCTGGCCCGGGTAAGTGATGGGCCAAAGCAGTCCAACCCGAGTCCAGCTCAGATAATTTATCTGTCCGAACACAACTGGAGCCCAAGCCTAAAATTAGACCTCCTAAAAAATAAACCTTGAATGACAATAAATTTAAAACTTAATATTCCATATTAATAATTATTTTGCAAAAAATAATATAGGGATAATTTGAAAATTTCAAAACTGAAAAGCAGTTATTTCAGTTTGCTCAGGGCTTATTTGGTACTTGGGCTTTGTTGGGAAGGAATTGCATTCGGTCCCATGCAAATTTCATCTCACGTTTTGGGAGGATGGGAAGGACTGGAATTAGATGGGATAGAATTGTATTTGGTTTCATGCAGGATTTTCGATAAATTTTGAAATCCATTACACATGTGGCCCCACATTGATGCGTGTGTTTTACCCATGAATGCAGTCCATTCATAAATGCCTTTTACATGTGCATTCTAGTCATATATGTGTACAAGTGACTAACATCCGTTGTAGTTCATTGATTACAATTCCATGGTACACCAAACAGGATTTTGCTTAATCCAATGTTTTTCTGATGGCAAAAATTTTATCCCGAACACAGGGATCGGATGGCCCAAATGCCATTGCATTTCCAAACATGCAATCATTGTACAATAATGATGTTGATCCCATCCAATACAATTCTATATCATTTAATCCCACGGACCAAACATGCCCTTAATGATGTGATGGATGTTTTTCCTTAGTAGAGGAGGTTGACAACGAGGTCTCTTGCCTTTAGGAAAGTTACAAAGAAAGCGCCTTGATGCATAGTGAAAAGCTTGATGGTGCGGTTGGAGGGAGGAGGGAGAGAGAAAAGAAACCTCATTTGAGAGAAACAAGAGCCTTAGAAAGTCTCTACCCTTAATATGGCTATTAAAGGATGTAAACTTTTTTGCATGGAGGAAGAAGTGTGGTGCCAGCCTCATTCAAGACTAGAGCTGTACAAGAGTCGAATTAGCTTGGTCAGCTCCCTCGATTCAACTTGAAAAAGCTCAACTCACCTTGACTCGAAGTTGGATTCAGACCGAGTCGAGATTTTTGGAGCGAAAAAAATTTCGAGCTAAGTTCGAGCCTGCTCGAGCGCAACTCGACTCGGATCGAACCTCAACTCGAACTGACTCGGATCGAATCAGATCGGTGACTCGGTTATTTTGATATGGATGTTACTCACTGAGTGTTTAATAAAATGGCTCAACGAAGTATTGGTGAGGAAAGAATGTATATGCTGGGTGTTAGATTTTGATGCTACTTGCTGGGTGTTTGATTTTGATGCTACTTGCTAGGTGTTTGATTTTGATACTACTGGCTAGGTGTTTGATTTTGTTTGATTTTGTTTGATTTTGATGCTGCATGCTGGGTGTTTGATTTGGTTTGATTTTAATGTTGCATACCGGGTGTTTGAGGAAATACTTGTAAAATGTCGTTACTATTTTGCATTCTATGAGAAATTTACGATGCATTGCAAGTGTTTGATAAAATGCCGCATAGGCTCGAACTTGGCTCGAATTGGCCCAAGCTGCTGACCGAACTGAGCCGAGCTGGCCAGACAGGCTCGAGGATCGAGCCCAGCCGAGTTTGAGCTAGGGTTATCTACTGGCCAAGCCGAGCTGAGCTGTACCAAGCTTGACTCGAATCGACTCGTGTACAACTCTATTCGAGATGGTGTAAGCCTTATATGGGCCCAATCTTATTATATTTATTTAATATCCACATCATCCTTCCATTTTTTTCAGTTCATTTCAGCTCATGAGCCTAAAAATGAAGAAGATCCAAGTCTCAGGTGGACCAAACTATAGGAAACCTTGGTGATGAAGCCATTAAAAACTTCCTAGGGCCCACCTCTATGTTTCTTAGTGTTTATTTGCGGTCTAGCCTATTGATAAGGTTACATAAACATGGATGAATGGATGAAGGAAAAATAACAAATATCATCTTGATCAAAAATTTTTGTATCCCATTAATGGTCAATCACCACTGTTTCTTATAGTATGGTCTAAATCAGAATTGGACCTATTTTATATTTGGTCTCATGCTATAAAATAATTTGGCAAAACTTATGGACTACGTGGATATAACATACATCAATGTGGGTCACACGGTAAGGGCCGCACCGTCTTGGATGAAACTGGGTCAACACCTAATCCGCTCGGATTTAAGAGGTTGATTGTCGTACCGACATTGTGAGTCGCTACGAAGCTACCAGGCAATGATCTTTGGGCCTCAAATGACTTGTGTTTTATCCACACCATCTATCCATTTTGGATTATTATTTTAAAGAATAAATTTAAAAATTAGGCATTTAAAGTCTTGTATTTTGTTTCAAAATTTATATTAAAAATGAAATTTCAAATATTTCGGTTTCCCTCCACATTTGAAATTTTTGGTGTTTTTGAGTTGTGGTTTTCTCCCACATCAGATTTAACAAAAAGAACATCTTGTATATAAGATAGACTTTTTGCCTTGGGGCTTGAATCCTATTCAGGGGGCATGTGAATTTGGTCCTGCGGGGGGAGGAGGGCTATGCCAATAACTCTGATCTATGTTATTGACCACATACATGCGCGCGCGGAGCCGTGCCGAGTCCAAATCTGTGTTCGTGTGTGTGACACGGCCCAATGGGATGGGATGGGTTGGGCCGGGTGCGGGTGTAGGTTCAGGTGTACTCGCGTGCGTGTATGTATGGGTACTTGTGGGACTTTATTTGCAAGAGTGTACTCGCACTTGCGCCTTTTCGTTTTAAATTAGAGAGATGTGACTGTTCGATTTGTTGCACCTATTAGGTTTAAACTCAATGAACCTAATCCTTTCAAAAAGGTGCTTAATGCACCACTTCGGAGTCTATATAAGGACTTCCGTTCTAATTTTAAAAGCACAAAAATCTTTCTAATCTTCTTAAAACTCTCTCTGCCTTCTAGTTTATAAGTTTTGTTGTTGCTGAGTTCGTCGCTGAGTTAACTTAGCACTTTCGAGTTAAACTGCAAGTGGTTCGAGCCCGTGTACAATGAGTGCACTGATAGGACCGGGATATACTCATTGTATCCTGGAGGATGATTGCTCTGAAAACCTGTTGCACTTGGGACGCTGTCCAAGAGGAGAAAATTCGATTTCAAGCCGAGTAACTCACGTCATGCCTCAACTCAATTCAAAGTCTTCTTTCTCAAATTTTATTTTCTTTTTGATTCCCAATTTTTTAACAGACTATTTAATTCAAGCAAATATTCTAACATAAAGATCTTAGTTGACTACACCAGGTGATTTGAAAGCTTACCATTGAAAATTTCCTAGGGTATACTTTAATGTTTATTTTCCATCCAATTTGCCGAGGTAAAAAACACGTGGATGAAAAGGAAAAGACTTTATCCAAAACTTTCGTGGCATTAAAGAAAATTTTAATAATGGGTGTTGAATCACCACCGTTTCCTGTATAATGTCGTCTACCTGCCCATTTTCTCTGCCTAATTTTTTTTTTTGTCTCGCGTCGTAGATTGATCGATCAAAATCGTACTTTTTTTTAAAATCTTGTGTCCTGCTCTCAAAATCATGGACAGCATGGATAAAACACATGGGCCCAAAGCACTTTGAAATTTGGATGTAATGCTCTGAAATTACGGGAGAGCCGTTGTTGATCGGATGGAAGCGGATTGCGCACTGAGTAACTCACTATGCTTAGGGCGTGTTTGGGCAGTGGGATTAATATAGCTTACGGCGGATGGGATGACGCAATCCCGCGTGCACATCCCACGTGCACGTTTATGTTGCATGGGATCCACAATGCATCTCAATCCCATGGCGATTGAAATAGTATATGGTGGATATCGCCCTAATATCCCATCCCACCTCTCTTGTCTCCTCGAGCCCACCAACAAATCCCGCGGGATTTCGCTCTACAGTTGGATTTTCGCATGTCCGGAGAGGAAACGCCCTCGCCACCTAAAGTATCCCTTCTCGCAGTGCTCAGGTCCATACTAGCAAAGATGAACTGCTGATGGTATGGTCCTTGGTGAGCGACGTCCATCACGGCTATTTAGCCATGGTTGCAACAGGTCTTGCTCCATTCATCGCCCTACGGGGGGAAGGTAAGCTCCTGTCTCTGCATAGGTGCCGCTGCTCTTGCGTGAGGTATGTCTCCCTTACCCTGATTTTCCCCTAATCTGTCTCTGGATTGGCCGTTTCAGGGTGTTCTGTTGTTATCAATACTTCAATCGGATGTCGTCCCGTTTTCAAAACTTCTAAAACTTTTTCTAATGTCCATGTGTGGAATTAATCTCTTCGAAATTGCAAGTAGTCAACTTCGCAAAATTCATCATTCTGCCATATGCTTTGCACTGTGAAGGGTCGGCCGTCAGATCTGTAGGTTCACATGCATGCACGATTAACGCCTCTTTTGGCGGAGATCAGGAGATGGATTGGTCCAGGAATTGGGATTGAAATCCATCGTACTCGGATTCTACATAGAGCAGTTGCTATCAGTGGGTATGTCATACAGATCATCAGGTTTTGGAAAGGCACGACTTCTTGCATGACGTAGAAATGGTTCGGTTTACACACCGGCCATGGACACGGTGGTGGATTAAAATGGATTTTAGCAGAATGTTTAGCAGAGAAAAAATTCCATACCTCTGTGTGTTGTTATTCTTTACATATTACTTGATTACTGTTACTGCCCAGCACTTTTGGCACCCTGTTATTAGCACCGAATAATTTGGTTTTTGTGAAGGTGAAAGGATATCCGTTGGATCTTCAACTTGATACACGTTCCATATATTTCCGGCTATTGTTATATTTCTTTTTCATTTTTTTTTCTATACTATGGTGGATGGCTGAAATGATAGCTATTCTCTATTAGGGTTACCACATATCTATACCGACTGGTTGAATTCGATCTTCCAACAATTCAACTGAGTTAATATTTCAATTGATTTGCGGATTGTTTGAACCTGTGTACTAGTACTGAACATGGCATGATAAGGATGCCAACGGTTTTACTGTTTCCTGGTTTCTCTCCTTCACTTGAGGAAATCCTAACATATAAATTAATTTGCTTTTTGTCCTATTTGAATTTCAAGTGACCAGAATTTTGGGAACATCGTGCGCAGGTACACCTGTAATATCTTCGATTGGCCTGTAGTAGTCTGTGTATGTTGATTGTTTGTGTGAACGAATTGCGTAGTACTTGAAATTTCGGAGACAGGGTGTATCATGATAATAAAACCTGTTGAACGGATGATTTTTTTCAATGTGGATGCTCATTTCATCCATTTGCTCTCGCAACCGAAACACTGCTAATTCATCTCTATCCGATGTTTTTTTTAAAAAGGTGGATGGTCAATTCCTACTGCTCTTAACCATCTATCTGCATCCACATTATGGACAGTTGCTAATTCATTATCTGACGTCTTCGGTGTGTTTTCATCTTTGGTGCATTGTCAGAAAGATGTTTTAGACGGAATGTGGTTATTGATGTTGTTGATAGAAACGTTGAGATTTCGAATAAAAAAGGTCTTTCCTCTTCTTTTTTTCTTTTTCATAACGGTGGGTGAAGACGTTCTTCTACCTGATCTCTATTACCACCACAAGTTATTTGATTTGATGCATGGATTAGGATCTGGAGACGGTTTTTGGACTCGGCATATACTTTGAAAATGTTTTGGGTGTTTATTCGTTCTCATTTCTATGATCACTTGTGATTCATGATTGCCTAGTGTGCATGTGGTGCATGTTTCATTACGAATCATTGGATTGGACCTGTGATGATATGGAATATTCAATCTTTGTTCATCTCTGTTGACTACTATTTTGACTTCATACCATTTTGATATACCTTTCTGAGGAAAATGTTGCTACCATATGTTCCTATTTATTAATTTTTTTCTAATATTGCACAACAAAATACATGGCGATATATTCCTTTGTTGGCTGGATATGGACCTCCATGAAGGAACCTAATAAGATAACATAAAAGAAAAATGCTGTGTCCTTGTGGTGAGGGGCAAATCTGAGAGTAGGATTGAATATATGCATCAAGGTGGGTCCCTGGCGCAGCACCATTTATAAGAAAATTGGTGCAAATGGCTATAGCATCAAAATTTCTCAATGGACAGCTCTGATATAAAATGAAAACATTTAATGAGTGGGCCACAGGTAAAAAAAAATGGCAGGAGTCTCACCTTGTGGGTGCCACAACTATAAAATTGGTGCGTATTTTTCTCAGGTTAGATCATTTCTTTATCGGAGTTAACACATTATGCAGATTCAAAACATTTGGTGGATGCTCTTTGTTCACTTCCAAATCTATTGTGTTCATCAACTGCTTTAAAAACTAATTACGTTTCCATATTTATACGTGGTTATTTACAGATTAGAGCGAGGCATTCGCCTATAGTGACATCTCGTCCATATATCTGCAACACACAGTTTCGGTATGTTCTTTTACAACCCAATGGATGTGGATACTGCTAGGTTGATAATGTGCATGGGAATATGTGATATTCATGTGCAAGCAACTCTGAAATTCATGGCAATTTGTGTATTTCTGATAAGAAAGTAGCTTCTCATTGATTTGGAAAGACTTTGATGCCCCGGCAGAGTGATAGGTGAAACACAAACACTTGTAACTTAGTTACCCGCTGCGTTCGTGGCACTCAAGCAATTCATACTATAACTTAGTTACCAATGAGAAACATCCAATTGTCCAGTTTCAATTTGATTTGCCATTGGTTTACGAACAGTGTTCCATTGTTGGTTTTAAAACTTGTTTAATAAATAGTTTCTAAGAAGAGAATAGTTTCTTTTCGACTCCTTGGACAGATTTCCTCAACTCTTCAGCTATAAAACTTGTTTAATTTGGACTTTTTAAAACTTGTTCTCGATGGAACGTGTTTGTCAACTCGATTAATCAATGAAAACACTAAGTGAAACAATTTCAACTTGAATTAATTGTTTTCAAACTCTTTTCTACTTGGGCAGTTTACGATTTTTGTAAAGTCCTCTATTTTCACGTGTATTCATACGTGGTTGACAGGTGATGGACTCTGAAGATGAGGATGACATGGCTGATTCCATTGTTCTCCTAGCGGCGGTTGCATGTGTTGTAGGTGTTGGGGAATACTGTTGACACTACATGTTTAGAGAACCAGCTCGAATAGGGGATGATGCGCGTGCCAGATTTATCAATTCAATTATTTGGACAGGAGATAAGGATTGCATTACCCAACTTAGGATGAAGCAAGACGCATTTTTCCATCTATGTGAAGTACTGCGTGATAAGACGACACTACGCGATACACGTAACGTTAGTTTGGAAGAACAACTTGTGTATTTTTTGCATACAGTTGGCCACAACGTCCGAAATCGTGTGATAGGACACAGATTTTATTGATCTAGTGAAACTATAAGCCGTCACTTTCACCGAGTTTTAAATGCGATTGTTTCCCTATATCCTGAATATGTTAACCAGGCGGGCGAAGAAACACCGATTAAGATTCAAGAAAATACGCGTTGGTCCAGTTATTTCCAGGTATCATTATATACCAACTAATCGTTTATAAATCTACACGTGAAAAGAGATATCATCTGATATTAATCCTATAGGATTGCGTGGGTGCGATCGATGAGACGCATATTTCGGCACACATACCAGCATCAGAACATGCAAACTTCTGCAACCGAAAGGGTTTCTTGTCGTAGAATATACTTGCAGCTTGTTCCTTTGATATGTCAATATTGTACGTGTTAGCTGGATGGGAAGGTTCAGTGTCGGATACGCGGGTACTACATAATGCCCTGACGCAATCTGACAATCCACTTATTGTGCCCCATGGTAACTAATATTCAGTATCAATCGAATATTAATTGGTGTATATTATCGTCTTCATGTAAGACTGAAAGAATCATTCCTGCAATTGTGTAGGAAAATACTTTGTCGTGGACGCTGGTTAAGCTCATTCACCAGGGTTCATGGCCCCTTATCGTGGAGTTTGATACCATCTGCAGGAGTATCGTAGCGGGAGATCACCCATGAATGTAAAAGAATTATTTAACTATCGGCATGCGCAATTGCGAAATGCAATTGAACGATGTTTCGGTGTGATGAAGGGGAGATTTCCAATTCCAAAGACGCCTATGCAATATCCCTTTGATACACAGGTGAAATTTGTCATTGCTTGTTGTGTGCTACATAATTTCATACGGAGTAAGGATGGGTTGGACCAAGACTTGCGTGACATAGGTGTACCAGTGGGTGACATTGAGGCAAATCCTACCCTAAATGAGGTATCAACAATTGATGAAAAGCAATGGCTAGTCCAATTCACTCAACAAGCGAAGGATGACTGGATTAGAACTCGTGACAGGATCGCGGAGCGCATGTGGGAAGACACCCAAAACAATAGTAGGATTCGATAATCCTACTTAGTTTTTGTGATAATCATGACATACTGCCTTAGGGAAAGTAATTTCTTTACCTATTTTTTGTATAATTTCGAAGTAATAGTTTTTTGCACCTTGTACAATTTTTGAAAAAAAAAATTTTTCTTCATACATCAAGAACTGTTTTAGACGTCTACATATTCCTTTTGGAAAATCTTATAATTGACACATACTGTATTCCTCATTATTCTCTTTGTGCAACTGCGTTCCCTTCTATACATAGGTGATATGTCAGCCAACTTGAGAGGTTTTACTACAATTCCGACGCAATCGCCGTTGCGTAGCCCGGTTCTACCGACACGTTGCTCACCGCGTGGGAAGTCCATAAAATCTCTGGCAGAGCCTTCCTCTCACGTTGCCAAGATCAAATGAACTGGAACTATGGATCAAGTTTTGTTCGACACCTTGATTGATCAAATCGTGCTAGGTAGAAAGGCGGATAATGGCTTCAAACGAGAAGCATATCAAGCGGCAGTCGACGAGGTACATAAACGTGCACAGATTATTGTCACCTGGAAAAATGTACAGAATAGATTGAGGTATCACAAGAGGGAGTGCTGTGATATAAAGGACATGCTGGCTGCGAGTGGTTTTGGTTGGGACTACGAGCAGATGGTGGTGACGGCCCCAGACGAGGTTTGGGAGGAGTATTTAAAGGTAACTTAAATTGAAGTATTTTGTTGTTTTAAATTTTGATAGTTAACTGGCATTTACTGATATTTAAAATTATCATGTATATAGTCTCATCCGCGAGCTGAGAGGTTGCGAGGTGAGCGAATTGAACGGATGGATGATTTATCGGTGATTGTCGGGTCTGACCAGGCTACGGGCAGATATGCGCAAGGAAGTGGGAACATTGCGGCATCTTATTCTCATGTTTATCGAGACCTCAATGATTCGTGGAGAGGGCTGGACGATGACACAGATGCTACCGTGGACCTTTCTGAGGAAAACCTCTCTGAATCACTTGACATATATGGCCAATCAACAGATAGTCAAATAAGGGAAAATATGTCGTTTCAAGACACTCTCATCCGTAGAACTGATTCCGATACTAGTCGTGGTGGGAGTGCAACAACAAAAAGGATGCGACCTGCTCGACCATGTGATGTCGTAGGCATATCTCTCACGAGTGTCGCAGAGGCTATACGTAACTTCTCTGTAGGAAAGGATATCAACTGAACACGATGTGTCTTAGACCTACTGGAAGAGGTTCAGGGGCTAACCAATGCTGAATTTATTGAGGTTGGTTAGCTCTTGAATAAAGATCACGAGCTTGCCTCCTTTTTTGTTGCCTTATGGCCAAATTGTCGTGTTGATTGACTAAAAAAAACTCTGTTTGATTTGAAGGGTAATGATGGCGGTGGTTCTGTTTGATTGTTGCTGATTTTTAAGGTTTAAAAACTTTGCAAGTGGGGTACCGTTAATATGTTATTTAGAGGTGCAGAGCACTTGCTACAAGAAACTCTTTTTCTTTTTGGGTTTTGTGGTTTTTGGTGAACGGATGTTTTTTTTTTTTTGGGCATGTAATAACTTCTTTATTTTATTATGTTCCTTATATTTTTGGATTCCATATACTTGATATGTAATTATTCAATATAATTTTGGATGTGTTGTAGCTTTTCTTGTATAAGTATTTTACTGATAGGACCACACACTTCGTACAGAGAGAAGGTACACTCCCCAAACTGACATCATATGACTTTACTAGATTAACATTTTTTCTTTGCGATGTAAAGGCATCACTTTCAATTTGTTGTTATTCATTGCGATATTGAACCTCTCTTGGCAGATGGCGAAGAAAAATACTATGTTGTCCTGATTGGTCGTCGGCCAGGTATTTATCTTACATGGGATGATGCGCGAGTCGAGGTGGAGGGATACAGTTGGAGCTGCTATCGAGCGTTTACTAATTGGACAGATGAAACAGCATACTGGGACAATTTTTTCGGTCTGGCAACTGAACCACCGACCCATGGATGTGGAGCTCCATCTGGAGATGTGGCAGCTTCAGCGGATGCAGTTGATGTCCATCATTCTGCAGTGCTATCTATCCAACGGACAGCCCGGGCAACTATTTTCAGGCCCATGTCTACTGATGATCTTCCCCCTTCAGCCACAGAGAAATTATTGGCACTCCTGATTGGAGTAATGATTGTTTTTTTCGCATTGTATATTATGATAAAATTATAGATATTGTTGGGTATGTTTTACTAACATTGGTACATTGATGGATAATTTCATGACATACTATAGTCATAGTACGTCTTGCATTAGGAGTTGATATCATAATCATCTAATTGGATCTGATTCCCTAAACATCCACATGTATGCACAAACGGAATCATCCCATGTTGTGTATGGCTGAGATGAAGACCGGGTGGCAGCAAATCTGCTCCCTAGCATTAGGTGGCTTGACCCAGATCACGAATAGGACAGTCATACATAGGAAGCAGTGTACGCACAATGATAAGCCCGGTCATGGCCTTCATATTTCCGCCCATCCAAATCATTCTAGATGGTTCGGATGATACAATACAACATATTGATGGTTTGGATGACACAGATACATCGATGTGGGTCCCACAAAGATTCGGCCACGGTTTCATACAGTTTGAATTGGGTGTGGAAGTACAAGCATGTTGGGTGAGAGCAGTCAGACCACCTCATGCTGTAGGTGTGGGATCGCAAGGATTAAAATGGAATCCCATCTCCATCCAAATAGGATCACGTCAGTGATCCCAAGATGGCTGTGACAGACCAAACAGGCACATGTTTTGGTAGAGGGATATGAAAATCCCAGAAGACGGCCAACCATCCACTGACGCTGCCATCATTACCTTAAAAGCCATCCCATACCTCCTAATCCCATGGGATCGGTCCGGCCGAACACGCCCTTAGGGCCTGTTTGGCCAGGCAGATCCCACTGTATTAGGAGGGATTGGATTGGCAATATGCTAGGATAGGCATGATGAGCCAAACAGATCTGGTGAACTTGTCCCGGGATATGAGTAATCCCATGGATCTTAAGACAATCCACTGACAACACCATCATTACCTTAAAATTGATCCTATCCCTTGGTTGGATGGATTAGAAGGTAAAATCCCGGGATATGCATGGCATGCCAAACTGACCCAGTGAACTTGTCCCGTGATATAAGCAATCCCATGGATCTTAAGACAATCCACTGACACCACCATCATTACCTTAAAATTGATCCCATCCCTCCTAATACCATGGGATCTGCCCGGCCAAACAGGCCCTTAGCGTACTGAGTAAATTCTGTGTGGTATATACCATGATTTATGTATTTTATCCCCTCTTTTCATCTATTTTACTAGATAAATTTGGGGATTGGGACAAAAAAATGAGGCATATCCAATGTTAAAATGGACCACATCATTGCAAATAGTTGAATTGTACGTCCACCATTGAACATTTCTTAGGGGCCACATAAGTTTTAGATCAAGATTATGTTTTTGTTTTGCCTTCAACTGTGTCTTTATGATCTTATGAATAGGTTGGATGACAAATAAAGATCAATGTGAGACCTAGAAAGGTTTCAATGGTGGAAATCATTTTCTCCACTGTTTCCAGTGGTATAATCCGCTTGATCTTTGGATGTGCTTCAATTTTGGGCTCAACCCCTTAAATTAGATGAAAACATTATTGGACGGCGTAGATAGACCACATACATTCAAGGTGGTCCCAACTTAGTTTACTCAGTACGATAAGAGTGCAGTAACTCAGTACTCGATCCGATTTGGTTCTGGGCGTGCTGTAATTAGGACGCGGATTGCATCCTACCCCGCCGTCTCCAGCTGGGGAAGGGCAGGAGCTTTGAGTCGTGATGTATGGGTCTTACCACAACCGTCCATCCAATTTTTTTTTAATTATTTATTATTATTATTATTATTATTATTATTATTATTATTATTTTAAGTTATAAACCCAAAAATAAGTCAGATCCAAGGTTCAAGTTGACTACACGATAGGAATTAAGCTCAAATTAAACTCTTACCATCAGAAACTTCCTGAGGCCACAAAAGTTTTGGATAGAGCTGATATTTGTTTTTTCTTATATTTGTAATTTCATCTATGTAACTATATAAATAGGTTGCGTGGAAAAGAAATATAACGGTGTGCCATAGAAATGTTTCAACGGTGAGAATCCTTATCACCGCTGCTTCATGTGGTGTGGTCCACTTAAGCTTTGGATTTGCCTCCATTTTGGAATTACACCTTAAAATTATACGAAAAAATGGATGGACGGTGTGGATAAGACCCATACATCATGGTGGTCACTCAAAGCTCCTGCCCGTTTCAGCTGGAGACGGCCAGGTAGGACGCAATCCTAGTCCCTGTAATTACGGAAGAGCCGCGGTAGATTGGATCTTAAATGTACGTAGACATCCACACCGTCCATTCATGTTTTGATATTATTTTAGATAATAATCACAAAAATGAAGCAGATGCAAAGCTCAACTAGACCACACTATAAAAAGCTGTGGGGACAATGGTGTCCACCGCTGAAGCATTCCTAAGGCCCACTATAATGTTCATTTGCCATCCAACCTATTCATAAGTTTTCAGGGACTGGGATGAAGGGAAACAAAAATATAAACTTGACCCATAACTTTTGTGACTCCCAAGAATCTTTTAACGGTAAGCATTCAATCCCCACTTCTTTTTATTGCGTTTGTCTTCAAGATTTCGATCTGTTTCATTTTTAGGATCATGCTCTAAAATGATATCATAGAATGAATGGATGGAATGATATCAAATGAATGGATGGAATGATATCATAAAATGAATAGACCGTTAAGATTTCGATCTGTTTCATTTTTAGGATCATGCTCTAAAATGATATTATAGAATGAATGGATGGAATGATATTATGAAATGAATAGACCGTGTGGATATAACATATACATCATGATCCCGTCATAAGCCTTTTTGGTGTGAAGTCCATGGGCAAGGATTCTGGGCCGGCCCACTGCAATGTATGTGAGAAATCTAACTCATTCATCCATTTTTTTAAAAATCTCATTTTAGGACATGCAACTAAAAATACAATAGATCCAAAACTCAAATGGGCCACATGAGAGGGAACAGTGGGGATTTAGTGACCACTGTTGAAATATTTATATGACCACAAAAGTTTTGTGTCGGTCGATGTTTTAGGTGTTTTCACTTCATCCTAGTAAAAATGACCTTATAAACGGTTTGGATGGCATATGAACATTAAGCGGAGCCTATGAAGGTTTCAACAGTAGGAATTCTTTCCCTATTGCTTCATCTTGTGTAGCCCAATTGAGTTTTGGATCTTCCTAATTTTTGGTCGCATGTCCTAGAATGAGCTCGAAAAATAGATGGACATGTTGGATTTTTCGTAAACATCACGGTGGACCCCACCTTACATTGCAGTGCAGTAACTTCATGCAAAAGGCTTTTGCAGGAAATCCGGGTCCCAATCCGCTGCGGTATGAGCTGCAATACGACGTTATTTTTCCACGTAAGCAAAGCAAGAAATTTTGATGTTTTTAAAATTGCAGAGAAAAAAGGAAATATTTGAAAAAGAAGAAAAAACATACGACTGCTAGCCGTACTTTTGGAAGATTAAGTACACTCACAGCCCGATTAAAAATCGGGCAGAAATTATAAGCCCCTATCTAAGCCCTCGAGCCTGATGGTCCAGTCCAAGCCAGCTGCCCGTGTGGCCAGGCCAGTCCATTGACAGCCCTGTATTGGACAATTAATATCCCTCTCTCTAGTCTTGTTCACTGGACATAGATTGCTCCTAATAGCCACCCTCACGTATGGGTTTATCAGAACCGATCATTCATTTTCCCGCATCATTTCAGGATATAGGCCGAAAACAAGGGATTAAGCTCTTACCGTTGAAATTTCTTAGGTGCCATAATCTTTGAATCAACCTGATACTTGTATTTTCCCTTCATCCAGGTCTATGTAACTTTATGAATAGGTTAGGATGTCAAATAAACATTACAGTGGGCCATAGAAAAGTTTCAATTCTAAGCATCATTATCATCGTTACTTCTGGTTTACTAAATCATCGGATCTGTATAACTTTTGGTCTATTCATAAAATGTGATGGTCAAATGGATGATTGTTATGGATAAAACCCATATATCATGGTGGCCATTTATAGCTCCTCTCTATTCCCAGTTGGAGACTAGTCGGGGTAGGACACAATCCACGCTTGTGTTGTCTACAACACGAGTAAGGGATCTGTGGGGAAGGATCTTGGGCCCCGAGTTGACCAAGTCGACTACTGCCAAAGGCAGTATGATAAACCCAGAGACTTAGGCATTGAAGAGTCCACGACCAACCACCGACATCCCCCTCCATTGTCCATATCTTCCATGTTCTTTGCAGGTCCATTAGAAGGTGTTGTTCTACATTCCTCTATATCTGTTATCCAAAATTCGGCAACAACAGATTGGCGTCATCTGTGGGAACTCGACAAAGCCGTGTTCTCATCGTCTTTGGCTTAAACCATTCCCAATCTCCCCTCCAATGGCGAAGAGAAAAGGGAAGGCTCCAGCCACAACTGAGTCCTCCCACTGAGCCTCGTTTAGCGATGCTTCGGCCTCATGGTCACCGCCCCAGTACCAACCGCCCTTATAGGCGGTAGTGTAGAAATCTCAAAATCGGGGAAGCCAACTCATTTCCCTCATGTTGGAACCCTGATCGATACTATAGACCACATTATGAGCATGCTAAAGAGACAATAGGCGTCCCTCGCCAACCAACATGAAATGGTGGAGGCAACGATCGAGCAGTCCTGCCCAGCACAATCATGCTCTAAGCAGCATCAGGGGCAAGCCTCGCCGCTCCAGTATAGACACGGGCGACCACCGAGCTCACTGAATATGACATGCGCCTAGACGAGAGGCAATAGGCTCGGGGGAAGGCCCTAGAAGTCACGATGAAAGGTGAGTGTCCTTTGGGGATAAAAATTAGAAAGATTCGTGACTAGCTTGGTAACATCCAACAGTCTTACCGAGCAAACGCCCCAATATTTATTGAAGCCCTCTTTGAGCAAACTGTGCCACCATTCACTAACGATGTTATACAGGTTCAGCTGTCGCCCAGGTTTAGAAGCCTCAAATACAACCCTACTCGGGTTCGGGTGACTTGGCTGAGCATTTAGAGTCATTTAGGGCATGAACATAAATGATCACCCATAAAGGATACCATTTGATACCCAACCGCGTAATCGATTATTTCATTGGCCATAGCCATAAGATACTCGTCGTTTGGTACTATGACTCGATTTAAATTCTGAAAATCAATACACACTCTAAGCTTACCGTTCTTCTTGATAACTAACATTATGTTTGAAATCCATTCAACATATTTGATGTGTTTAATGAGAATTTCTTTTAAAAGCCACTTAATTTTCTCCTTGATCTTTTGTTTTACCTCCGTCGTCATTCACCTAAGTGGCTGCTTATATAACTGATATCCTTCCTTCATGGATAACCTGTGGTCGACCAGATGTCAGTCTAGTCCAGGAAACTTATGATAATCCCAAGTAAAGCAATTAGCAAACTCGTTAAGTAAATTAAGTAGCTCAACCTATGTTTGGGAATCTATCAATCAACTAATAAAAATAGGTTTAGGAAGTTATTCTGTTCCTGAATTTATTTCTACTAGAGGATTTTAAACTTGAGCCTAAGAATCCTCAAATTTCTCTTGAGCGGCTCTAAATCCTTCATTTTAATACTATCTTCAGTTTCCTGATCGGTCGGTACAACTATGACTGCCATATCAACAAAACACTTATAGTTTCACAAACTTTCCTTGAGTTATCGTACTCTGGCTGTGAACTTGGCCTTGACCAATGATTGCTTAATCATTGAATTCTTCAATCGGGCACCTTGTAGTCACACAGATGGGAATTATAGCCTTCGATAAGTCCTTATTCTATCGAATCGTGGTGGCGATATCCTATACGATATTATTATGATGGAGTAACATTAAAACCAATTCGTTTACCATTATTGTAACTCCCCGAACTTTTTAATACTTGAGTATTGAAAGTTCTCGAGTGTTACCATTAAATTTAATTTAATATATACAGGTGTATATCATCAATTTAGCATATCATAACCTTACATTTATTATCTAACATAAATTTGATCGTTGGTAATAATCTTCATCTGTAGATCAAGTCATTCGACCATTGATTTTTAAGGCATGGTCATTATATATCTAAGTATTCTCACTTGCCCATCATAACCAATCGTTCAGTTAACTATTTATCACTAGGTAAACATATGTGACTGTCCACTTTGATTTTAGACTACCTAATCATGGTAAACTAACTATTTGATTTCCACATCTACTCGTACACGTATCGAATTGAGATACTGATTCGTTCATCTTATTCACCACCTACGAATATACTTAACCCATCATCAAAACTACAATCTAAGGAACTTACATATGTGAACAAGCAACTTCAGTGTGACGATATACATGTCCTATCTCTTGATCACTCCAAAAACTAACTTTGTGTTCTTTCGTTTACGAAACTGACCGTACATCCGCCTACATACATATTTAGAATACTAACCATTAAGTTTTAATATTCTTAACATGTCATATGACCATCCATTATGTTGTTTGATATATGTACCTCTCCTTAATTAAAAATAATTTTAATTTATTTTGTGAATAACTTTTTATTTGTAATGATTTATATATGAGTTCCTTTGTAAGAATTTCTTAGAAACATGCTTATTAATATGTAGAATAGTAATATTTTTCAAAAATTTAAGATTAGAAATAATAACAAAAATGCCATTAACCCAGACCCTCGAATTTAGATCGCATGGTTGTCATGATCCGTTTGATGTGAAATTTTATACCATGTCTATTTATCATAAATTAACCATTCACATCAAATTTCAGCCCTTAGATCATTGTAAAAGTGGCTCAATTGATAGATCATCCTCTTAACCGTCGATTTTGGTTTCCATTGAGTGAGGAAAGATTATGGGTAGTCATAGAAGGATATTGTTATTCATATAACCGATTTGGATTGTCCATCATATAGACTGAGTGTGAAATATGAGAACCCCACCTTGCTAGGCTTTTCCTTAGAGACGAAGTTATCCATTTTAGGCTTTTCAACTCTTTCTAAATATGGACCTTTCGAATTACTCACTTTTTGTCATGCATTGCAACTCAAACTTGGACCACACTTTAACCTCATATGACTATGAGATCATATAAAATTTAGACCACGATCTAGAATCTGATGCCATTGAATGTTGACCGCTTTAGAGCTAATTCCTTCCTTTGGGCGCAAAAGGTAAACTTTTATGTTTACACTTTTTCCACTATCGATCAACCACCAGATTTTGCTCGATCATTTTCCTATATTGATAACACATTTCTCCCAAAATTGAGCTCCAATCATTGAGCGTGGACCGTTAATTGGAATCATGTCCGTTTTGGCACCCGCGACGAGAATTTTCAAGATAAGCCAATTTAAATTTTAAGTCACCAAGAAAATTATGTACCCTAACCCTATTCGATGACCCCGTCACTGTGAATGAGTTAGATCTAAAGAAAGATGACAAAAAAAGATGAATTTGAGAAACCCTTTTATAACAAAGTGTGTGCCCCTTATCCACTTAAAATCCCACCTTCTTACGTCCAAGGAAGAGAGAAAGAGAAAGATAAAGAGAGAGATATCCAAGCCTAGACGCACGTCCATTTTCTTTCCTTCCCCACACGTGTGTTGTCTCCATATTCCTCAAGCGACATCGGGGTTTATGTAGAAGCCCTCATACATCGAGATCAACTTAGGGTTACATATAAAGCTAAGGTGAGAGATTCCTTTAAGCTAACACTAATTAGGGTTGATATATACATGATTTGTCTTATTTGTGCATACCTTCATATTACTATGATTTTCATGTCATTAATTAATGGACTGTTTTGCATATTTATTCTTATAAGAATTATGGTTAAGGTATAATTTTAATTATGCGTGATTTTCATGAATTCATGTGAGGTGATGGATACAACCTTGCCCTTTGTTAACTTGAGGGTGACGCGTGTTTCCACTCCATATTGAGTTAGCTTTTGCTCATCTCCCCTTATTTTTGTTGAGTTAGCCTAATGTTACTCTTTTCTTTTATTAGATTAGCCTTATGTTATCTCCCTTTATGGCCTGGGTATGTATCTTGAAATTCTAAAACTTCCATGGTTCGATTTATTTTCCTATTGAGGCAAGTGATGTGTTAGAGGTCTCACATCTAACGATTCATATATTTTATTATGGACATAATGCACTCTGGGTAGTGAACCTTAGTTGACACATAATTCTATGAATTTTGGGTAGTGCACAAATCGATGTAAGTAATCTACAATGCATGTTAATTACATCATTTTCGAGATTAGATGTTGCGAATAGTAGTCGCTCCATAAACAAATCATGTCATATAATATTCATCTGATCCGTGTATTGTGTTATCTTGAGGTGTTCACATAAATCCACAGTATTGTTAGACACGCCGAAGAATCTTTATAGTATGGGATGCGGAGAAATTTTAAATTTCTATAAATTACATTCTATATTGTGATAATCACTACATTGATGAACTGCACACACTATGCTAGGCATGCATTCATATAGATTGGTTGTGTACACCAATGCCACTCGTAATGGCGGAGTATGAGATGTATTGGAACCCTCACATTATTCTTATGGATATCTTGAATTATTGTTAATCTTAAAGGATAATCACCACTATGAATAGGGCATTGACCCTTTCCATCCATACAGATGTTGTAGGTGAAGTACAGACCGAAGGTGCAGGTAATGATCGCTCTCTGGAAGATTATTCTGAATAAAGAAGAAGGATAGAATTACATTTAACTTTATTTATTTTTCACTACAAAACTTTGAATAATGTAATCAGCTCCCATTTGAGAGGGCGTTAGACAGTTAGTTGATTTTATACTTTAAAGGAATAAGAAGTACAGTTGATTTTCTTCTCGTGAATGGTTGCATTCATGAATGCAAGTGAATGTGCTCTAAATGGAAAAAAATAATAATTAAGGTGCGATTTTGAAGCATCCAATTATTCCTTTATTAACACTGGAATTCTCAGGCACGTGTATGTAATTGTGCCGTGAAAACTTGGGGTGTTACAATTCTTGTCTTGCCTAATGAATCATATACATCCAATCTCATCTCCATAGAAATAAGCTTCATCTATAACATAGCTAAGAACAATTTATTATCAGCCAAAATCAGTTCTACTTTGTTTTAATTTTAAAAAATTACAAACCAATGCAATGACGATGGGATGCATGAGAACGAATGAATCTAATCTTGTCTAAGCAAATCATTGTAGTTTAATGAAGTATTAACTATAAAGAAAGTGGCTAAAACACTCTTAGTTTCCACCATTAATTCGATCGGTAAAATACCCTGTCCTCCGGTAAAATTACTCAGTGTGACCTCGGTCGAGATGAGGTCATCTTGAGTCTTTCTGAGTTTAGCTATCATTCTGGTTGGTAGAATGTTAACAGCAACTCGGTTGTCAACTAGAACCCGACTTGTTAGACATCCTTATAAGTGAGTGAAAATATATAACAACTTCAAATGTTAGGTCATTATAAAATTCAGCCTTTCAATAATGATTTTTTTTTTCAGAAGGGGATTGCAACACCCTGTACTTTTCAGTACTCGAGTGTTACCCGATAACCTAACTTATGGAACCGCTCATCTTCATTTTGACTGAATTTGATAGTTAGAAATAATCTTCATTTATGGATCAAGCCATCCATTCACTACTTTTCAAGTTGGACCATCAAATCATCAGGTCCACTGTTTATCGAGACCTAAAACATCAAATCCATCATCCTTCAAGTGCACAACCCTTGAGTTGCCAATCCACCACCTAGTCATCACCATTGGGCCACCTAATCACTAAAACTGCGGCCGATTTTCTTGTGAACAGTCCCCAGAACATTTGAACAGTTAGGGTTCAAATTCGAAGTTAATCTGACCGTTAGATCGATGGATATCACAAAAATAAATTCAAAATTTATCTAATATGGCCCACTGAGCTTTGGATCTGCCTAATTGTTGGTCAGGGATCCCAACTAAACCTGTAGCATTGAATGGTCGGAGTGGATTAGATTGTATGTCGATATGGACCCCCCTTGATAACCTGCAAGTGCACTAGTAGGTGTGCACTCACAACACACTGCGCCTAAGCCTTAGTCAAATAAAGTTTGACCCAAAAATCTCAAAGAAAAAGGAGAGATTTCTCTCTCCTTCATTTTTCTTTTTCCCAACGTACGCGATTTAAACGGACGAGGGCCACTGCGATGGCTTGTGGCCCGCCATCTTGATCATCCTAAATGATCTGAACCGTCCATCTAATTCAGAGGATGGATCCCACCAAAACCCTAGTCCTTCCACTCGTTAGAACTCATCGATGTGCGCACATGTTAGGATGTAAGCAGGATTTGCTAGCGGAGTTTTTCCAAAAACGGAAATCTGATTCCCTCCTACCACGCTGGAAACCACAACAGGAGTCTTTCCGCAATCCTAGCCTTTCATTCCGGTGCATCTCAACCCTTCATTCATTCTGATTTAGGGCTTTATAAATGTAAAATGAAAGGATGCAGGGAATCCCGCCGTTTCGAGCGCTGGTTAGATCCAACCACATGCCACTTTAGAAGATTTCTAAAGCTTCTCATACGTCAGATTTAGGGCTTCTCAAAGCCTCTTTTGTAACGGTATGAGATCTCACATGAGATCCCACACGAGATCACATTAGTTCGAGCTATGCCATATGAGTCGAGAAAATCTCGCGCCATATCATCGGATCCCCTGTACTCATCCAAAGTATGGACCCCACAATGATCAGCGGACACATCCAGTCCGTCTAGAAGCATTGGATCAACGGATAAGGCCATAGAGGAGAATCTTCCATGGGCAGCCACCTCATCTTCTCTGCTCGACTATGAGCAATGACCCTTATTTCCCAATCCGAGGCCTTCACTTGGTAGGCCAAGCCATCAAAAACATATTCATAATATTACATTGTAAGCATATAAGCGGGATTCGATTAGATCAACTCAAACAGACATCTTAACCTAATAACTAATCCCGGATTAGTTACGTCCGAAGACTTTGGAAGAATTTGGGGAGGCTATAAAGGCTCCATTTCTATTTTTGGAAGCCGGCCTTAGAAATCCGGAAGAGAGAGAGAGAGAGAGAGAGAGAGAGAGAGAGAGAGAGAGAGAGAGAGAGCCAGGAGAACCTCGTGTTGGGTTGCCGAGCTTTCCTAGTCGGGTGCTATTGCACCATCTAGAATCAGTTGGGTTCTTAGGTGGAGCTGTCAGTCATTGCAGGGGAAGAAAAAGAAGATAGAAGATAGAAGGATAAAGAGAAGAGAGAGAAGAGAGAAAGGATCGGGAATGCCCCAAGCTCGGGTTTCATTTGGTAGACTCGACCGAGTCACTAGGTTGAGTTGGGTCGAGTTCGGTCAAGTCCATTGTTGGACGTTCTCCAGAAGAAAGGAAAGTAGGAGAGAAAGGACGTGAAAAGAAGGAAGAGAGGGTGAAGGCGAGCAGAGGGTGTTGCCGAGTTCGAGTCGACTCAACTAAGTCAGACTGGTGCGGGTTGATTCCTTAGGTGTGATGTCCATTCCTGGACATGGCTGCTTGAGAAGAGAAAGAAAGAGTAAGATAAGAGAGGAAGGAAGGAAGAAAAGGTAGAAGAGAAGGTGAGAGAGCTAGAATTGTGGCATGTCGAGTTGAGCCGAGTTAACTCAGCGTGTTGACTTGACGATTTTGGGGTCAGGTTAGCAGCAAGTCCTGTCCATATCACTACTAGACTCTTCAATAGAGAGAGAGAGAGAGAGAGAGAGAGAGAGAGAGAGAGAGAGAGTAGAAGAAGAAGATTTGAGAAAGAAGATGAAGAAGGCAAGTTAGGGGAGTTGATGAGTCGAATCGCCAAATCGAGCTACTAAGTCGACTAATGTGAGTCAACTTGTCTTCCCCAAATGAGATTTTTTATTTACCATTAATTGTTAATACTATAGTTATTATTATTATTAAACGATTAGCCATTAGTGGACTATTTATGCTAACATTAGTTATTATGAATAAAAATCTTAATTATTAAATATTAGTATTTTGTTTATCATTCTAAAATATTATCATTATACCATTTAATATCATTGTAATTATTACTATGTTAGCTAGTATTAATTATTCTGTTATGATAATAATTATTTTATAGTTACCCATATTATTAACATTGTACTTAATTATACATCATTTATGGTTCAAATCATAAAATCTAGGTATAGACCAGAACTCTAAAACGAAACCCTAAACCTAAGTAATACAAAACCTATGTTACGATCTTAATCATACATAGTGTGTAAACTTAGATCTAACTGTACAAATTGGCAATTCATGATAGGATTTGATTCTAAAGTGTGCACGCAAATTCCAACAAGCATTGAAAAGTGGACCCGACTTGAAAGGTGAGGATCACCCTTCAAGCTTTTCTACATCTTGATAGTTAATTTTGTTCATCTATTCTTATTCATTAAAGATATTGATTTCTCAATGTAGTATAAGTAGAAATTATTATAAATGCTAGCATTTAATTGAGTGATTCTTTATAAATGATTGATATTGGAATTAAATTCAAGTATTTAGACATGCTATAGAACTCAAATATCTCTACCCTAGTTTGAAATGAATACTTAATATATGCAGATGATATTGATATTGTACATGGCTTGTTCAACCACTTGCGATTATTTGATGGTGTTTTTGGAAGCCCTCGAATTCGTGGCCATTCTGTCTAATAGAAATCCTTGTTATGGACTTACCATCTTGTGGATCCTTGGTGCCTTTGTGGCTTTTTGAGGAGATAATCTTATTTTTATCGCATCCTTAGGATGAATTATTTGCCCTTGTAGTTTTGATGGAATATTTGCTTATGTGGCTTTAACGGACCATTTTCGGATGACCTTGCGATGGTAACTTTCACTTGTTGGACAATGATTGACCACTAGTTGAAGAGGTTACCCTTAAACATTATATTTGTTAGTCTTATGAGTTAGGGATAGTGGAATGGGACACTATGCCTGAGTTGTCGGCTTATACTGGGTGACAAATCTCATAGTTACCTTTGAGCTTTCTTAAAATGATTGTTTGAAATTAGAATAATAATGGTTGGGCTAATCATGTATCTTCATGGTATACGCACTTTACTAAGTGGTCGATACAAGATGCAGAGTTTTCTTGGGTCACTACGGGCTGTATCGTAGAGTATTTTACTTGGTAATCCTAAGTTTTCATTGCATACATTCGACTACCATGGGCTATCCTTTTCGCATGAGCTTTTTTGGGTGTCTAGTTTTCCTTGGATGTATATAGAGTACTCTTTTAGAAAGCTAGGTCACCTTGGGTGTCCTCGTTGCATGGTCTTTTTTGGATGACTAGTTCTCCTTATGGTGTACCTTTGAGTACCTTTCCGAATAGCTAGTTCTCCTTGGGCGACCTTTTGCCAGCTGGATGTGCATCTTTAGGTTTGTGAGCATGTGCATGCATCCATGCATTTAAACAAGAATATCTTGGTGGAATTTATTCAATATATGCGTATCTGATGAACTTTGTCTTATTATTATCTTGATCACTGTGAAATACTCATCCTAGATTGTTCCTGATAACTATGCTTAATTATTTTGATGATAAAATAAATCTTAGGGGTTATACCTCACTGGGATAACCATTGACGCTATCAAACTGTATTTAGTGTGTAGGAGTTGCAGATGATGCACATGTTGGTGTTCACGTGAAATAGGGAGAGCTAGATGATCTTGCGACTCTTTATTCTTGGTTTCATTTGTATTTAATTTGAACTGTCATGTTTTGTAAAAAGTTAAAACATTAGTTTGTATAAGTTTTTGGGCAACCACTCGAATATTTGGTTATATATATTTGGATTCCCTCTTATACTTGATTTATTTCTATTTCGCTAGATTGCTCACTCTGATAAAGAAAAAAAATGTATGTGAAATTTAAGCCACTGTTAAAGGTTAACACTCGAGTTTTTAGAAAACGAGTAATGTACTCGAGTTTCGAGAATCGGGGTGTTACAGGGACCTTGGTTCGACCATTACAGTTAATACCTTTTTGAATTCCTCCTTAGAGTCAAATATTCATGTTGTGTAATTGTCGACGGGCCCAATTCTTCAACATTTCCTTCCATTGTGCTTGGTTGAGATGGTTTAGATTGAAAACTTAATGAGAGAGTCAACACCAATTTACAATCCAATGTAATCGGTGGCAATGAACCAAACTTATGACTAAATTCGAACATTGGACCCTATGTGTTTTTGAATTCGGTTGAATATCCAATTCATATGCAGGTTCATTCACTTTCTCTCTCTGTTCAGAAGAAGATTCAAACTACTTTGCTTTAGTGAGCAATTCTTCAATCAGAAGATCAACGGAAAATTCCTCATCACTGATGCATTTGGTTGAACCTTGTATGGAATACATTAGGAAATTGGAATACTAAGTAAATGTTACCCAGTGAGTGAATGGCCGAATAACTATAATTTGTAATACTAATTATTGTCCAACTCTCCACATTTTATGATAAATCGACTTGTGTTCTACAGTCAATTAATCTTTATTACTTGTAAACAACGTAAAGTCAGGTCGATAGTTCATTGACAACATATATTGCTGGTCGATCCAATCAAGATATAACTTTGATAAATCGGAGTAGTAGTTTGGCCAAGAACTTGGCCTGCTACTTTGTAAACTAATTGAACAATTTGGTTACACTCCCTGTATTTTTGTGCAACAACTGGTAATACTTCAGGGCCATTATGATACAGTTCTTCATTATATGGTTGATTTATAGGCAAAGGGTGCCCCTAAGCATCCATTGATTCCTAGTTTCACGAACTAAATTTCTATTTTCACATTCAAGATGTTTGAAATGTATCAGTGGCGGTGAACTTCATATGTCATGGGCATGAGCACGTTTGAAACCTCTGAAATCTACTGGTATTGGTGAATTTCTCACATCCTAAATCGGACTAGGGATAGGAACATGTGGTATGTTTCACTGTAATGGAACTATCTGTGGCATTGGATGAACTTGTGGTACTGGTGCTTGATTTCTAATAGAACTTGCATTGGCCTGTTGCTGAGGTGCAACAAATGCTCTATCAGCAAACAAAGCCACCAACTGATTCATGCTCTTGGTGTAGTCGACCATCTATCTATTAATGAAAGTCTCATCCTGAACTCGCGAATGTTTTGCCTGAACTTGCGATATTTATGAGATTTGTTAAATCCTCCTTTGCATATCAACTATTCCGGCTGATATAATTTCAAGAGGTTCAACTTGGGACGTTGATGATCTGTCTGGATTTTGAAGAACAGGAACCAGAGTACGTGGTGGATTTCCTTATTAAGGCATTTGTTAGACTTGAACCTCATCTTCATGAGTAGGAGGCTCGTTAGCTATAACAATAGCTATTGAAGTATTACGACCACCCCTTTAACTCATGATTCTGAATGATTACTACACCAAAAAATATGTTTCAGTCAACCAAATGTTATGCTAACTAAGTAGTTTGTAGTCCTATTGGGCATGCCAAAAAAATGTTGGCTGCTTGGTTTAGTTTTTAATTATGTGAGCCTACCGGAATCGATATAACGGCTCGATCCAAACGAATTAACTTTGACCTCAAGCGCTAAAATAAGTAGATACATACAATATGAATGTTTATGATCAGATTATGAGAATAACAGTCGCTTAGTCAACTACTTACAGAAATTTATAACGATCGGACGATAATCAAAGGGTGGAGTTTTTCCTCCGAAGATGTAGTTGCTTTGTACCTTTTATAAGAAAAAACTTCTAAACTACCAATGCAAATCAAACAACAGAAAAAACTCGCAATTGGTCATTGGGAGCATTTGGAAGAATGCGTCTCTTAAAAGAATTACTTGATATTTAATAAAGAATAAATTCAGCATATGTTCATAGACTTGAGTTACAACTAAATATCATACCTAAGAATTACCGTTACTTGATTACTCATACTCTTAAGATTAGTTGATATAAAGTAAATTAATAGATAAGTTTGTTTGTTGTGTTGGATTGGGCCAACAAGAGGATCCTTTTCTCGATTACGACTGTTACAAAGTCCAAAAGCCTGTTTCCAAGTCATTTTCTCATTTAGTTAATCTTTTATGACCATTGATCTTCAAAACACATCCCACCCACTTACTTTACTTTTGTCCCCCAAGGTTTTGTTTTAGTTACCCTCAAGCACATTTGAATCTTAAACAGCTTGTTCATGCCTCTTATAAGGTCGCAACTCCGAATATTTTTGGAGATCATTTTATCCCTTCCTATTTTTCATACAATCCCATGTATCACCGTTGCAGTGGCTTTCCCAGAATAGCCTGCAACAGAGTTCAACACCATCTACGGTGGGGACCACCAACATAACTAACCACCAACCGCACTACGGTGGGGACCACCAAAATAACAATCCACCAACCGCACCGTCACGTATACTGCAGTGAGTCGCAACTAACCAAGGCTAGTTCACCGCGCGAAACCGGTGAGCTAATCCTTTCACCCGCCTCGCACGTGGAAGCACGTCACACGTGTGTAGTATCAAACCGTTCGTCATGTGATCCTTAGTAGGTAGATTCTATTAATAAAAAATCATTTAATCAATGATCACCAAGTGGGCCACACATACAAATAATTCAGATCTGACAAAATTCTCTCAACTGCTCATCTATGGGCCAGATATTCATCAATAGCATCTATATAGCTATTATTGCTTGATGAGCGGCTCTGATCACTCACGCGTATGTCTTCTTTCCACGTGCGAGGTGTGCATACTTCCAAATTGCACTCGAGCAGGCGCAATTACCATCCTCTGACATTGAGACACCTGCCAGCGTTCATCAAATGAAAAGTTACAGCGGTTGTATCGTAGGACACAAACCATTCATATTTTTTCCTCCAACATCTCTTATATCTAAATATCCCATCCGTATAAAATGTGGGCCATGCCATGATGTCTTCGTGATATGAGAATCATGTTAATCCACCTCTACGGCTGGATACAAAACCAGTACCAATGGACAACCGATGGTATGATTTAGTGTGCTGGCATGGCTGACTTAATTATCTGATTTTCCTGATTCCCTCCGAAAGTGATTATCATGGTGTGTCCCACCTTTTGTACGGATAAGATATTCTAGAAATATGACACACTGGACGGAAAATGGCTGTATAATAACTTATGATACAGCCGCTGTATCTGGTAATTTCTCCGACTGCTCTCACCGGCGTATGAATCACGCTTACCTCGCTACCTACGCGGGCGTGCCTACGACTAACCAAGCACCACGCGGTGGAGAACGTGCATGAGATCCTAGCCGTCCATCAGGTCTACTGCTTCATATTCACCTAACCAAAATTGGGTCGGTCCTAAACCTAGGTAGGTCACAGCATGAGGAAGAGTTGGGATAAAACGCTCACCGATAGTTATGCGTGGCCTGTTCTGAAACTCGGGCGAACCACGCCGTGTGAATTTAGAAGTTTTAGGGAGAATTCAAATGAGTGTCAGATTAGTCTGATTTTTGGTATCAACGCCTAAAGTGATATGATGCATCTGATGGACGGGTTGGATCTCATCCACATGAACTCCTCCATCCACCTCAGAAAATAGGCACGCCACGCATGATTACGTCGTTGTCACGCAAGCGTTTTCGCCGCGTTTTCCGGTTCTTCGTTTCCAACGCCCGTATTTTGCCACGTGGACTCCCCTTCCTGGAGAGATTTTGTTCGAATACATCCCCACGTATTATAATACGATACATCGGGGAATTTTGCCTTTAAATCTGGGTCATTTTTCCATGATCCGAACAGTTTATATGATGATACTCACTTTTCATTACGGGACAAAAAATTGAATGGTTTTATCCCTTTGATAATTTACCTTTTGTCTTTGGACATTGAACGGTCAAAAAACGGTTTTATAATGAAACGGCTAAAACATTCGATCAGAGAGACATTTCGTGAACAAAAATCCCAAAGGTAGCCTTATCAAATAAACGGTCTGGATCAATCGAAGAAACCCAATACAACTGCTAGAGTCTCGACATTTCTCATTCAAATACGCCGCGATGTATCAGAGCAAACCTTAAGATATAAATATATACAGAACCCTCTTTCCAACCTACTCTCTCGCAGACGAGAGACATGGACCGTAAAGGTGGTGGTTTTCATGCTTGCCAAAGGCACCATAAGTCCAGCTCCGGTAAACTAATACACCCACTTACTTTAGCTTGCAGCCCTACTATTTTGATAGAATGCACCCTTTTTTATTCTTTTTTTTGTTGAAGTGCTTGGTACTCTTGGTAGTCATTACAGTGTGTTTGCATGGTAGCGTGTAGGTACCACGAACTGATAATGGAACAAAAAATATCAATTTTATTGGTTTTGTATCCGTCGTGCTTGAGGTCCATCGCCATTGGCCAATCCGTTATGGACCCACGATGTTGCATAGTATGATGATCTGACCGTCCACCGAGTGGGTCTTGAGTTGATGGGCGAATGTTAGTAGATTATATGGTTGATTTTTGTTTATAACAGTCCAAATGATGATCTCCAGTTGGACGGATACCTGCGATCGATGGATGTCTGTACAGATGGACCATCAAGGATCATCCATCTAAGTAGGCACACATTCCATCATGGATGGGCCATGTAACAAACAACGTTTTGCCACGTTCTCAAATCTCAACCGTTCTGAATCCTTTGTTGCAAATATAACCTACTCCCATTGCACCTAAAGAAAGGTTTCTTGCCTAAGCAGATCGAAAGCTCAAGTGGATCACACCACAGGAAACAGGGGGATTTGAACTACTACCATTGCAAACTTCCTGGGGCAAAAGAAGTTTTAGATCAAGCTGATATTTGTGTTTTCCGTTCACTTAGGTCCGTGTGACCTTGTGAACGGGTTGGATGGAAAATAAAGATAAATACTGTGGTGGGCCTTAAGAAGGTTTCAATAGTCGGTGTCATTTTCCCCGCTGCCTCATTTTTTGGGCTCATGTCCTAAAATAATTTGGCAAAATGGATGAACGGTGTGGATATAACATATACATTATGATGAGGCCCACAGAATTTTGCCACGTCAACACAGTACCGACCTTGTGCATTGGTATACATGGAACTGGATTGCGTACTGAGTAAACTCTGTGGGGGTCCACCGTGATCTCTGTATTTTATCCACTCCGTTCATCTATTTTAACAGATAATTTTAGGGCTTGAAACCAAAAATAAAGTATATCCAAACCTCAAGTGGACCACACCACAGGAAACGACACAAGTTCAATGTATACTATTGAAAAATACTTGGGGCCGGCCACAGAAGTTATGTATCAAGCTAATATTTGTATTTTTTTCGTTCATCATCTGTGCGATCTTATGAACTGGTTGGATGACAAATAAACATCATCGTGGGCCCTAGAAAAGTTTCAACGGTGGAAAGCATTATTTCCACTCTTTCCTGTGGTATGGTCCACTTGAGCTTTGAATATGTTTCAATTTTGGGCTCAACCCTTGAAATGAGATGAAAAAATGGATGGACGGTGTGGATAAACTACATACATTTAGAGTAGGCCCAACAGAGTTTACTCAGCATGATAAAAGCGTACTTAACTCAGTAGGCAATCCGATTTCGCTCTACACTATCCCATCTGAGTGGGAGGCAGATTGCGTAGCTTAACGCACTGAGTAAAATCTGTTGGGCCCACCAGTATTTATTTATTTTATCCACTCCGTCCATCCATTTTAACAGATAATTTTATATTCGGAGACCCAAAATTAAGCATATCCAAAGCTCAAATGGACCACACCACGAGAAACAATGTGAATTGAACATCTACCATTGAAAATTTCTTGGAAGCCACAAAAGTTTTGGATCAAGCTGATATTTGTGTTTTCTCTTCATCCATATCTTTGTAATCTCATGAACTAAATAAACATCACTGTGGGCCCTGGGAAGGTTTCATCGGTTGGAAATCATTATTCCCACTGTTCATGTGGTATAGTCCACTTGAGCATTGGATATGCTTCAATTTTGGACTCAACCCATAACCATAGCAGGAAAATGGATCGACAATGTGGATAAACCATATACATTCACAATGGGCCCAATCGAGTTTACTCAGTATGATAAAAGAGTACTGAATAACTCATTACGCAATCCAATTTCATCCAAGTACAAATGTAAATACAGGTCCCATTTCTGTGCTAATTTATCGGCCGCCACGTAAGCAAGATGATATGTGGAATTGCATCGATAGACCCTATTGCTGAATTGATTTAAGATATCAACAACAATCTTCATAATGTCTTCAATCTTCAATCCTGTAGATTCTTATCATCTTCTCTTATCTATGCCCAGCATCATACCTCCATCATTACTTTTTCGTACACAGTATGCCTTCATCAAGCCTAGAAAAGTTGCACAGAAATTGAACTTGTCTTTAGGAATCACTTTGGTGAGCATATCCGTTGGATTCATGCTCGTGCGAATTTTCTCAAGAGTCACGCTTACTTCCTCATGTATCTATTAGATAAAATAGTGACGAACATTAATATGTTTAGTACGTAAGTGATAAATGGAGTTTTAAGTTAAATTGATACTGCTCTTATTGTCACAATTAACCTGCATGGCCTCCTGCTAAAGCCCCAATTGATTTATCATCACTCTCAACCAAACACCTTTCTCGAATGCCTCTGTCACTGCTATATACTCCGCTTCAGTTATGGAAAGAGTTATCACAGACTGAAATTTTAACATCCAACTGATTGCTCCACCTGCTAGCACAAACAAATAACCTAAAGTCGACTTTCTAGAATTCATACTGTCCGCGTAATCTGAATCCACATATCCAACTAATTTAGCCCATGTTTTGTTAAAAGTTAAGACGTAGTCTTTCGTACCTCGAATGTATCGAAGTAACCATTTCACTATTTCCCAGTGTTGCTTTTTGGGATTAGACATGTATCTGCTCACAATACCAACTGCCTATGAAATATCCGGTCTAGTACAAATTATGACATACATCAAATTGTCAACTACATTCGAATAAGGCACATGAGACATATCCTGCTTTTCTTCATCTATTTTAGGACATTGTTCTAAGGATAGCCTGAAGTGAGCTGCATGGGGAACACTAATTGGCTTTACCATATCCATCTTATACTTGATCGATATCTCCTCAAGGTATCCTATTTGCGATAACTAAAGTCTGTTCCTTTTTTTGTCTCTACGTATATCAATACTGAAAACCTTCTTTACAGCCTTCAGATCTTTCATCTCGAATGTCCCTGATAACTGAGTCTTCGGTATATTGATTTCAGACATACTATGATTGCAATCAACATATCATCAACATACAACACCAGGATATTGAATTTTCTATCATTCAGTGTCTTGTAATAGACACAATGATCACATTCACTCATAGTATTGAACTTCTGACTCAATATGAAAGAATCAAACTTTTTATACAATTGCCTAAGAGACTGTAAACCTTGTTATCTACCCCTTTTACTTCATAGCTTAGTTATTTCATATAGATCTACTCTTTTAATTTCCTATGTAGGAATATAGTCCTCACATCCATCTGTTCTAGCTCGAGATCATATTGGGCAACCAACGCCAACACGAATTTGATAGATACTTACTTTACAACCAGCGTGGATAATATTTCTATAATGTCGATTCCTTCTCTCTGAGCATAACCGTTAGCTACCAACCTTGCCTTGTATTTATTATGTTTCTTTTTAAAGATCCACTTGCATCTGATCGCTTTACGGTCGAATGGAAGTTCCACTAGCTCCCATGTCTTGTTCTTGTACGATGAGTCCATCTCATCATCTATCGCTACTTTTCATTTTTCTACATCAGACTCATCAAGTGTCTCTTGAACAGTAAATGAGTCTCTCTCATCCGTAATGAGGGAATATGCAATATTTAAGTCATCCCAGTATTTCGTCGGTATCTTATGATCTCGCGGCGGATTCCATCTCACAGGTAGCTGCTCCACCTGCCCCTATATATCTGTCTGCGCATCTGTCTCTGTTTGCGTAACATCTGTGTCAATTTAAACATCCACAACCAACCTTTCTAGTTCCTCTTGCTCCTTTTTACCGAATAAGGATCATTTGTTGAATTTAACATCCCTGCTAATGATGATTTTCTATGTGACCCAGTAATATAACCTATATCTCTTCACACCACCACCATAACCAATAAAGATGTATTTTTTGGCTCTTTGGTGTAGCTTATCTCTCTCAACTGATGGTATATGAGAGTAAGTTTCACAACCAAACACACGCAATCTTGAGTAGCCAACTTTCTGACGACTCCACACTTCCTCTGGAATTTTACAATCAATTGCTAAAGAAGGAGACTGATTCATCAAATAGCAAGCCATATTAACAGCTTCAGTTTATAGGACCTTACCCAACCCAACATTACTTATCATGCATCAGGCTCTTTCTAAGAGAGTCTGATTCATTCGCTTAGCCACGTCATTTTGCTTGGACGTGTGGCGCACTTTATGAGTGTATCTGTAAAAAGATTTTTTTTTTCTTTTTTTCTTTTAATTGTAATGTACTTAGATGCACTTACATGCGCTAAGATACATGTTGCATGTTAAGCTCAATGGGAAGGACGATACTTGTAATTTTATTAATCTACTAAAAAAACCTTTCCACATCATAAATCAAAACAAATGTTTTTCTCCCAATATTTTCTTTAGAGTTTCTGCTCCTCAGCCTCACCACGAGGAATTCTGTTTGAAGCCACATCTTTTCTTGAACCAAATGCAAGCACCGTACATGGGCTGATGTGGAAAATGTGTGTGAGATCTAGTATGCTCATCAGTCGCTCACTCTTCAAGTACATTGCACGTCTCAACGGAATCTGCACCACTGGTTATTATTTTTTCTGGCTGTCCGGATTTTTTTTTTCCTTTCTCGACAGGGCTTCTTATTGATAAATGGCTGAGATCTCTAACATGCATAACATATTGCTAGGTATCGGCACTTGAATTGGGTCGAATGACAGTAAATGGCATTCTTCAACCTTGCTTCATTTGTGTGTGTGTGGGTGGGTGTGGACGTGTGTATTTTCTTCTATTTATGATCTGTAGGTTGAAACCACCATGCGACATTTGATGACAACCCAGGGCATGACGGTGACTGCACCGTCCGCGAGCAGGACCGATTCATGCCGATTGCCAACGTGATAAGGATAATGCGAAAGGTCCTACCAACCCATGCCAAGATATCAGACGACTCCAAGGAGACAATGCAGGAATGTGTGTCTGAGTACATAAGCTTCATCACTAGCGAGGCTAACGAACGGTGCCAGCGCGAGCAGCGCAAGACGATCACTGCAGAAGATGTGCTGTGGGCCATGAGTAAGCTTGGGTTTGATGACTACATTGAGCCACTCATTGCTTATCTCCGTCGGTACCGTGAACTTGAAGGCGTCCACCATGGTTCCATGAGGGGCGAGCCCTTGCTGAAGCGGGCTATCAGTATGGGTGCTTTGGCACCGGCGGCTTATCCACCTGCGTTCCATATGGGTCATCATCAGGGTCTGTTTGGAGGAATGGCTGGTTGTTTTATGGATGGGTCTGGTGCAACCTCGTCCCATGTGGCTATGGCTGGCTATGATCCTTATTCCGGTTACAAGTGATGGAATTGAAATGAGACTATGGTCTGCAATCACCACCTTTTTCTCTAAATGGTGAGGGCTCATCCACCATCCACATGGTATATATATATATACTTCAATTCTGACCATCCAATTTGTGGGCCCCATTATAGATTAAATCATATTCTGGAAACTAACACTGATTGGATGGACCACCAAAATAAATTGGTTAGTCTGAAGTTAAATGGGAAAATCAGATGGTTGAGATTGTCCAATTAGAGTAGTCTTTGGTATATGGTCTAACACAGTGGTGGCCATGATTTGGAAGGTCTGGATTGCAGTATATGCATGCCAAGTGACAGTGGTTGAATCTACATCGTTTAGAAATTGGCCGGGGATGGACTATAGTCTAGCATGAGAAATAAGTAGATATGGTACGATATATGCTATATATAGAGACTGATGTACCACTACAAATGAGTAAAATGTTGAGTTGGAGGCTAGGTTGTGCGGTTGAAAGCACTGTGACAAAACAGCTGAGATTTTGAAATCTCATGACATTATCATTAAAATTTCATAAGCGATGTTAACGAGGTGATACTGTGATATTTTCAAAATCTCTAAGGTTCTCAAATCTTTCAGATTTTTTTAGAGGAGATGCCTCAATATTTAGGGCTCTTTTTATCTGAATACACCCAAGGTTATGTGGAAGCACCGAAATAGCAACACTTTTCAAATGCTTACCTTTTTCATGAGTAAAACACGGTTTTCACCACTCTCTGGCCTTCTTGTCCTACTTCACTTAAGGCAATCTTTCATACTTTTTAGCTACTCTCCGGTGGTCTTTTGTGCTTCACCAAACAAATCTGTCATTAGGAAAAAATAAAATACTAGCCCTTGGCCATATATCATATAACTAGGTGGGAAATGAAGAGGAGAGATACTCTTAAAGATTTACACAAACAAAAAGGTTTCTTAGAAAAATATAAACAAAAATGATCTCACCAAATGGATGAACGACTTGGATATAACATGTTGTGAAATATGTTGGAAATACCAAAAAAATAAAATAAAAATTATTTCTTTTCTATTGCCAAGTTGAATCACGTAAAAAATACATTGTCCTTAAATTCCAAACAAGAATATTACACGCACCTCCACATGTAAACTACAAAATTTGTTTTCTCATTTTTGATGTAAGACTAAAGAAAAACCGCACTTTCCTTTTGAAAATTTTCGACATTATTCCGGCGACAAAATGAAATTTTCGAATTTTTGAATTTTTTTCAAAACTGAAACTTCAACATAACACACCACCAACATGGCACACTACGCAACAAGTTCCCTTGCTAGTAGACGGTGCCATGTGGTCCCCACCATGATGTATGTATTATATTGGCATCTACTTATCCATCTTATTCCTACGCAAGCCCTGTAATGAGGCAGATCCAAATCTAGGTGGACTGGACTAAAAGAAAATAGTAGTGACTGAAATTCTATCATTAAAAACTTCCCAAGGAACAGAATAATTTTTACCTATCATTAAATCTGTTGATGAGATCACACATGGACAAAAGGAAAATACAAATATTAGCTTGGTCCAAATTAAACTTTTGGCCGACCCAATAAGTTTTTTATGGTGGGCGTTCAATCACCACTGATTGAACTGTTTCCTGTTGCGGTCCCTTAGATTTGGGTCAGCCTCGTTTTTTGGTCCATACAGTAAATGCTATTGAGATGACAAAATTAATGGATAGATGACAACCCATAGATAGCAGGGCCCATGGAGCACCATCGGTAGTTTCAGTGGACAATTGGTGTCCCAGGCAGGGATGGGAGCCGATTAGGTGACCCAGCCTCAACCAAGATATTCTCCCTTACGATGGGCCCCACCTTGACGTGTGTATTGTATATCTATCCAATCCATCCTTTTTTAAAATCATTAATAGGGCGTGAGCCCAAAAATGAAGCAGATCCAAATCTCAAGTGGACGATACCATGTAAAACAGAAGTTATTGGCAATTAAAAACTTAATGTACCATATATACATGGATATAGATAATAGGATACATATATCAAGGTGGGCCTGACATTAAGGGGCGGGCCGTCTTCGGTCACCTAATCCGCTCTGCTAATTGCACTTGCTCGAGTGCAATTCCAAGTATACCCACCTCGCATGTGGAAACAAGACATGAACATGAATGATAAGATCCGTTCATCACGCAGGACTGTCTAGATGCCAATGATATTGGTTAGATCGAATTCACCAAACAAATATCCATTAATTGGAGTTGAAGATCATTCTAATTTTGGTCAATGATCCATGCACTACATGTTTCCTATGTATTTCGATAGTTTATATTGACTTCCGTACGGTTACTTATACGAGTGCATGCGTATGAACCATACACTCTGCCAGAGTATGATTTACACTCCGAAACCGAAGTTTGCTAGGCATACGAGCGACTGGTGCCGTGCATATCCACAGGCAGGCAAACCTGGTGCCAGTTCTTACCTTTTCTGCAGGTGTGCCACACTGTTCAGATCTTCTGACATGGAAACCTGACTATTTAACTACTCAACTGGACCAAATATACAAAAGAAAATTAAGTAGATGGTCCGACCATTTATTTCCACCTGTCCACTTATTCTATATTCCAGCCCACCTGACCTGGAAAACATCCTGATTCTTTGAATAGAAGATCTAAAAGGTGTGGACCACGTGATGGACTGTTCGGATTTAACATACGTACTACATATCGACACCTGTGCTTTCATGTGGATGAGCATGACTCCACACGCGCATGGGTTTACAAAAGCTTCCAAATAAAAACGTCCCACGTTGCATGGAAAGCATTCAGTGCACTTGAAGGGGAAAATGTCTGATACTCAGGCAAAGTTTAATGCTTGATACGCAGGTATTCAGAAATTGTACACGTAGCAATTGGCATGCATGCAATAACTGAAATTAAACGGACGAAAATGTTTAAAAAAAAACTACTGTCTCCACGTAAAAAAGTAACCTCTGATTCAGTACATTTATTTTTTGAAATAAGACCATAATTTCCATTTTTAATCATCCAATAATGTTTAGCAAACCAACACTCTGATAATCAAACAAGTGTTATTTTTTCTTTGCCTGATTTATCTAAACTAGTAACCATAATGTGAACAGTTTAATTTGACTTACTGTTATTCGAAGTATGCAATTTCTAAGCACCCGTGTATCATCCATCGCAATTTTCCTGAGTATCAAAATTTTGTACCAAAAGAAAACGCCCATCTGACGGTTGCCTCTCTTGGCCTATATAAACAAATCTCTCTCTCTCTCTCTCTCTCTCTCTCTCTCTCTCTCTCAGGAGTGATGGAGATGGTCAAAAGAGTAATCTTCTATATGGCAATGGTGGTTTTGGTGGTTGGTTTGGCATTCCTACAGCACTTCATGCCCCTGTTTTTCTTTCTCCTTCTCACTGTAATTCTTGTGTACTTGCTGTATGTTGCCCTCACTCTTCCATTACAACCGTAGCGGTAATTGTGTTGGTTAAATGATGAATATTCCCCTCAGATTTGAAGCTCCTTTTTTTTTGGTTCCCTCTATACTTTATACGGGGATGATCTAATTGGACAGGTATCACCAGTGCACATGATGTGGACCGTTTGTTTAGTGGGTCATGCTATGGATCAGCAACATCATGAAATTCTCACCAATCTGACATCTACCAGTCCAGATTGATCACCATGTATGCGTGGCCGACTTGATGAGTGTGCTAACCATATCGTTGTTATATGACATGTTCAATGTTCACCTCACCTGATGAATGGCCAGGATTTCTTACATGCACAGACGTGTATAACACTCGTTCCACCTGCATCCATTGAGGTTAAATCCGGTCCTGTGCAAAGACTTGTAGAGAGAGCTTTCTCTTCGGCTATTTACCTTTGTGTGAATGGTTATTAGCATACGTTTAAAGTTATTAACATGAAGTGAACTCTCTCAACCTACGTGTTAATGCTATGCAAGTGTCCGTGTGAGGTCCGCATCATTATGCATATTCCATCCAACCCACACATCAGATGAGTCCCGTAGTGCGATGGATTGACCAAAAAATCAGGTCTATATGATCACCAGGATACCATAGAAAATAATAGACATCCACCTAAAAACTATCAAATTCAACACGTGATTTGGGGCGTTGCGTGGTGGGGCTACCTTTTGTAAATCATTTTCATTCAACAATTGATTTTAAAATCATCACACGTATTGTATTTTTTTTATTGTTATTTTTTTAAAAGATTTTATACTGGTTATGTGTAGCCCTCACCTATTTGATCCACTTCAAGGAATAAACTTCCAACCACAACGGCTTCAATTGTGTGGATCCAACTGCACAACTAAGTGGACCTTTTTTTTTTTTTTTTTCACACCCCGATTTTACCACCTATGGGTACTTGAACCCTTGACTGGGTGTTGAAACTCCTGAGATTCTACCACCGGAGCAGGAGGTGTAACTTCAACACACAATTGTGCCCCACATTTTACAACAAGTATAGTTAACGGGCTTTTTCATTGATTTAACATTTTCGTGGTGTGGCCCATTTAAGTTTAAGTTTGGTTTAGTATTGGACAATGGTCTCACTTAAGGGAAGTATACATAAATACATACTTCTAATGTGGATCCCATAATATGACTGAGCCCCGCAACTCTACCGTCAACTCAACTGGGAGATAAAATTACAATTCCAAACATAAGACCCACACCAAATATTCGGAGGTATGTGTAATTGCCATGCAGCTGAAGAAATTAAAGTTGATGCAAATAACACTTTTTAAAACCATTCATTTCTTCACATGTTTGGTCCACCTGGTAAATTAACTGGCCACTTTTCAGCCAAAGAACATTCAGCTAGGGACAACCTTATTAACGTCTGAGGTTATCATAGCACGTGCCACGTTGGCGTGTGATGAGTTTGTGTGTGGCGCTTGAAAATGGGGAATCTTGCAGCTAGAACTTGAGAATTCTTCCTTTCTAATACATTTTGCCTACGTTCCGCCTGAGGTCCACCGTACTTGGCCCATCCATGATAGGACCAGCAAGCGCTTCGGTCGGATGATCTAGACCGTCCCTATATGGCCCTACCAATAGTGGTTAATTTTACAGGGTCATGATGCTTTCAACATCCGTTTAGAAGCTACACCAATTGGATGAGCTGCGAGGCGTTCCATTATCCATCAAAGGGTAACACCCACTAAATGGATAGTCCGGACCATTGGCCATGCAGCTGAGTGGGCCAAATCATGGTAGATCATCCTCGGGTCTTTGATAATCCAAAATATGTCATGGGACCCACCATGGACGAACCCTCACCAAAACTGTCCTATGATTGGAAGATCCTAGCCACATAATCTTTGCTGCTTCTTCTGTTTGGAATGCTGGATGTGGACGCCTCTTTATTCTTTCCTTGACCCTCTATTTCTGGCCTCATACTGAAGAATTAGGGTTTGTCCAATCTGGGATATTTTTGAGAATGGGCCATTCACATATTGCTCATCAGATAAACGATCAAGATCGCTTAAATATTAGTGGTGGCAATGGATCAGACCAGTCCACTAGTCAATTGATCCCACCCACTTTTAAGGCGGGTTTGGGCCAGGCTCGAATTGGACGATACCCACCACACCAATCCATATCGCTTATCAATTGGCTAGACCAGATTAGCCCAAAATCTGAAATAAATTGATTGAAAGATAAGAATAGATACTAGAGCTGGGCATCGAGTCGAGTCGGACTGACTTGACTTGACCTAGTTTTGAAATAGACCTGACCCAAACTTGACCTAACTCAGTGCCGAGTCCAACATGCTTGACCCAATCCTAGTCTATAGGTTTAGCCTGGACTAACCTGTACCGAGTCCGACCTGTTCACAAGTACTGAGTCGGGTTGAGTCAGCACCGAGTCGATTGGGTACAGCGGGTTTCCGCAGGCTGAAATCATGACTTAAAACCTAGGTTGCAGCCTCTCCATCAGCTACACAGCATCTCAAATGGGTTGGGTTTTGGATCTAGTCGAGTAAGTACCGAGTCGGATTTTGAGTCGAGTCCAGTTACTGGGTGACTCGAATTTGACTTGGTTTGAGTTCGGATTGGAAGAAGTCTACTCACTTCGGATCAACTCGCCCACTTGGTTCGGATCAAGTCGGGTTTGAATGAGTCGGAATCACTACAAAAAAAAACAGGGCAAAGCTGACGGCCCTGTGAATGAGTCGGATGAGTTGAGTCTGCCAAGTCGAATCGTCCCATGCCCAGCTCTAATAGATACACATCCACGACTTATGTGTGTTTACACGTATCCACCAATTCGAAAAGGCTAGCGTGCTTTAACCCAATCTTAAACCTAAGTATGGTCCTGGAATGTTGCGATTACAATTAAACGGTATGGTTCCGGTTGGGATTGGACTTGAAGAGAGTTCTAATTAGGTTATGTCAGTCTACAAGGTAACAGATCATGGGTCAGGTCCAAACCAGAATTCATGGTCCGTTTAGTGAATGGATTGGACATGGGCTGACCCCTACTCGAACCCCATGGAACCCGACCTTGGTAGAGTGGGAGATATATTTTAGGTTTTTAAACCAATGGCCAATGGTAGATATAGTGCATTTCAACGTTAAAGGCATGAGTTGGAGTGCCTATGTGTTGTGTGTGACGGTCATGTGTTAAAAGAAGAGCAAAACAAAACAAAACAAATAAAAGATTTGAAGGATGTGAGACCAGCTCGAGTCGTAAGTCGACATGCCAGGCTACCAAATTATGAGTGAGATACCTTGAGATCATACAATTGATAGGGAGAAATCAACCGTTGGCAGCACTGCTGAAGTGTGGGGCCCATGTGTGAGAGCTCAAGATCAGGTAATTCTATCAATCAGATGGAAAGATCATACAACTCAGAGAGAGAGAGAGAGAAGAGAGAGAGAGAGGGATCAAATGGGGACATCATCTGCCTGGAAATAAGACCGATCCAGGCAGAATAACCAGATCACCAACAAGCCCGGTATGAGTAAGATCAATGCGATGGACGGCGGCTGTGTGGACCCGTCTGGCATGGCCAGGGGAATGAACAGTAATGATGCTGCCAGCACCACCATCAAAGCCACAGATCGACGGTTCCAGTTACAGACCATCTTCACCCTTCTTTCCAATGCCCTCCACTCACTGTCAACGGTATTCTTACATTGACACAGCCACATATATATATATACACGGAACGCGGATTGCGTCCTTCCCCCGCCTGTCTCCAGCGGGGAACGGGCAGGAGCTTTGAGTGGCCATCGTGATGTATAGATTATATCCACACCGTCCATCCATTTTTTCGTAACAAATTATGATGTATTACCAAAATTTAGAAAGATAAAAAGCTCAAGTGGACCACACCACATAAAGCATCGGTGATAATGATTCTCACCGTTGAAACTTTTATAAGGCCCACCGTGATTTTTATTTCCCATCTAACCTATTCATAAATTTACATAGACCTTGATGAAGAGAAAACACAAATATCAGCTCCATCCAAAACTTCTGGCCCCCAAGAAGTTTTCAACGGTAATAATTCAATCCCCATTTTGTAGTCCACATCTGTCTTGGATCTGCCTCAGTTTTGGTCTTAAAACCTAAATTGATACCAAAAAATGGATGGACGGTGTGGATAAGACCCATGCCTCACGCTGGCCACTCAAAGCTCCTTCCCGGGGGTAGGACGCAATCCTCGTCCATATCCATGTTGGCCCATTGAATGTACATTATGCGTCTACCATAATCAGAAGGACAAGACTGCAATGATTATTTACCCTCCATTTTTTTTAACGGTGGTGATGTTACGGTGCATTCATGTACGCGAACCTGCACTGTCCAGATTGTGGGTCCGCTTGAATGGAGCTTATCCTAAAAAATTATACATTAGTTGTAAGATCCTAAAATGGACGGTTCAAAGTTAATTAGTTAGTATGCGATTTGGGTCAGTGCGGTTTTTGGCCAATGCTCCTTTTACAAGAAGGCCAGTAATATAGATGGTTTAGATTGCTATGTGGTAAGCACGTGTACAGTAAATGAGCCGCCACCACCACGGAAAATGGTGGTAAAATCAGAGGGTCGTCTAGCTAGTGTACAGTGTATTTAAAATGTCAGATATAGACTGTATTAAAAAGGTTTCCTTATGTGGATTGCCTAACGATACGATACATGACCCGAATCTTTGACTGCCTACACGGCTCTATTATTCTGACAAGTGGGGTCCATGGGTTAATCCAGACCATTGATATGTTGAGGCCCACATCGCCGGAGCAGTCCTTGCTGCGAATGTCCTCCTCATGACAATCCTAATCTTTCTCTTCGTGGCCTACAAAGGGATTGTCAACAAGAGAAATACAACACTCGTCCACGTTCAAATGAAAAAGGTCCTAATATTGATGGCTGGGATCTTCTAATCTGATACATTCGTATAACATGCTAGTTAGATGGTTAGTGTACGTAGATCAATGGTCTAGATTACTAATGACTGGGCCCCATTTGTCAGAATTAAAAACGCATGAACTTAGTCAAAGATAGGATGCCAAGTATCATATTATTCCTCTTCCTTGCGTAGGAAATCGCTGCGCGTATCCGGACCAATGCGTTGGACTAAATTGTGATTGAAAGGTATCTGGTGATCAGGTCCGTTCATCACGAGGGGCCCACCGCAAACTTGTTGAGCGAGACCATTCTTCAGGTGGTCCTCCCTCAGAAGAATGGGCTTGTACAAGAAACTTCCCAAATTGTGTACCACAGTATGAGTGGCTAGCCTGATTTTCGGCCAAGGCAAAATCATGATGGGCCCCACCTGATGAATGTCCAAATCCAGACCGATGATCTGATTCAGCCCCACCGTGTCGAGGAGCTTGCGGCATAAATCCCCTTGCTTACACAATGCCAAACCTTCGATTGGGGGCCTCCAACAAGGCTGTTAAGAAAAAAATATAGCAATGGTCTACTTCTAATGACAAGGCCGCACATTGGATGGCTAAGATCTTCCAAACCGTTAGATGCTACGGAAGCAAACCCCGGTACAAATCACACAATATCAAAGCAAACACAAATAAAGCATGCACAAATATATATGATTTTTAAGTCAAAATTCCTTTTGAAAAAACAATGACACGGAATGACACTAAATCAATATGAAAATGAAAATAATATCAATGAATGCACTTACAATATTGAAAAATCATTATTTCTCCTCTCCAAACTCTAGAAACGTTTAAGCCTTGATTGGAATACCATAATCCCATATATATATATATATATATATATATATATATATATATATATATATATATATATATATATATATATCATAACACTCGGAATAAAAAACTAATAATGCAATTACGCAAAATTACAAGCGTCATCGATCGATCGACATCGACCGAGTAATTCTTGATCGATCGAGCTCCCATGTTTGATTAATCAAATATGCTCAAAACTGTCTAGAGAGTTTATAACTATTTTTCAAATTCTGTTGATCAATCGACTCGACAGTTCGATTGATCAAGACTGTCCAAAAATGTCCAATAACTAATTTATAAAATTCGGGGCTCATTTGATTGATCAAATAGGGTGGTTGATTGATCGAATCCATGTTTTATATATAACAATCTCCACCATGGTTTCAATCTCTTTTCATGAACCACAACCCCATCTATAATCGCCTTCATCATATCTTCTTCATCGCCATCGCATTCCGTACACATTCTGTCTTCATCAAACCTTTGTCAGACCTAGAGAAGTCATACGGAATCAAAACTTCTCGATGAGAACCATATTTGTAAGCATGTCCGTTGAATTTACATTTATATGGATCTTCTTGAGAGTAATACCGCCTTCCTCAAGCACCTATCGAATAAAATGATGACGGACATCAATATATTTAATTCTAGAATGTTAAATTAAATTCTTTTTCAAATTGATCATTCTTTTACTGTCACAATTAACCGGCATGGCCTCTTGTTGAAGCCCAAGTTCGTTCATCATCTTTCTCAACCAAACATCTTCCTTGAATGCATTTATTATCGTTATATATTCAGCTTCGATTGTGAAAAAAGCAACCATAGACTAAAGCTTTGACATTTAACTGATCGCTCCTCCCACTAGTATAAACAAGTATCCGAAAGCCGACATTCTGTTATACACATGCCCTTCGTAATCGATGTCTGCATGGCCTACCGATTTTTCCTCTGATTTTTCAAATATCAAGACGTGATCCGTTGTACCTTCTAGATACCAAAGTAGCCATTTCACTGCCTCATAATGTTACTTTACGGGGTTTGATAGGTACTGCTCACAACACTAACTGTGTGTGAAATATCCGGTCTCATAGAGACCATGATATACATCAAACTGCTAACCGCGTTCGAATAGGGCACACAAGATATAACTTACTTTTCTTCATCTGTAATGAGACATTATTCTGAAAAAAGCCCAAAGTAATGAGCAGCACAAGGTGTGCTAACTGGCTTACCATTGCTCATCTCAAACTTCACTAATACCTTCTCAAGGCACTCTGCCTGAGACAATTGTAGCCTACTCATTTCCTTATCTTTGTGTATGTATATATTAAAAATCTTCTTTGCAGATCCTACATCCTTCATTTTTAATGTCCATTGTAATTAAGTCTTCAATATGTTGATCTCAAACATCTTATGACTGGCGATAAGTATGTCATCAATATATAAGACTGGTATAATGGATTCTCAATCACTTAGCGTCTTGAAGTAGACATGGTGATCACATTCACTCCTAGAAACTGTTGACTCACCATAAAAGTATCAAACTTCTTGTACCATTGCCCGGATGACTGTTCAGGCCGTACGACGACCTCCTCAATCTGTAAATTTTATTCTCTACTTTCTGTATCTCAAACCCCTCTAGTAGCTTCATGTAGATTTACTCTTCAAATATTTCCCTATATAGGATAGCAGTCTTTACATCCATTTATTCTAGTTCAAGCTTGTATTGGGCAACCAATGCCAACACACATTCGATAGATACCTGCTTGATAACTGGTGCGAATATCTCACTGAATTCGATTCCTTTCTAAGCGTACCCCTTTGTTCCACTTTATCCTTGTACCTATCATATTTCTTCATATAAATACACTTCCACCCGATCACTTTATGTCCAATGGGAAGCTCCACCATCTCTCATGTCTCATTTTTGTACAAAGAGTCCATCTCGTCTTGTATCACCGTCATTCGCTTCTTAACATTTACACCATCTAGTACTTCCTGTAAGGTAGATGGATCGCCTTCATTTGTAATGAAAGAAAATGCAATATTCGAGTCATCTTTGTATCTCGGTGGTAATATTGGATGTCTATGTGAATTTCTCCTCATAGGTGGCTGCTCCACCTGCTCTTGTACCTCCTTCTGTGGCTCAACTTCATCGTGTGTTTCACCCTTGTCGATTTCAACATCGATCACTACTTATTTTTCTAGCTCATTGTTTTCTCCCTTACAAAACAAAGAATCCTTATCAAACCTGACGTCACGACTAATTGTGATCTTCCATATGACATGGTCATACAACTTGTATCCATTCACACCATTAATATAGCTAACAAAGATACACTTCTTAACCCTTTGGTCTAGCTTATCTTTCTACTGATGGTACATGAAAGTAAGCATCATGATCAAATGCTTACAGGCCCGAGTAATCAACTTCATGACTACTCTACACTTCTTTTGGAATTTTACTATCGATCATCGTATATGAGGACCGATTCACTAAGTGACAAGTTGTATTAACGGCTTTAGTTCATAGCTTCTTGCCTAGTCAAGCATTACTCAACATACTTCAGGATCTTTCTAAGAGAATCTGATCCATTCATCCTGTCATACCATTATGCTCTGGTGCGTGCCTCGCTGTATTATGCCGTAAAATCCCCTCATGTAATATACTAGCAATTTTGAGGGGTAATGTTTTTTCTTTTAATTATTTAATTATAACCAATCATCAAGTGAGTCATTTTAATAATTTAAACCAAGATCTGAGACAATTTTTCCGTTAGATCACCAATCCAATTCATGAATCATTAATCTAAACAATCTAAATTGAATAGTAATTGATTAATTTTCAAATTTACCGTTAAAATTATTATTTGACAAATGTATCATTAAGATCTTAAGAATTTTTTATTAGACCACTTGATCTTTCTATAGACCACTGTTTAATATGTTCTTTGACACAATATCAACAACGTCATATAAAAATCTTGACTTGAACAATGATAAAAGCTGAGATGTAAGTCTAAGAGTTCTTAAACCATTAATTTTAACATATTTTGTGAACCCTAGTAGGGTATATTGGCTTCTTATTTTATTATTCTAGTAGATCTCAAGATCATGATTTTAAATTATTTTAGCATATGTAAAATCATAAAAATAATCCATATATATTATAATCATACATTTGAGCATGGCCCATAGTGTTATACACTTATTTTTTTACCGTGAAATTATTTTTCTTATGATCTTTGTAATAAAAACTTCATTTTGATATAATAATTGGATATAGAAACTTTTGGTATGGCCCACACGATCGTGACATGGACACATATGAATACCCTACTTCACATGAACACATGTGTACAATCTTTGCTACACTGTCGCTTTTACGAACACTTGTGAGTTCCTTACAATTAACCATGGTTATTTTGATTAAGAAATCATTTTTACAAAAGGGTATAAAGTATAAATAATCTAATCACATGCTTAGATCAAGAAGATTATACTTGTGGGACTCACATCTTCATGGCACTTACGCATATATTATTTGCACCCTCATCCACCCTGAAACCTCTCACCCTTAAGATGAGAGTTACATGCACTTAACCTATGTTTATCACATGTTACATGTGCATATGCATTTATGTTAGAGGGGTTTGGCTCCCCTATATAAGACATGTCAAACCACTTGTAAGCACTCACACTTTAAACATAAAAAGAGTGGGACGTACGCGATCTAGATTTAGATTGTTAAAATTAGGAAAAAGATCATAATAATGATATGAACCGTTAGATAGACGATCGAGTTCAATCCAACCGTTAATCGAATATTTAATAAACCAATCAGGAGATTAGATTTAAGAAAATTAAAAATCTACTTGATCTAATGTTAGATTGGATCATCTGATCAAAGATCAATAAGGACTATTGAAGCAAAATCGTAGGAAATAAGGAAATAAATAGTCAAATTAGATAAATCTAAACATTCAATTGTCTTTAAAGTAGATCTTGATCCTAAGTTAAACTTAACAAAGATTAATACATTTTATCTGTGATTAGAAACATATTAAATGGACTATCTACGGCTCAGATCTAAGAAATTAGGGACTTGATTAACCGATTTAATGTACTGATATAACAATCTTAGGATGTTACTCATTTTTATAAGTGTTTTAAGAAAATGGACTTTAAGAAAATAGACACTAAGTAAAAAAGAAATTAACTTGATACTTGTATTCTAATTATGACTATATAAATAAACAAATAAAAACTTTTTATGAATTGTATACCCAAGTGCAGTCATTAGATCCACGAGGGGATAATCAAAAGGTCAAAATGGTCGAATAAGGAATGGACGTTATGGGTAAGTAGTCACTATCACTAATGGATTTTTCCGCATGCATTGCATAACAATATATGTTTACTTTTACTTAACTTTTACAATCTGTTGATATCTGTGTACGTATGCAACTACCTTTATTTGATATGTCATTCTGAGAACACTAGACAACTCGGGTTTCGAGTTATCCCTTAAATTCTCGAGCAGATTTCCCAATGGAACCTGAGTTGGTACCAATAAGGTCTCCTCCTTGAACTACAATAAAAGCTAGGGAAGGAGCTTGGTCATCTCTAGAATGAGCCACTCATTGCTAGACTATACAGTTAGACATGGTACATGAGATACCTCAAGCCAACATTTGCGCAGGATGTGGGCAAACTCTTACACCTATTGGGCTTAGAGGTGTACATGAACCGAGCTAGCTCGGTTAGCTCGCTCAACTCGACTTGAAAAAGCTCGATTCGACTCGATTCGAAGCTGAGTTTGAGCTGACTCGAGCTGATTTTTTGAGCTCGAAAATGAGTTAGAGCCGAGTTTGAGCTGGCCCCAACTCGACTCGACTCGGATCGAACCCAACTTGAATCGAACTTAGATCGAACCAGTTCGGTGATTTGGTTACTTTGATATTGATGTTGCTCACCAAGTGTTTGATGAAATGACTCAACGAGTGTGGCTGGTGGCAAGGAAGGTATACCCTTCTTTTCTTGATTTTTATGTTACTTATAAGGTGTTTAATAAAATGCCTGTAAAACCATTTCTACTATTTTACTAAAACAATGGGATTTTGAACGTGCAATCCAGGTGTTTATGAAAATATTACACAAACGAACTCAGCTCGATCTTGGCTCAAACTCGGCTCGAACTGGCTCGAGCTACTAACTGAATCGAGCAAACTGGCCAGTCAGGCTCAAGGACCGAGCCGAGCCGAGTTCGAGCTGAGGTCAGGGAGTGGCCAAGCCGAGTTGAGCTGAGGCCAGCTCAACTCGGTTTGACTCGATGTACACCCCTAGTTGGGCTTGTATGGATCTTGGTTGGATGGGTGTTGGTAGACTGGACGTTGTGCACAGCTATGATGACCTTGATTGTTTAATAAAGAAAATGTTTATGTGGTAATGTGGCATACTAAGATTCTTATATATGCACTTATATCATGCTTATATTGTGAATTCATACGTACAACTACTTGATGGGCTATTAGCTCATTCTGTTGATTGGAAAACCATCTAGGACAGAAAATTGAACAGGAGTTTTCGCATGTGGAGTGATGACTTTGAGAGGCGTACTCTTGAAGATTTGCTGCAAGAATAAAGAATTTTATATTTTATATTTATTTCTTTTAAATAATGATGTACGAACTTATGTTGGATATCAGGCGGTAGATAATTGATACTTTTGACTGGATGCATGATTATTTACTATTTTTCTGACTATAATAGTTATGTGTATAATATTATCTCATCCCCATCAAGTCACACCCTCAACTCGGTGACTGAGTCAAGCGAACTCGAGTTTCCAGAGCCGGGGTGTGACACCTCATCTTTACAAAACTGTTTGAATTCCTTCGAAGCGAATTCTCCACCATTGTTTGTCCTAAAAAATTACATCACTACGAGCACCCCTTTTGAAATTTTTAGGATACGATTAAACCCGATGAATTTGCACCCAATTGCCTCGAGAGCTCCTAGAGATATTGGATTCTTCCTTAAGTCAGGAACGCGTCCCACATATATCAAAATACGTTCCATCCCATCAGAAATCCTGATGCACATTGATCCAATTCCAACGACCTTACAAGCAACATCATTACCCATAAACACATGGTCACAATCACGATCATTGTATGTGGTGAACCAATCCTGACACTAGGTCATATAGAATGACGCCCCTATCCAAAATCCACATATCGTTGAGATAGTTGAATTTAGATGCAATTAGAATATCACTAGTGCACGCATCCTCACTTAATTTTGCTACGTTGGTCTTCTTCGGCACTTCATCTCACTTTTGGGCTTTAGGATTCCGACAATCCTTTTTCATATGTCCCTGTCTTTCACAATTCTATCACTTCATCTTTCTTTTTCTCTAAGACTTAGACCATGATCGCGAGTTTTCCATCTCGCACTCAAAATTCTTTTCCCTATAGCTACCAATGCATCCATAAAGGAACCAACGCCACTATCCTTCTTTCACGACTACTCTGACTAAAGGGCTAAGATAACAGTTTCAACGTCTATGGTCTCCCTACCATGGCAGATAGTGTATAAGAAACTATCGTAAGAATTTAGAAGAGAGCTCAATAGAATTAAGGCTTGATTTTTCTCGACAATCTTCACATCCACACTCGTCAATTTACAAAGTATCTAATTGAATGCGCTGATGTGATCATTAAGATCAGTCTCTCTCCGTCATCTTTGGGTTTAGAATTGTTTCCTCAAATGCAGACACTTGAGAGTGATTTCGTTATGTACAAATTATCTAACTTCGCTCAAAGTCCTGCAATGATCTTTTGATCAATGATTTTATAAAGGACGTCATTTGCCAAATATAGTTGGACTGAGGTTTTCGCTCTTTCATCCAATTCTTCCCAATTTTCATCGCTCATAGTTGCAGGACGCTTCGTTACACCAAGGAATACTTGTTGTAATCCATGCTGAACTAAAAGGCCTCTCATCTTCACCTTCCATAGTTCAAAGTTATTTTTCCGATAAAATTCTTTGTTTCATACTTTACGTTCGATCCCTTCATCCACATATTTTAAATTCAAAATCAAATCATCAACGTATAACTCTGATACCACTTGTTGCAATCACGGATGTTTAGAATAATCTTATTCCTATGATTTTCCCTAAAGTGATAAAAGAGGGGATTAGGCCGAATTAACGGTTCAATTAGGTGATTTGAATACCAACGAGTATAATTGCAACTATATACATGGGAAGGCTTCTTGCAGTTAGCCAAATAGATAATAAATAATAACAGAGATCCACTTAAAACACAATGTAACTGATAAATACACCCATCCTTTTCAATTTTGGTAATTAGGAGTGTCAATGGGCTGGGCTGGTTTGTGGGCTTCTGGGCCTGGCCTGCCTTGGGCCAGGCTTAGGATGGAGTTCAGGACTGACATCTGGGCTTGGGTTTTTTAAAATCAAGCCTGTTTGATAATCGGGCTGGGCGTGGAGGAAGATGTTCAAAAGCCTGTAAGCCCGGCCTGGCCCAACATGCTAGGGTTTGAAATATAAACTAACGTACGGTTTAGATTATGAAATCATGGGCCCACTTGCGCATTAGAAAATGAGAATATACATTGGAAAGATGCTTCGGCTTCTGCAAATATTTCAGTCTACCCTAAAATGAGAGTATACATTTGAAAGATGTACACGTTCTATCCATGCTTTCCATCTATTTTGTTAGCTCATTCCAAGACATTATTTCAAAAATTAGGAAAATCCAAATTTTACTTGGACCACACCATAAGAAACGGTGATGATTGAACGTCCACCATTAAATTATTTTTGGGCCACAAAAGTTTTGGATCAAGTTGATATTTGTCATTTCCCTTCACCCAGATCTGTGTGATCTAATCAACAGGTTGGATGGAAAACAAACATTACAGTGGGCCTTAGGAGCTGTTTAACGGTGGGTGTCAAGCACTATTGTTTTGTGTAGTGGGGTTCACTTGAGACTCATTTTCGGGCCCATCCCTTAAAATGATGATCCAAAATAGATGGACGGTGTAAATAAAACAAATATATTATGATGGGCTCACAGAACATTTTCAGCACCGATCAAACTGAGATCTACCACTTACCTCTATGTTAAAAAATAAACATAGACAGAGAGCTTCGGGCACTTCTTTCTACAGAAACTGTAAGAGCTCTCTCACTCCCTCTCTCTAGAATATTTCGGAAGAGGGTGCGTTTGGATGCTCTATCCAATGAATTTGCAATAAACTTAGGTGTGGCCCACCTAAAATTTCATTTGGGCTGATGTTTAGCCCCATGGCCAAATACCCAAGTGCACAATTTAGTTGACGGGGTTGACCCGATCCATTCATCGTGTGGGCCCACATTCTTTTTAACAGTCGCTGTCACGAGCTCGGGCCAGGCTCAGGCTCAGGCCGGGCCCTTTATCAATACTCTGGTTTGGGCTTGAGCTGGAGTATTATAACCAATGGCAGGCTTAAGCCGGGTTTAAACTTCCATTGAGCAATATAGGCCAGATTTAGACAGAGCTTGGCCTAGCCTAAACCCAGCCTATTAGTAACGCAGCTGTGCAAAATTTCACCGGTCTTTGAGAAATGATCCAACACTCCGACAACACCATAGTTATAGTCCTCCTAGTTGCATTCAGATACTTGAACAGTTCAATGCATTGATCTATACTGTTCATTAAGTTCAATGCACATTTGATGGGCAACTGTACAGACAGTACAATCCAATAAATATTAACCATTTGATAAATGACTCTTATAATATAGATTGCCAAGATCATTTACACAAAAATAACGTTCAAATAACAATTTAATCCATCTATTTTTAGGACCCAACATTTCCAAAATTAAGGATGGATTGGATCATCCCATCAGCATAGTCGTTGCATGATAGCCCATGAAATATGTTCCGAACTCAACAAAAAATTTAGATGGTACGATCCCATCCCTAGCGGGGGTGGCTAACATGGAGTTTGTGTACTGACATGGGTGTGTACTAACAAGCTAACCCAAATAAATAAATAAATAAATAAAAAGATTGTACGATCCCTCTATTCAAGTGAACCGATGCAACTAGGTGCCAGGTTTGGGCCAAGTCAAGCTACGACAGGCCCGGCATTTAAGATACAAGGCCCGAGCACTGCTTAAGCCCAACAGGCCCAAGCCTGAGCGCGCGCGCACACACACACACACACACACACACACACATATATATATATATATATATATATATATATATATATATATATATAAGACAATCACAAGGCCGCTTAATGTTCTTACCATGTAAATGATGGTTTAAACATCAGAGTTTGCTTCTCCCACAACATGAGAATAGCAAGATAACTAGGGCCAAACAACAAAAATAAAATGCAGCACATCTTCGGCTTCCCATCTCCCTTTTATAGTTCTCAATACGTTGGAACCCAAGACTAAGACCCCTTTATTTGTTGATTCGTCAGAACATCATTTCAATCAGTTGAATCATTTCACCTCAAAAAATCATTCAGACACAGGACGTGGATTAGCTACTGAACCTGACAGTAGCTAACTCGCTACTGAAGTGACGTCACCACGTTCTCTGGCCCACCATGATGTATGTGTTTTATCCACGCCGTCCATATATTTGGAGATATTATCTTAGGGCATGATCCAAAGAATAATGCAGATCCAAAGCTCAAGTGGAACCCAGCATAGAAAACAGTGGGGGACAGTGACACCCACCATTGAAACTTTTCGTAGGGCCCACCAAGATGTTTTATTTGAGATCCAACCGGTTTATAAGTTGAAAAAGACATGGAATAAGGGAAAAAAAAACGAATATCAGCTTGATCGAAAACTTCTGTGGTGCCGAGAAGTTTTAAAGGGAAGTCGTTCAATTCCCACTATTTTCTGTGGTGGGGTTCATTTAAGATTTGGATGTGCCTCATTCTTTATCTATTTCCCTAAAATGATCTCTCCAAATGGATTGATGGTGTGAATACAACACGTATATCCTAGTGGGGCCCACAAAACATGGTGACGTCACTTCAGTAGCCGGTGTCGCTATTGTAGCTAATCCGCGTCCCCATACAAATCATCAGTATATATGACAGATAAGTAAATGACTTCCATCAGTTAGGCCACTGTTTTATCTTTTTTCTTCTTCGTTGTTTTTTTTTTTTTTTCCAAGAGGTGAGAATACATCACCTGTAATTTTATTGATATAGAAAACAACCGTATACAATCTTAAATAAGGGCCGACAATATACCAACAACAACAACAACAATAACAACAAAATCCAAACGAAGACAACGCTGGAAAAACAAATCCAACCACCACAATCCAATGCCCTGTGTACCTGAACATTTCTCCAGCAAGTCATGAGCCATGAAGAGCCCTGAAAGCAACCTAACTGTGATGAACCTTCAGCGATCTTAGCATGCAACCTAACCAAGAGCTGCATCCATGAGCCACCTTCACAAAACAGACCGGACGCTACAAACTAAAGTTAACACTTACAAAACCACGTCCGTTCGACTGCCTAATCAAGCCCAGAGAACTCGTCAGACGAAAACCAATCATTCCAAACAAACCAAAACTACAAACCACGACAAAGCTACTACGGGGAGAAACCCCTGCCAAAAAAAAAAAAAAAAAAACAGAGGCCAAACCCAAGACCGCATTATCCAGAGTCAGCAGCCCCTTCACCTCCCGAGGAAGCACACTTCTCGATCTGTAAACCATGTTTTCCACACCATTCGTTACTCCATACCCGACTCCAAATCTACTTACGGTCATCGCTTTAAAGAAAATATTGTGGAGGAAAAATCAACAGAAACATCCTATCTATAAATTTATTGTATTCTTTCCTCCCTGTTGCCCATAATGTCAGGGTCCAGCAAAGAACTCCCATTCCTACTCCATATCCGACTCCAAATCCGATCCACATGAATTTCCAATCCAGTTCTGAATCTGTTTCTTCAAAGGTCAGCATTACTGATGGTGTTGAAATGCATTTTCTTGATAGCGGAGGTCCACATAATCCCAAATTTCCTTCGAAGGATTTATTTGTGAATGTGGAAAACTGTTTAATTTGTGGTATGCTTCCCACGAGCTGGTTCTGTGAAAGGTTCAACGTGGAGAGGAACGTTAACCTTGTCAGCTGCCAAGGAATCTCCCCTGAGATATTGTTCCGTGAGAGATCCAACGACTCAAGCACCCTTAGGTTCTCAAGTGATGTTGGAATTTGGCCTCTGAAACCATTGCCTGATAAATTGAGCAGACGGAGCCACTTAAGAATCCCTATAGATTCTGGAATATCACCCTGAAAACAGTTGTTTGAGAGATCAATTGTCGTGAAGATGGTTAGGATCTTCGTCAGTTTCCTTTCTTGTCCTTTCATCATTACTGTCACTGTATCTTGATAGTATACTGTACTCCCCCGTGAATATAGGCTTCTACCAAGGAACTTAGATTGAGATTTGTCCTCCTCTATCATTGCCTTCCAACTCAGAAAAATATTTGATGGCAAAACACCCGTAAAGCTATTAGAAGAGAGGTCAATGATTTGCAACATTGAGAAGCTCTGATTTGATTGTGGAAGTGTGATTCGGCCATAAAATTTGTTGGATTTCAAGACAAGAACCCGCAACTGGGACAAAGCTTCCACCCATGAAGGAAAGGCGTCACTTATTTGATTGTTTCCGAGATTTAATACCTCCAACATTGTACAATTAGCCAAAGACCTTGGCACTTGGCCTTCTAATTGATTTTCGCTGAAATCAACGGTTTGCAAATTACATCCCTTTTTGAATGTTTGACGCAAGGTACCGCTAAATGCATTCCCTTGGAGATTTAGCACCTTGAGCCCATCACTGACTTCACCTAGACATTGTGGAATCCAACCACTGAACTGGTTTCTGGATAGATCGAGGGCTTCAAGGGATGTTGTGTTGCAAATTGACACAGGGATTTCACCACTAAAACTATTGTTTGAAAGAGAGAAGAAAGAAGTGGAGGGTGGTGGGATCGGAAGTGAGCCTTCTAGTTTGTTGAAGCTAAGGTCGAGAGCAATCTGGTCACTGAACGAAACATGGAGGAATGGCGGTTCTATTCTCTGCAGAGCATTGCGAGAAAGATTTAAATAGTATAAAGTCCCATTCCCAACCTTCCATATCCATTTGGGTATTCCACCAGTGATTCTATTGTTGGAAAGATCTAGATATCTCATCTGCTCTTGATTTCGTAACAAATTTGGAAATTTGATGATGTTGCAAGAACGCAAGGATAGCGATCTGATTTGGGGGAAGGAGATAAAGTTGGAATTACCTCCACTGTCTTTGATCGACAGGTTGTTATCTGAAAGATGAAGAGATGAGAGGTTCACGAGGTTTTGAAATGATTCTAACTCCACAACACCACTAAAATTGTTGAAAGAAAGGTAAATGATTCTAAGCTTAATAAGTTTAAAGATAAAGCTTGGCACCATTCCTTGAAAGTTGTTGCGATTCAAATAAATGATCTCCAACTGTGTAGAAGAGGCATTGTGGATAATGTCAAGCCGACCACCCAGCTTGTTACCTTCAAGATCCAGGTGCTGTAATGATGGGAGTGAAAACAATGATGATGGAATGGTCCCATTAAGCAAATTATTCCACAAGATGATCTTTTTGAGATTAAGAAGCTGGTTTACATGGGAAGAAGGAATTGGGCCGCTGAAACTATTGAATGAAAGATCCAGGTGCTCTAGTTTGCTGAGGTTCACAAGGAAGGATGGTAAGGATCCAGACAGGCTGCAATTTTGAAGGCACAGTACCGTTAAAGAAGAGAAGTTCCCTATGAAGTTGGGCAGCACGGAAGAGAGATTGTTATGACCGAGGTCAAGTTCAGATAAGAAATGGAGCTGAGAAAGAGAAGAATAGATGGAGTCTGAAAGACCACAATAATATAAGATCAACTTGCGGAGACTCCCTGGGAAGCTGGGCACTGCGGAGGAGAGATTGTTATAGGTGAGGTCGAGTTCAGATAAGAAATGGAGCTGTGAAAGGGAAGAAAAGATGGAGCCTGAAAGACCACAATTATATAAGATCAACTTGCGGAGACTCCCTGGGAAGCTGGGCACTGCAGAGGAGAGATTGGTATAGCTGAGGTCGAGTTCAGATAAGAAATGGAGCTGTGAAAGGGAAGCATAGATGGAGCTTGAAAGATCACAACCTTTTAAGATCAACTTGTGGAGACTCACTGGGAAGCTGGGCACTGCAGAGGAGAGATCGGTATAGCTGAGGTCGAGTTCAGATAAGAAATGGAGCTGTGAAAGGGAAGCATAGATGGAGTTTGAAAGGTCACAACCTTGTAAGATCAACTTGTGGAGACTCCCTGGGAAGCTGGGCACTGCAGAGGAGAGATTGTTATAGCTGAGGTCGAGTTCAGATAAGAAATGGAGCTGTGAAAGGGGAGAATAGATGGAACCTGAAAGACCACATTCTCGTAAGCTTAACTTGCGGAGACGAGGGCGTGACAAGAATAAGGCTGGGCCCCACTCACTTCCCTGCGCTGAGATATTTACATAGACGAGATACAGTTCACTCAGATTCGACAGGTTTTGGACGAGTATTCCAATGTTTGGGTTTTCAAGTTTCAAGGGTAGAATACCAGAATCATTGCTATAGTAAGTGTAAGAAAGATCAAGAGAAACCAAACTGGTCAAGCGGGAGATTTCCAGCGGAATTTGGCCATAAAAAGGCAACCGAGAGAGGTTGAGATGGGTCAAACTGGTGAGCTGGTCAAACCCAGATGGGATTGGAGAGGCAGCAAACTCATTGTAAGCAAGGTTGAGCCTCTGCAGGCTCCGAAGACGAAAGAGGCTTTCAGAATCAATCCGACCAGAGATACGCAGGCTACTGAGGTCGAGTGTGATGACGTGACCAGTGGCTCCATCACACGTGATGCCTTCCCAGGAGCAGCAATCGGTGTTGTTTGAATTCCAGGAGGGGAGAGTAGAGAGGCTGTAAGAAGAGAAGTGAAAGCCATTCTTCAAGTGGAGTAAGGCAGAGAAGTGTTCTTGAATGCATTTTTGGGTAGTTGCAAAGACAGAAGATGGGAGAAGGAAGGAAAACAAGATAACGAAGAAGATTAGAAATGATGGGTTTTTTGAAGAGAAGAGAGCCATTGGGATATGTAGGAAAAGAGAGTTTGAGGTCTATATTTATAGACAGACACAAGTGAAGAGCTTTCCACTCGGTTTCCAACCATACTAGTGCCACACGTGTGAAACATCGAACCACTCATGGGACTGTCGACACCTTGTAGATGGCGTGTCTCACGCGTTGGGCTGTTGAGACAATTCCGTCGAAAATGAATAATTGATGGAATATGCATGTGTGCCATTTGAATATCAGATTGGGGTGGGCCTGATTTCTATGCTATCATGATTGTCTGATGAGTGGCTCTGATTAGCTTAACAAAGACAAGATTCACTCGTTCGGTGGCCACCACTTTGTCTGTGCCTTTATCTCAAAAAACAGGCCCACACGTTTACCAAAATGTAGACAGAGTAGGGCCCACTTTCCCTTTATTCATAATATAAATGGTAAGTTCGGCTTAGACATTTTAGATGGATGGGATGAACGTGTATCTTTGGTGGAAGCGGATTGCGTAGTGAGTAACTCACTACGCTTAGGGCCCGTTTGGCCGGGTGGATTGGAAGGGATTGAATGGTATTAAGGCGGATGGCGTGGATTTCTAGGTAATAATGGTGTTGTCAGTGGATTGTCTGGATATCCATGGGATTGATATATCCCTGGATTGCTATGCCCAGGCTGTTTGGCGCGCCCGGCCAATCCCGGTATTAAACCTTCTCACCCCTTCTAATCCCTCAAACCAAACACGTCCCAGGCATATTTGAAGGATTAGGGTGGATTTGATGGGATTTAAATGTAATGGTGGTGTTGTCAGCGGATTGTCTTGGGATACATGGGATGGGGATTAGATCGTGGACTCTGTTTGGCACGCCAGGCCAATCCCGGGATTTGACTTCCAATCCCTTCCAATACCATCCAATCCCTTCCAATCCGACCGGCCAAACGGGCCCTTATCGCACCGAGTAAAATGTGTGAGGTCCACCATGATTTATGTATTTTATCCTCTCCATCCATCCATTTTACCACTTAATTTTATGGGCTGTATTTTATCCTCTCCATCCATCCATTTTACCACTTAATTTTATGGACTGAGACAAAAAATGAGGCATATCCAATGTTCAAATGGACCACACCACTGGAAGCAGTTGAATTGAACGTCTACCATTGAAAAAGTCCTGGGGCAACAGAAGTTTGGATCAAGCTTATATTTGTGTTTTACCTTCATCCATGTCTGTATGATCTCATGAACAGGTTGGATGACAAATAAACATCACTGTGGGGCCTATAAAGGTTTCAACGGTGGAAATCATTATCTCCACTGTTTCCAGTGTTATGATCCGCTTGATCTTTGGATGTGCTTGGCTTTTGGGTTTAAACCCTTATATTAGATGGAAAAATGGATGGACTGCGTGGATATACCAAATACATTCAAGGTGTCCCAACTGAGTTTGCTCAGTACACAATAAGAGCGTACTAACTCAGTACGCAGTCCTATTTCATCTTTGGTAGCCATCGCCAACTGAGTACAGTCAGGGTCTCTGAGGGGCCCACCGTGATGTATGGTTATACCCGTACTGTCCATCCTTTTTGTTGTAATATTTTAGTTTACAGTCACAAAAATGAGATAGATTCAAGCTTCAAGTGGACCACCCAGCGAGAATTGAACACCCACCATTTAAAACTGCTTGGGGCTCCAGAACTTTTGGATCAAGCTGAAGTTTGTGTTTTACCTTCACACAGGTCCACCGTCTATATGACCTTATGAACAGGTTGGATGGAACATAAATATCACGGTGGGCCCTAAGAAGGTTTCAATGGTTGGTATCATTATTACTGTTGCTTCCTATGGTGTGGCACACTTGAGCCCATGGTGTGGTCCACTTGAGCTCTGGATTTGCCTTGTTGTTCAGCTCATTCCTTGAAATGATAGGGAAAATAGATGAATGGTGTGGATAAAACCTATACATCACAGTGGTACCCTCCTAGCCCTCATCAACCCAATTTTCATAAAGAGCGCTCATGTGTCAAACATGCATCACCGCATAAATGCATGACTTTAACAGTGGCCATTGGAGGTGGACCCAAATGCATGACTTTAATTGTGGCCATTGGAGGTGGACCACACGCTTTAGTTTCCAAATGTGCTCTCTAAATTCCAAGCAAATCAATTTCAATATCACAACAGAATTAAGCTATTTTCAAGAGTAGAAAAATTCTGGGTGTTAATGCTGTACCTGCAAGCTGTCCATGATGTTGGACGTGGATTCCTAAGGTTGGTCATGGGGGTACAAATGTAACAGAAGGTCAGGAAAAATTGAAAATGGTCCACATTAATCTATCTTCATGCATTCCATGGTTTAGAACCACTCATCTCATGATCGGCCCAAGCATGCCAAAACAATATATAGGTGGGCCAAGCACCAAATATCAATTATTCGTTGAAAAGGGTCCCATATACTTCTCTTTTTCCTTGGCCATTGACAGTACCTATTTCTCTCTTTCAACCGGGCTTCATGTATCACGGTCAACAAACAATGTGGACCGAGGCACCTTATCCCACACGGGAATGAATTCCCATAGAGGTGGAACAAGCAAAATTTTGTAGCCGTTATTTAACCTTTCTTTTTCGTTTTTACGGTATGTGCACCAAAACTTAACGGTTTCCAAAAGTAGTTAGCCCTGAACCTACAGATATCACAATGAGTGGTTGAAAGAGCTCCATTAAATGGTATTATTGAATTCTTGAATAATGGTATATACGTGCGGGTAATCCGAATTATAGACACATGCAATTCGAATTGTATGACTCGATACTTAGGCTAATACATGCATTAGGATAAGAATATGATACCACGGGAACATTAGATGTGTATGTTAATAGCCATAAACACCATAGTTCAGGATCTCAAACGATAACTTAAAGAGTAATGAAGTGTACCAAGTGTACCAAAACCTTTCCATGGGCATAGTTGTATTTGGGCTCATTGAAATCCACGTCAAATATTTGGATTGTCTGTTAGACTTGTACACATTGGTGGACAGGAATTTTGTGTACTATGTGACATCATGAACAAGTTAGATGGAAAATAAATATCACTGTGAGCCACAATAAGGTTCAAATGCTTGGCGTCATTATTATTGTTGCTTCCTAGGTCTACTTGATTTCCTGGATTTGCCTTGTTTTTTAGCTCATACCCTAAAATGATAGGGAAAAATGGATGGATGGTGTGGATAAAACCTATATATCATGGTAGCACTCTCGGAGCCCCTGCCTATGCTTACCTTTCGACAAGTGGGGGTAGCATTGAATCCATGTCCAGTTAAGAGAGGTGGCATCAAGTGGCCCACTTCTTATCTCTATCTTCCACAATATCAACCCAATTTTCCATGTCAAACACACGTCACCTATAGATGCAAGACTTAGACAATTGGCACTAGATGTGCGCCCAACACGCTTTAAATTCCAAATTGACGCAGGGATGAACGTGATGAGGATAACTACTCCGAATCCACAGAGCTTCTCTGGACTCCTCACAGAGACTTCTCGAATCCACGAGGAAAGAAAGAAGAAAATAAAAATAAATTCTAATAAATTCAAAATTGATTAATTCATGACTAAAAACGAATTCACAACCCTTTAAATAGGGGTACCAAGCAATAGGAAAGAAATCAGAATCAAACTACAACTAAAACTCCTAGAATCCGCGACTTACTATAAATAGTAAACTTACTATTTATAGATGGTCGTGATGTCTACTAGTGCGCAAGGTTTTCGGCCAAAAATAGTAAGTGTCCTATTTGGCTTCACCAAACCATTCCCCTAATTATTCTAAGCTCTTTTCACGTTGGATGCTAAAACTAACTATTTATAGTAAAAACGAAATTAAAACAGAGAAATGACCGTCGATCAAGTGATTTTTCGTAATTTCGGGCTGCGCAACCCAGCATAAATGGGTTGGTTGGCTAAAGTAGCTCGTTCTACCCCAAAATCATATATTTTACGTCCGGTAACTTATTTCGGACGAGTTACGCCCGATCTAAAGTCCGACAGTCTGGATCACTTCTGTCATCGACCGGGCCTTTTCTGATCCATCTTGGCCATGAAACTGTCCACGACCTGCTCTACATCACAAATGCTCTCTTAATTCAAGCACATCAATTTCAACATCACATCAAAATTAAGCTATTTTCAAAAGTAGAGAAATTCTGGGTATTAATACTTTACTTGCAAGTTGTTTATGATATTGGCCCTCAATTCCTTAAGTTTGGTTATCCGTTTCAAACACACATCACCCTGTAGATGCATGACTTTAACAGTAGTCATTAGATATGGGCGCAACATGCTTTAATTTTCAAATGCTCTCTGAATTTCAGGCAAATAACAATTTCAACGTCAAATCAGAATTAAGTTATTTTTTAGAGTAGAGAAATTATGTGTTTTATCCACGCCATCTATCTATTTTGCCAACTTATTTTAAGTTATTAGCCCAAAACTAATGCAGATCCAAAGCTTAAGTTGACCAATCCACAAAAATATATAGTGGGGATTGAAAGCCTACCATTGAAAACTTATTGGGGCCACATAATTTCTGGATTAGGCTTATATTTTGTGTTTTTCCTTCATTTGAGTTGGTGTGATCTTATGAACACTTTAGATGGCAAATAAAACATCACGGTAGGCCTTAGGAAGTTTTCAATGTTGAGTATTCAATCCTCATTGTCCACGTACGCTCCATATCTAGATCTGCATCATTCTTTGGCTCATGCCTTAAAATGAGGGGGCAAAATAGGTAAATGACATGGATAAAACACATACATCATCATGAGTTCCACAAGATAAGCAATCCGCTTTGAAATTATCAAAGCCTTGTTTGAACTCCCTGTCATAGTTCATCCTACCCTCTAACACTACAATCGTGATCGTTTAAATCATTTACCCAATTGTAGATGGAGCATAAAAGTGAAGCTGAAAAGATGATAGCAGCCATCTGATTCTACCATTGAATTTGAACCCATTACTAAAATGCTTTAGATCATCCATTTGATCGCCATCAATTCTACGGTCAGGATCAATCGCCTCCATCGACATTGTAACCCACAATAAGGATGGTTACATGAGTGCAGCATGTGAACAGGCGGCATTTTTAAAATGTTGGCGTATTACCACATAAACCTAGACCTTGTGGACCATTTAGCAGCGTAAGTTTTAAGGTCTAGATATTTTGATATTTTGAGTGGTCCATTAAAGATTGGTCCTATGATTTGGACGGTACAGATTGACTTGCATGTATATACACCACCGTGACCGAAGAAATTGGAAGTGGACCATCGCATTCGTCTTTCTTATCCTTACATTGATAGTGTTATTATCGAGGATAGTCCGACTATTCCAAGCCGCTCGAGAGAGCGTGGACAGCAACCGCAGAAGATTCAAATCCCGTCCCACCAAGAAAAACCAACCCAACGGCTTCCCACGAAACCGCCCCCTTTCCGTTCTCGCCGTGTTTTCTTCCGCCTATTTTATACTTTCCCCCGCTACCCATCTTCCATCACATATTTACCAAAATGCCTTTCCCAATCCCAAAACGGGAAACGGATTGGCTACTCCCTGCCACCGGAAAATGGCTACCAGTTGGTGCTCCGTGGGCCCCACCATGATGTATGTGCTTCATCCATGCCGTCCATCTATTTTTATAAATCATTTTTATGGTATTAGACCAAAAATTAGGTATATCTAATTCTCAAGTGGACTATATTACAGGAAATAATGTTGAATGAACGTCGACCATTAAAAACTTTTTAGGGGCCATAAAAGTTTTGGATCAAGCTGATTTTTGTTTTTTCCCTTCATCCGAGTCTGTATGACCTAATCAACAGATTGGATGTCAAATAAACAGTACAGTGAACCTCAGGAGGATTTTAATGGTGGATATCCAATCACTATTGTTTTCCTGCCGTGTGGTCCACCTGATATTTATAACCCTCTCATTTGCTGAACTAAACTTAAAATGATCTTTAAAAATAAATGAATGGAATGGATGTAACACATACATCATAGTGGGCCCACAGAGCACCAACCACAGCCACCCGGCCGGTGGCAGGGGGAGTAGCCAATCCGTTTCCCCTCGTCTGAGTGCCTTTTATTTTCAGAGCCGCGCGAGCCTACCTTGTACGTGAATTGAACAATATCCACGTCGTCCATCAGGTTCACTGCCACATGCGAACCAGAAATCATGACCATCCAGAATTCAGGCAAGCTTAGTGGCAGGAAAAAATTGGGATAGGACGCCCACTATTAGTTTTGTATATGGTCCATAGCATTGTTTTTATGTAATTTCATCCACTCGATGAATGTATCTCATCACACCAAAGAATTATCTCAAGATAATAATATTGGAATATATCAGGTGAGCCATTTCACGTGAATTTAAAAGTTTTTGGTGTAATTTTATAGGTTGGTCCACTTGAGCGTTGAATCAGGCTTAATTTTTGGATCAAGGTTAATGAAGTGGATTGCCCGTGACCTCTATCACAGAGATATACATGTGAATGGGACTGCTTGTGTCCCACAAAGATATTGTGACAAATCCACTCCGTCGGTCTGTTTTGAAAGAAAGCATTATAACAGGATTCTAAAAATCAGGCAGATCCAAAACTAAGGGCCTGTTTGGGAGCGTGGATTTGGAACCGCCTGGATTCGGAACCCCCGGGATTGGAAACCCCCTGGATTGGCAATCATCCTGGTGTGTTTGGCACCCTGGAGTGTGAATCAACTTTAATTCAAAAATACCCATGCATGGTATATTTACAGGGGACTAAATCAACTTTAATATCCCTAATTAGTGAGATATATAATTTTTGACAGTATGGTTGTGATAAGCCCACTGAAATATATGTTTGGCCTGAAAATGATGAAATTCCAAGTCTCGGATGGACCACCCCTGGCTGGTATGTTGACATCACCAAGTTACTAGGGTCTTATGAGGTATGTGTTATATCCAAACCGTTCGTCCAGTTGGCGAGCTTGTATTAATGCTTGTGAGGCAAAATAAGAGAGATCCAAGGATTAAGTGGACCACAAAAAAATTTTAGTGGTTGAGATTCAACAACTACTGTTCCTCCAATATGGTTCACCAGAGATTTGGATCTACTTCATTTTTTATCTCATGCTCTAAAATGATTTGAAAAAGAGAGACTAGAGGCGGATCACCTACCTACCATGTCACTAGCGAGTGGCTACTGGTCGCTGCTATATAGGGCCTAACATGATGTACTTATTTAATCCACACTGTCCATCCATTTTACTAAGATAATTTTAGGGCATGAGCCTATAAATGAAGGAGATTCAATTCTCAGGTGGACCATTCTAGAGGAAACAGTGGTGATTAAACGGCCACCATTAAAAACTTCTTATGGGTTATAAAAGTTATGGATCAAGCTGGTTTCAGTTTTTATCCTTCATCCAGGACTGTTCTTATCAATAGTGGATGACAAATGAACATCATGATGAGCATTATGGTGGGCATTCAATTAGCATCCTTTCTTATGGTATGGTCCACCTGGGATTTGGATCCTTTTAATTTTTGGGTTCATGACCTAGAAGAAGCTAGAAAATGGATGGATGGCCTGGATATACAATACGTACATCAAGGTGGACCAACGGTCATGGCCGCACCCAATCTAGAAACCTCTCATCCTAACTATGCAATCCACGTCCAAAGAAGTTTGTTGTTTTTTTTTTTTTTTTTGGTTCTTTTGTGATTTTTTATATTAATATTAATTACTAATTTTACTTTTAGATATCTATTTAATTTTTTTAAAGCAACTTTATTAATTGGTGGATATTTTAATTATTTTAGAAAAAATTATAAGGGAAGTGGGAGAAAACTAACAAAAGTTACCTTGACAATAACTTAGGGCTCTACACGACCCAAGCTAGCTTGAAAAGGTTGCTCGGCTTGGCTTGATCTACCTTGGCTTGACTTAGCTCGAACGACGACTCGAAGCGAGCAAAGCATCATATGACCCAGCTCGTTTTAAGAACGAGCCAAGTTTGATCATAATGGATCTTGACTCGACTCGAACTCAGCTCAGCTCGAAGCTTGAGCTCGAGCTCAACTCGAATATACATTATATATATAATATATATTATATTTAAAAATAAAAAAATTAAAACTTAAATCCTACTCTATTCATCTGTCCCTTTCTTACCATTTTCCCTTCCTTACCTAACTCGCGCGCGCCTGAGCTCCGCTCTCTCCCTCTCTTGTGGTCAAGCTCCACAATTCCTCTCTCTCTCTCTCTCTCTCTCTCTCTCTCTCTCTACTCCCTTGAGCCCGTCTCAGCCACTCACTCGAGCTCTCTCTCTCTCTCAGCACCAACAATAAGGTACCTCTATAGATTTATCTAATAGTGTGTGTGTGTGTGTGTGTCTCTCTCTCTCTCTCTCTCTCTCTCTCTCTCTCTCTCTCTCTCTCTCTCTCTCTACTCCCTTGAGCCCGTCTCAGCCACTCACTCGAGCTCTCTCTCTCTCTCAGCACCAACAATAAGGTACCTCTATAGATTTATCTAATAGTGTGTGTGTGTGTGTGTGTGTCTCTCTCTCTCTCTCTCTCTCTCTCTCTCTCTCTCTCTCTCTCTCTCTCTCTACTCCCTTGAGCCCGTCTCAGCCACTCACTCGAGCTCTCTCTCTCTCTCAGCACCAACAATAAGGTACCTCTATAGATTTATCTAATAGTGTGTGTGTGTGTGTGTGTGTGTGTGTGTGTGTGTGTAATTGAATATTTGATTGAGGAGTTGGGTCGAGTGTGGGTTGGGTTAGTTAGGTCGGGTGGCTAGGTTGAATCAGGTGTTGATTGGGTCGGGTTGCTGGGTTAAGTTAGGTGCGGGATGGGTATTGGGTTGGGTTGGATTGTGTTGGGAGCAGGCTCGACTCGACTCAATGTAAGCTCACCTCAACTTAATCCACTAGCTCGCATCGAGCTCGACTCGAAAGGCTTAGCAAATAATCTAAGCTCCATTGGTAAGCTCGAGGCCAAGCTCGAGCTCAAGGACAACATGGACGAGTCAAGCCAAGCTTGGCCCACCTCGACTCGACTTGGCTCCATATACAGCCCTGCAATAACTTCATTAATTAAGGAAGTACCTTAACAAAAATTTAAGCTATAAAGGTATCAGGATGTAAAGGGCACCTTAATAAGGTACCATTTTGTAAAATTCCTTTAATAGAATTTAAATAAGCTGCATGATAGAAACAGTGAGAATTGAACATCAACGGTTGAAATGATCATGGGGTAGAAGTTTTAGATTAGGCTAATACTTTTGTATTTTCAGTTCCTCCCAGTAAAAGTGACTTTATGAACAATATAGATGATATATAAACATGATAGAACTAGGGAGGCTTCAATTGTAGGCATTTTCCTACCCGCTTTTTCTTGTTGTATAGCCCACTTGAGTTTTGGATCTACTTCATATTTTAGTTAATGTTATAACAGAGTCTAGAAAAATGGATGGACAGGGTGGATTTCTGACAAACATCAACCGTTGAAACATTTGTGGGGCCATAGAAGTTTTAGATCAGGCTAATACTTTTGTGTTTTCAGTTACTCTCAGGAAGAGTAACTTTATGAACAATAATAATGACATATAAACACGATAGAACAAATAGGTTTCAACGGTAGCCAATTTCCCACCCACTTTTTCCTGCTATGTGGCCCACTTGAGTTTTGGATCTACTTCATTTCTTGGCTCAGATTATAATAGAGTCTGGAAAAATAGATGGACAAGGTAGATTTCTCACAAACATCACAGCCAGCCCCACCTAGCTTCTAAGTACCAGAACTTCCAGCCTGCTTTTTCTTGTTGTGCTGCTGCTTAAAGTTTTGGATTTGCCTCATTTTTGGGCTCATACCCTAACAAAGTCTAGAAAAATGGATGGACAGGGTGGATTTCTCACAAACATCACAGTTTGGCCCCACTTAGCTTCTGAGTATAGGAACTTCCAGCCACAGATTGTCCAAGCAATCCACGTACTGGATTCAGATATTCAGACAGTTCTCATCCTTTTAGGCAAAATAGATTGATAAGGTGGATTTCTCACTAATATCACATTGGCCCCACCCAACTTCTGAGCATAGGAACTTCCTATGACAGGTTGTCCTAGGCAATCCGCATCCCACATTCTGATATTTAGATGGACTGGATCCTTTTAGGCAAGGCATCTACACTATCATGATTGTCTGGTAATTGGCTTTGATCAGCCTAACAAAGATGATAGCAGCCACTCATCAGGTGGTCGCCACTTTATCTTTGCCCCAGTCTCACAGATCAGGGCCGGCCAGACATTTATCAAGATGTGAATGATTGATAAAGTGAATTATAGTCACCACATTCAGTATACATATGTGGGCTCGGCTCTTTGAGTCAAGGCATCTTCACCATGAGGATTGCCTAGTGAGTGGTTCCGATCTCACATATGTGTAACTTTTTCTGTGAGTGCATTGAGTGCCTAAAGAAAGTGCACTCAACAAATGCATGCATGCATGCAAGCACAAAGATGATCTTATGTCATACATTTGATTCATGGACGATGTCCCGCCTGATAAGTTAACTGACCTGCGCGATCTTCTTCTTTCTTTTTTTTTTTTTTTCCAGCTAAGGCATCTACGCAGTGAGGCACATCGATCTACAGTCCGTAAATTCCACATTATGATCATGTGGAGGCATGTACCATGTATGATAGAGTGGAGCTCACCTTGTATCCAAGATGTAATGTGGAAGTTCGGCTTAGGCCTTTTAGATGGATGGGATCAAATTTACTCTATTTCCAAACACTGATAATCAATTGACTACATGAATGGGTATCATTGTCCGCGTCAAGTGTCCCACTTCCCATCTTTATCTTATAAATACCATCAGTCCATTTTTCTTAAAATGAAACACTTGCACACGCAACATGACATAGATACATGCATGACTTTGACAGTGACCCATTAAATGTGGGCCAACATGCTTTAATTTCGAACTGCTCTTAGAATTCCTAACACAACAATCCCATCGGGTTAGGTAAGCCATGAGCATTAGCAAGTCAAGCATGTGACACTATTTATTCATGCAAAAGGATTTATGCACTTTTTTTTTTCTTTTCTTTTTTAACTATTGATTGCCCTCATTTCGAGTTCATAAATTATACTTAGCAAACAACACAAGCTATAGGATAAGATGACAAAGTGTCACGATTACCGTATCTCACACGGGAATGAATTCTAAGATGGGTGGGCTATTAATTTAGATGATTTATGAGTAACTAACAGCTACACATCATAGTGTCCTTACACAAACCAATGGTTTGCATTACATCCCCATTGTTTTGATGCAACCCACTTTGAATTGTAGATCTTGGTTGGTTTTTTGTCCCGGGCCCCAAATTCAGGACAACTGGTGGACATGAGTGGATGTTATAACACTGGGGCGTGGATTAAGTACTACCCCCGCTTGTTCGGAGCTCGGGACAGGTGGAAGCTCCAAGTGGCCATTGAGGGGCCACCGTTATGTATGGATTTTATCCATACCGTCCATCCATTTTCCCTCATCATTTTAGATTATTAGCCCAAAAATAAGACAAATCCAAGGCTCAAGTGGACCACACTATAGGAAGCAGCAATGCTAAAGACGCCCAACATTGAAGCCTTCTTAAGGCCTATCATGTCGTTTATTTTCCATCCAACTTGTTGATATTGTCATATACACCTGTATGATTTGAAAAAACAAATATCATCTTGATCTAGAACTTCCGTGGTCCCTAAGAATTTTTCAATGGCAGAAATTTAATCTCCACTATGTGGTCCACTTGAGGCTTGAATTTTCCTTATTTTTGGGTTAATAATCTAAAATAATTTGTAAAAATGGATGGACAGTGTGGATGAAATCCATACATCATGGCACCTAATTTGTGCTCATAACATTGTAGCCTCTCAAAGTTTTAAGATTCACTAAAATACAGAAGTCACCATCAGACTAATCACCATTTTGCAGATGCCTTGCCTTACAAGTTCATCAGAGTAGTCAACATTTATCAGATGCCTTGCCCCACAGGTTAGGTCTAGCTAGATATAAATGAAAATGAAAGACTGATAGAATAAATTGATGGTCTCCAAATTCCTATGCAGGTATACCTATTTCATTATTAGATAGGCTTGATTCTTTGTCACAAGTCATTTGCATGGTCAGGATTGCCTGATCAGCGGCTCAATCTCACCAAGATTGCTAATGTGGATGCTATCATAGTTGTTTCAGTAGGGACAAGTTAAAGGTATCTGACATCTATCCATCACATTGTGGCCCTCACTTATCTATTGACTCTTCAAATTGTTATTTTGTTCCTTCGTGAGGAAAAAATTGGTCATGCCAGTGCAAAAGTTATTTAGATAGGGACTATAAAAACCATTCATCACATTATGAGCCACACTTTATTCTTGTGGTACGTAAGGTTGAAAGTTGGGTGGGTTGGGTTGGGTTGGTACTCAACCCTAGCCCAACCCAAGGCTCCTATACCTCAACCCTAACCCAACCTCGGGTTGGAAATTCTCAACCCAAGTCCAACCCAAGCGGGCTTGGTCAGGTTGGGTGGGTTGGTAGGGTGAATACATGCTAATATTTTCGTTATTACATTAGTCTGTTATATTTCAATACACTTCTTATTTTTTGTACCTAAGATTTTATTAACTAGATATGTAGTTATTCATGGTAAAGAACTTTATTTTTTCTAAACAAACAAGTTAAAATATAGACATATTCCTTTAATATATATATATATATATATATTTTTTGTTTTTTTAAAACATAAATTTCATCGATCTGCTGGAAAAACCATACAAGAGGGTACGAAATTCGGGCGGGCCCAACAACAAAAAGAAGAAGGCTCACCTATCGTGAAACATACACAGAGGAGGGGCAAAAGAAGAAAAAAAGAGTCAAGCAACCCCTAAAACCACCTTGTCGAGAAACAAAAGACCTTTAGTTAATTTAGGCAGGGATGCCGCTGAATGGTAGACGACGTGGGCTTGGTCGTTGCTGCCCCTACGGGCCAAATCGTCAGCCACTCCATTTGCTTCTCAAGGGCAGTGTGCAATAGACACCTCCAGCTTGGATGCAAGGTGTTTAATTCTGATCCACCAGTAACAAATGCTCCAGGCAGGGGACGATTTCCCATTGATGAGATCAATCATATGATGGGATTTTTCCTCCCAGGCTCGACCGGTCGAGAGCCTGGCTCGACTGGTCGAGGGTGGTGCTCGACCAATCGAGTGGGGCTCGACTCAAAGTCTAGCGACCAATTGTTTTTATTCGTTCGGGCTACTCAACCAGTCGAGGACTCTGTTCGACTAGTCGAGGTTACGTATATTCTAGTCTGATTTTGTGCAGGATTCAGAATTTTGAAGCGGTTTTCACATCCATGCAAAAGGGAGTTTCCTAAACTATAAATAGGAGGTACCTAAGGCTTTCTAGGGAATGCAAGAGGGTTTCCTAAAGCTTTACAAGGGTTTGCTAAATGATTTAAGGCTATCAAAGGTGAGAGAGAGAGAGTGGAAGCTTGTGGAAGGGAGGTTATGCTCATATAGGTGATCTATTGTGCACTCGATATCTTAGCGCTTAGCGGTGTGTGCTTGTGATTGGTTGTAACGTTTTACTTCATAGTGGATTATTGATCTGGACGAGGTCCTGTGGTTTTTACCTCTTTGAGGGTTTTCCATGTAAAATCTCTTGTATCGTGCAGTTTGTACTTTGATTTATTTCACTGCTTTATTATTCCATAATTCTGGTGTTTTGGGGAGGCTAGATCCTAAGATTTTGTGCAACGACCCCCAACAAAGTGGTATCAGAGCCAAGTTCATTGAACGGAGTGGGATTGGTTCTGAATTATGGATGGTGGCTCATCAAGGATAAACAGTCTCAATGGTTTTAAGTGAACCATATGGAAGGCTAAGATGGAGGACTTGCTTTATTGCAAAGACTTGTATTCTCTAATTCAAGGCATTTCAGCAAAGTCAAAGGATATGTCAAATGATGATTGGAAGAAATTGGACCAAAAGGCAATGGGGTTTATTAGACAATGGTTGGACGATTCCATATTCCACCATTTGTCTATGGAGACCTCAGCTACTAGCCTATGACTGAAACTGCAAGGGCTGTTATTCATACCCCAAGTATAGAGTTGTGATGTAGTAATAAACTCGGTGAGACTGATGTCGAATCCACAGGGACTGAACCTTGTACGTAATCTGAAAGCAACCAGAACTAGAACTAGACTAAGATGAAATCTAAATCGAATGAATTTGAGGGAATAATGGTGAAATATTAATCTAAAACTTAAAGAATTCAGAGGTAGGAAACTAGGGATTCAGAGGATCCACTTGTAGAGATCAGGGAGATCTACGGTCGATTCATGAACTCAACTAGACTTCGAGTCCCATCTTCATCCAGTTAAAAGATATAACCTGAAAATCAATTCTTAATTTTATTTAATCTAGTTTTCAAGAGATCAGACAGGTGTAAATTAGAATGGATTCCATCACAAAACCATTCCCATAAGACAAAGCAAACAACAGAATTAAACCAATTCATAGCCAATCTGAGTGATGTATGAATGTCAGGAAGAGTTCCGTCATCCAACCATGCCCAGGAGACGATGGTGAACAACAGGGCTTCCTAACCACATAATCAAAATAATGAAAAGGAAATACTTAAGCCATCGTAGATCTACTGTAATATCAGTCACAATAAACCATTAAAAACTAAAGCATTCCTTAAAATCAAACCAATCAATAACAAGTTCAACATGAATCAAAACCGTAAAGTCTTCCCATCACGCCACAAGCTTCACCTCTTAGCCCTAGCTAAGAGGTTTAGCCCGCCATGATGCGGCTAACTCTTAAAAAAGAAAAATAAATAAAAATAAAAGAAACCTAACTCTAACTACTCTCTCTTGTGCAAGCACGTCCCAAAACTTGGATGATTCCCTCCTCCTCATGTTCTTCTCCTCTTATAATAGGTGTAGGTTGGCTGGAGTGGAGAAACTTCATGCGAAAGTTTTCCTTACGTAGCCCAGCAGCGTGCGCAAGAACCATGCGAAACTACTCACGTTTTGGAGAAGAATTTCAGCGCGAAATCAATTCATTTATTGATTCTGACATCTTGGCTAGGGTTATGGCCACCTGTTGTAACATGTGAATGGTCCATATCATGGATCCGACCATTAGTATGATCGTACAACGGCCCACGGAAGTCAGTTGCGTCCGGATGTGCGTTTTTGGAAAGTTATTACGTTGGAATGCTCGATGGGGCCATGATTGAGGTCGGTTGGGAAATCCACGCCGTCCATTAGAATCACAACGAAAAACCGTTTAGAGATTGCTGGTTTTGGATCGAGTTAAGTGTGGCCCATTGAATTTCAAACATGTCGTCCATTAAATGCACTGGCACTATTTCCATTCATACTCGCGCATGGGTCTGAAAAACCACTGTGTACGGTCTTTTAGACGTCCTGGGATGAATGGACAGTCCAGATGGATCAAATGATGAGCGATGGTGGGCCGAAATCTAAGTCGGTGCGGACGCTGCAGAAATGGAAACAGCAGTTTTCGTTTTCGCATGAAACTCATCGGGTCAGCAGGCGCTGACCAATTTATTTTCTATGGTGCATAGCGAGTGCACCATTTCAGTGCACTCCACTTCAAAAAGTGGGTCCCACCATGATGTCTATGTGTGATCTGCTCCGTCCATCCATTTTATCATCTCAATTAAGGGGTTGATACCAACTTTGAAGTGTATCCATATATCAGGTGGGCCTCAGATCAGTAATTCATGAGCTGATCTGACCATTGGACCACTTCCACAGGTATCCAACTACTGAAATTTTACATGTACGGTTTATTTAGGGTCTTCAGGCCATATATGAAGTTTCAAGTTGAACGGATGGTGGGAACCCTATGATCTTGCATTCTGTACCAATTCCAGGCCACTTGAGCTTCAGTTTCTCGATTTTCTCGGGTCTCAGGCGTGTTATTTTGTCGATCTTGGTCCCCTGGGGTCCGTCCCTTGCCTTAGTGAATTCTGAGCATTAATTTCATGCTTTTAGCATCCTTTCCAGTTCAAGCTTGTAATTGCACCTTGCATCATAAACACGATTACAACAGGCTGTTAAATAGTATTATGTTCATAAATCCAGGCAATAACTGAGGTCTGATATGTAATATTTGACCCTCAACAGCTGTATGAGAGGAAGACAGCTAGCAATAAGATTATCCTGATATGATGACTTGTGAATCTCAAGTTCAAAGATGGTGGTTTTGTGGCTGAGCACATGAATGAGGTTAGCAATATATTGAACTAGCTCTCCGTAATGAAGATGATCCTGGATGATGAATTACAACCTCTACTATTGCTTAGCTCATTACCTGATAGTTAGGAGACATTGGTGGTGTCTCTAAGTAACTCCGTGACAAACAGAAAGGTATCTATGGAATAGATAACTAGCTGTCTCTTCAATGAGGAGAGAAAGAGGAAGTCTCAGGGGTCTACTCAGTAAGAGGCCCTTGTGACATAAGAACAGGGGAGAGGAAAGAATAGAAAGGGCGGGAAGGCTCGAGATAAATCAAGAGGCAAGTTGAGTATCAGGAAGGATGTTGAATGCTAAAATTGTGGCAAGAAAGGCCACTATAAGCATGAATCTCGTAACAATAAGAACGACAAAAAAGGAAAAGCAAAGGAGAAGGAAGATGAATCAGATTCCACTACGGTCGCTTCAGATGACGACGTTGTAGTTATTCTTTTACAGATCATAATATTTGTCTCATGGCTACGAGTCGGGATATCGACTGAGTGATAGACTCGGAAGCCTCGTTTCATGCGACTCCACGTAGGGACTTCTTTACAAGCTACAAGTCAGGTGACTTTGGAACCATGAAGATGAAAAATTCTAGCGTATCGAAGATCGTAGGGGTTAGTGATATTTGTGTGAAGACCAATGTAGGCTGCACATTGGTTCTCAGGGATGAGCATATCCCAGACCTTCGCTTCAACTTGATGTCGACAGGAAGGTTGGATGATGATGGCTATAAAAGTCAGTTTACTGGTGGGCGCTAGAAGCTCATCAAGGGTTCGTTGATCGCAGCTAAAGGAAAGAAGTTTTGTACCATTTACAAGACAAGTGTCAGTGTGTGCAAAGGTGGGTTAAACGCAGCGGAAGATTCAGTTATTAACATGTGGCATGGGCATCTAGGCCACATGAGTGAAAAATGGCTTCAAGTACTAGCAGGAAGCGACTCCTTCTAGACGTGATAGGTATATCTCTCAAAACCTGTATCTATTGTTTATCAGGAAAACATCATAGAGTTTCATTTGTTAAAACTTCTTCTCATGTTAATAAAGTGCATGCATTAGATTTAGTTTATTCTGATGTTTGTGGTCCTGTGAGGACAAAAACCTTGGGTGGAGCATTGCATTTTGTCACTTTTATAGATGATGCATCTAGGAGGGTTTGAGTTTATACTTTGAAATCCAAGGACGAAGTCTTCGTTGTGTTTAAATTATTTCATGCTATGGTTGAGAGAGAGACAGGTAGATTATTGAAGTGCTTCCACACTGACAATGGTGGTGAATACATCGGTGACTTTCATGAGTATTGTAAGTCCCTGGGTATACGGCATGAACAGATGGTTCCCAAGACCCCCCAACATAATGGTGTGGCTGAGCGGATGAATCGCATCATTGTTGAGAGAATCAAATGCATGTTATCCCATGCGAAGTTGCCCAAGATGTTCTGGGAGAAGCAGTGCACACGGCAGTGTATTTGATAAACAGGTCTCCATCAGCCCCGTTGAATGGAGAAGTACTAGAGAAGGTGTGGACTGGACAGGATCCATCTTACAGTCATCTCGAGGTGTTTGGATATAGGGCATCTGTTCATGTACCAAATGACGAGAGGTCGAAGTTCAATATGAAGATCAGACACTGTGTGTTCTTAGGGTATGGTGATGAAAAGTTTGGTTACAGATTGTGAGATCCGACCGAGAAGAAGCTCGTCAGGAGCAGAGATGTGGTTTTCTTTGAAGATCAATGTATAAAAGACATTGGTAAGCTAGAGAAGAACCAGCCTAGTTCAGGTGAGCTAGAGGACATGGATCTAGTTATTCCTCCCGTATTGCCTGATAACGGGGGAGTACAACAAGGTGCTGAGGATGAGGGAGTTCTTACAGAAAATGGACCGGGGGAGCAGCCTCCACTTGTTCCACCTGTTGAGCCACAGATGAGGAGGTCATCTAGGGACAGACAGTTGTCCAAGAGGTACTCACCGCATGAGTACATTATGCTTACTGATGAGGGAGAACCAGAAGATTATTCTGAGGCCCTAGCTAACGAGCATAAGGGGGAGTGGTTGAAAGCTATGCAAGAGGAGATGGAATCCTTGCATAAGAACCACACCTATAATATGGTGAAACTGCCTAAGGGAAAGAAAGATCAACAAGTGGGTGTTTAGAAAGAAGATTGAGTAGAAGAATTTACAGACGAGGTTCAAGGCCAGACTTGTGGTGAAAGGGTTCAGTCAGAAGAAAGGCATAGACTTCGAGGAGATATTCTCACCAGTGGTGAAGATGACATTCATACGAGTGTTGCTTGGGTTGGCGGGTAGCATGAATCTGGAGATAGAGTAGTTAGATGTTAAAATTGACTTTCTCCATGGTGACCTAGAAGAAGAGATCTACATGCACCAACCAGAGGGATTCAAAATCAAGAACAAAGAGCATATGGTGTGAAGGCTGAGGAAGAGCTTGTATGGGCTGAAACAAGCTCCACGACAATGGTACAAGAAGTTCGACTCGTTCACGTTGAAGCATGGATATGACAAAATGGAGTCGGACCACTGTATGTTCACGCGCAAGTTCTCAGATGGTAATTTCTTACTTCTGCTATTATATGTTGATGACATGTTCATCTTGGGAAAAGACATCAAGAAGATTAATAGGCTGAATCAGGAGTTGGGCAAGTCGTTCGCGATGAAAGACTTGGGCCCAGCTAAGCAGATTGTAGGAATGGACCCGTGATAGAAGTAGTAGGAATCTTTGACTATCAAAAGAGCGGTATATTGAGAAAGTCCTAGAGTGATTTAATATGAATGCAACTAAGCTGGTCAGTACTCCACTGAATGGTCACTTCAGGTTGAGCGACAGGTAGTGTCCCAAGACGAAGGCAGAGGTGGATGAGATACAGAAGATACCCTAGGCGTCAACAATAGGAAGTTTGATGTATGCTATGGTGTGTACATGCCCAGACATAGCATATGTGGTTGGTATTGTCAGTTGGTATCTTGCCAATCCTGGCAAAGAGCATTGGGCAGTGGTGAAGTGGATATTGCGGTATCTAAGAGGCTCATCCAGGTTGAGCCTACGCTATGGTGACGAAAAACCTATATTAGAGGGGTACACATATGCAAATATGACAGGTGACATAGACTCCAGGAAGTCTATATCAGAGTTCATGTTCACGTTTACAGGGGGAGCGGTCTCTTGGCAGAGCAAGTTACAGAAGGTCGTAGCATTGTCGACAACAGAGGCCGAGTACATCGCGGTCACAGAGGCATGTAAAAAGATGCTTTGGATGAAGAGGTTCCTACAGGAACTTAGCCTGAAGTAAGAACAACACGTGGTCTATTGCGATAGTCAAAGTGCTATACACTTGAGCAAGAATTCAAGTCAGCACTCAAATTCGAAGCACATAGAGATTCAGTATCACTGGATCAGGGATACTTTGGAACAGAAGGTGTTACAACTTGAGAAGGTCCACACGAACGATAATGGGTCAGATATGATAACCAAGGCATTGCTCAAGGGCAAGTTTAAGGTTTGTAGAAACCTGTCTGGCTTGAAAAAGGCAGATCTCTCCTGAGTCGGAAAGAGGGAGATTTGATGGGATTTTTCTTCCCAGGCTCGACCGGTCGAGGGTAGCGCTCAACCAGTCGAGTGGGGCTCGACTCAAAGTCCAGCGACCAATTGTTTTTATTCGTCTGGGCTACTCGACCGGTCGTGGTTCCGCTCAACCAGCCGAGGACTCTGCTCGACTAGTCAAGGTTACGTAGATTCTAGTCCGATTTTGTACGGGATTCAGAATTTTAAAGTAATTTTCGCACCCATACGAAAGGGAGTTTTCTAAACTATAAATAGGAGGTACCTAGGGCTTTCTAAGGAATGCAAGAGGATTTTCTAAAGCTTTACAAGGGTTTGCTAATGGGTTTAGGGCTATCCAGGGTGAGAGAGAGAGAGAGAGAGAAAGAGAGAGAGGAAGCTTGTGAAAGGGAGGTTATGCTCATATAGGTGATCTATTATGCACTCGATATCTCAGCGCTTCTACGTCCTCATAATCGGTGAGATCTCTCCGTTTTTCTTTTATTATCTTATTGTTTATCCACTCCTGTGTGAGTGAAGAAGGTTTGATCCAAGAGGTGTGTGCTTGTGATCGGTTGTAACGTTCTACTTCATAGTGGATTGTTGATCTGGACGAGGTCCCGTGGTTTTTACCTCTTTGAGGGTTTTCCACGTAAAATCTCTTATGTCATTGGTTTGTACTTTGATGTATTTCATTGCTTTATTATCCCATAATTCTGGTGTTTTTAGGAGGATAGATCCTAAGGTTTTGTGCAACAGCCCCCAACATCATACTCTTAGAGTCACTTTCAATCTCCACTCTAGCGACATTGCTAGAAATGCAAAAGGATAAGGCCTCCCAAACCGCTCTGATCTCCGCCCTAGAGTTAGAGCCAAAGATATAGCCCGAGGGGAATGCAAAAAGCAAGGAGCCCGAATCATCCCTAGCCACTCCACCTCCTCCTGACTGGCTAGGATTACCACGGGCTGAGCCATCCACATTGACCTTGATGCGGCCCATTTTAGGAGGTACCCATTAGACCACCTGGACTGACCAATAGCAGGAAGGGTCAAAAGTCCTGTTATATAGTACGCAATCTATTTGAGAGAGAAATCTGGCATATGTTGTTAGCTTGAGTCATCGGAAATGGCATGGACTAGACCCGACGACATTGGAATTTCCTACGCCTTCAACAAAGACGATCCACACTCAATTAGCATTAATAACTTATATATTGATCGGGTTCGGTTTAGGTTGGGCAACCCAAGACCTCAACCCAAGCCCAACCCAACCTTTATTGGGTTGGTGTTTATATAGCCCAAGCTCGAGACCAAACTCGGTACATCTTGCCCGAGCCCAACCCAATGTCAGGTCGGTCACGGGTTGGTCGAGTTGAACCCGCCCGACTTTCAACCCTAGTGGGTGTTTTGTGTTCATATTGCCTGTCCTAAGGCTAGATAAAGGAGGATTGTGTCAAGTTGGTAGCCACATCAAAATTCCACAATCCTTAGAATCCCATTGGCTCTTCAAATCATTACCTCCTCTTAGTAAGAAAAAGATAACACCAGCCACAATTGGCGAAATGTACAAAGCAATAGACCACTAGATAAAAAGATTGCACCAAGGACAATAGGTGAAATTTACTAAAGCAGTGGGCTACATGGTGTAGTGATGCATTGAGCATACATGTAAGAGCATATATGATGCAGGGTTAAAAGAGATTGATCAATGATTAACATTCAACTTGTGGGGTGATGAGACCATGTGTCAGAATTTTTAATCCACACTTAACCTCAACTGCATGCTGAGTGGAAGTTGAGCTACCCTGACTAGAAGTTGAGCTCCCATGAATGCAGGGACTAGGCTAAAATTTATTATTTCAACGTATTTAGGTTGTATGTGCATCCAGGATCATGTATCAAGCTCGATTATTATATGTAGCATACATTTGTAACCATGTCTCGTATATAATATTATACCTGTTGTCCTCGATGGGCCATAACTCAAAAATTAGACTCATCTATAAAACAATCCTAACCATCTGATTTATGCCTTCAAATAGACTGTTGAAAGGAATCATTTTGTTTGTGACTTCAGATTGTTCAATCAATATGATGACCCTTTTGATGTTGCTTCTGGTTGGATTATTGACATTGTCCACAACAGTCCACCAATCCATTAGTTAATCAATTTAGGTTTTAGTTATGGTCCATCCAAAAAGCAGCTAAGTAATTGGATGGTTCGGATCATGTGCATCACCTAGACTATAGAAAGTATTGAATTTTCATGTATTGTTCATTCATTATCAATTACATTGGTTGAAATTAAGCTCACTGTTTTATTTTAAGTACGTAAGGACAACTTTATTTGAAATGCCTGAAAACTGGGCATTCTAAAGTGTGACTAGTGTGAAGGACCCTCTCCACCTTTATAAGTATCAAAGTACAACTTCTAAAATGGGGCATTATTTGACATTAACAATGCACAAATGTTAGAAAATACAAAGTGCATTTATTTAACGGAAGAAAAGGAAAAGCTATTTGCACTTTCCTAACTAGTAATTATGACATGCTATTATTGAGGAACATTGCTACAAAAAAATAAGCTTCTTATTGGATAATTGCATCTCAAGTGGCCTCACTTCCCATTATGGCCCTATCTCATCTTGATCAAAGACTAGAGGCTCATGTTTACTTGTTGACTGCATTCTGAAAAAGCAATTTTGATGAATATGATTAGAGTGGTGATTAAACATGCTTTGATATTCAATTGCTCTATTTTTTATTTTTATTTTTTTACCATCATTGAGAATTGAAGCAATTTTTGAGAAAACAAAAATTAGACTATTGTTTGTCTGCTTACACAAAGTTCATGTTATGGTCTACAAATTGGACCAAGTGGGCTGCAAATGATCCATCAAAACAATGTTTCATTGGGTTGGAGAAGAAAAACCCTTTGTCGATAACAAAATCAGGTGGAATGTACTTGTCGGCAGGTTCTATAATGAACTCCTCCAATCAATTTTATAGCAAAAATATGAAGTGTGAAAGTATGAAGAGTTGGTGAAACTATAAGTGTCGCTTGGTTAAAAGCCCCATTAGTTAGAATTTAACCGAAGTATGCCCTAACTAGAATTGCATATAGAGGGGGTGTTGTCTGAAAATCATCATCTGTTTACTTCCAGGCAGGGCATGAAATGAAGCTAATTGAATTTGAGCAGAAAGCACTCTTGCTAGTGCATTAATTTGTATATCTTATCATGCAGTCGGTTAAGCCCTTGGAAGCTGAAGACCAAAGACACAAGAGGATGTGAGCATCAAGGTGCAGAAAGTAGGTAAATACGGTGCCTTGGTGATCCTAACTCATGACCCAAAATAACTCCTTAAACCTCTAAATGATCCTTAATCTTATAGATAAACCTTGTTGATCATTCTTTAACCTTAAGAGCCTAATTAGAACATGATAACTAAGGATAAAAGATGTGTAAAGCTTTTGTGAAATTAAAGAAATTAAGTTTGGAAAATCAATGGATTGCTTGGATTCGAATTATTGAGATTTACAATTGTCATCTACGATATTTCTGAAATAAGGTCCATTGTCATTAACCCTATCTTGCAAAGAATCAATCCTCTAACTTATCTTGCCATTGAGAATACTTCTACCATTGTGCTAATTGTTTAGTTTTGTTATTAATTAAAAATATAAAATTTTAATCTTAATTAGCCTGGTTTTGTATGTCTCAAAAATTCAAGGTCGTTACAAGGCTTGCCATTTTAGACACAATTAAAAAGTTAGTGTAGCTAGCTTTAGTCTAGGTCCACCACCATAAACCTAATTAAATTGGATTAATCCAATCTTGTCAATTTTAATAGTAATATTATAAATTTTAAATATGCAATGATTTGGCACATGCCATGCATATAGAATAAAGAGGAGATAGAGAAAGAAAAGGAAGAGAAATTTAGATGAGAGAAGAAAGAAGAGAGGCGAAGAGAAAAGTAAGGGCTACGCCTAGGTGCATGATACGCACAAAGAGAAGAAAGAAAGGAAAGTGGTGACCCATCTTCATTATTCTCTTTATTGTAACTCACTTGAGTTCCAAATCTGCTTAGCATTTCAGTTGACGTCTCAATATTAATCAACATAATAGATGTATAAAGTTGATGTCACACAATTATTATTGTAGGCTACACAGCCTCTATTGCATAGTTTTCCTAATTAAACGTTTGATACAGGCTATGCATAGTGAAGTGAAAGGTTGATTTGGATTTCATGTGAAAGAAAATGGATTATGACTTGGGCGAATCTACATCTCACACATTTTTATATAGCACCTGTGTGAAAGACTCGTTGACTCATCATCAACAGGAGTCTGAATCCTTTGTTTGTCTTGAATAGGGATTTCTTGTTACCTGCATTGTGATTGGGCCACATCATCACTAATGACATGGCCCATTCACAATTACAATGCCGGATACTCTTGTTTGTGGCAGACAGAGAATCCAGATTCCTATAGGAGACACCGCAATGAAAATCACTTCACTCAAAAAGCATGTTGTGCTTCACAACAGGTGAGTAACACATGGAGAGAAGAAATAGATGGTCAAAAGATACTGACCAGCTGTCCACGATCATCCTATGTGTGTTACACACCCAACGCGAACCTGATTTTTCTCCATATACAAGCCTTTTTCTTAAAAAGACTACTTTCGTTTGGCACGATGCATTCACGTAGCAAGAGAAACAAGAAAACTATGGAAAGGATAGAAAAAAGTGGAGCCGACGGAAAGTTTTTGCAAGAACTACGTGTGCCAGGGAGTTAGGTAGGGCTCACGGTGATGTTTGTGGTAAATCCATCGTGTCCATCTGTTTTTCCAGATGATCATCTTATGATATGGACCTTGAAAAATACAAATCCAAAACTCAAATGAGCTGCATGACAAGAAAATGAGGGTAGGTAAATTCCTACAGTTGAAACCTCCCCAGGGTCACTCTAATGTTTATATATATGCCATCCATGTCTTTCATAAGGTCATTCCTACTTGGATGAACTAAAAACACAAACAATTAAAATTGTCCAAAACTTGTAGCCTCATAGACGTCCAATCCTCCATCATGCGGTGCAGATGAATTTTGGATTTACATCAATTTTTGGATCATGTCCTAAAAAACAGATGGACTCTCGGTTATCCTCACCTAGTTTCACATGGCAGTAAGCTCCTGGGAAAGGCTTTGGCTGGGAATCAACATGGGAATAAGGAGCCGCACGGATTGCCAGCAAAAGTTTTGAAATACCTGAGATGAGAAGATAGGTGTAGCACACTGTGATGTTTGTGAGAAATCCATCTCATCTATTATTTTTCTAGATCAATTTTGAACATTGGCCAAATAATCAAGGTAGATCCAAAACTCATGTGGGTTGCAAGATGGGTAACAGTGAGGATTGAATGTTCACCGTTGAAGCATTAGTTGGGCCAGAGGTTTTGAATCTGGATAGTGTTTTTTTGTGTTTTCATTTCATCCCGGTAGGATCTCCTTAGGAGGGTAGCCAACTGCGTATGAGTAACTCAATATACCAAGTGTACTGAGTAAACTCTGTGGGGACCATCATGATTTACATATTTTATCCACTCTGTCCACCCATATTAGCAGATAATTTTAAGGCTTGAGCCCAAAAATGAAGCATATCCAATGCTTAAGTAGACAATACCATATGAACCAGTGAGAAATGATCTTCTACTATTGAATAAGTCTCCGGCACCAAAAATTTTGGATTAAGCTGATATTTGTGTTTTCCCTTCATCCCTGTTTTTGTGATCTTATGAATAGGTTGGATGGCAAATAAACATCACTGTAGGCCTTATAAAAGTTTCAAAAGTGGAAATCATTATTCCCACTTTTTCATGTGTTATGGTCCACTTGAGTTTTGGATATGCTTCGATTTTGGGCTCAACCCCTAAAATGATCAGTAAAAATGGATGGACGGCATGGATAAAACACATACATTCAGGATGGGCCCAACAGAGTTTACTTAGTACGGTAAAAGCTTACTTAGTAAGTAGGCTATCCGATTTACTTTATCAAAGGTCTGGAGCTACGTAAACATCACAGTGGAGGCCAAGGAGATTTCCATTGTAATCATGTCTCTAATCACTTTTTCCCATGGCTAATCCCTCTTTAGTATTGGACCTACTTAATTCTTGGGTAAGTCTTAAAATACTATGAAAAGATAAGTGGATTCTAAGCATCACGAGGAGCGTTACCTAACCTCTCATGAAGGATGTTGAATCTACACAAAAAGGTCCAACAGGATGTAATAAAGGTGCAGAGAAAGTAGATCCGGACTGCCACTAGTGCCTTTGAGTCTAATGGGATGAAATAAAGGTGGAAATAGGATGAAATGAAGGTGCGGAGAAAGTAACGCGGATTGCCCACTTGTGCCTTTGAGTCTAATAGGATGAAATAAAGGTTGGAATGGGATGAAATAAAGGTGCGGAGAAAGTTGACACGGATTCCCACTAGTGCCTTTAAACCTGCATCCTTTCTGGCTGATTCCTTATTATTCATTAAAGTGGATCGACCGCGTGGATAAAAACGCACACGTTAATGTGGCCCCACAGAGCCGCTGCTAGGTCCATGTCCGTCCCTGCACGAGTAAGCGTGGATGCGGATTACGTGTTGTGCAACACACCATCGTGCTCGATGTTGCGTTGACGTTATTAATTTCTGCAGACTATAGTGATATATGTTATCTATGCTGTCTGTCCATTTTATGGTAGCATTTGAAGGGAATGTGTCAAAAAAATGAGGTAGATCCGTGGAGCACACCATAAAAAGAGTTAGGAAACTCCACCGTTGAAACTTTATTGAGCCCACAATGACATTTATTTGCTATCCAACCTGTTCATGAAGCCACATAGACCTGAAAGAAGGAAAAACTGGATGTCCCCTTAGAAGTTTTTAATGGCAGACGTTCAACCTACACTGCTTTCTGTATTGTGGTGATCTGCCTTATTTTTGGAGCCATACTCTAAAATGGTCTCCTAAAATGGATGGACGGTCTGGATATAACACATACATCATGGTGAGACCCACAGAACTAGGTCATCAGCTACACGCAATCCTTCTGGGGTACTTCGGTGGCGATCATAAATCTTGACTGTGGGCCCAACTTGACGTATGTTATCTACATCCACGCAGTCCATCCGTTTTAACAGCTCATTTTAAGAGTTGATCCCAAAAATTAATTTGACAATAGTCTTAGGTGGACAACAACACAGGAAACAGGAGTGATTGAATATCCACCATTAAAAACTTATTTGTGGCTACTGTAATTTTTATTTGCCATCCAAACTGTTGATAGGGTCACCAAGAACTGGATGAGGAGATCACACAAACATAAGCTTGATCTAATACTTTTATGGCCCACAAGAAGTTTTTGACGGTCAATCACCACTGTTTTCTTGTGGTGTTTTCCAGCTAGATATATCTGCTGCAAATTTTTTCCTCATGCCCTAAAATGAGGTGTAAAAACAGATGGACAGCATGAATGTAAGGTACATACACAAGGTGGGCCCCATAGTCAGGGATTCAATGAAGCTGCACTCATCACAAGCAATCATCCTGGATTCTGAAATTCAGATGGCCCTGATCCTTTTAGACAATGCATCCATGCTATCATAATTATAGGATGAGCAGCTCTGATCAGCCTAACAAAGATGAGAGCCACTCATCAGGCAGTCACCACTTTGTCTACGCCCTTCTCTCACAGATCGGGCCCAGACATGTACGTACAAAGATGTGAATGATTAATAAGGACCCTGAAGATGGCCAAGAGAGTGGCTCCGTGCTTCCTTTTTTTTTTCCCTTCAACTGTGTGTTGAGTGCGGAGAGAGTGCACTTGCTGGAACAAATGCATGCATATATGATCTTTTGCCATCTATTTGTTTCGTTCAAAATGGCCCAACTGATAAGTTCACTAATCAGATTTTTTTTTTCTTTGTTTTTTTTTTTTTTTTTTTTTTGGTGGGGGAGGGGGAGGAGGAGGCATATACACATTCGGGTCCATCAATCTATAATTCATAAATTTCACATATATATGATCATGCGGAGGCATGCAGGGTGCACAACACAGTTGGACCCACTTCTCCTTATATCCATCATATAATGTGGAAGCTCGGCTTATGCTTTTAGATGAATGGGATGAACTTTGTCCTATTTTCAAATGCTGAAGATCAACTGACTACATGAAAGGATATCATTGGTAGTGACCATTCAAGATGGGTGGCATCAAGTATCTCACTTCCCATCTCTATCTTACAAACACAAATTAATTCTCTTAAAAAGAAGAACTTATGTGCCAAACACACCTCATAGTGTATATGCATAATTTTAATTAGATGTGAGGTTCAATGCACTTTAATTTCCAAATGCTCTCAAAAATCTTAGCACTAATCTATTTCAATATGGGCACTATTGCTTTTCTATACGCCATTCATCATGTTGCCTCTCGATTTAGATGCTAAAGTAGGTTAAAGCGATCTAAAAGTAATGGACGGGTAGAAAAAAAACCTAAGAATGGTCCACAATGTTTGTCTGTCCCACACTTTCGAATCACTTAAATCTTAATGGGTCAAGAGGTCAATCATGATTTCATTTATTAATGCAAAAGGGTCCCATCTACTCTTTTGTCCGTCGTGATTTTATTTTTATTTTTAATGTAAAAGGATCTCATCCACTTTCTTTTTTTTTCTTTATTACCTATACATGTACATATAAGAAAGAGGGCTAAAGAAGCTTACCCATTACATTTCTCTCCACTAGGGTCTTCAGACTATAGGTTTCTATATCCGGCTTAATAATCATGTATAAGGACGATCGTTTAAGTGTTCCGCCCCAAACTTATTTACAATGGTCACAACTGTAATGAGACTCACTGAATTGCTCAATCTGAATAATCAAATGTTCATATCTAAATCGCTAATAACATGTGGCCCACCTAACAGAGTCTTGGACCCCTATTTCTAAATGTTGATTTTCTGATTATATCAACAAGTATCATTTGTGATATCAAGTGGTCCACTTTTCATCTCTATCTTACAAAATTAAACCATTAATCCAAGAGCACTTCGTAAGCAAACATGCGTCACAACGCATATGCGTGACTTTGACTGTGGCCATTGGATGCAGGGCAAACGCACTTTAATTTCCAGATGCTGTCTGAAGTCTCAGTAAAACAACTCAACAATGCATTGAAAATTAGGTTATTAAAAAAATAATAATTCTGAATACTGTTGCTTAATTTAGCATTGACTCCAGATTTCCAAAGATGGCTGGTTATAGCTGTAGAAAAGTTACCGAAGATGGTTGGTTACAGCTGTATGATAGTATTGAATGGTGAGGAGAAATTTAGAATAATCCACACTAAATATTTCAAGTCATGCAAGCAACAACTTTCAGCCCGTCAAGCACGTTATACCAATATATTCAAGCAACGGGTCCCATAGGCATTTTTTTTTCTTTTTTCTTTTTTCTTAGCCAATGACTGCCCTCATCTATTCTTGTATCACTGGGTTCATGAATTATAGTTAGCAAACAGTATTAGTTATAAAGTAGACTTACAAAGTTTCAGAATTACCGTATCCCATGTGGCAAGGTATTGTAAGTAGGTGGGTCCCATTTAATATTTAAACTAATTAATTGATGGTGCAGTTGTTTTTTTTTTTTTTTTTTTTCTTCAACTGTGTGTTGAGTGCGGGGAGAGTGCTCTTGCTAGAACAAATGCATGCATGCATATATGATCTTTTGCCATCTATTTGTTTCGATCAAAATGGCCCACCTGATAAGCTGACTAATCAGATGGGAGGGGGAGGCATATACACAGTCGGGTCCATCGATCTATAATTCATAAATTCCACACACACACACACATATATATATATATATATATATATATATATATATATATATATATGATCATGTGGAGGCATGTATGGTGCACAATACAGTGGAACCCACTTCTCCTTATATCCATCATGTAATGTGGAAGCTTGGCTTATGCTTTTAGATGATCAATGTGATGAACTTTGTCCTATTTTCAAACGCTGAAGATCAACTGACTACATGAACGGATATCATTAATGGTAGTGACCATTCAAGATGGGTGGCATCAAGTGTCTCACTTCCCATCTCTATCTTACAAACACAAATTAATTCTCTTAAAAAGGAATACTTAAGCGCCAAACCCACCTCATAGTGTATGTTGATGCAAAAAACTGGTAAACCTTCCATCTGATCTACTGCCTGCACAAGGATGAAACAAGGGAGACCCTGGCTAGAGCTGGGGACCCTCCGATGCTAAAGTCAGTGACTGGACCGTATGGAAAGGTTTTCTGTGTACCTTTGATTTTAGAGACGTCCTTCTTTTATAAGAGTGAGAGGTCCCTCTGTGCAGGGATTCTCTCCTTAATCTTAGTAGATTTAATTTGATTGTAATCTGCTTACGGATGCTTCCCGATCCCGAGATTTTCGGGGTCGGAAATCCTTTCACAAGATTTTCGGGACGGCATTCATGCTTACACCGTCTCTTCCTTGCTCAGCTCGGCCTTGATTGACTCCAGTAATAGATGAGTCTCGGCTGGCTACAAGGACAGGGCTTTTTATCTTCTATCGGATGAAACAGAGTCGGCTCATAACCGATACTCCTTATTCCGATAACCGACGCTACAACTAACTTAATATGAGTCGGTTTTCTGGTATCAGGCGACTTCTAGCCTTGGGACCTTAGTTGATCCCCTTTAGACGTTGTTGGCTCGTTAGCCGAGTCAACTTTATGCATCTTATATATTTTGCCTATGGCTCTTGACTTTTTGAGTCTTGGTCGGGGTTCATTTCCTACAATCCGAGCTAAGTCTCTCATTTAGGCTTTACAGTCTTGCCTCGGTCGGACCTGTTACCTCGGGTCTTCGGGCTGTGTCAGTAGAGTTGGTCCATTCCATAATCGGGTCTTCGGACTTGTTGTATCTTTCCCCAACAGTGTATATATATAATTTAAATTAGATGTGAGGTCTAATGCACTTTAATTTCCAAATGCTCTCAAAAATCTTAGCACTAATCTATTTCAATTTCAATATGGGGATTGTTGCCTTTCTACATGCCATTCATCATGTTGCCACTTGATTTAGATGCTAAAGTAGGTTAAAGCTATCTAAAAGTAATGGATAGGTAGAAAAAACTAAGAATGGTCCACAATGTTTGTCTGTCCCACACTTTTGAATCACTTAAATCTTAATGGGTCAAGCAACAAGCACCAACAGGTCAATCGTGATTTCATTTATTAATGCAAAAGTGTCTCATCTACTCTTTTGTCAGTCATGATTTGATTTTTATTTTTAATGTAAAAGGATCTCATTGACTTTTTTTCCCCCCTTTTTTCTTTATTCCTTTCTTTCTTTGCATGCATTTCTCTATTTCAACTGGGTTCATAAATTATGGTAATTAACAAACGACACACCATGTTCATGAATTATGGTTAATAAATAGTATGAGCTACAACATATTTTAGTAAAGTTTCAGGGTTACCTTATCCCATGTGGCAAACAATTGTAAGACACGTGAAAAACTCATAAAATTTAATGTTGTATTTTTCTTTTCCTCACATCAATCAATCAATCACAAGTCAACTACACAAGCCTTACCCAAAGTCAACTCTCTCTCTCTCTCTCTCTCTCTCTCTCTCTCTCTCCACCCATCCCTCTCTCATCTAAAATTCAACCAAGCCCATACCCTCCATCCCTCCCATCCCATCTCTCTTACAACACCCTCTCATCTCGCATTTCTCTCTTCACTCCCAAGCAACCAAGGGAGGTGACCGTCCAAGCTTTCTAAGAGGGTGCTCCAAGTGTGGCCCACTCCCTACGACCCAATCTCCCATCCTAGCCATCCATACTTCATCATCCTCCATCAAAATCAAAGCCAATGAGCTAAGGAAACCAAGGGATCAAGGAATGCAATTGGTGGGTGATTGTAGGATATCCACCGTTGATTTTCATTTGAAGGCCCACTTGTGATGGGACCCATTTTGATGTATATGTTGTAAACAAAGAGGGGCCCATATTGGTGGGTCCCTCCACTACACCGTCTCTCTCTCTCTCTCTCTCTCTCTCTCTCTCTCTCTCTCATTTTTTTATAGTAATGATGAGGCCATGTGGCCCATCCAGATGGACCCCACCACGAAGTATGTATCATATCCATGCCGTCCACGGGTTGGGCCGAGCTGAGCCGAGTTCGAGCTGGGGTTAACTAGGTTTGACTCATGTACACCTCTATGATTTATGAACACTTACTTGAAATAACACGATTGGGTATTTTCCATCTAAAACCGTCCAATAAAATGAGTTTAAAAATGAGTTGAAAAAACGGATGGACAACATGGATATACACCACTTACATCAAAGTGGGGCCCACACCCACTAATGTGCTACCCGGGTAACAGCTAATTGTAATGGTTTCTTTAGCCATAGACATTAGTCACACTTACAGCTTGGATGGTGTTCCACATCTGACCTTTTTGCGGTGGTGGGAGCATGAACCCTTGAAACAAAACAATAATGCTTCGAACAATAAGGCTACCCAAATAGAGATGTGACACTAATTAGATGATCCAAGCCATTCAAACGATGGGCCTCATTTTAGATTGGGCACCATCCAAAGATCATATCGATTGGATTATCTTGTGTTGTCCCAGCAGGTGGGACATCTCAATGAGGGAGAGGACTAGGTGCAGCCCCAGCCTCACTCATCCACACCCTCCATCTGCTTTGCCAAATCAATTTAGGGCATGAGCCCAAAAATGAAACGGATCCATATCTCAAGTGGACTATACCATTGGAAACGGTGGTGATTGATCGCCACACCATTAAAAACTTTGTAGGGGCTCAATGTAATGTTTCTGCAATGTTTATTTTCCATCCAACTCGTTGATACCTAGATGAAATGAAAAAACAAATATCTGCTAGATCCAAAACTTTTGCGGCCCACAGGAAGTTTTTAATGGTCAATCACCACTCTTTCCTATGGTATGGTCCACCTGAAATTTGGATCCGTTTCATTTTTACCCACCTAATCCACTCCCTTAATATTGGGTGGTGCACTGCGGTGCATCCCATCCATAAGAATCCATCCGTCCACATCAATGAAAAATCGCCCCGCCATTTATTTCCTCTGATACGTGCGACAGAGAGACCAAACGGTCATGTGCTCAGTGCTCTGCAGACCTAGACTTTTATGGGTATTGAAAGGGACGCAGATGGCACACTGACCCACCATGATGTATGGGTTTTATCCATGCTGTGCATCTATTTTTCCATATCATTTTAGTGCATGAGCCAAAAAATAAGATAGATTCAAATCTCTGATGGACCACACCATAGGAAACAATAGTGATTGAACGACCACCGTTAAAACTTTTTGGGGCCACACAATGAGGTATGTCTTTTATCAACTTGAACCAAAACTTCTATGGTCCCCAAGAAGTTTTCAGGGGTAGGTGTTCAATCACTACTAATCTCTATGGTGTGGTCTGATTAAAGTTTAGATCTACCTTATTTTTAGGCTCATGATCTAAAATAATCTCACAAAAATGAATGTACAGTGAAGATATAACAAATACATCATGGTGTGGTCCATTGAACTTTGTCATGTCAACCCACCAACCCGGCATTGGGAAATTTGCTTAAATGGAAGACAATAATTTTTATTTATTTATTTTATTATTATTTTGTAGCTTGAAGGTATCATCATCATTTCCAAGAGTGTTTTTTAGGAAAAAAAAAAATCTTACCATGGTTCCAAGCATGCACAAATGACATGTTTTTATTGATGTTGGATGAAATGCATCAAACAGGCTACCCCACTCAATTCATGTGTGATAATGATGTTGGATGAAGTGCATCCAACACCATAGCCGGACTCAATCCATGTGGGATGATTGGTAGGCACTGGCAGTAAAAAATGTAAAAATAACCAACGGCGGTATTTAACAAATCATACTTACCATCTCAAAGAAGCCAACGGTAAAAATAATTTTCTTAGTTGATGATCAGATAAGCCATAACTAAGCTAGTGAGATGATCAGATAAGCCATAACTAAACTAGTGAGATAATCGGGTCGTTACTCTTGCTCAGGTGGTTGACTCTCAAGAGATTCAACACCCGGCCGGTCAGGGTTGAGTACCCATAGGTGGTGAACTTCCACTAGTAAGCTTAATACTTTTGTTCATCATATATCCATAATGGAACCATCATTTGGACAGTTTAATTTTGCTACTTATATGCCACGTGTGCAATTTCTAAATCATTTCTAAGGCCGGCGTATTAACCATCACACTCTACTAGAGTATCGAAATTTATCTCTCAACAATGAGAGGTTTGGTAAGCCTTAGCGAGTGTATAAGGAAGCTCAAATACATGCTGCCACATATGCCACCGTGGCAGACGAGTGCCAAATCTAATCCATCCATCAGGCGAGTCCAACCATGTAGATGTTTTTTGCCAAAACTAATCTGGTCCACTCATCAGGCGGATCCGGTTAGAAACAAGTGGATATGTTATAAAACCTAGTCAAGTTTTTCACAGCCGTACATTTATTTCATAAGATCTTTCCTTGCACCCCATCATCACATATCATTCTTCCGCCCGTTATATGCTGCTGCAGCCGTTGGCCAAGCTGATGAGTGTAGGGGTGCACACGGAACCGGTAAACTGTTGAGGATTTGTGCTGCGGAATCACACAGATCTAGATCTAGGATAGCAATTCAATAGTAACAAGCAATCACAGAAGAACACTAAGTTTCAACGTGGAAAACCCTTGCGGGAAAAAACCACGGCACAAAGCGACAGAAATCCACAATGAAAAGAAACTTACAAGAGAGATGACTTACCCGATTCGAATAACCTCGAATCTCACCCTTACTACACCCTTTGAATTCCCTAGAACCCCTTTAGAAAGCTTTAGAATTATTTCTCATTTTAATTAGAAAAGCCCTAGGGACACCTATTTATAATTTAGGCAACTTCCCTTTTCGCACCCTTGCGAAAGGCGACACAGAATCCGCAGTCCGCATCAAATTCGGAAACGAATTTGCATAACCACGACTGGTCGAAGGATGGCCACGACTGGTCGAGGGACCCCCTCGACCGGTCGTGACATCCCCTCGACCAGTCGAGCATCCCGGACATTAAAAGACCTAAGTGCTGGACTTTGAGTTGAGCAGGCTATGACTGGTCGTGTAACTCCCACGACCGATCGTAGCAATCTCACGACTAGTCATGCATGGTAATTTTCGATTTAAGACATCTGACAACATAAACTAGACTAAAATCGATCCAACCACAAGGTTTGATCCGGTTCTAAAGTGCACTGGTTAGTTCAGTTTGGCTTTTGGTTTGGGGTCATGTAGAATTAGACTGGACCGTGAACTAGACCGTGGAATCGAACTTTCAAACTGAATCTTTTAGTCAATATATAATTAATTTTTTAAACATAAAAAATTAGACTTGGATCACAACATGAATAGACATTGATAGCAAAATCACTGTGAAAATTTTCAGCAGATAATCTTGGGCTGGATTGTAAAAACAAACCATGCAATCGGGCTGGATTATAAAAAGCCCATAACCGTAGAACCGAACCGGTTTTTTTACGATCTAGTTCTAATTCAGATCTAGGGTGTAAATGGTCCACTTCCGATTCTAGTTTTCCTGGAACAGTTAGGAACGGTTCGATTCTGATTTCACCCCAAAACCAGACCAAATCGAACCATGTGCACCTCGGATGAGTGGACCGAGGCTGATTTTTGTCTCAGACGATGTTCACTGTAGGTCCTGGCATCAAATATCCGATTACCCGACAAATAGTCGGATATCTAATTTACTATAAGATTATGGATTTTATTATTTTTACTAAAAAGTCGGATACTAGATACGGATATATATCGAATATTGCAATATCTTACCCATGTCTAACTCACTTACAACCCTAATCATTATGCGGGCCGATTTTAATTGGGTTAGGTTCGCTGGTTACCCGTACGTCCGGGTACCATTAACAGCTTTGGATGGTTTGGGTGAAAGTATCAATAGCATGGAAGGGCTAAATCATAATATTGATGGTCTGGATGGTTTGCATCATGATATTGATGGTCTGGATTGCTTGGATCATAAGATCGATGGTTTGGATGGTCCAGATTGCTCTGCATCATATTATGGGTAGTTTGAATCATACAATCGATGACTTGGATGGTAGGGATTATAATATTGATGGTTTGAATACTATAGAGCATAGTACTGATGGTCTAGATGGTTTAGATCATAGTATCAATGGTATGGATGATGAATGGATGGTTTGAATGCTAGATGGTTTAGATCATAGTATCAATGGTATGGGTGATGTATGGATGGATTGAATGCTATAGATCATAATGTCCACTATTTCTTTTGTCTAGATCACAGTATTGATGGTTGGATGGTCTTGATCGTAATATTCATGTGTGGATGGTTTGGATCTTAGTATTAATAGTCTTAACATTGATGGTTTGGATACTTTAGAACATTGTTTAATGGTTTGAATGTTATGGATCATAATATCAATGATCTAGATGGTCTGGGTTACAATACCCATGATTGGACGATCTTAAACATGGGATGATGGTCTAGATAATAATATCCATGGTCTTGTCGGTCCCCAATCACTATAAATACAAGTAAAACAGTAACTATTACTTCTTTACAACCAAAAATACCATGGTTTTTGGAAAACCAAACGGGCCCTAAGAATGTATATCAGCAATAGCTCATGTACACTTTTAAAATTAATTCAATATTAATGTATGGTATACTAACCTCAAAGCCTCAGGATTTTGGGATCTTGACGATTTCCTGGAGGCAATATAAATTCATCCTCGAGAACCACCTGAGATTGTTGTTAAAATCCATTCAAAATGCATGTCCAATTATAATAGCCAACGCAATCCAATCACAACCACATGCTTATCTATTTTATATATAGTCATAACCATGCCCTTACAAAAACAAAAAGAAGAATCCATCTCAAACAACTAAAAGAAAAAACTAATATTCCTTTGTTATCATTTCTAGCCATGCAACACGTTCTTTTTTGCCCCAAACCATAAACATCTCTCTCAGATTGGCGTTTTCAAAGTGACTACTGGCGATGACCTGAGAAAGAGGATTTAGAGGTTCCATCTTCATTAACTCCATCACACAGTTAGCAATGGAGTAAGCACTGGCGGCAGGAGGCTGAGATGTTCTTAATTTGCTCTTTCATGAGCTCAGTTCCAGTGTCCACCTCACATAGTGAATCCGAGATATCACTCCTTACATGCCAAGCTCGGCCTCTTTTGTTGCGAACAGAATGAAATTATCTTAAAGAACGTTTCCTATCCGACTATGGTGTTCTAACAACCTCTTCAACTTGGGAGACGAAACTGTCGCCTAAGTTGGAATATTGGGAGACATCTCCACCTCCTCGGGGTATAGCCCGAACACTTCAGGTGATGGCTGAGACAACGCTGGGGATGATGATGTGGATCCTGTATCCAAATTCATAGAAATAGATCTTTGGGATTTGGCAAAGCTTCCTATTTCCCCTGATTCGCCACATATGATAGACATCAGCTCAAATGCAGGGAAGGCTGCTGCCCGGAATTGTGCTGCGCTCGGATGACTCTGTTCGTTATATAGATGATGAGATAACCAAAATAGTCTGTAAATAAGCATATACAACATGACCTTTGCTAAGCCCATGCACGTGTGCAGTAAAACTCATGTACACACCAAGCATGTGCTAACATGGCAGGTCTGAGATCCAATCCATCCCATCAGAACAGCACAACTATATTGATGCCGTAGCCCAGGAATTGGGTTGATCCACTGATCAGGTGGGCCACAGTTTGTAAAAAAAAACGTAAATATCCCAAAAACTTGGCTGAACTTTTCTAACCAATCCACCGGTTTGGAGTGTTGGGATCCTGACGCAGGGACGAAAATGATGAGATTGATCAGCGTCTTTGCTTAAGGGGATAACTACTCCGAATCCACGGAGCTTTTTAGGACTCCTCACAGTGATACCTCGAATCTACGAGGGAAAATAAGAAAATAGAAATAAATTCTAAAAATTCAAATTTTAATTGGTGATTGAAATAAACAAGCTTACACCCCTTTAGATAGGGATACTAAACCTTGGTAGGAGTTTCGGAATTAAACTACAACTAAAATTCCTATAAATCGTGACTTACTATAAATAATAGACTTACTATTTATAGACGGTTGTGATTCCTAATAGACATCACCATTTTCAGCCAAAAATATATAGTAAGTGTCCTCTTTGGCTTCACCATGCTATTCTCCTAATTATTCTAAACACTTTGTGTTGGATACAACTCCTAATACCCAACAGATGAAGAGTTATAATCAAACTAAAACTTACTATAAATAGTAAAAATGGAAATAAAATGGGAATTCCACATTGGATCTAATGATACTTCACATATTCGGCATGTGCAACCCGACATAGCGGGGTTAGGTGCCTAAAGTAGCTCATCCTACCCCAAAATCATATATGGCACATCGGATAACTTTCTCCGATTTACGAGATATGCCTGTTTTAAGGTCCTGACAGTCCGGATCACTTCCACCTCCGATCAAGCATTTTCTGGCCTATCCTGGCCATGAAACTATCCGCAACCCCCTCTACATCAGATCCACATGCTGATTGGACTAGACTTTTCAGGAAAACATGAACAAAGTCGATCGGACCAACCTGGTGGATGGATCAGATCTGTCGCATATATGCCAGCATGGCACATGTATAGCATGTAAACAAGCTTTATTGCACATGCGTGTGCGCTTAGCAAAGCTCTAAACAACCTATTGTAACATTACCTGCAAATGATTGTCCCATACAGGAGGCTCGGCCACGACTAGCTTGCTACTCTCATCCCATCCAAATCCACTCAAAGCAAGAAGCCATGTAACAGATTTGTATATTCCCTTCAGTGAGCTGAAACGCTTCTTCAATTGATTCACATTGCACGTGGAACCATTCCTTCGATTGAATTCGGAAGCAATCATGTTCATCATATAATCTACCACAACATTGGCGAAGAGTTTATCCACGAGATTCCACATTGCTCGAGTCGTAATTGTACCTCCAATCCCACCCCGAGTAGCCATCGACCTAGTTGGACACAAGTTTTGAGAAAGAATCACAAAGGGTCTACGTTCTTTTGCTTTGTTAATTTTTTCTAAAATAGATTCAAGATATACAATTAGAGAGCCAAACACATTTTTAACAGAAAATGATCTAGTGCAAATATTTTCACTACAATTACAGTGCAAACGAGTTATGTGGACCCCACCCTATTGTATTCATGACATCCACCCTGACATCATGCACGCCCTCCCATGTTTGGCCATGGGCCCAAAACTCTTGCCAATCCATGGCTTGGGTGGACCACCCCACAGGGAACACGTGAGTGGGTACTCCCTCCCCTTCCCAATTCTTCCTGCTCGCTTGGCCCGCCTCCGTCATGGATTTGCCTGATTTTTGGGCTCACCGCCAAACGAGGGATTGTGTACATGACGGTCAGAGTGGTTATCATGAACACATCACAATGGGGCCCACACAACTCGTTTGCAATATAATTATAGGGAAAATGTTGGACTAGATTTTTAATAACACAATGATATATATGAAATACATTCAACTATCATCTCATCCGGCAAGGGACCTCAATAAAACGGAAATTTGATTCGATAAGAATGGTTTAGTTAAAGGCATTCGATTTGAAAGCAATGGTTAGTCAGATGAAAACCAAAATCACAAAAATCTCATAGGAGTTCTCAAATTCACAATATCCATTTACAATCACCATTATATAAGTCCGAGCCTACTGGGGCCAATTTCTTGGTTTTCATACGTGATCTGAGTCATTATGAGAAATCATACATTGCTCAGGCAGTGAGTTTGTACATTTCATCCTTGTTTTCAATTTGTACAATTCGGCCATGGTCCAATGATAAAAATTGTTTATAGGATTAGGTGGTTTCGCCCTGTATGACCCATGTGCCAAACATCCCCAACATTGGAATACCCCAGTTATAGAATATTTGGCCCTTTTCCAGTTGAATGTGAGAAGGTGTTGAATTTTCTTTCTAAGCCATCCGTTTAATGGATACCTGCTGAAATTCCATCAGCAAGATTATTGGTGCATGGGCCCTCCACACTGGAGCCCATCATATTAATTATTTAAATCGCTTGACCACGGGGCGCACTAACATAAATTGAAAGCTCAAACAGGAATGTAAAAACATTTGGCTTCAGCATTATATGATTCCCCTCAAAATTCTACACTTTCCATACTTCGATAATAAAAAGACATATAATTCCTAGAAGAAAAAGAAAAAGAAAAAGAAAAAAAAACTAACTAACATCGTAACTCTCTTAACCATAATATAACTAATCCTAAAAATCACTTTTTAAAGAGAAATATCAAAAATATCCCTCCAATGGTTCGCTAACACTTGAGCCTTGTTAGCTTGTGAATCATGGGTCATATGAGCTCATAACAGTAAATAAACCCATAACGATTTTGGTGTCACAATTTTAACATACTCAAAGCCTGAAGAATAGATTTCTCTGGTAGGGAATTCTTGTCTCCCTTATGAAGAATGGAACTTACTTCCCTTATCCACTTGACTATCTTATAGATAATCTGGGAAGCTGACATCTTGGCCTTCAAATCTAGAAGTATTACGCCCAGTCATAGTTCCCATCTGATGAAACGCAGGACCAATCCTTGGATGTGCTGAAATCTAGAGGCATGATTGGTTTTGTTGATCCATTGCCTAATTCTTCTATAAATTGATTGATGTGGGAGAATTAGCATATCAAAAATTTTACAAATAATGGCGCCCATACCTTGGTGGCAACAATACCATGCTAACATAGGTGATCCAAATCCTCCAGATTGCTGGACCAGAGGGAAGATTGGGCTGACTGTAACAAAGGCCTGTTCTGCTTTAACCTGACTGGTAGAAAGATGTGCCTGCAGCTGGCTTGGATTATTGGGCCTATTACTGGTCTCAGAAGTGGACGTTTCAGATACTTGATACAGGGCAGAATAGAGAGCGGAGTCATTGCGAGTAACCCTACCGTTGATCAGATGCTTCTATAAATTCTTACCGATGATCAGAGGAGTCCATGATAGATTGGTGATTCCTATAATATTTTCAAGATCAGACGATTCTAACCCTCGACGGATCAGTGGCGTCAATTAGTTAGGAGGAAACACAAAAATGGTCGGAAGATACGGTCTTAGATCAGATGGGAAAGAATCATAGAATATTGTAAAGTTTTGGGGATACTCCGTCGATGATGCAGACCATCATATCAAGAGTCCGGACCATTCAAACATGAACCCTACTTGTGCAAAGAAGATTCATAAGAAGGTAGATTCAGGGGAGTTTCAACACAAAGGTCACGAGCTTGAGTACCCATTATGGTTGTACACTAGCCAATCAACTAGCTTGAAAAGCTTGCTCGGCTTTGCTCGATCTAGCTTGGCTTGACTTGAATCGAACGGCAACTCAATGAGAGCCAAACTTCATATGACCCAACTCGTTTTGAAAATAAGCCGAGTTCGATCATGGCGGATCTTAACTTGACTCGACTCGAACTTGACTCAGCTCGAAGCTTGAGCTCGGCTCCACTCCAATATATGTTATATTATAATATATTATAGATTAAAAAAAAAAAAAAAAAAAACCTTTTACCTTATCCGTCCGTCACTTTCTCACTACTTTCCTTCCTTAACCAACCCGCCGCTCCCGAGCTCCTCTCTCTCTCTCTCTATACCAACAACAAGGCACCTCTATAGCTCTATCTAATATATATATATATATATATATATATATATGTGTGTGTGTGTGTGTGTGTGTGTGTGTGTGTGTGTGTGTGTGTGTGTGTGTGTGTGGGAAAAGATACGATGTGCTCGACCTCACGATTAGCTCCCGTGAGGTTGAGCTATGTGGGCCCCACCGTGATGCATGTCGACCATCAACACCTTGCATTTGATGGGTACCCTCTAAATTATGGGATATCCTAAAAATCAGCTGTATACGGAACTCAGGTGGGCCATACCATCTAAAATCATGTGAAACACCATTAAAACATATAAAAGCACTTGGTGGGGCCCACCTGAGTTTTGATTGCTGCTGAAACTTGGTTGAACCCTCATACAAGTGGGACACACATAATGGATGGGCTGGATTTGCAAACCACATCTCGGTAGGCCCAAAAAACTGATTATGAATGTTTTAATAGTGCACGACCCCTCCCCACTTCTGTATGTGGTGTGGTCCACACAAGTCACGGATTGACTTGATTTTTGAGACCTAGGCCCATGATGGAATGATGCATCTGACTGATGGGTTAGATGTTCGAAACACATCACGGTGGGGTCCACATAGCTCGACCTCATGGGACGGACTTGTGAGGTGGAGTGCATAGTACCTTTTCCATATATATATATATTGAATATTTGATTTGTGAGTTGGGACGGGTGCAGGTTGGATCGGTTGGGTGGCTAGCTGGCTTGGTTTGGGTGTGAGTTGGGTGTTGGGTTTGACCGGGTTGGGAGCAAGCTCGACTCAAAAGGTTTGCCAAACAAGTCAAGCTCTAATGATAAGCTTAAGGCCGAGCTTGAGAAGAGCATGGACAAATCAAGCCAAGCTTGGCCCACCTCGACTCAACTCGCTGGATGTGCAACCCTAGTAACCACTGTGGTGTGCGTGGGTGTGTGTACAAGAATAATAAATAGTAATAATAATGAGTATTTTTATGTCCAGGGGTGGGCTATAAAGGGCATGTGCATGAGATCAGTGTGCCAGCATGGCACGTGGGTCTAAGATCCTATCCATCCATTGGGTTGGTCCGACTTCAGGATATTTTTCCAAAAAGTAAATCTCATCCACTCTGCAGGTGGACCCAAATGTCGTACCCAGATGGACAGGTTAGAAAACTTCAGCCAAAATTTTGACGGTCTTGCATTTGTTTTGCAGACTTGGCCAACCTGACCAGTGTACCAATTCGATTCTTGGGCTATGGCATCGATGTAGTGATTCCCTTTATAAGGATGGTTGGATTTCATACCTACATGCCAAGCTGGCACATGTGTCGTGTGTACATGCGTGTGGACTTAGCAATACTCAATCAGGTTTAATGCTGCACATCGTTTTGAAATCCTCAATAGTTCAAGTTGGTCCAATGCTCTCTTCATAGGCTGAAATCCTCCTCATCCAATGATCCAACTATCCATTTAGTGGCACGCAAAATGGACAGGCGTAGAATATTGTTCGTAAGATAGGACCAATCACAGATGTTCCGAATAATCTTATTCCTCTGATTTTCTCTGGAATTATAAAAGAGGGGACTGGGCCTAATTAACGGTTCAGATAAGTGATTTGAATACCAACAAGTATAATTGCAACTATATACATGGGAAGGCTTCCATGCACTTAGTCAAATGGATAATAAATAATAACAGGGATCCACTATTTATTAACACAATGTAACTGATAAATACGCCGGACGCGGATTGCCTACTACTCTGGCTACTGGACGGTGACATATGGGACCCACCATGATGTATATGTTTTATCCACTCCGTTCATCAACGTTTTCAGGTTATTTTAAGCAATGAGACTAAAAATGAGAGTGTTCAAAATCTCGTGGACCACACAACAGGAAACAGTGGTGATTCAGTGCCCACCATTAAAAACTTTTTATGGGACATAAAAAGTTTCAGATGAAACTTATATTTGGTATTTCCCTTCATCCAAGTCTTTTTGACCTAATTAATCAACAGGTTAGATGGAAAATAAACATTACAATAGGCCCTAGGAAGTTTTTAATGGTGGGCATTCAACCAACGCTCTTTTATTGTGGTGTGGTCCACTTGAGATGGAGATCTGCCTATTTTTTGGGCTCATGAACTGAAATGATCTTAAAAAACAGATGGACGGCATGGATAAAATATATACATCATTATGAGCCCCACGTAGCACTGTCCAGTAGCCTCCTGGCTACTGGCAGCGTCAGTAGGCAATCCGCGTCCAAATTAAATAAGCCCATCCTTTTCAATTATGGTAATTAGGGGCTTCAATGGGCCGGGCTTCTGAGCCTTGCCTGCATTGGGCAGGCTTAAGCAGGAGTTCCGACAGCCAGGCTTGGGTTTTAAAATCAAGCCAGTTTGATAATGGGCCTGGGCTTGAATAAAGATGTTCAAAAGCCTGTAAGCCTGGCCTGACCCGACATGCTAGGGTTTGCAAAATAAACTAAAGGTTCATGTTATGAAATCATGAGCCCACTTGCCGCATTAGAAAATGAGAGTATACATTGGAGAGATGCTTCCGCTTCTGCAAATATTTCAGTCCGGTGCATGTGGCAGGCCCGTTTCGTCGCCCAGCCCAGTGGAACTCGCAATCGGAAAAGGATTACAGGCGACTGAAAAAACCTCCTTATATGATTGGTCGAAACGACGGAGAAGAAGGCTTTTGTGGGCGACAGTAAGTACCAACACTGTTCCCAATCCATTTTCTCTCGTTATAACCGATCGAGAGTTAACACTGAATCTTGAAACTGAACTTGGATTGCGTTGGCAAAACTATGTGGACCCCACCATGATGTATGTGTTTCATCCCCTTGTTGATTCATTTTTACAGATCATTTTAAGTATTATCCAAAAAAATCAGATAAATCCATAGCTCAAGTGGACCACATCATAAGGAACAATGGGGATTGAATGCTTACCATTGAAAACTTCTTGGGTCCATAGAAGTTTTGGATTAAGATGATAATTGTCTTTTCTCATTGTCCATGTCTGCGTGACCTTACGAAGAGGTTTGATGGCAAATAAATATCATGATGGGTCCTAATAAAGTTAATTGTGGTCATCATCAATGCTATTCCTATGGTGTGGTCCACTTCAGCTTTGGATCTGAATCATTTTTAGGATCATATTAATATGGATGGAACACATAAATTGTGATGGGGCTCAGAGGGTTTTGACCCATATACACGGCATCTAACTTATGCAATATGGGTCTTGGAAAACGTTTCATGGAACTTCCTTAGGCAGGAAATACGCGTCCGAGGAAATGAGTGTTGGACGGGAGCGGACTAGGTGCAGCTCCGCCTAATGGAAGAGTGTACGACACGTACTGTGGGGCTCACCTTGGTACATATGTTATATATCCACGCCATACATCTGTTTTATCAGTTCAATTTAGAGTAACATCCTTAAAAATGAAGAAGAAAATTTTCTAAGGCAGACCATATCATGGGAAAAGTAGTTATTCGACATTAATGGGTGACAAAAGTTTTGTATAAAGCTGATTTCTATTTTTATTTTTCTTTCGCCTTATAAACAGGTTGGATGTCAGATAAATATTACCAGAAACATTGAAGTGGGCCCAGTAAGTTTTTAACTTCCATGTAATGGTCCACCCGTGAAATGGATCACCTTCATTTATTGAATCATACTCTAAAAGAATATGTAAAAACATATGAAAGTTGTGGATGGGCCTACGGTAATGACCGCACCGTTTTAGGTAAGGCCATCTGCACCAAAACCACGCCCTGTCGTGGTGGACTCGGATTTGGTAGGGACCCTCTAATAACGAAAGTGGATTGGCCGGTGTACCTCACACCAGCTATATAGCTACTGTGTTGATGCCAACAAGTTCTGTGAGTTTGATCTGTTATATCAATTTGTCCATTCATTTGAAGAGCTTATCTTAAGGCTTAAGATGAAAAATAAGACATATCTAACGGACCATACTAAAAAAAGCAACGGGAGATTGTACGTCTACCATTGAAACCTTTTTTGGAGTTACAAAAGTTTCAGATCAATATGAAATTTGTTTTCCCTCTTCATTCATGTCTTTGTGACATGAACAGATTGGATGGAAAATAAACATTATGGTGGGCCCTACGAATTGTTTAACGGTGAAAATCATTATCTCTGCTGCTATTTGTGGTGTGGTCCATATGATCTTTGGATATGATTCATTTTTTGGCTAATGCTCTAAAATGATCTCTAAAAATAGATGAACGGTGTAGATATAATAAATACATTGCTGTGGAGCCATTTAACTTTGATCTCCTTTGAACGGTTTCCTACAACTCAGGCGCTCGAGGAGCGTCAGTGCTGGTCTTCGCACGACACGTACCTACAGCAGCTATATAGCTCGTGCGAGGTACACCTCGGCTTCCTCCAGTATCGATGTAGGTTATGGTCGCTGCTGTGGGCCCCACAACGATGTACACATTTTATCCATGCTGTCCATCTATTTAGTCAGCTCACTCTAAGACATGATCCCAAAAACCAGAAAGATCAAATTTTCAGTTGGACCACACCATAGGAAACGGTGCTGATTGAACGCCCACCATTAAACTCTTTTTCGGGCACAGAAGTTTTTGATCAAGTTGATATTTGTCATTTCCCTTCATCTGGTGACCTAACCAACAGGTTGGATGGAAAATAAACATTACAGTGGGCCTTTGGAGCTGTTTAACGGTGGGTGTCAAGCACTATTGTTTTGTGTGGTGGGGTCCACCTGAGACTCGTTTTCAGGCCCATCTCCTAAAATAATGATCCAAAATAGATGGATGGTATAGATAAAACACATATATTATGATGGGCCGACATAGCATTTTCAGCACTGATCAAACTGAGATCTACCACTGACCTCAGTGTTGAAATTCTAGGCATGAGTAAGGACCTAACGGATTAATTAGTAATAATATGTTATTATCAATAAATACCTCTTTGATTAGGCCCTAAGATAACGCATCCTCATTCCTTCCCCAAGCCCAAAGGAAAGAGAGCTCTGGGCACTTCTTTCGGACGCGGATTTCCTGCTAAAGCCTTTCGCAGGAAGTCCCCGCGCTTGGAACCCAGGTGGGGCCCACTGTGATGTTTCTTAGAAATCCTCTCCATCCGTACGTTTTGTGAGTTCATTTTAGGACATGTCGACCAAAGATGAACCGTGAGCGGTACAAAGGAAAATGTGGTTAAGAGAATTTCTACCATTGAAACTTTCCTGGGTTCGATAGTGATCATGTTTAAATGCCATCCATACCGTTAATAACATCATTCCTATTGGGATGAACTGAAAACAAAAATATCATAATGAATCGAAACTTCTATAGCCCCATAAACATCTCAACTGTGGACGTTTAATTATCACATTTTCGGCTCACTTAAGCTTTGGATACGGTTTATTTTTAGCAACATGTCCTAAAATGAACTCACAAAACGGATGGACGGGGAAGATTTCTCACAAACATCACAGTGGGCCCCACCTGATTCGCAGCACAGGAACTTCATGCATAAGGCTTTCTCAGGAAATCCGCGTCCCACTTCTTTCTATAGCAACGGTATAGATCTCTCTCTCTCTCTAATATTTCATGAGAGGGTGCCTTTGGATGCTCTATCCAATGAATTTGCAATAAAGTTAGGTGTAGCCCACCTAAGTTTTCATTTGAGCTGATGTTTAGCCCCATGGCCAAATATCTAAGTGCAAGTTTAGTTGACGGGGTTGAGCCAATCCATTCATAGTGTGGACCCCACATTCTTGTTAACAGTCGCGGTCACGAGCTCAGGCTGGCCCCTGTATCAATACTCTGGGCTGGGCTCGAGCTGGAGTATTATAGCCCGTCGCAGGCTTAAGCTGGGTTTAAACTTCCATTGAGCAATATAGGCCGGAATTAGACAGAGCTTGGTCTGGCCGTAACCCGGCCTATTGACACCCCTCTTAATAACGCAGCTGTGCAAAATTTCACCAGTCTTAGTGCTCCAAGTTGCATTCAGATACATGAACAGTTCAATGCATTGATCTATACTGTTCATTAAGTTCAATGCACATTTGATGGGCAACTGTACAGCAGTACACCAATCCGATAAATATTAACCATTTGATCAATGGCTCTTATAATATTGATGGCCAAGATCATTTACACAAAAATAACATTCAAATAACAATTTAATCCATCTATTTTTAGGACCCAACATTTCGAAATTAAGGATGGATTGGATCATCCCATCAGCATAGTTGTTGCATGATAGCCATGAAATGTGTTCTGAACTCAACAGAGAGTTTAGATTGGACGATCTGACTATCCAAGTGAACCGATGCAACCAGGTGCACTATAAGTTAAGGGGTGGCAATGAGCCAGGTTTGGGCCAAGTCAGGCTACGACAGGCCCAACAATTAAGACACAAGGCCCGAGTGCTGCATAAGCCCAGCAGGCCCAAGCCTGATCAAGGAGCCCGATAAGCTGGACTAGGCCAGCCCATCACAAGGCCATTTAATGTTCTTACCATGTAAATGATGGTTTAAACATGAGAATTTGCTTCTCCCACGATATGAAATTAGCAAGATAACTAGAGCCAACCAGACCAAGAAGACCCCCTTTTTTGTTGATTCGTCAGGACATTAATTGAATCAGTTGAATGATTCCACCCCAAGAAATCATCCAGACACAGGACGCGGATTAGCTATTGAACCAGACAGTAGCCAACTCGCTACTAAAGTGACATCACCATGTTCTCTAGGCCCCATCATGATGTATGTGTTTTATCCATGCCGTCCATATATTTGGAGATATTAATTTAGGGCATGATCCAAAGAATAAGGCAGATCCAAAGCTCAAGTGGAACCCAACATAGAAAACAGTGGGGACAGTGACACCCACCATTGAAACTTTCGTAGGGCCCACCATGATGTTTATTTGAGATCCAACCTGTTTATAAGTTAAAAAAGACATAGAATGAGGGGAAAAAATACGAATATCAGCTTGATCGAAAACTTCTGTAGTGCAGAGAAGTTTTAAAGGAAAGTTGCTCAATTCCCACTATTTTCTGTGGTGGGGTTCATTTAAGATTTAGATGTGCCTCATTCTTTATCTATTTCCCTAAAATGATCTCTCCAAATGGATGGACGGTGTGAATACAACACGTATATCGTAGTGAGGCCCACAAAACATGGTGACGTCACTTCAGTAGCCGGTGTGGCTATTGTAGCTAATTCGCGTCCCCAGGCACAATCATCAGTATATATGACAGACAAGTAAATGACTTCCATCGGTTAGGCCACTGTTTTATCTTTTTGCTTCTTCGTTTTTCTTTTTCTTTTTTCTCTTTTTTTTTCACACTTTTTTTTTTTTTTTTTTTTACATCACCTGTAATTTTATTGATACAGAAAACAACCGTAACCGTATACAATCTTAGATAAGGGCCAACAATATTCCCCACAACAACAACAACAACAACAACAACATCCAAACGGAGACAACGCTGGAACAAACAAATCCAACCACCACAATCCAATGCCCTGTGTACATGAACATTTCTCCAACAAGTCATGAGCCATGAAGAGCCCTGAAAGCAACCTAATTGTGATGAACCTTCAGTGATCTTAGCATTCAACCTAACCATGAGCTGCATCCATGAGCCACCTTCACAAAACAGACCAGACGCTACAAACTAAAGATGACACTTACAAAACCACGTCCGTTCGACTGCCTAATCAAGCCCAGAGAACTCGTCAGACGAAAACCAATCATCCCAAACAAACCAAAACTACAAACCACGACAAAGCTACTACAGGGAGAAAACCCTGCTAAAAAAAAAAAACCGAGGCCAAACCCAAGACCGCATTATCCAGAGTCAGCAGCCCCTTCACCTCCCGAGGAACCACACTTCTCGATCTGTAAACCATGTTTTCCACACCATTCGTTACTCCAAACCCGACTCCAAATCTACTTATGGTCATCGCTTTAAAGAAAATATTGTGGAGGAAAAAATCAACAGAAACATCCTATCTATAAATTTATTGTATTCTTTCCTCCCTGTTACCCATAATGTCAGGGTCCAGCAAAAAACTCCCATTCCTACTCCATATCCAACTCCAAATCCGATCCACATGAATTTCCAATCCAGTTCTGAAGCTGTTTCTTCAAAGGTCAGCATTACTGATGGTGTTGAAATGCATTTTCTCGATAGCGGAGGTCCACATAATCTCAAATTTCCTTCGAAGGATTTATTTGTGAATGTGGAAAACTGTTTAATTTGTGGTATGCTTCCCACGAGCTGGTTTTGTGAAAGGTTCAACGTGGAGAGAAACGTTAACTTTGTCAGCTGCCAAGGAATCTCCCCTGAGATATTGTTCCGTGAGAGATCCAACGACTCGAGCTCCCTTAGGTTCTCAAGTGATGTTCGAATTTGACCTGTGAAACCGTTGCCTGATAAATTGAGCAGACGGAGCCACTTAAGAATCCCTATAGATTCTGGAATATCACCCTGAAAACAGTTGTTTGAAAGATCAATTGTCGTGAAGATCGTTAGGATCTTCGTCAGTTCCCTTTCATGTCCTTTCATCATTACTGTCACCGTGTCTTGATAGTATACTGCACTCCGTGATGAATTTAGGCTTCTACCAAGGATTTTGGATTGAGATTTGTCCTCCTGTATCATTGCCTTCCAGCTCTAAAACATATTTGATGGCAAACCACCTATAAAGCTATTAAAAGAGAGATCAATGATCTGCAACATTGGGAAGCTCTGATTTGATTGTGGAAGTGTGATTCGGCCATAAAATTTGTTGGATTTCAAGACAAGAACACACAACTGGGACAAAGCTTCCACCCATGAAGGGAAGGCGTCATTTATTTGATTATTTCCAAGATTTAATACCTCCAACATTGTACAATTAGCCAAAGACCCTGGCACTTGGCCTTCTAATTGATTTTCGCTGAGATCAATGGCTTGCAGATTGCATCCCTTTTTGAATGTTTGAAGCAAGGTACCACTAAATGCATTCCCTTGGAGATTTAGCACCTTAAGGCCATCACTGACTTCACCTAGACATTGTGGAATCCAACCACTGAACCTGTTTCTGGATAGATCGAGGGCTTCAAGGGATGTTGTGTTGCAAATTGACACAGGGATTTCACCACTAAAACTATTGTTTGAAAGAGAGAAGAAAGAAGTGGAGGGTGGTGGGATGGGAAGTGAGCCTTCTAGTTTGTTGAAGCTAAGGTCGAGAGCAATCCGGTCACTGAATGAAACATGGAGAAATGGCGGTTCCATTCTCTGCAGAGCATTGCGAGAAAGATTTAAATAGTATAAAGTCTCATTCCCAATCTTCCATATCCAGTTGGGTATTCCGCCATTGATTATATTGTTGGAAAGGTCTAGGTATTCCATCTGCTCTTGATTTCGTAAGAAATTTGGAAATTTGCTAATGTTGCAAGAACGCAAGGATAGCAATCTGATTTGGGGGAAGGAGATAAAGTTGGAGTTACCACCCCCATCTTTGATTGACAGAGAGTTATCAGAGAGATCAAGAAATGAGAGGTTCTTGAGGGGTTGAAATGATTCTAGCTCCACAACACCACTGAAATTGTTGAAAGAAAGGTTAATGGTTCTAAGCTTCATAAGTTTAAAGATAAAGCTCGGCACCAATCCCTGGAAGTTGTTGCGATTCAAATAAATGACCTCCAACTGTGTAGAGGCATTGTGGATAATGTCAAGCTGACCACCCAAATTGTTACCGTCAAGATCCAGGTTCCGTAATGATGGGAGTGAAAACAATGATGACGGAATGGTCCCCTTAAGCAAATTATTCCATAAGATGATCTCTTTGAGATTAAGAAGCTGGTTTCCATAGGAAGAAGGAATTGGGCCACTGAAACTATTGAATGAAAGATCCAGGTGCTCTAGTTTGCTGAGGTTCACAAGGAAGGATGGTAAGGATCCAGACAAGCTGCAATTTCGAAGGTCCAGTACCGTTAAAGAAGAGAAGTTCCCTATGAAGTTGGGCGGCACAAAAGAGAGATTGTTTTGACCGAGGTTGAGTCCAGATATGAAATGGAGCTGTGAAAGGGGAGAATAGATGGATCCTGAAAGACCACAATCTATTAAGATCAACTTGTGGAGACTCCCTGGGAAGCTGGGCACTGCATAGGAGAGATTGTTATAGCTGAGGTCAAGTTCAGATAAGAAATAGAGCTGTGAAAGGGAAGAATAGATGGAGCCTGAAAGACCACAATCTATTAAGATCAACTTGTGGAGACTCCCTGGGAAGCTGGGCACTGTGGAGGAGAGATTGTTTCCAAGTAGGTCGAGTTCAGATAAGAAATGGAGCTGTGAAAGGGAAGAATAGATAGAGCCTGAAAGACCACACGCCCGTAAGATCAACTTGCGGAGACTCCCTGGGAAGCTGGGCACTGCAGAGGAGAGATTGTTATAGCTGAGGTCGAGTTCAGATAAGAAATGGAGCTGTGAAAGGGGAGAATAGATGAAGCCTGACAGGTCACAAGCTAGTAACCTTAACTTGCGGAGACTCCCTGGGAAGCTGGGCACTGTAGAGGAGAGATTGTTTCCACTGAGGTCAAGTTCAGATAAGAAATGGAGCTGTGAAAGGGAAGAAAAGATGGAGCCTGAAAGACCACAAGCTTGTAAGCTTAACTTGCGGAGACAAGGGAGTGACAAGAATAAGGCTGAACCCCACTCACTTCCCTGCGCTGAGATATTTACATGGAAGAGATACAGTTCACTCAGACTCGACAGGTTTTGGACGAGTGTTCCAATGTTTGGGTTTTCGAGTTTCAAGAATAGAAGTCTAGAATCATTGAAATAGTAAGTGTAAGAAAGATCAAGAGAAACCAAACTGGTCAAACGGGAGATTTCCAGCGGGATTTGGCCATAGAATCTCAAAGAAGAGAGGTTGAGATGGGTCAAACTGGTGAGCTAGTCAAACCCAGGAGGGATTGGAGAGGCAGCAAACTCATTGTAAGCGAGGTTGAGCCTCTGCAAGCTCCGAAGCCGAAAGAGGCTTTCAGAATCAATCCGACCAGAGATACGCAAGCTACTGAGGTCGAGTGTGATGACGTGCGGGTAGAGTGGCTGTAAGGAGAGAAGTGAAAGCCATTCTTTAAGTGGAGTAAGGCAGAGAAGTGTTCTTGAATGCATTTTTGGGTAGTTGCAAAGACAGAAGATGGGAGAAGGAAGGAAAACAAGACAACGAAGAAGATGAGAAATGATGGTTTTTTTGAAGAGGTGAGAGCCATTGGGATATGCATGAAAAGAGAGTTTGAGGTCAACATTTATAGTCTGACAGAAGTGAAGAGCTTTCCACTCGGTTTCCAACCATACTAGTGCCACACGCGTGAAACATCGAACCACTCATGGGACTGTCGACACCTTGTAGATGGCGTGTCTCACGCGTTGGGCTGTTGAGACAATTCCGTAGAAAATGTAAGTGAAAGCCTTTCATTTTTTTTTGCATAAACTAAACCAAGGTCGCAAAAAGAATGGACAGGGTGGATTTATCACAAACACCACAGTAGTCCCACATATAGTTCTCAACACGGGAACTTACTATCAAAGGATTTTGAGGAAATCTACGACCATCCGCCATGTGCAACGACCTCAGTGTTGTTGTGTTGCCGTCATGACCCAACCATGATGTAAGTGTTATATTCAGACCGTTCATCCATTTGGTGAGATTATTTTATGGTGTTAGCCCAAACATTAGGCAGATTCAAAGCTCAAGTGGAACAAAACACAAAAAACAATGGAGATTAGTGTCTACCATTGAAAATATTGAAAACTTCTTGGGGGCGACAAAAGTTTTGGATCAAGCTGGTATTTGTTCGGTCCTTTCATCCAGGTCTGTGTGACAGCATGAACAGGTTGGATAACAAACAAACATCATGGTGCGTCCTAGGAAGTTTTCAACAGTGGTCATCATTGTCCCCACTGCCCTATGTGGTGTGATTCATTTGAGTGCTGGATCTGCCTAATTTTTGAGTTCATGATTTAAAATAATATCTCTAAAATGATAGAAGGTGTAGATATCTCACTGAATCGAGAACTTACCCAATAAGTAGTAAATGGGTAATGCCGGTTCCGCCAGTTTTGCTCTTGTTTGCGTCACTGGAATGCATACAGTGTATCTTTCAAATTTTTCATCCACGGATGGAAAACATGACACGACTCAACCATAAGTTAGGCTTGCATGGGCTATATATATATATGGAAAAGGTATTATGCGCTCGACCTCACGTTAAGCTACCGTGAGGTAGAGCTATGTGGGCCCCACCGTGATGCGTGTTGACTATCAACACCGTGCATTTGATGGGTCCCCTCTAAATTATGGGATATCCCAAAAATCAGCCGCATATGGAACTCAGGTGGGCCATACCATCTAAAATTATGTGAAGACATACAAAAAACATATAAAAGCACTTGGTGGGGCCCACCTGAGTTTTGAGTGCTGATGAAACTTGGTCTGAACCCTCATCCAAGTGGGACACACATAATGGATGGGCTGGATTTGCAAACCACATCTCTGTGGCCCAAAAAATGATTATGAATGTTTTAATGGTGCACGGCCCCTCCCCACTTTTGTATGTGGTGTGACCCACACAAGTCACGGATTGACTTGATTTTTGAGATCTAGGCCCATGATGGAATGGTGAATTTGACTGATGGGGTAGATGTTCGAAACGCATCACGGTGGGGCCCACACAGCTCGACCTCATGGGACAGTCCCATTAGCTCGAGCGCATAGTACCTTTTCCCATATATATATATATATAAAATAAGACAATCACAAGGCCATTTAATGTTCTTACCATATAACTAATGGTTTAAACATGAGAGTTTGCTTCTCCCACAACATGAGAATAGCAAGATAACTAGAGCCAAACAACAACAATGAAATGCAGAACATCTTCCCCTTCCCATGTCCCTTTTATAGTGCTCAATACGTTGGAACCCAAACATCTTCCCCTTCCCATCTCCCTTTTATAGTGCTCAATACGTTGGAACCCAAACCAGTCCAAGACCCTTTTTTTTCTTGATTCGTCGTAACATCATTTCAATCAGTTGAATGATTCCAACGCGGATTAGCTACTGAACCCGACAGTAGCCAACTCGCTATTGAAGTTACGTCATCACACGTTCTGTGGCCCCACCATGATGTATGTGTTTTATCCATGCCGTCCATATATTTGGAGATACTATCTTAGGGCATGATCCAAAGAATAAGGCAGATCCAAAGCTCAAGGAACCCCGGCATAGAAAACAGTGGGGACAGTGACACCCACGGTTGAAACTTTCGTAAGGCCCACCATGATGTTTATTTGAGATCCAACCTGTTTATAAGTTAAAAAAAGACATGGAAAAACGGAAAATAAATATATATATATATATATATATATATATATATATATATATATACAAATATCAGCTTGATCGAAAACTTATGTGGTGCCGAGAAGTTTTTAAAAGAAGTGGTTCCATTCCCACTGTTTTCTGTGGTGGGGTTCATTTAAGATTTGGATGTGCCTCATTCTTTATCTATTTCCCTAAAAGATCTCTCCATATGGATGGGCGGTGTGAATGCAACACATATATCATAGTGGGGCCCACAAAACGTGGTGAAGTCCCTTCAATAGCCGGTCTCGCTATTGTAGCTAATCCGCGTCCCCAGACACAATCATCAATATGACAGATCAGTAAATGACTTCCATCAGTTAGGCCACTGTTTTCTCTTTTGTTCTTCTTTTTTTTTTTGTTTTTCTCTTTTTCTTTTTTCTTTTTTTTTTTCTGATTTTTACCAAGAGGTGAGAATACATCACCTGTAATTTTATTGACATGGAAAACAACCGTACACAATCTTAGATAAGGGCCAACAATCTACCCCACCACACAAGAACAACAACAACAACAAAATACGAACGAAGACAACGCTGGAACAAACAAATCCAACCACCACAATCAAATGCCCTGCGTACCTGAACATTTCTCCAACAAGTCATGAGCCATGAAGAGCCCTGAAAGCAACCTAACTGTGATGAACCTTCAGCGATCTTAGCATGCAACCTAACCAAGAGCTGCATCCATGAGCCACCTTCACAAAACAGACCGGACGCTACAAACTAAAGATAACACTTACAAAACCACGTCTATTGGACTGCCTAATCAAGCCCAGAGAACTCGTCAGACGAAAACCAATCATCCCAAACAAACCAAAACTACAAACCACGACAAAGCTACTACAGGGAGAAACCCCAGCCAAAAAAAAAAAAAAAAAAAAAAAAAACAGAGACCAAACCCAAGACCGCATTATCCAAAGTCAGCAGCCCCTTCACCTCCCAAGGAAGCACACTTCTCGATCTGTAAACCATGTTTTCCACACCATTCATTACTCCATACCCGACTCCAAATCTATTTACAGTCATCGCTTTAAAGAAAATATTGTAGAGGAAAAAATCAACAGAAACATCCTATCTATAAATTTATTGTATTCTTTCCTTCCAGTTGCCCATAATGTCAGGGTCCAGCAAAGAACTCCCATTCCTACTCCATATCCGACTCCAAATCCGATCCACATGAATTTCCAATCCAGTTCTGAAGCTGTTTCTTCAAAAGTCAGCATTACTGATGGTGTTGAAATGCATTTTCTCAATAGCGGAGGTCCACATAATCCCAAATTTCCTTCGAAGGAGTTATCTGTGAATGTGGAAAACTGTTTAATTTGTGGTATGCTTCCCACGAGCTGGTTCTGTGAAAGGTTCAACATGGAGAGGAACGTTAACTTTGTCAGCTGCCAAGGAATCTCCCCTGAGATATTGTTCCGTGAGAGATCCAACGACTCGAGCACCCTTAGGTTCTCAAGTGATGTTGGAATTTGGCCTGTGAAACCATTGCCTGATAAATTGAGCAGACGAAGCGACTTGAGAATCCTTATAGATTCTGGAATATCCCCCTGAAAAGAGTTGTTGGACAGATCAATTGCTGTGAAGATAGTTAGGATCTTTGTCAATTCCCTTTCTAATCCTTTGATCACAACTGTCACCGTGTCTTGATAGTATACCTCACCCCGTGATGAATTTAGGCTTCTACCAAGGAACTTGGATTGAGATTTGTCCTCCACTATCATTGCCTTCCAGCTCAGAAAAATATTTGATGGCAAAACACCCGTGAACCTATTAGAAGAGAGGTCAATGATCTGCAACATTGGAAAGCTCTGATTTGATTGTGGAAGTATGATTCGGCCATGAAATTTGTTAGATTTCAAGACAAGAACACGCAGCTGGGACAAAGCTTCCACCCATGAAGGGAAGGCATCACTTATTTGATTGTTTCCAAGATTTAATACCTCCAACATTGTACAATTAGCCAAAGACCTCGGCACTTGGCCTTCTAATTGATTTTCGCTAAGATCAACTGTTTGCAGATTGCATCCCTTTTTGAATGTTTGAAGCAATGTTCCGCTAAATGCATTCCCTTGGAGATTTAGCACCTTGAGGCCATCACTGACTTCACCAAGACATTGTGGAATCCAACCACTGAACCGGTTTCTGGATAGATCGAGGGCTTCAAGGGATGTTGTGTTGCAAATTGACACAGGGATTTCACCACTAAAACTATTGTTTGAAAGAGAGAAGAAAGAAGTTGAGGGTGGCGGGATCGGAAGTGAGCCTTCTAGCTTGTTAAAGCTAAGGTCAAGAGCAACCCGGTCACTGAACGAAACATGGAGAAATGGTGGTTCTATTCTCTGCAGAGCATTGCGAGAAAGATTTAAATAAACTAAAGTCCCACTCCCAACCTTCCATATCCATTTGGGTATTTCACCACTGATTCTATTGTTTGAAAGATCTAGCTCTCCCATCATATCTTGATTTCGTAAGAAATTTGGAAATTTGCTAATGTTACAAGAACGCAAGGATAGTGATCTGATTTGGGGGAAGGAGATAAAGTTGGAGTTACCACCACCGTCTTTGACTGACAGATTGTTTTCTGAAAGATCAAGAGATGAGAGGTTCACGAATTTTTGAAATGATTCTAGCTCCACAACACCGCTGAAATTGTTGAAAGAAAGGTAAATGATTCTAAGCTTCATAAATTTAAAGATAAAGCTTGGCACCATTCCCTGAAAGTTGTTGCGATTCAAAAAAATGACCTCCAACTGTGTAGAGGAGGCATTGTAGATAATGTCAAGCCGACCACCCAGCTTGTTACCTTCAAGATCCAGGTACTGTAATGATGGGAGTGAAAACAATGATGACGGAATGGTCCCATTAAGCAAATTATTCCACAAGATGATCTTTTTGAGATTAAGAAGCTGGTTTCCATAAGAAGAAGGAATTGGGCCGCTGAAACTATTGAATGAAAGATCCAGGTGCTCTAGTTTGCTGAGGTTCACAAGGAAGGATGGTAAGGATCCAGACAGGCTGCAATTTTCAAGGCCTAGTACCGTTACAGAAGAAAAGTTCCCTATGAAGTTGGGCAGCACAGAAGAGAGATTGTTTTGACCGAGGTCAAGTTCAGATAAGAAATGGAGCTGTGAAAGGGAAGAATAGATGGAGCCTGAAAGACCACAATTATATAAGATCAACTTGCGGAGACTCCCTGGGAAGCTGGGCACTGTGGAGGAGAGATTGTTTCCAAGTAGGTCGAGTTCAGATAAGAAATGGAGCTGTGAAAGGGAAGAATAGATAGAGCCTGAAAGACCACACGCCCGTAAGATCAACTTGCGGAGACTCCCTGGGAAGCTGGGCACTGCAGAGGAGAGATTGTTATAGCTGAGGTCGAGTTCAGATAAGAAATGGAGCTGTGAAAGGGGAGAATAGATGGAGCCTGACAGGTCACAAGCTAGTAACCTTAACTTGCGGAGACTCCCTGGGAAGCTGGGCACTGCAGAGGAGAGATTGTTTGCACTGAGGTCTAGTTCAGATAAAAAATAGAGCTGTGAAAGAGGAGAATAGATGGAGCCTGAAAGACCACAAGCTACTAACCTTAACTTGCGGAGACGAGGGAGTGACAAGAATAAGGCTGGGCCCCACTCACTTCCCTGCACTGAGATATTTATACGGAAGAGATACAGTTCTCTCAGACTCGACAGGTTTTGGACGAGTATTCCAATGTTTGGGTTTTCGAGTTTCAAGGGTAGAATTCTAGAATCATTTCTATAGTAAGTGTAAGAAAGATCAAGAGAAACCAAACTGGTCAAGCGGGAGATTTCCAGCGGGATTTGGCCATAGAATCTCAAAGAAGAGAGGTTGAGATGGGTCAAACTGGTGAGCTGGTCAAACCCAGGAGGGATTGGAGAGGCAGCAAACGCATTGTAAGCGAGGTTGAGCGTCTGGAGGCTCCGAAGCCTAAAGAGGCTTTCAGAATCAATCCGACCAGAGATACCCAGTCTACTGAGGTCGAGTGTGACGACGTGACCAGTTGCTCCATCACACGTGATGCCTTCCCAAGAGCAGCAATCGGTATTGTTTGAATTCCATGAGGAGAGAGTAGAGAGGCTGTAGGAAGAGAAGTGAAAGCCATTCTTTAAGTGAAGTAAGGCAGAGAAGTGTTCTTGAATGCATTTTTGAGTAGTTGCAAAGACAGAAGATGGGAGAAGGAAGGAAAACAAGATAACGAAGAAGATGAGAAATGATGGGTTTTTTGAAGAGATGAGAGCCATTGGGATATGTAGGAAAAGAGAGTTTGAGGTCAATATTTATAGACAGACACAAGTGAAGAGCTTTCCACTCGGTTTCCAACCATACTAGTGCCACACGTGTGAAACATCGAACCACTCATGGGACTGTTGACACCTTGTAGATAGCGTGTCTCACGCGTTGGGCTGCTGAGACAATTCCGTAGAAAATGAATAATTGATAGAATATGCATGTGTGCCCATTTGAATATCAGATTCAGGTGGGCCTGATTCTTTTAGGAAATTCATCTTTGGTATCATGATTGTCTGATGAGTGCATGGCTCTGATTAGATTAACAAAGATAAGATTCACTCGTTCGGTGGCCACCCCTTTGTCGATGCCCTTATCTCAAAAAACAGGCCCACGCGTACCAAAATGTGGACAGAGTAGGGCCCACTTTCCCTTTATTCATAATATAAATTGTAAGTTCGGCTTAGACATTTTAGTTGGATGGGATGAACGTGTATCTTTCGTAGCCATCGTTGAGGCGAGGCGCTACTGAGTAACTCAGTGCGGTGGTACTGAGCAAACTCTGTGGGGTCTACTATGATTTATGTATTTTATCCAATCCATCCATACATTTTACAAGATGATTTTAGTGCCTTATCCCATAACGGAAGCATATAAAAAGCTAAAATGGACACCACAGGAAACAGCTTGAATTGAATGCCTACGGATTGAAAATTTCTTGGGGGCCAAAGAAGTTTTGGATCAAGCTTATATTTTTATTTTCCATTCATCCATGTTTGTGTGATCTTATGAGAAGGTTGGATGACAAATAAATATCACTGTAGGGCCTAGCAAGGTTTCAATGGTAGAAATCCATTGTTTCCTTTGATATGGTCTACTTGAGCTTTGGATAAGCTTCAATTTGGGCTCAACCCCTAAAATGATCTGAAAAATGGATGGACGGTGTGGATAAACCACTTACATTCATTGTAGGCCCACCAGAGTTTACTATCAGAGCCATACTGACACTGAGTAACTCAGTACGCAATCCGATTTCTCGTTTGGAGGAAGGATGCGGGGTTGGGAACTACCCCTGCTCCCTGGTGTCGCCAACTGAGTACAGTCAGGGTCTCTGAGGGGCCACCGTGATGTATGGTTATATTCGTATTGTCCATCCACTCGAAAAAGTAAGTAGTCAAATCAGGTAAGTTGGAGTAATTATTACTTTTTTACGCTGCATTTACCATTTCACTCGAAAATCAAACATGCCCTAAATTCCATGCACATCAATTTCAATATCACATAAGGATTAAGCTATTTTCAAGAGTAGAGAAATTCTGGGTGTTGATGCTTTACTTGCAAGCTGTACATGATGTTGGACGACGTGGATCCCTAAGTTAATTTGGTCATAGGTGTACAAATGTAACAGACGGTCAGGAAAATTTGAGAATGGTCCACATTCTATGTTCATGCATTCCATGGTTTAGAACCACTCATCTCAGAGGCCCAAGCACACAAAAATGATTGGTGGGCTAAGCACCAAATATCAATTATTCATCCAAAAGGTCCCATATACTTCTCTTTTTCCTTGGCCATTGACAGTACTTGGTTCTCTTTTTTCAACCGGGGTTCCTGTATCAGGGCCAATAAACAATGTGGACTGAGGCACCTTATCCCACATGGGAATGATTTCCCAGAGAGTGGAACAAGCAAAATTTTGTGGCCGTTCAAACTATCTTTTTCATTTTTACGGCATGTGCACCAAGACTAGATGGTTTCGAAAAGTAGTTAGCCCTGAACCTGCAGATACCACAATGAGTGGTTGAAGGAGCTGGATTAAATGGTATTATTGAATTCTTGAATAATGGTATATACACATGAGGGTAATCGTAATTATAAACGCATGCAATTAGAATTGTATGACTCGATACTTAGGCTAACACATGCATTAGGATAAGAATATCATACCATGGGAACATTAGATGTGTATGTTAATAGCCATAAACACCATAGTTCAGCTCAAATGATAACTTAAAGAGTAATGATTTAGTGTACTAAGTGTACGAGAACCTTTCCATGGGCATAGTTGTATTTTGGCTCATTGAAATCTGCATCAAATATTTGGATTGTCTGTTAGACTTGTACACATTGGTGGACAGGAATTTTGTGTACTATGTGACCCCATGAACAGGTTAGATGGAAAATAAATATCACAGTGAGCCCTAAGAAAGTGTAAATGGTTGGCGTCATTATTATTATCTGTGTTGCTGACTGCTACTCGATTATGAATGGTAAGACTGTGGAAGGAATCTTGAAGACTGGGAGATAAAAGATTTTGTGAATCTGCTTGGCTGCGTGCAGGAATCAAGCCCAAATCAGTTAAAGGCAGACAGGATCATATGGAGAGTGGAAAAATCCCTTCTATTTACAGTCAAATCCCTATACAAGCTACTCCTCTACAACCACAACTCTCCAGGAGATCTTATGTCTCACCATGTCGCCTTGGATGATTGGATGGGAAAAGAAAAATCCTGACGGTTGACAATCTAAGAAAAAGGGGAATGGTTTTAATAAACATCTTCTTTTGTTGTATGGGGGAAGAAGAATCAGTTGACCATCTTCTCATTCACTGCCCTTTTATAGCTAATATTTGGACGGAGTTTCTAGTGCGTTTTAGAATCAGTTGGTGTTTTTTGGGTTCGACGGATCTTCTCCTAAAAGCCTGGCACGAGATCAGAATAGGAAAAAGAGAGACTAGGTTATGGAGAATGGCTATTCTTGCTATTTGGTGATCCGTTTGGGAAGAAAGAAGTAGTAGATGTTTTAGGAATTTGTCTAATCCTATTGATGTGGTGACCTCCAAAGCTAAACGCTTGTTGATTGAATGGGCCACTCAAGTAGATGCTTTTAAGGATTTTGATTTTATTTTTCTTGGAGTGCAGTTGTTTCTGCTTTCTCAGCAGTCTCTCACTTCTGCTTTTGTATCCTCTTCTCTTTTTAATATAAATCATTACCTTTATTGGAAAAAGAAATGATATGGAAAAATGGATGGATGGTGTGGATAAAACCTATACATCACGGTGGCGCTCTCGGAGACCCTGCCTATGCTTACCTTGGGACAAGTGGGGGTAGCACCGAATCCACGTCCAGTCAAGAGAGGTGGCAACAAGTGGCCCACTTCTCATCTCTGTCTTCCACAATATCAACCCAATTTTCCGTGTCAAACACGCATCACATATAGATGCATGACTTAGACAATTGGCACTAGGTGTGGGGCCAACACGCTTTAAATTCCAAATGCTCTCTTAATTCAAGCACATTAATTTCAACATCACATCAAAATTAAGCTATTTTCAAGGGAAGAGAAATTCGGGGTATTAATGCTTTCCTTGTAAGTTGTCTATGATGTTGGCCCTCAATCCCTTAGGGCTGGTTATCCATCCCAAACACACATCACCCTATAGATGCATGACTTTAATAGTAGTCATTTGATATGGGCCCAATACGCTTTAATTTTCAAATACTCTCTAAATTTTATGCAAATAATAATTTCAACTTCACATTAGAATTAAGCCATTATTTAGAGTAGAAAAATTATGTGTTTTATCCACACCATCTATCTGTTTTGCCAGCTTATTCTAGGTTATTAGCCCAAAACTGATGCAGATCCAAGGCTCAAGTCCACCAAACCACAAAAACAGTGGGGATTGAACGCCTATCATTGAAAACCGGCAACATAATTTTTAGATCAGGCTTATATTTTGTGTTTTTCCTTCATTCCGGTTGGTATGATCTTATGAACAATTTGGATGGCAAATAAAACATCACGGTGAGCCTTAGGAAGTTTTCCGTGTTGAGTGTTCTATCCTCACTGTCCACATGCGCTCTAGATATGCATCAATCTTTGGCTCATGCCTTGAGCGGAGGGGGCAAAACAGATGAATGACGTGGATAAAACACAAAACATCACCGTGGGTTCCACGGAGATAAGCAATCCGCTTCCAAATTATCCAACTTTTTTTGGAATACCGTGCCACAGTTTATCCAACACTCTAAACACCACAATAGTGACCGTTTAAATCATTGACCCAATTGTAGATGGAGCATAAAAGTGAAGCTGAAAAGATGATAGCAGCCATCTGATTCTACCATTGAATTTGAACCCATTACTAATATACTTTAGATCATCCATTTGATCGCCATCAATTCTACAGTCAGGATCAATCGCCTCCATCGACAATGTAACCCACAATAAGGATGGTTCAGATAGCCATACATGAGTCCAGCATGTGAACAGACGGACGGGCCACAACCTAGACCTTGTGGACCATTTAGCAGTGTAAGTTTTAAGGTTCAGATATTTTGATATTTTGATACTAATATACTTTAGATCATCCATTTAATCACCATCAATTCTACGGTCAGGATCAATCGCCTCCATACATGGTTCAGATAGCCATACATGAGTGCAGCATGTGAACAGACGGACAGGTCATTTTCAAAATGTTGGTGAATTACCACATGAACCTAGGCCTTGTGGACCATTTAGCAGGGTAAGTTTTAAGGTCTAGATATTTTGATATTTTGAGTGGTACATTCAAGATTGGCCCTAATTTGGACGGTACAGATTGACTTGCATGTATATACACCACCATGACCGAAGAAAATGGAAGTGGACCATCGCATTCTTCTTTCTTATCCTTTGATAGTGTTATTATCGAGGACAGGCCGACTATTCCAAGTCTCCGCTCAAGAGAGCGTGTACCACAACCGCAGAAGATTCAAATCCCGTCCCACCAAGAAAAACCAACCCAATGGCATCCCACGAAACTGCGAAGAACGCTCTTATCATACTGGATAAACTCAGTTGGGCTCACCTTGAATGTATGTAGTCTATCCATGCCATCCATTCGTTTTTCGATCTAATTTAAGGGGTTGATCCAAAAATTGAAGCATATCCAAAGATCAAGTTGATCATACCATAGGAAACAGTGGGGATAATGATAACGTCATCCAAACTGTTAATAAGACCATAAATACATGGATGAAGGGAAAAACAAATATAAGCTTGATCAAACTTTTTTGGGCCCCAAGAATATTTCAACAGTAGACATTCAATTCAACTATTTCTTATGGTGTGGTCCATTTGAACATTATATATGCTTCAATTTTGGTCTCAAGCTATAAAATTATCTGTTATGGACGGAGTGGATAAAATACATAAATCATGGCGGAACTCACAGAGTTTACTTGTTACGCTAAGCCCAGGTGAGTTACCACTTCCCCGAACCGCCCCTTTTCCGTGGAAGCGGATTGCGTGGTAAGCCATCAGCTAACTGAGTAAACCTGTGGGGTTCATTATAATTTATATATCCACTCATTCCGTCCATTTTACTAAATAATTTTAAGGCCTGGCCCAAAAATAAAACATATTTAACTCTCAAATGGACCACACCATTGGAAACCGTGTGAATTGAACATCCACCGTTGACAAAATCTTGAGGGCCACAGAAGTTTTGGATCAAGGTTATATTTATGTTTTACCTTTCATCCATGATTTTTTATCTTATAAAAAAGTAGGATGACAAATAAACATTACTGTGGGGCTAGAACAGTTTCAACAATAGAAACCATTATTCCTACTATTTCCTGTGGTATAGTTGACTTAAGCTTTGGATCTGTTTCAATTTTGGTCTCAATTCTTTAAATGAGCTTAAAAAAATAAAAATAAATAAATAAATAAACAAGGATGGACGGTGGGGATAAACCACGTACATTCACTGTAGGCCAAAAGAGTTTACTCAGTACGAGCAATCCGATTTCCCTTTCCGTTGTCGCCGTGTTTTCTTCCGCCTATCTTATCCTTTCCCTCGCTATCCCTCTTCCATCACATATCTACCAAAATGCTCTCCCAACATCCTCGTCGGGTGCCTTTTAAGTTTAGAGCCGCGCGAGCGTACGTTGCACATAAGTTGAACAAGATCCACGCCGTCCATCAGGTTCGCTGCCACATGTTTGTATCGTACCGTGAAATCATGACCATCCAGAACTCAAGCAAGCTTAGTGGCAGGAAAAAAAAAATAGGATAGGATGCCCACCATTAGTTTTGTATATGGTCCATAGCAGTGTTTTTATGTACTTTCATCCATTCGACGAATATATCTCATGAATTATCCCAACATAATAATATTGGAATATATCAGGTGAGCCATTTCATGTGAATTTAAAAATTTTTGGTGTAATTTTTATAGGCCGGTACACTTGAGCGTTGAATCGGTCTTAATTTTTGGATCAAGGTTAATGAAGTGGATTGCGTGTGACCTCTGGCACAGAGATATACATGTGAATGGGACTGTTTGTGTACCACAAAGATTTTGTGACAAATCCACTCCGTTCATCTGTTTTGAAAGAAAGCATTAGGACAGATTCTAAAAAGCAGGTAGATCCAAAACTCGGATTGGCTATTATAATGAAATAGTAGGAACATAAATATCCACCGTTCAAACATTCTTGGAACTGATTACAATGTTTATATGTCATCCAAACCGTTTATAGGGTTATTACCACTAGGATAAACTGTAGGAATAAATATTATACCGATACAAAAGTAATGTGGCCTAAGGCGTTCAATCTCCACTGTTTCGTGTGGTATGTCCTATATGAGTTTTCAATTTGTATGATATTTAGAATCCTTTACTATTGTTGTCTTTCAAAACAGATAAACAGACCGGATTTGTCACGGACATCCTTGTGGGCCCACACAGCCTCGGGCACGGGAATATCCCATTGAAAGGGTGGTGTACCCGATAGACAGGGGAAGCGGGATTCGTCCTGCCCCGCCCGCCTTGACGAGCATCAGTCCAGGAAGGAATTTTATCTATGTCATTCAACCATTTTCCTAGAGTATCATTTTAGATTACAAACCCAAATATGAGGTAAATCTAAGGCTTAAGTGGACCACACCATAGGAAGAATCAGTGGTAATAACGCCCATCATGGAAACCTTCCTAGGTTTACCCTGATATTTATTTGCCATCTAACCTGTTGATAAGCCCGTATAAGATGTAGCGGGGTCACGGATACTTTCATGTCAAAGATGGATTAAAGAAGGGCCGATTGGAGGTAGAAGTCATCAAGACTGGGTAGCATGAGCCACTTTAGCCAACCAACCCGGCTAAACTGGGTTGCCCATGCCAAATTTTCGAGATTCCATTAGATCAAGATCGAATTCTCTGTTTATTTTCATTTTTACTACTTTTAGTAAGTTTTGGTTTGATTATAAGTCTTCATCCATTGGCCTTTAAGAGTTGTGTCCAACATAAAAAAGTGATTAGAATAATTAGAAGAATAATGAAATTACTATAAATAGTTAAAATAGTAGGTTATGAATTTCAGGGAGTTTTAGTTATAGTTTAATTTTGAAAGATTGTATCCTGTTTTAAAGGATTTTTCCCAGTGGATTCGAGAAGTCTCTGCAACGAGTGCTGAGAAGCTTCACCAGCCCCTGCCTGGACTAATTCTAACGAGGCCGAGCAGGATAGATGAGATGGATTTCATGCACAGTAAGTCGTTTCCCTGTGTGCACGGGAAAATGACCCCGGTGGGTGAGATTTTTAATTCATCTATATTATAGAAACCATGGGATGTGCGCTGGCAAGCATGTGGAAACAGCAGCACTATTAATGAAGATGTTTGTTCAAGAATCATGTTGTACAACAGTCATTGTTGGTCCCGACTTACATAGAGGTTGAGATCTAAGGTCTGAAACGATTGTACCTGTTTTAAGATGATGTACGTTATCATTCTTCGTATTTATTTTTGTAAAAAATAATAATAAATAGAATAGACAAAACCAATGGTTCGTCATAATTTCTGGTTTTTAGGACGTGCACCTTCCAAGCTTCCCACCAAGTGAGCTTGAGCAGCATCCCGTGGCCCGCATAATTGTGATACGCGCCCTTTGACTCTCACTTACTAAGCCAAGCCCTCTCATAAGGCCAACACCATCTACACCACTTGCATGCCCCATATGCTCGTCCCCACAGTCACGGAGAGATGCTAGTTGCACCTCTCTCCAAGGGAGGAATGCCTGTCGCGCCTTCCTGATGAGAAATTTACGACTGTAGGACCTATTTATGGCCCATTTATGAGACGAAGCCCACCTCATTTTACCTTACAAGAATAAGGCCCAGCTGTATGGATGCCTTCCCAAACGTCGAAAATGCCCTGTCTTTTCCTTCAAGCGGGAAGACGAACGCTGACGCTCCTCGAACTCCGAGTTGTACGAACGGTTCAAAAGAGATCAACGTTACATGGGCCCCACAGTTATGTATTTATTATATCCACAACGTTCATCCATATTTCAAGATCATTTCGGAGCATTATCCAAAAATCAACTGGACCACACGACAAAGAGCAGCAAGAAAATTGCTTTCACCGTTAAAAATTTTGTAGGGCCCACCATAACATTTATTTTCCATTCAATCTATTCATAAGGTCACAAAGAACTGGATGAAGAGGAAAAACAAATTCATAATGATCCAAAACTTCTATGACCCCTAAAAGGGTTTCAATGGTAGACATTCAATTCCCCACTGCCTTTTAAAGTGCGGTCCACTTGATAGTTAGATCCGTCTTATTTTCCATCTCAAGCCTTAATATGAGCTCTCCAAATAGATGGACGGTTTGGATATAACATAGACCTGATGATGGGACCCAAAAAATAACAAAGATTTAACGTTAAAAAAAATAAAAATAAAAATAACAAAAGAGCAGGTTTTTATTTTAGTTGATCAAAAAGATTTAGCTACGGATTATAACCGTAGCCATAGCTGCTAAAATCCGTCGCCTATGAGGACTGTCCGAAGTGGGCTCACCGAACTAGCAGCCCCCGCGCTAGTCGCTGACCTATCCGGCAGGGCCACGCCAATCTAATGGGGCCACACCCATCTGGCGGCCCCTATAGCTACGGATTATAACTGTAACCATAGACAGATTGCCATTATAATAGTCTATACAATTTTTAAAATTTTATTTTTTACATGGAGAACTTTATTCTACCTACAATTTTTTCAAACACATATTTATATAAATATGTATATATAAGCATATAAAAATTTTTACCTCTCCTTTTTTCATTTCTTTCTTTATTCATTTAAAAAGTATATCGTGTAAACCAAAATTAGTTACTCAATGAACTCTATATGATTTTGGGGTAGGAGAAGCTACTTTAGCCAACCAACCTAGTTATTTACCAAGATTCCATCAGGTCGATGACCGTGAAATGCATGGAAATGACTGTGAAGGGAATTGATCGTGAAATGCATGGAAATAACTGTGAACCAACACGGAATCGCCGGGAATGACCGTGAAATGCATGGAAATGATGGTGAAGTGAAGCGAATTAACTGTGAAATGCGTGGAAATGACCGTGGAGTGAAGGGAATTGACCGTGAAATGCATGGAAATGACCGTGAATCAACACGGAATCGCCGAGAATGACTGTAAAATGCATGGAAATTACCGTGAAGTGAAGCGAACTGACCATGAAATGCGTGGAAATGACCGTGAAGTGAAGGAAATTGACCGTGAAATGCATGAAAATGACCGTGAAGCAACACGGAATCGCCGGGAATGACCATGAAACGTATGGAAATGACCGTGAAGTGAAGCGAATTGACCATGAAATGCGTGGAAATGACCGTGAAGTGAAGGGAATTTATCGTGAAATGCATGGAAATGAATGTGAATCAACACGGAATCGGCGGGAATGACCGTGAAATGCATGGAAATGACCGTGAAGTGAAGCGAATTGACCGTGAAATGCATGGAAATGACCATGAAGTGAAGGGAATTGACCGTGAAATGCATGGAAATGACCGTGAATCAACACGGAATCGCCGGGAATGATCGTGAAATGCACGGAAATGACCGTGAAGTGAAGTGAATTGACCGTGAAATGCATGAAAATGACCATAAAGGGAAGGGAATTGACCATGAAATGCATGGAAATGACTGTGAATCAACACGGAATCGCCGGGAATGACCGTGAAATGCATGGAAATGATGGTGAAGTGAAGCGAATTGTCCATGAAATGCGTGGAAATGACCGTGAAGTGAAGGGAATTGACCGTGAAATGTATGGAAATGACCGTGAATCAACACGGAATCACTGGGAATGATCATAAAATGCATGGAAATGACCATGAAGTGAAGCAAATTGACCGTGAAATGCGTGAAAATGACCGTGAAGTGAAGGAAATTGACTGTGAAATGCATGAAAATGACCATGAATCAACACAGAATCGCCGAGAATGATCATGAAATGCATGGAAATGACCGTGAAGTAAAGCGAATTGACAGTGAAATGCGCGGAATTGACCATGAAGGGAATGGAATTGACCGTGAAATGCATGGAAATGACCGTGAATCAACACAGAATCGCCAGGAATGATCGTGAAATGCATGGAAATGACCGTGAAGTGAAGCGAATTGACAGTGAAATGCATCGAAATGACCGTGAAGTAAAGGGAATTGACCGTGAAATGCATGAAAATGACTATGAATCAACACCGAATCACCGGGAATGACCGTGAAATTGCTGAAAATGACCGTGAAGTGAAGCGAATTGACCGTGAAATGCGTGGAAATGACCGTGAAGTGAAGGGAATTGACCATGAAATGCATGGAAATGACCGTGAATCAACACGGAATCGCCGGGAATGACCGTGAAATGCATGGAAATGACCGTGAATCAACACGGAATCGCAGGGAATGACTGTAAAATGCATGGAAATGACCGTGAAGTGAAGTGAATTGACATGAAATGCATGGAAATGACCATGAAGTGATGGGAATTGACCGTGAAGTGCATGGAAATGACTGTGAATCAACACGAAATCAGCGAGAATGATCGTAAAATGCATGGAAATGACCGTGAAGTGAAGCGAATTGACCGTGAAATGCATGGAAATGACTGTGAAGTGAAGGGAATTGACCGTGAAATGCATGGAAATGACCATGAATCAACACAAAATCGCCGGGAATGACCACAAAATGTATGGAAATGACGGTGAAGTCAAGCGAATTGACCGTGAAATGCATGAAAATGACCGTGAAGTGAAGGGAATTGACCATGAAATGCATGGAAATGACCATGAATCAAAACGGAATCGCCGAGATTGACTGTGAAATGCATGGAAATGACCATGAAGTGAAGCGAATTGACCGTAAAATGCATGGAAATGACCGTGAAGTGAAGCGAATTGACCGTGAAATGCATGGAAATGACCGTGAAGTGAAGGGAATTGACTATGAAATGCATGGAAATGACCATGAATCAACACGGAATCGCCGGGAATGACCGTGAAATGCATGGAAATGACCGTAAAGTGACGCGAATTGACTGTGAAATGCATGGAAATGACCATGAAGTGAAGGGAATTGACCGTGAAATGCATGGAAATGACCGTGAATCAACACGGAATCACCGGGATTGACCGTGAAATGCATGAAAATGACCGTGAAGTGAAGTGAATTGACCGTGAAATGCATGAAAATGACCATGAAGTGAAGGGAATTGACCGTGAACCCGGTCGGTCAGGATCAGGTGAGCCTGTGGCCTGGACAAAATGGATGGACATCCAGCACCCGCACATCAAGGTGGGTCCACGTGGTGGCCCACCAAAGCTTTGGATCAACTTGATATTTGTATTTTTCCTTCATCCAGGCCTGTCCAAATGGACAAGCAGCAATGGTGGGTCCCGTATTTGGATGATGTGGATCAAACTCAACATGATGGGCCACACACCTCATCAACATCATCACAAAACAACAACAACAAAAAAAAGGAAAGAGAGAGAGAGAGAGATGGGTGTGATGGGTGAAAAGGTGAGTGATGGTGTGATGGATGTACTTGACTAGGTATGGGTGGAGAGAGAGAGAGTTGACTTATGGTTGCTTGTACTTGACATGTGAAGTGATTGATGTGATTGATGGGACATTCTCTTGGTTTTACAAATGCACGGCGTTTTTCCTCGAACTGAATGCGGGCCCACATCTCCTGGCCCGAGTATCGCCTCGGAGAGTGAGATGCGGCGTCGGAACTGCGGCAACGGTGCAGACGCAAGGGTTCAAGTCTCGGGTTGAGCTGACTCCGAAAAATGGGATATGACTCAGGGTCGCGAGCAACTGCCAATTACAGATCCTAAGTCGCCGAAATTCGACCGGGAGGACTGCGTAAGCCTCCGAACAGTACGGTGTAGGATACGGGCCTCACAATATATATGTTTGATATGAGGAGTGACTAATCATAGCATATGCCCTCGGGCAGATTGTTTATGGGCTCCCTGATAGGCGGAGTTGCCCCACATGAGCTCAGTACGCGCGGGATTGTTGCATGTCTGGTAGGGTGATTCATGCACTTGCATTTGTGTGATTGTGATTATTATATGCCTTAGCGACATCAGGGTCATATCCTCCACAGACACATTGTGAGTGGTTGGATTGGATACCTAAAATACTGATTCTAGCATCGGGGCACCATAGATGTCCCTGGGTGAAAATTTCTAAACCCGATGGTATCAGAAGATGACTCCAACGTTGAGACCGAGTGGATTCATAAGCGCATGAGGGCCAAATACCAGGAGGTCGGGTCTCTCACTGTGTCGTGGTCGGTTGGAAAGGGGTGTGGCTTTACCCGCCCGAGCGTAGGGGGCATTACTAGGCTGAGTTTGACCAGCTCTTGAATGCATCCGCTATTAACGTGCCGGATAGGTATTGGCAGACTATTGGTCAGGTTGCTAGTGAGGTTTCTTACGCTCACTTGGACTGTGCGGCTGGGAGAGCGGTAGTGCCATTTGGAGTGTACTAGACCTCGGTGATTATCCAGAATGAAAACTATACTAATATTTGATGAGGATTGGTATACTTGACTTGCATCTCGCATCGCATGGTCTTGACATGGCCAATAGCATTCATATCTTGCACCGCATAGCCTTGGTACGGCCGATTACATTCATGTACTCATCAGCACGTTTCTGCATTACTCTGATCTTACATTCTGAGCACACTCATATTGCGCACACACTTACACCGCCCTCTAAGCTTTCTATAAACTTATGCACGATTGATGCGTGCAGGTGATGCCAAGATGCAGCCGTAGCCTTGTCACAGTTGGAGTGTGCAGCCGAGCTTTTGGAGTTTCTGTTATTATCATTATCTTGTATTTCCTTTCATACGCACTATATTCAAAGTTTTTTATCATAGTGGATTTTGTGATGGTATTCTTGTGGTTATTGTTCGTGGGTTATGCTTATAGTTATGCTTATACTGAATCAAAATCATGCTAGAAATCAATTTAGAGCATGAGCCCAAAAATGAAACGGATCCATATCTCAAGTGGACTATACCATTGGAAACGGTGGTGATTGATCGCCACACCATTAAAAACTTTGTAGGGGTTCAATGTAATGTTTCTGCAATGTTTATTTTCCATCCAACTCGTTGATACCTAGATGAAATGAAAAAACAAATATCAGCTAGATCCAAAACTTTTGCGGCCCCAGGAAGTTTTTAATGGTCAATCACCACTCTTTCCTATGGTATGGTCCACCTGAAATTTGGATCCGTTTCATTTTTACCCACCTAATCCACTCCCTTAATATTGGGTGGTGCACTGCGGTGCATCCCATCCATAAGAATCCATCCGTCCACATCAATGAAAAATCGTCCCGCCATTTATTTCCTCTAATACGTGCGACAGAGAGACCAAACGGTCATGTGCTCAGTGCTCTGCAGACCTAGACTATTATGGGTATTGAAAGGGACGCAGATGGCACACTGACCCACCATGATGTATGGGTTTTATCCATGCTGTGCATCTATTTTTCCATATCATCTTAGTGCATGAGCCAAAAAATAAGATAGATTCAAATCTCTGATGGACCACACCATAGGGAACAATAGTGATTGAACGACCACCGTTAAAACTTTTTGGGGCCACACAATGAGGTATGTCTTTTATCAACTTGAACCAAAACTTCTATGGTCCCCAAGAAGTTTTCAGGGGTAGGTGTTCAATCACTACTAATCTCTATGGGGTGGTCTGATTAAAGTTTAGATCTACCTTATTTTTAGGCTCATGATCTAAAATAATCTCACAAAAATGAATGTACAATGAAGATATAACAAATACATCATGGTGTGGTCCATTGAACTTTGTCATGTCAACCCACCAACTCGGCATTGGGAAATTTGCTTAAATGGAAGACAATAATTTATTATTATTATTATTTTGTAGCTTGAAGGTATCATCATCATTTCCAAGAGTGTTTTTTAGGAAAAAAAAAAAATCTTACCATGGTTCCAAGCATGCACAAATGACATGTTTTTATTGATGTTGGATGAAATGCATCAAACAGGCTACCCCACTCAATTCATGTGTGATAATGATGTTGGATGAAGTGCATCCAACACCATAGCCGGACTCAATCCATGTGGGATGATTGGTAGGCAATGGCAGTAAAAAATGTAAAAATAACCAACGGCGGTATTTAACAAATCATACTTACCATCTCAAAGAAGCCAACGGTAAAAATAATTTTCTTAGTTGATGATCAGATGAGCCATAACTAAGCTAGTGAGATGATCAGATAAGCCATAACTAAACTAGTGAGATAATCGGGTCGTTACTCTTGCTCAGGTGGTTGACTCTCAAGAGTTTCAACACCCGGCCGGTCAGGGTTGAGTACCCATAGGTGGTGAACTTCCACTAGTAAGCTTAATATTTTTGTTCATCATATATCTATAATGGAACCATCATTTGGACAGTTTAATTTTGCTACTTATATGCCACGTGTGCAATTTCTAAATCATTTCTAAGGCCTGCATATTAACCATCACACTCTACCAGAGTATCGAAATTTATCTCTTAACAATGAGAGGTTTGGTAAGCCTTAGCGAGTGTATAAGGAAGCTCAAATACATGCTGCCACATATGCCACCGTGGCAGACGAGTGCCAAATCTAATCCATCCATCAGGCGAGTCCAACCATGTAGATGTTTTTTGCCAAAACTAAATCTGGTCCACTCATCAGGCGGATCCGGTTAGAAACAAGTGGATATGTTATAAAACCTAGTCAAGTTTTTCACAACCGTACATTTATTTCATAAGATCTTTCCTTGCACCCCATCATCACATATCATTCTTCCGCCCGTTATATGCTGCTGCAGCGTTGGCCAAGCTGATGAGTGTAGGGGTGCACACGGAACCGGTAAACTGTTGGGGATTTGTGCTGCGGAATCATACAGATCTAGATCTAGGATAACAACTCAATAGTAACAAGCAATCACAGAAGAACACTAAGTTTCAACGTGGAAAACCCTTGTGGGAAAAAACTACGGCACAAAGCGACAGAAATCCACAATGAAAAGAAACTTACAAGAGAGATGACTTACCCGATTCGAATAACCTCGAATCTCACCCTTACTACACCCTTTGAATTCCCTAGAACCCCTTTAGAAAGCTTTAGAATTATTTCTCATTTTAATTAGAAAAGCTCTAGGGACACCTATTTATAATTTAGGCAACTTCCCCTTTCGCACCCTTGCGAAAGGCGACACAGAATCCACAGTCCGCATCAAATTCGGAAACGAATTTGCGTAACCACGACTGGTCGAAGGATGGCCACGACTGGTCAAGGGACCCCCTCGACCAGTCGTGACATCCCCTCGACCGGTCGAGCATCCCGGACATTAAAAGACCCAAGTCGCTGGACTTTGAGTTGAGCAGGCTATGACTAGTTGTGTAACTCCCACGACCGGTCGTAGCAGTCTCACGACCAGTCATGCACGGTAATTTTCAGATTTAAGACATCGGACAACATAAACTAGACTGAAATCGATCCGAACACAAGGTTTGATCCGGTTCTAAAGTGCACTGGTTAGTTCAGTTTGGCTTTTGGTTTGGGGTCATGTAGAATTAGACTAGACCGTGAACTAGACCGTGGAATCGAACTTTCAAACTGAATCTTTTAGTCAATATATAATTAATTTTTTAAACATAAAAAATTAGACTTGGATCACAACATGAATAGACATTGATAGCAAAATCACTGTGAAAATTTTCAGCAGATAGTCTTGGGCTGGATTATAAAAACAAACCATGCAATCGGGCTGGATTATAAAAAGCCCATAACCGTCGAACGGAACCGGTTTTTTACAGTCCAGTTCTAATTCAGATCTAGGGTGTAAATGGTCCACTTCCGGTTCTAGTTTTCCTGGAACAGTTAGGAACGGTTCGATTCTGATTTCACCCCAAAACCAGACCAAATCGAACCATGTGCACCCCGGATGAGTGGACCGAGGCTGATTTTTGTCTCAGACGATGTTCACTGTAGGTCCTGGCATCAGCTATCCGATTACCCGACAAATAGTCGGATATCTAATTTACTATAAGATTACGGATTTTATTATTTTTACTAAGAAGTCGGATACTAGATACGGATATAGATCGAATATTGCAATATCTTACCCATGTCTAACTCACTTACAGCCCTAATCATTATGCGGGGCCGATTTTAATTGGGTTAGGTTCGCTGGTTACCCGTACGTCCGGGTACCATTAACAGCTTTGGATGGTTTGGGTGAAAGTATCAATAGCATGGAAGGGCTAAATCATAATATTGATGGTCTGGATGGTTTGCATCATGATATTGATGGTTTGGATTGCTTGGATCATAATATCGATGGTTTGGATGGTCCAGATTGCTCTGCATCATATTATGGGTAGTTTGAATCATACAATCGATGACTTGGATGGTAGGGATTATAATATTGATGGTTTGAATACTATAGAGCATAGTACTGATGGTCTAGATGGTTTAGATCATAGTATCAATGGTATGGATGATGAATGGATGGTTTGAATGCTAGATGGTTTAGATCATAGTATCGATGGTATGGGTGATGTATGGATGGATTGAATGCTATGGATCATAATGTCCACTATTTCTTTTGTCTAGATCACAGTATTGATGGTTGGATGGTCTTGATCGTAATATTCATGTGTGGATGGTTTGGATCTTAGTATTAATAGTCTTAACATTGATGGTTTGGATACTTTAGAACATAGTATAATGGTTTGAATGTTATGGATCATAATATCAATGATCTAGATGGTCGGGGTTACAATACCCATGATTGGACGATCTTAAACATGGGATGATGGTCTAGACAATAATATCCATGGTCTTGTTGGTCCCCAATCATTATAAATACAAGTAAAACAGTAACTATTACTTCTTTACAACCAAAAATACCATGGTTTTTGGAAAACCAAACGGGCCCTAAGAATGTATATCAGCAATAGCTCATGTACACTTTTAAAATTAATTCAATATTAATGCATGGTATACTCACCTCAAAGCCTCAGGATTTTGGGATCTTGACGATTTCCTGGAGGCAATATAAATTCATCCTCGAGAACCACCTGAGATTGTTGTTATAATCCATTCAAAATGCATGTCCAATTATAATAGCCAACGCAATCCAATCACAACCACATGCTTATCTATTTTATATATAGTCATAACCATGCCCTTACAATAAAAACAAAAAGAAGAATCCATCTTAAACAACTAAAAGAAAAAACTACTATTCCTTTCTTATCATTTCTACCCATGCAACACGTTCTGTTTTGGCCCCACACCATAAACATCTCTCTCAGATTGGCGTTTTCAAAGTGATGACTAGCGATAACCTGAGAAAGAGGATTTAGAGGTTCGATCTTCATTAACTCTGTCACATAGTTAGCAATGGAGTAAGCACTGGCGGCAGGAGGCTGAGATGTTCTTAATTTGCTCTTTCATGAGCTCAGTTCCAGTGTCCACCTCACATGGTGAATCCGAGATATCACTCCTTACATGCCAAGCTCGGCCTCTTTTGTTGCGAACAGAATGAAATTATCTTAAAGAACGTTTCCTATCCGACTATGGTGTTCTAACAACCTCTTCAACTTGGGAGACGAAACTGTCGCGTAAGTTGGAATATTGGGAGACATCTCCACCTCCTCGGGGGATAGCCTGAACACTTCGGGTGATGGCTGAGACAACGCTGGGGATGATGATGTGGATCCTGTATCCAAATTCATAGAAATAGATCTTTGGGATTTGGCAAAGCTTCCTATTTCCACTGATTCGCCACATATGATAGACATCAGCTCAAATGCAGGGAAGGCTGTTGCCCGGAATTGTGCCGTGCTCGGATGATTCTGTTCGTTATATATACGATGACATAACCAAAATAGCCTGTAAATAAGCATATACAACATGACCTTTGCTAAGCCCAGGCACGTGTGCAGTAAAACTCATGTACACACCAAGCATGTGCTAGCATGGCAGGTCTGAGATCCAATCCATCCCATCAGAACAGCACCACTATATTGATGCCCTAGCCCAGGAATTGGGTTGATCCACTGATCAGGTGGGCCACAGTTTGCAAAACAAACGTAAATATCCCAAAAACTTGGCTGAACTTTTCTGACCAATCCACCGGTTTGGAATGTTGGGATCCTGACGAACGTGATGAGATTGATCAGCATCTTTGCTTAAGGGGATAACTACTCCGAATCCATGGATCTTCTTTGGACTCGTCACAGTGATACCTCGAATCTACGAGGGAAAATAAGAAAATAGAAATAAATTTTTAAAATTCTAATTTTAATTGGTGATTGAAATAAACAAGACACCCCTTTAGATAGGGATACTAAACCTTGATAGAAGTTTCGGAATTAAATTACAACTAAAATTCCTAGAAATCGTGACTTACTATAAATAATAAACTTACTATTTATAGACTGTCGTGATTCCTACTAGACATCACCATTTTCGGCCAAAAATATATAGTAAGTGTCCTATTTGGCTTCATGATGCTATTCTCCTAATTATTCTAAACACTTTTAATGTTGGACGCAACTCCTAATGCCAACTGCTGAAGAGAACATAATCAAACTAAAACTTACTATAAATAGTAAAAATGGAAAAAAAACAGGAATTCCACATTGGATCTGATGGTACTTTGCAAATTCTGCATGTGCAACCCGGCATAGCAAGGTTGGGTGACTAAAGTAGCTCGTCCTACCCCAAAATCATATATGGCACATCGGATAACTCACTCCGATTTACGAGATACACACGTTTTAAGGTCCCCACAGTCCGGATCACTTTTGCCTCCGATCAGGCCTTTTCTGGCCCATCTTGGCCATGAAACTGTCCACAACCCGCTCTACATCAGATCCACATGCTGATTGGACCAGACTTTTCAGGGAAAGGGAAAACATGAACAAAATCGATCAGACCAACCTGATGGATGGATCAGATCTGTCACATATATGCCAGCATGGCACATGTGTAGCATGTAAACAAGCTTTATTGCACAATATGCGTGTGCACTTAACAAAGCTCTAAACAACCTATTGTAGCATTACCTGCAAATGATTGTCCCATCGAGGAGGCTCGGCCACGACTAGCTTGCTACTCTCATCCCATCCAAATCCACTCAAAGCAAGAAGCCGTTTAACAGATTTGTATATTCCCTTCAGTGAGCTGAAACGCTTCTTCAATTGATTCACATTGCCCGTGGAACCATTCCTTCGATTGAATTCGGAAGCAATCATGTTCATCATATAATCTACCACAACATTGGCGAAGAGTTTATCCACGAGATTCCACATTGCTCGAGTCGTAATTGTACCTCCAATCCCACCCCGAGTAGCCATCGACCTAGTTGGACACAAGTTTTGAGAAAGAATCACAAAGGGTCTACGTTCTTTTGCTTTGTTAATTTTTCTAAAATAGATTCAAGATATACAATTAGAGAGCCAAACACATATTTTTAACAGAAAATGATCTAGTGCAAATATTTTCACTACAATTACAGTGCAAACAAGTTATGTGGACCCCACCCTAATGTGTTCATGACATCCACCCGGACATCATGCACGCCCTCCCATGTTTGGCCATGGACCCAAAACTCATGCCAATCCATTGCTTGGGTGGACCACACCACAGGGAACACGTGAGTGGGTACTCCCTCCCCTTCCCAATTGTTCCTGCTCGCTTGGCCCGCCTCCGTCATGGATTTGCCTGATTTTTGGGCTCATCGCCAAACGAGAGATTGTGTGCATGAAGGTCAGAGTGGTTATCATGAACACATGACAATGGGGCCCACACAACTCGTTTGCAATATAATTATAGAGAAAATGTTGGACTAGATTTTTAATAACACAATGGTATATATGAAATACATTCAACTATCATCTCGTCCGGCAAGGGACCTCAATAAAACGGAAATTTGATTCGATAAGAATGGTTTAGTTAAAGGCATTCGATTTGAAAGCAATGGTTAGTCAGATCAAAACCAAAATCACAAAAATCTTATACGAGTTCTCAAATTCACAATATCCATTTATAATCACCATTAGATAAGTCCGAGCCTACTGGGGCCAATTTCTTGGTTTTCATACGTGACCTAAGTTATTATGAGAAATAATACATTGCTCAGGCAGTTAGTTTGTCCATTTCATCCTTGTTTTCAATTTGTACAATTCGGCCATGGTCCAATGATAAAATTTGTTTATAGGATTAGGTGGTTTCGCCCTGGATGACCCATGTGCCAAACATCCCCAACATTGGAATACCCCAGTTATAGAATATTTGGCCCTTTTCCAGTTGAATGTGAGCAGGTGTTGAATTTTCTTTCTAGGCCATCCGTTTAATGGATACCTGCTGAAATTCCATCAGCGAGATTATTGGTGCATGGGCCATCCACACTGGAGCCCATCATATTAATTATTTAAATCACTTGACCATGGGGCGCACTAACACAAATTGAAAGCTCAAACGGTAATGTAAAAACATTTGACTTTAGCACTATATGATTCCCCTCAAAATTCTACACTTTCCATACTTCCATAATAAAAAGCCGTATAATTCCTACAAGAAGAAAAAAAAAAACTAACTAACATCGTAACTCTCTTAACCATAATAAAAATCACTTTTTAAAGAGAGAAATATCAAAAATATCCCTTCAATGGTTCACTAACACTTGAGCCTTGTTAGCTTGTGAATCATGGGTCATATGAGCTCATAATAGTAAATAAACCCATAACGATTTTGGTGCCACAATTTTAACATGCTCAAAGCCTGAAGAATAGATTTCTCTAGTAGGGAATTCTTGTCTCCCTTATGAAGAATGGAACTTACTTCCCTTATCCACTTAACTATCTTATAGATATCTGGGAAGCTGACATCTTGGCCTTCAAATCTAGAAGTATTACGCCCAGTCATAGTTCCCATCTGATGAAACACGGGACCAATCCTCGGATGTGCTGAAATCTAGAGGCATGATTGGTTTTGTTGATCCATTGCCTAATTCTTCTATAAATTGATTGATGTGGGAGAATTGGCATATCAAAAAGTTTTACAAATAATGGTGCCCATACCTTGGTGGCAACAAGACCACGGTAACATAGGTGACCAAATCCTCCAGATTGCTGAACCAGAGGGAAGATTGGGCTGACTGTAACAAAGGCCCGTTCTGCTTTAACCTGACTGGTAGAAAGATGTGCCTGCAGCTGGCTTGGATTATTGGGCTATTACTGGTCTCAGAAGTGGACGTTTCAGATACTTGAACACAAAAAATGGTCCAAAGATACGGTCTGAGATCAGATGGACAGAATCATAGAATATTGTAAAGTTTTGGGGATACACCATCGATGATGCAGCCCGTATCAATAGTCTGGACCATTCAAACATGAACCCTACTTGTGCAAAGAAGATTCCTAAGAGGGTAGACTCACGAGTTTCACCGTAAGGGTCACGGGCTTGAGTACCCATTATGGCTGGACACAAGCCAAGCTAGCTCGAAAAGCTGGCTCAGATTGGCTCGATCTAGCTCAGCTTGACTCGAAACGAACGACGACTCGAGGTGAGCCGAGCTTCATATGACCCAGCTCGTTTTGAAAATGAGCCAAGTTCGATTATAGCGGATCTTAACTCGACTCGAACTTGAAGTCGGCTCGACTTAACTCAAATATATATTATATTATAGTTTAAAAAAATAAAAAACTTAAACCATACCCGTCCGTCCATTTTTTACCATTTTCCTTAACCAACCTGCCGTGCCCGATCTCCTCTCTCTCTCTCTCTCTCTCTCTCTCTCTCTCTCTCTCTCTCTCTCTACAAGAAGGTACCTCTATGGCTCTATCTAATATTTTATATATATTATTAATGGAATATTTGATTTATGAATTAGGACGGATGCGAGTTGGGTCAGCTGGGTCGGGTGGCTGGGTTGGGTTAGGTGCGGATTGGGTGCTGGGTTTGGTCGGGTTGGAAGTCTCGGTACCAACAATAAGGTACCTCTATAGCTATATCTAATATTTTATATATATTATTAATTGAATATTTGATTTTTGAGTTAGGACGGTGGGGTTAGGTTAGTTGGGTTAGGTGGCTGGGTTGGGTCAGGTGTGGGTTAGGTGTTGGGTTTGGTCAGGTTCGGAGCAAGCTCGACTCGACCCACTAACTTGCCTTGAGCTTGACTCGAAAAGTTTGCTAAATAAGCCAAGCGGCTGAGCTCGCGAAGAGCACAGGCGAGTCAAGCCAAGCTTGGCCCACCTCGACTCAACTCGGCTGGATGTACCACCCTATCACCCATTGTGGTGTGCGTGGGTGTGTGTACAAAAATAATAAATAGTAATAATAATGAGCATTTTTATGTCCACAGGCGTGGGCTATAAAGGGCATGTGCATGAGACCAGCTTGCCAGCATGCATGTGGGTCTGAGATCCTATCCGTCTATCGAGTTGGTCCGACTTCAGGATATTTTTCCAAAAAGCAAATCTCACTCTGCGGGTGGACCCAAATGTCGTACCCAGATGGACGGGTTAGAAAACTTCAGCCAAAATTTTGACGGTCATTCCTTTGTTTTGCAGACTTGGCCAACCTGACCAGTGTACCAATTTGATTCTTGGGGCTAGGGCATCAATGTAGTGATTCCCTTTAGACAGATGGTTGGATTTCATACCTACGTGCCAAGCTGGCAATGTGTCGTGTGTACAAGCGTGTGGACTTAGGAATACTCAATTAGGTCCAATGCTGCACGTAGTTCTGAAATCGTCATAGTTCAAGTTGGTCCAATGCACTCTTCATAGGCTGAAATCCTCCTCATCCAATGATCTAAACTGTCCATTTAATGGGACGCAAAATGGACGTAGAATATTGTTCGTATAAGATAGGACCAATGACGGATGTTTAGAATCATCTTATTCCTGTGATTTTCCCTGGAGTTATAAAAGAGGGGACTAAGCCTAATTAACGGTTTAGATAGGTGATTTGAATACCAACAAGTATAATCGCAACTATATACACGGGAAGGCTTCCATGCACTTAGTCAAATAGATAATAAATAATAACAGGGATCCACTATTTATTAACACAATGTAGCTGATAAATACGCCGGACGCGGATTGCCTACTGACGCTTCGGTAGCCAGTAGCTACTGGACGGTGACTTATGGGACCCAACATTAGGTATATATTTTATCCACTCCGTCCATCAACTTTTTCAGGTCATTTTAAGGAATGAAACTAAAAATGAGAGTGTTATAATTTTCTTGTGGACCACACCGAAGGAAAGAGTGGTGATTCAGTGCCGACCATATAAAAAACTTTTTAGGGGCAATAAAAAGTTTCAGATGAAACTTATATTTGGTATTTCCCTTCATCCAAGTCTTTGTGACCTAATCAACAGGTTAGATGGAAAATAAACATTACAGTAGGCCCTAGGAAGTTTTTAATGGTAGGAATTCAACCAACATTCCTTTATTGTGGTGTGGTCCACTTGAGATGGAGATATACTATTTTTTAGGTTCATGCCCTCAAAATGATTTTAAAAAACAGATGGACGGCGTTGATAAAATATATACATCATTATGAGTCCCACGTAGCACTGTCCAGCAGCCACCTCGCTACTGGCAGCGTCAGAAGGCAATCCGCGTCCAAATGCGCCATCCTTTTCAATTTTAGTAATTAGGGGTTTCAATGGGCCGGGCTTTTGAGGCTGGCCTGCCTTGGCACAGGCTTAAGCAGGAGCTTGGGTTTTAAAATCAAGCCCGTTTGATAATAGGGCTGGGATTGGACGACGATATTCAAAAGCCTATAAGCCCGGCCCGACCCGACATGCGAGGGTTTGCAAAATAAACTATCGGTTCAGAGTATGAAATTGGCCCACTTGCCGCATTAGAAAATGAGAGTATAGATTGGAGAGATGCTTCAGCTTCTGCAAATATTTCAGTCCGGTGCATGCGGCAGGCCCGTTTCGTCGCCCAGTCCAGTCGAACTCGCAATCAGAGAAGGATTACAGGCGACTGAAAAAACCTCCTTATATGATTGGTCGAAACGACGGAGAAGAAGGCTTTTGTGGGCGAGAGTATATACGAACACCGTGCCCAACCCATTTTCTCTCATTGTAACCTATCGAGAGTTAACCCTGAATCTTGAAACTGAACTTGGATTGCGTTGGCAAAACTACGTGGACCCCACCATGATGTATGTGTTTCATCACCTCGTTGATTCTTTTTTTCAGATCATTTTAAGTATTATCCAAAAAAATTAGGTAAATCCATAGCTCAAGTGGAACACATCACAGGGAACAATGGGGATTGAATGCCTACCATTGAAAACTACTTGGGGCCATAGAAGTTTTGGATTAAGAATGATAATTGTATTTTCTCATTGTCCATGTACGTCTGTGTGACCTTATGAAGAAGTTTGATGGCAAATAAACATCATGATGGGTCCTAATAAAGTTAACTGTGGTTATCATGAATGCTATTCCTATGGTGTGGTCCACTTCAGCTTTGGATCTGTCTCGTTTTGAGGATCATATTGGTATGGATGGAAAACATAAATTGTGATGGGGCTCAGAGGGTTTTTTTTTCACATATACACAGCATCTAACTTATGCAATATGGGTCTTGGTAAACAGATCCTTACTCCTGCTCCGGTGGTAGACTGTTGGGCCTGTTTGGCTGGACCCATCCCATGGTATGAGGAGGGATGGGATCGCGATATCCCGGGATATGCATGACGAGCCAAACAGACCAGGTGAACTTGTCCCAGGATATAAGCAATCCCATGGATCTTAAAACAATCCACTGACATCACCATCGTTACCTTAAAATTGATCCCATCCCTCGATCAAGGGTTCGAGTATCCATAGGTGCTGAAATCCCACTAAGGCCCACAGGAAGTTCCTGCACTGGAAACTTTGGTGGTGCCCACCCTGATGTTTTTCAGGAATCCACTCCGTCTGACATGAGGCCAAAAATGAACAGTATACAATCCTCAAGTGGGCTGGAAACGTGATAATTGAACGTCCACAGTTGAAATATTCGCAGGGCCTTGGATGTTTTGAATCATGCTAATATTTGTATTTTCAATTCATCCCAGTAGGAATGACGTTATTAACGGTATGGATGTCATGTAAACATCATTGAAGAGCTCAGGGATGTTTCAACAGTAGGAATTTCCCCAACCACATTTTCCTTTAATACAGCCCATTTGAGTCTTGGATCCTGTTCAATTTTAGTCTCATGTCCTAAAATGAGCTCAAAAATCGGATGGAGGGAGTGAATTACTGACAAACATCACGGTGGCCCCACCAAAGTTTCCAGCGCAGGAACTTCCTACAAAAGCCGTCCCAGGAAATCCACGTCCGAGGAAATGAGTGCTGGACGGGAGCGGACTAGGTGTGGCTCCCGCCTGATGGAAGAGTGTACGACACTTTCTGTGGGGCCACCTTGGTGCATATGTTCTATGTCCACGCAGTCCATCTATATTTTCAGTTAATTTTAGAGTAACAAATTTTTGAGGCAGACCATATCATCGGAAAAGTAGTTATTAGATATTAATGGGCGACAAAAGTTTTGGATAAAGCTGATATTTATTTATTTATTTTTCTTTCACCTCATAAACCGGTTGGATGTCAGATAAATATTACGGAAACATTGAAGTGGGGCCTAGTAAGTTTTTAACTTCCATGTAATGGTCCACCTGTTGAATTGGATCTCCTTCATTTTTTGAATCATACTCTAAAAGAATCTGTAGAAACCGATGAACGTTGTGAATATAGGATATATAGATCAAGGTGGGCCCACGGCAAGGGCGGTCAGTTTTAGGTACGGCGATCCGCACCAAATCCGCTCTCTATCGTGGTGGACTCGGATTCGGTAGGGACCCCTCCAACATCCATGTAGGTTATGGTCGGTGCTGTGGACCGCACAACAATGTACACGTTTTATCCATGCTGTCTATCTATTTAGTCAGCTCATTCCAAGACATGATCCCAACAAATAGAAAGATCAAATTTTCAGTTGGACCACACCATAGGAAACGGTGGTGATTGAACTCCCACCACTAAAGTCTTTTTGGGGCACAGAAGTTTTGGATCAAGTTGATATTTGTCATTTCCCTTCATCCCAGTCGTGGTGACCTAATCAACAGGTTGGATGGAAAATAAACATTACAGTGGGTCTTTAATGGTGGGTGTCAAGCATTATTGTTTTGTGTGGTGGGGTCCACCTGAGACCCGTTTTCAGGCTCATCTCCTAAAATAATGATCCAAAATAGATCGATGGTGTAGATAAAACACATATATTATGATGGGCCCACGGAGCATTTTCAGCACCGATCAAACTGAGATCTACCACTGACCTCAGTGTTGAAAGTACGCTTGGCATGAGTGAGGACCCAACGGATTAATTAGTAATAATATTTTATTATCAATTGATACCTCTTTGATTACCACGCAGACAGGCCCTAAGATAACGCATCCTCTTTCCTTCCCCAAGCCTAGAGGAAAGAGAGCTTCGGGCACTTCTTTCTACAGCAACACTATAGCGCTCTCTCTCTCTCGATCGACACTACAAACAAAAACGAGCTTGTCCGGCACTTTGTGTGCATCTTTCACCGGCGCTACGTAAAACAGGGCGCCGACTAATATCTGTATATATATAAATAAATCAGCCCTACACCCTCATTTCGTTCCCAGCCCCCGACTCTCTCCTTCTACCTGCCCCCGACTCTCTCTCTCTCTCTCTGCAACTCCACGACGCCGATTCTATCTTCCCTCTCTGCAACTCCACGACGCCGACTTTATCTTCTCTCTCTGCAACTCCACGACCCCGTCTCTCTCTCTCTCTCTGTTCAGCTCCACCGTCTGCTGCAACTCCAGCAGCTACCGACCGCGGCTCTCTCTCTCGTTCGCTCTGTTCTGGTTGGGAGAACGAGAGCTCTTTCTCAATCGAGCGGCGAAGCAACCTCCGTACGTAGCACAATCACTCTCGATCTCCCTCTCTCAGGTCTCTCTCTGTGTGTCAATCTCGCGCTCAATCTCTCTTGAGATCGAGTTTATTCAATGTTGAAACCCTAATTAGGATTCTACAATGGTGAATTCCTAATTAGGGATTTACAATGTTGAAACCCTAATTAGGGATTTACTATGTTGAATCCCTAATTAGGGAACATATCTACTTTTTGGATGGTAGCTTATCATCCAATTGGTTGGGCATGACTATTTCCTATCTCCAAAACTAATTCCCAACATACCACCAGGTGGTGTTCCTTCATAGCATGCTAATGTGAAATTTCAGAAGAACTGTTCAATGTTGATTTGGGATGAGAGGATAATGAACAAAATCAGAACACAGAAAATAATTGAAACCAGTGAAGAGTCTGAGTAGCTTTGGTAAGGCAGCATTCAGTTTTGGATATTCCCTCCAATTGAAATTGCGTGATATTTTCTACCTCGGTCTCTAACATGACCTCTTGTAGACTAGTGTGCAAACGTCCCATGAAGGGAACGTGGGAACTGAATTATAGTTTATGTTCCTCCACAAGGACTGGCCTTTCTGGATCTGGAACCATTCTTAATGATTGGAATGGGAATACAGTTCTTGTCCTCTGAACATATAGGAGAGGTGGGCCCTTGGTTCAAAAGGCTAATGTCTTTTCTGTTGAGGACTTCAGAAATATTGGCAGGGTGTCTAACAACTGTAAGGAACTTCTGGGATGTGCATTTGTCATGGGGAAATTAGTGATGTAGCTTTGAGAAGGAAGGCTTGGTTTTCCTTGATTAGTGATGCTGTGTGGTTTTATGGTTCATTGCCTGAACAATTTGTGCCCAACCATGCAAGACAACCCCAAATGCAGCCTAAACCTGTGTACATAAATATGATGGATCTGAGCTCTCTCGAAACCTAATATATTGGGTCCAATCTGCTTTTTTTTTTTTTTTTTTTTTTTTTATAACTTGCTAAGAAAAGCTATGTTTGCTAAAAAAGCTATGTTCGGTGATATGCAAGTTTTGTATTTTATTTAATAAAAGAAGGTTGTTTTTGAAGTATCTTTCATAAATAAATAAATAAATAAATAAGGGTTGTTTCAAATCTTGTTCTAGTAATCACTGATACTTTACAAAATCACCAAAAGTTTATTGAAAAATACTTTTTTTTAGTTCTATGCATTTTCAGTGCTTTCCCCAAAATAGAGATGTTGGTGCATTCCACTAGAATATCTGGCGATTACTTTTATCTTAAAAAATTTATTAACAAGTCCCATCAAGAGTTCTGCGTATGTTCTTTGTGATTTCTTCAGTTCATAATATCTGTCTTGGCAGGTCAAAGAAGAGGATGATGCAAATGCTGCATGGAAACTGCAAATTAATTTGAAGCAAAGGAGACGTAGACATTGATGCTGTCAGGTTATCCTCTTTCTTGCATGATTTTCTTGGCTTTTAAGCATTCTCTGTGCCTACTTAAGTTCGATAATTTTTTTCCTCAAATAGTTTCCAATTCTATCCTGTTTTTTGCTGGGTGAAAATATTTGCACAGGTAAGGAAATTAGTAAGTATACACGTACCAAAATATACCGTTCCCTGTTCGGTTGTGCTTTGGTTCATTTCGGACTTCTGGTTTGTTTTAAAATGTTTTCTTCTGCTGAAAGTTTGAGTGAACATTTCAATTTCTGGCCAATTTAGCTTATCCGTATTCCAATAATGGAAGAACTAAGGCTGATTGCCAACCATGGCCCACCAACATCATCATGAAAGCTGAAATTATAATCAGTAAACAAAAGAATATAAAGGGCTATCATCCATGGCTGCTAATAATTCACATAAACAGCTCCTTGTAAACAGATGATCAGGCCGATTTAAGTGAATTCTAATTGTAATTTAGTATGCGTTGATTAAGAATGTGAGTTTTTCTTTTCTTTTTCTTTTTTTTTTTGGAGTCTTTCCTTTCTATTAATTGAAAAAATTTAAATTTCTTATTTTTAATATCTGTTAGAAAGTATGTATCAAAGGGTCGCTTGAATGAGAAGATGGAAATGGCTGAGGTTATAGAAAAGAAGGGAGGAATGTGGACGACTACCGGAATCATTCGAAAAGGCAAGCTCTGTTGCTCAATTGAGGAGATTGGGTAGGAGACCATGTCTTTGGCAATTCTTTAGTTTCCTTATGCTGCTCTATGAGTCTTCTGCCGCCTCTCACTTCAATTTTACTTTCACTATGTCGAACAACTCGGACGAGGTCCGCGAAGTTGAAAACGGGTCTAAGCCAGAGAGTATGGGCTTCGAGCGCAGGAGCTCGAAAGGTCCTCTCGAAGCCGTTCCGCTCTACCCTCCTCCCAAGAAGAGCACTGGTGTGAAGTCCAAGGGTTGAGCCAAAGGGACAAGGAGGGTGCCTTGAGATCCTGCTGGGAGAGCATTGGCCGAGCCCTTGGGAGGCCGATCTGAAGCTGTTGTTCCAGGGGGCTCGGTTCTAGCCGAGTCCCAGATGGCTCAACTCAGCGCAGATCACCAGATCCCGGACTCTGTGCACATCAGGGCCCCTTCTGCCCTCGACGCACCTGAAGACCCCTCTGACGGATAAGTGGCAATCTTCGTCTGCGCCCTCTTGTGCAGACTTCAATTCCCTCTCCACCCCTTTGTGTGCGCGTTGATGGCACAGCTGGGGCTGGCTCCGGGTCAACTCATCCCGAATGCATGGCGGATCCCGGTGTCCTCCTATATCATCTGGCGAAGATTGAAACACAATGAGTTGACACCAGACGAGTTCCTGGCCATGTACCAGGCCAAGCATGACTCAGTTGAGCCGTGCTGGTACTACTTCTCGGCGAGGGCCCAATGCACCCTGGGCCTCATTGCCAAACTTCCCTCTTCCAACAAAGATTGGAAGGGGAAATGGTTTTGGGCCTCGGGGGAATGGGAAGCCCCAACGTTCGAGCTCGGACACCTACGGGTCAGGGTACCCACAAAGTTTGCCAACCCAGGTAGATTTCTGTAGATTTGAACTGTCTTCTTATTTTCTCCACTCGTTCTCTATTCTGACCTCCGTCTTTTGCTTGCAGACTATCCGAGGAGTCCGCCAAAACTGTCCCCTCTCCTCCGAGCTCAAGTGGCCAAGGCTCGGCTGCTTCAAGAAGAGGATCATATCTGACATAACCTCATCAGCCCGGATAACCTCACTTCGTCCGGTTTCTGTAGATTCACAACTTTCCTTGTCGCCTTAGGTAAGCCTCACGACTTTGCGTATTATGTTGATTTTCCTTAATATGCAGAAATGACTCGAGTTTTTGTTGATCAGGAATGGCTGAGGCGTCGGGTTCAAAGAGGAAGAGGGGGGCGGTGGTGCGTCCTTCTCTTGACGTCATCATGGCATCGGCACCAGAGTCCCGGGTCAAGATTACGACCCAGAAGAAGAAGGCTCCTGCTCCTGCGGCCGAGCCCGCCGCAACAGAGCCAGCTGTGGCCAAGGCGGTCGCAGTACCGGCACCAGCACCAGCACCAGCACCAGCCCCTGCCTCCGAGGCCCACTTATCACCACCTCCCGGGATTCGGAGGGAGGCCATGGGAGAAACTGCCGCAACAGATTTCTCCCACGTCTCAGGCGATCCCAACCCTAACCTTGTGTTCACCCCCCACGGAGGTGAACACAATTTTGGCCGGTGGAATTGATGCTCTGATCGGGGGTTCGGCTGTGCCCGAGGCCGAGGCTCAGGCCGAGGCTGCTAGCGGCGTTGGCCGAGTTGCTATCCTGGTCCCCTCTGCAGGACAGGAGCTATTTGCACTCAGCCACCACATGTTGTTATTAAACGACTGGGCAGCCAAGCATGCCCCTGAGGCGACAATGGCCCGCACCTTGACTCGGCTCCTCGAGTCGGTGATGAATGACTTCGCATTGTGCTGCTACACGGTAAGTTTCTTAGCCTCGTTCGTTTGTCCTTGTCAATTTCCGATTGTCGATCTAACCTTCTACACTTTTGCTCCTTCAGGTGCTGCCGATGCTCGTCCACATCCGAGAAAAGCTGAGGACGATGACTCGGCTAGAGGGGGAGAAAGCCGAGCAGGAAGAGCGCCTGAAGGCCTTGGCTGAGGTGGAGAAGCTGAAGGTCCAGCTGGGAGAGGGCCATCTGAGGGAGCTGGCGCTCCAAGGGGAGATCAACGAGCTGCAGTCTCGTGTGGACTTAGCTGAGTCCGAACTGGATAGCTCGAAGGCGGACAACGCTCGACTAGCTATCGAGCTCGAGGCTGTCAAGCGCGAGGCCGCCGAAGATTTGGCTAGGCAGCGTTCCGAACTTGAGGCTTCGGTCACCTCCCAAACTGTCGTAGTTGTGGAGGAGTTCAAATCTTCCAAGGAGCGGTCTGACGAGCTGGACAAGGTCTACAGCGTCACCTACAATGCCGCTTATAAAGCATGCTTAGGCGAAGTCCGAGGCATCTATCCTGAGCTAGACCTCAATGTCTTGGCAACGGATGACGCCGAGGGCTCTCCTGAAGCAGTTGAGGTGGAGGACCCCCTAGCAGTAGTCGAAGCGGAGAAGTCCTCCGAAGCCCAGCCCCCAGCTGATCCGACCCCTCCCATTTTTTCCCTCTTTTTTTTTTTTTTTGAAACCTGTAATGAAGGGATTGTAATTGGATGCTTCAAATTTTAAAAAGTTCATCTTTTGCCTCTATGTGAATGCTTTCTTTTCATGTTGTTGCTTGTCACATTTGACGAGCCGACTTCTTCTTTAAGGGATCGGTTCATCGCAGGGTTTCATTTCTGCACCTGAGAAATGACCCTTCGTAGTGCACTTGGATAGTGAGGTGACCGTTTAGTAGATCATTGTCGAATGATGAGCCGATTTCATCTTTAAGGGGTCGGTTCATAGTAGGACCTCACTTCTGCACATGAGAAATGACCCTTCATAGCGTACTCGGATAGCGAGGTAACCATTTAGTAGACGAAGTAGAAGAGTAGGGAAACAGGTGATCTTTTATTAAGAGCCGAGACGGCTAGTAGATCTGACCCATATATAGCTTTCCTTTTCAGGGGTAGTAGATCTTTAAGTGCTCGGCGTTCTAGGGATGAGGCAACGGACGTCCCTCCAAGTTTTCTAGACAATAAGATCATGACTTAGCTGAGCCAACTACCTGATAGGGTCCCTCCCAGTTCGGCCCGAGGGAACCTACTCAAGGTTCTATAGTGTTTTGGAATACTCGATGGAGGACTAGATCTCCTCGTCGGAACCGCCTCATCCTGACTCTGAAGTTGTAGAAACGAGCTACTTGTTGATGCCGAGCTGCGACTCGGAGTGTGACGATGACTCGTACCTCTTCAAGTAGATCTAGGCTCGTTGCGATCTGGTCGGCATTCTGCTCTTTTTGATAGCTCCTTACTCGTGCAATGGGGAGCCCTATCTTGACTGGGACGACAACCTTCGAGCCGTAAGACAAGGAGAAGGGGGTTTCCCCCATGGATGACTGAGCCGTAGTCCTGTAGTCCCAGAGAACAAACGGGAACTCATTGGCTCAATTGCCTTTAGTTTTCTCTAGCTTTGTCTTGAGGTGATGCTTGATGACTTTGTTCACAGCTTCCACCTGTCCATTGGACTACGGATGACGAGGTGACGAGTATACGTGGGCAATACCGAGCCCCCGACACATGCTTTGGAATCTGTCGTTGTCGAACTGTCTTCCATTATCGGACATGATAGTGCGCGGGATTCCGAATCGACAGATGATGTTCTTCCACACAAAGTCTGCCACCTTTTACTCGGTAATCTTCGCCACCGACTCAGCCTCAACCCATTTGGTGAAGTAGTCGACTACCACAATCGCGAACTTGGTCTGCCCCTTTCTAGGAGGCAGAGGCCCGATGATGTCGATTCCCCATTTGGCAAATGGCCACGGCCCGCTCATGGGGGTTAGCTCTTCTGCAGGCTGCCTCGGGACGGCAACAAATCTTTGGCATTTGTCGCACCTCTGGACAAAGCTTTTGGAGTCTTCTTGGATCGTTGGCCAAAAATACCCTAGACGAAGTATCTTCTGAGCCAAGGCCCGGCCTCCGGAATAATTTCCACAAATTCTTTCATAGACTTCTCGGATCACATAATCCGCTTCGTCAGGTTGGAGACATCTGAGGTACGGCTGAGAGTACCCTTTTTTGTAGAATGTGTCATTCAGGATCACATACCGCGCTGTCTTGATTTTCAGATGCCGAACCTCCAACTTATCTTGAGGGCCTTCGCTGGCAGTGAAGTACCTGATAATCGGATCCATCCAGCTCGGACTTGCCTGTACTGGTGACCATCTCTTGGTCGGCTCGGTCGATGCTTGGGTTAGCCAGGAATTCCACGGGGACAATCCTCGAGATCTTCCCCTCGGTAGCTGAGGCTAGCTTTGTGAGGGCGTCGGCCCAAGAGTTTTCAACTCTCGGAATCTAGTTGATGACGCAGTTTTTGAACTTCCCCGTCAGCTTCCGGGCTTCGGCCAAGTAAGCTATCATCCTTGCCTCCTTGGCCTCATACTCTGCCGATATACGGATTACAACGAGCTGAGAATCGCACCGCACATCAAGGAGCTGAACATCCAGACTAGCGGCTAATCTGAGTCCAACCAGTAGGGCTTCATACTCTGCCTCGTTGTAGGATGCCTTGAAACTAAGCCTAATCGCGTACTGGATGGTGGTCGAGTTGGATGCGACTAGAACGATTCCCGCTCCGGCTCGTTTCGATTTGGATGACCCATCCATGAATAAGGTCCATCTACCACATTCTGCCTCTGTTGCCGTGCTTGTGAGAAGAGGTGTTGGGGGAATAACAGGGGCTACTTTTGAGCTTGTTAATGCGCCTGGACTTGCGTCTCCGACCTCCCAACTCGGAGCAGTGAACTCGGCTATGAAGTCAGCCACGGCTTGGCCCTTGATCGCAGTCCTCAGTCGATATTGAATATCGAACTCTCCGAGCTCCACCGCCCACTTGGTCAATCGTTCGGATACTTCTGGCTTCTGGAGTACCTGTGGAGAGGTGAATCCGTGACGACGATGATGGAATGCACCTGGAAGTACGGGCGCAGCCTTCGAGCAGAGACATCTAGGCTTAAAGCCAGTTTCTCCATGCTCGGGTACCTAGTCTCGGCCGGGACCATAGCCTTGCTAATGTAGTAAACAGGGCCCTGCTTGCCTTCTCCTTCTCAAATGAGTGCCAAGCTGACAGCCGAGGTGGAAACCACCAAGTAAAGAAATAGGGGCTCGCCCTCCTCGGGCTTGGATAACAAAGGTGGTGACCCCAGGTACTGCTTCAACTGTTGAAAAGCTTGCTTGCAATCCGAGGTCCACTCCGCTTTCTTGTGACCCTTCAACTGCTAGAAGAAGGGGAGACACTTGTCAGTGGCTCTGGATATGAACCGCCCGAGTGTGGCGACTCGTCCAGTGAGGCACTAGATTTCTTTCATCGTCCGAGGCGAGCTCATGTCGAGCAAGGCCTTTATCTTATAGGGGTTTGCCTCAATGCCCCTCTGATTGACCTAGAATCCAAGAAACTTACCTGAGCCCACACCGAAGACACACTTGGCAGGGTTCAGCTTCATACGATACTCTCGGAGGATTGAGGTCTTTCCGAGGTCTGTGATGTTGTCGGATGCTTTGACACTTTTGACAAGCATGTCATCGATGTAGACCTCCATGGTGCGACCAATTTGTCGAGCAAACATCTGGTTCACCAACCTCTGATATGTCGCCCCAGCGTTCTTCAAGCCAAAGTGCATGACCTGGTAACAGTAGAGTCCCTTGTTCGTGACGAAGGTCATCTTCTGCCTATCTGGGGGGTACATTGCTATCTGGTTGTAACCGAAGTATGCATCTAGGAAGGTGAGAAGCTCGTGCCCGGCCGTGCTGTCGACTAACTGGTTAATTCGAGGTAGGGGGAAGCTGTCCTGGGGGCAGGCTTTGTTCAGATCCGAGTAATCCACACAAACCCGCCACTTTCCATTGGCCTTTTTCACGAGGACCACATTAGCGATCCAGTCCGGGTAGTGGACTTCCTCAATAAAACCCACATTGAGGAGTTTCGACACCTCGTCGGCTATGACTGCATACCTCTCAGGCTCGAACGCTCTCATCTTCTGTTTCACTGGTTTGTGCTCTAGGTCCACATTCAGCTTGTGGACCATGACCTCTAGAGAGATACTCGGCATGTCTTGGTGCGACCATGCGAAGACATCTTTGTGCGACCATGCGAAGACATCTTTGTGCTGTCGAAGGAAAGTCAGCATCTGAGCTCGTTGCTCGGAATTCAGCGACGACCCGAGCTAAACTGTTTTACTCGGATCGGCATCCTCGAGCGGGATAGTCACCAGGTCTTCAGTGGGGGAGTCTTCTGCAGTATTGTCTTCTCTGGGGTTGAGTATGTTTATTGTGAGGGCTTGCTTTGCGGAACCCTTTCTCACTGCTACCGAATAGAACCTTTGTGCCTCACGCTGGTCTCCTCGGACATATCCGACCCCCTCGTCGGCTGAGAACTTCATCATCAGATAATATGTAGACACGACTGCCCTCACGACGTTGAGGGACGGTCGCCCCAAGATGGCATTGCATGTTGATAGTACATTTACCACCAGGAAGTCTACTAGCAGAGTCACCTAGTTCTGCCCTTCTTCCACTGTAACTGGGAGGGAAATAGCGCCCTCGGAGATCACCTTGTCTCCGGTGAATCCGTGCAGCAAAGTCTTCACAGGTCAGAGGCGCGACCTATCTATCCCCATCTTGTCGAACACCTCTGAGTACAGTATATCGGCCGAGCTTCCAGTGTCAACTAGGATGTGGTAGACCTTGTGGTTGGCTATCATCATTGCAATCACCAGGGCATCGTCATGAGGATGCTGGATTCCCCGTGCGTCGTCCTCTGTAAATGTAAGGCTGTAGGGGCTTACTCGGAGCTCTTTCCTTGGCCTTTCGGCCAAGTAGACGTAGTGCTCGGGGTCGGTGTTCCTGGAGTGGGCTTTACGAGCCCAATTTGAATCTCCACCACTGGATGGGCCACCATAGATCGTTTGGATCTCCATGGCTTCTTCCGCAACTTTGTGGGGCTGGTCATCCTTCCGGGTCTTCTTCTCTTCCTTCATGTACTGGCGCAGATGGCCCTTGCGAATGAGGGTCTCGATCTCTTCCTTTAAGTCGACACAGTCGCTAGTGTTGTGGCCGTGGTCGCGATGGAAGCGGCAGTACTTGCATTTGTCCCGCTGGCCTGCCTCTATCTTCATGTTAACTCGGCCAATGCAGTAGCTTCTGATCTCGGATGTCCAGTAGAATTTGCTCTGGAGATGTGTTGAGATGAGTATACGAGCTGAACTTGCTCTCGGGCCTCCTGCTCGGCCTTCTGTCTCCGGAGGCATTGTTGTCCGATCTCCTTTTGTCTGCGTGTTGTGGCACGTCGTCCCTCCGCCTCTTCCCTTTAGATGAGGGCTCGGAGGTCTAGTTGCTCTTGTGCAAGCTAAAGAATTCTTCTGTGTTTGTATACTTCTATGCCCGGCTGATAAGCTCACCAAGAGTTGATGGTGGGTTCTTCCCTATCGAGAATAGGAATCTCCCTTCCTTGAGTCCGTTGATCATTGCGGACAGTGCCATCTTGTCGGAGTAGTCATCTACTTGCAGAGCCTCCTCATTGAAACGAGAGATGTAGTCTTTCAACGACTCTCCGCTCTTTTGCTTGAGGGTAAGCAAGTGGGTTGATGACTTCCGACTCTTCTTGCTGACGATGAACTGAGTCAGGAATGACCTACTGAGCTCAGCGAAGGTGCTGATCGACCTCAGCTTAAGCTGTCGGTACCAATTCCATGCGGCCCCAGTAAGAGTTATCGAGAAAGCTCGGCACATCATCGCCTTCAAGGCGGATTAAATCTGTATCCACGAGCGGTAAGACTCCACGTGCTCTATTGAGTTACCGGACCCTGAATACTGAGCGATGGGGGGCATCCTGGACCTCGTAGGCATTTCTATGCTCATAACCTCGTTGGTGAATGTAGGTTCAGTTTCTTCCATCATCTGCCTCTACTGCAGTCGAAGCAGGGATCTGCTGGTTCTGCCGCAGGGTCTTGATCTGATTTTGGAGCTCGTCAAGCTGAGCTTCCCATGGGTTTTGATTTTCTACCATGGTCTCTTGAGGAACTTCAACCTCAGGCATTCTGCCCCTTCTTCTCCTCTGCAGCTTGTGACGGAGGTCAGTCGGGGCTAGCACCGAGGTTGCAGATATGTAGGTTGGCTCTACATGCCATATAGGATCCAGGGCTCAAACAGACAAGTTCTGGGATGCTCTGACACGGGAACTCATGAGCGGTGGCTCTTCCTTAGCCACCGGAGCCATCTCTTCTAGATTGAGAGGCGGCTGTTGTCTCTGCTGTTCTTTCATCCGATTGATCTCGTCCCTTAACATCTGTACCTTGTTCTGCAAGGCCCTGTATTTACCTCCTCGGCTTCGGGTTCGTTGAGACGGCCATGTCATAGCCGACTTGGTATGCAGTAGTGAAGACGAGTGAGGCTGCGTGCTCGGCTCAGGTTCCATAGTCGTTACTGGGAGCGCTTTCTTCTTTCCTCTTGCCATTTCTGGTAAAAATCTCTAGTCTTTTTGTCCTCTTCCCAAATACGGCGCCAAAATGTTGATGCTAAAATCTGGAACACCCTCCGCCAAGCTCTGTGTGCTCGGAGTGAACCCTGAGTCCTGTACGAAAGGAAAGCAAAGGAGACCCTAGCTAGAGCAGGGGACCCTCTGATGCCAAAGTCAGGCTAGGAAATCGCGTCTAAATAGTGTAGAGTAGGGTGAGGGTGCTCGATATCGTGTACCTGTTCCTGTAGAAATGATTCATATTTATATCTTAGAGTCATGTTGAACGTGTCCGATAATCTCGGCACGGTCATCGCCACTACGCTAGAGCTACACATGTGCGGTCGTCGGCCGTTACCGGAAGATCGTGGGCCAGGCATAACTCCTGTCATGCGTTATTGGATTTAGTCCATTAATGCCATCGCTGACCAAGCTCTCATCCGAGCCGACCTCGCGGCTCAGATCTTGCTCGGCGATCCGAGCCTATGAATGAGCTGATCATTGTCGCGCAAGGTAGGGGGGATCGGGTCGGAGGTAAACTGGATGGGTGTGTGATGACCTCTTCTGCATTCCGAGTTGACATGAGAACTCTTGCAAAAGGATTCGGAGGCAGGTCGGCTCGGACATACTACTACCGCTCTGAGGCCCTGCTTGTAGGACGTGTGACAACTTCTTACAAGTCCCAGGTCGGTGTCGTAGCTCTATAAGAGCCCTTGGTATTGCCTTGGGTCGGACATTGTCAATCCGAGGCTTTGCTCATTGGTGTTTCTACCTTAACCTCGATGCGGCTCGGTTCAAATTCACCCATAACAGTTTTCATACTACGGCTCTAGTGGCTAGTCTCTGTTAATATTTACCAATGGCAGGGTTGTTCTCATGCTAATGGTTTCCTTTGCCCTCCATATGGTGACACTTGCTGCCAACAAGAGAGGAAGACAATGACTAAAACAAGTAGCTGTGTTCCAACCTAGGATTTAACCTGAACTTCCCACCACATTTAACTGTATGGGGAAATCTGTCGGTGGTGACCCCTGTGGGGAGGATGGGAAGGGAATATCATGCTCTGGAACTTCAGTTCA